>NC_135239.1:158666671-159299171 GCF_051348905.1 Ranitomeya variabilis | reverse complement strand
TTTCCTCAAAATCAGCAAAATTCGGCCACAGTTCAGCAAGTGATCGAGTTTCTACTAATCCTTTTGTTAGGACATTGGCTATGAGAGTGGTGCTGTATGATGAGTTGGAAGGGGGGGTGTTTGATGAGGGGAGGAGGTAGGGAGAAGACAGAGTATCAGCGGAATGTTTGTTTGCTTTTTAATTAACTTAATGTCTGGAGATTCCAGCAGCCAATCAGGGAGCAGAAACCATCCACAATGTCCAGACACAAGGGCTACTGTCATTGGATGCTGAAGTACCATTTCCCTCTACATATAAAAAGCAGACATTTTGTTTTTGCGCCTTTTTGTCAGTGTAACAGCACAGAGAAGTTGTTCCTGCTGGTGCAAGTAGTCAGATAGTTCAGATAGATAGGATTCTGGGTGACAATGAACCTTGCAGCATCTAAATTGTTTGTTCTAATAGTGTGGGCCAGACACCAGGCCACATTTCAGAATCTAAATCGTTTGTGCTAATAGTGTGGTCCAGCCAGGAGTCCACATTTCCAAATCTAAATGCTTTCTGCTAATATTGTGGGCCATACACCAGGCCACATTTCAGAATCAAAATTGTTTGTGCTAATAGAGTGATCCAACTAGGCGTCCACATTTCACAATCTAAATCCTTTCTGCTAATAGTGTGGGCCACACAACAGGCCCCATTTTAGTATCTAAATTGTTTGTGCTAATAGTTTGGGCCATACATCAGGCCACATATCCAAATCGAAATAATTTGTGCTAATAGTGTAAGCCAGACACCAGGCCACATTTCAGAATATAAATCATTTCTGCTAATAGTGTGGGCCATACACCAGGTCACATTTCAGAATCTAAATCCATTCTGCTAATAGTGTGAGCCACATTTCCGAATCTAAATTCTTTCTGCTAATGGTGTGGTCCAGACACCAGGCCATATTTCTGGATCAATATTGTTTGTGCTAATAGTGTGATATAACGAGGAGTCGACATTTCACAATCTACATCCTTTCTGCTAATAGTGTGGGCCATACGCCAGGCCACATTTCAAAATCTAAATCCTTTCTTCTAATAGTGTGGTCCAGACATCAGTCCACATTACAGCATCTAAATCTTTTGAACTAATTCTGTGGTCCAGCCACACTATCTCAGCAAATAAATACAGATTGGTAATTTACTGACAGGTAGCTAAGAGGTGTGGGCCTAGGGTTGTGAAACACCTGGTTAAAAGCGGGAAAGGGTACATCCAACATGATTTTTGAAAAAGCGAGATTGTGGTGGAAGGGGGAAAAGACTTGGTGTTCGAGATGTACGTGGGGTAGGTGGTAATGTTACTGAAATCTCTACTTAACAAATTCCAGATCATCCTCTCCAAAGACAACTGACAACTTGCATTACTGGACATGCTACTCGACTACCTTTCTTTGGCAGCTGCACAGCGGTACGCAATGTAGATGAGGACCAAAAAGAGCATGAGCTGCAGTGGATGGCAAGGTCTGCATCAAGTGGCCTCTCCTCCTCTTCCTCCACCTATACATCACACACAGTACAGTCCCCAGAGGTGACACCCCAATTACCCTTGGTTCCCACCACATCACAACTATCCAACTGCCCAACTGACACAGAGTACAAATAGTATAATTGCACAGCATGGATGCATGGGACAGGGCTTGGACCAACATTTCTAGTTTAAACGTTGATCGGTAACAGGTGGATGAGTGACAGGTGTAGACCTGGTGCTCTGAGAGCCTTGCCAAATTCAGACAACACACATGAAGGAGACCCAACTTGGAGTCCAAATATTTTCAAAAATTAGGGGCAGACATCAGAAAAATTGGCATTGATCCACAGTAGAAATGCTATAATGGCATAGCAGCTGTCATGCATGGGCCATTTTATGAGCAAGGATCAGGGTCAGCATTTACAGCTTTAAATTTAAGTTCAAATTAAGAGGTGGGTGAGGGACCAGTGTAAGCCTGCTGTGCTGGGCCCCCTGATATCTCATGCAACAGCTCAAACTGCTTTTCTGCTCAGCCACACTCAGGTGGCACAAATATCAGCTTCATAGACTAGTATTGTTTAAAAAATTTAAGGATAGTAACACAGGCAGACTGAAAGTAAGTGCAGGCCTGCCAATCTGGGAGCCCTACTGCTACAGGCAACACACATGACGGAGACACAACTTGGAGTCCAAACATTTCCAAAATTAGGGGCAGACACTACTAAAGTGGCATCAATTTTCCCAAAGTAGAAATAGTATAATGGGGCTGTGACACCCCTTCAACTACAGGCAATCCACCATATGAAGACACAACTTGGAGTCTCCACATTTTAAAAAATTGTTAGTAACATCAGCAGCAGTAGCAACAGCAGGCACAGAAGCCACAACAAAGGTGTCTCAGACTGCAATAATGCGAGTTTAATGCAGCACACTAAAAACTACACCATCGACTAGTCTGCCCAGTCTGCGACTGGGATGCAAAAGTTATTGGAGATCCATGACTTGTTCATCCTAATGAAAGTTTGGTGGTCTACACTTTCGGGGGACATCCGGATGTGCTTATCCGTCATGACACCACCAGCAGAGCTGAAGACACGTTCTGAGAGAACGTTGGATGCCGGGCATGACAAAACCTCCAAGGTTTGGCAGGTGAGGCTCAAGCCACACTTCCATTTTTAAAGACCAAAATGCAAAAGGATCCAACCCCCCACTGATGGCATTGATAATGAGTTTGAAATCCTCATGCGACATCCTCATCCATTTGTTCCTCGACTCCTGCACTTTCACTAAGGGTTCATACCCTTCATTGTGAAAGAAAATTCCGATTTTGGATCAGAAAAGTAGGACTAGTGTCATGCAAGTACCATGAGATTTTCATGCGAGTACAATCCAATTTTTCACACCTGGCATCCAATTGACATCTGAATAACATACGATTGCTATCCGATTGCAATGCAATTTTAACATGAGCTTTTACATAGAGAATTACTCTGTCATTTACATTTATTTTTAAAACAAAATATTCTTCAAAACACATACGGTGGGTACGGAAAATATTCAGACCCCTTTAAATTTTTCACTCTTTGTTTCATTGCAGCCATTTGGTAAATTCAAAAAAGTTCATTTTTTTCTCATTAATGTACACTCTGCACCCCATCTTGACGGAAAAAAACAGAAATGTAGAATTTATTAAAAAGAAAAACTGAAATATCACAGTCATAAGTATTCAGACCCTTTGCTCAGTATTGAGCAAGGGTATGTGGGCATTCACAGCCCTAGATTATACTCAGAAGGCATATAGATGCCAGACCACGCACCGGACAAAAAGTAGCGCGACGTGCATGCACACTGCAATTCCATCAGGAAATATTATGCAATTGAATGAACACATTAACAGATGGTAGTATTGGGTCCAAAAGCAAATCACTGCGACCACGCAGTGCATGACCATAATAAGTGACGTCAAATGCTGTAAAAATAGTATCATGTACAATAACAATACATAAAGAGTCAGTATACATGGATGGCATTAATAGTGACAGGATATCATTATATGCAATAAAGGAGTGTAATGTCACAGTATTAATTCAGAGACTATGGCTGGACACCAGCAGTGTTCAATAAAATCTATAGTGTATAGTGTTAGGTACAGTGATCACCAGTGACATTATACACAGGAGCTCTGTATATAGTATCAGTATACAGGTAATACAGTGATTACCAGTGCCATTATACACAGGAGCTCTGTATATAATGTATGGTGCACAGGTAATACAATGATTTCCAGTGACATTATATCCAGGAGCTCTGTATATAGTGTATAGTGTACAGGTAATACAGGGATCACTAGTGACATTATACACAGGAGCTCTGCATATAGTGTCAGTGTACATGTAATACAGGGATCACCAGTGACATTATACACAGAAGCCCTGTATATACATAGTGCATAATGTACAGATAATGCAGTGATCACCAGTGACATTATATACAGGTGTGCACAGTATATAGTGTTTGGTGTCAGTGTACAGATAACACACTGACTCACTGGTGATGCCTCTAGATGAAGTTCTTAATTTTCGCTTTTCTCCTGGGTGATGGATGCTATGGGAGAAGTGATTGCAGCACCAGCACTCTTCTATCTCAGCTTCTATCTCTGCGGCCATTGTAACTTCTGTGAAAGAAGATGTCAGGAAGGTGAAAATAGAAGCAGTGAGTGACAGAAGCGCAGCCCAACAGCTTCTACCACCGCCTTGAAAAAAATCATCATCAGCTGGGTGGGTGGTACTAGTGTCACTCACTGCTTCTAGCACTGCTATCAAATGAATTTTCAATCAGCAATTGTCCCTTTAAGTCATGGTTATACCATAACTGCATGTAAATTTCAAGTACAGAGTATACATATTTAGGGTTAAGCCTGTTCTGGACTTTTGAGTATAATATTGTGATGTAGGAAGCAATATTAGATTACATGTAGATATATAGAGACTACAAAGAGCTGAAACACTGTAACTTCAATGCTTAAGGGGCATGTAGATCATAGGAAGCTGAATAAAATGATACCTTGATATCTGTGATTCAATATTTTATTCCAGAGAAATCCACATTTTTCTTAAACTGTATGTAAATGAGCTTTTCAGGGCTGATCTGTGATCAGCCGTGTCTGAGAGGGAGGGGTGAAAGTGCGCATCCCCAGAAAAAACTCAAAAGAGAAGCCCAGTTGGACTACTAGCAGATATTTCACTTACTGCGCTGCAAGAGCAACAAATGTGAATATCTCTTCAATTGAGTGACGCTGACAAATAGAAAAAAACAGCAGAATCAGGGGAGCTCATGGATTTTTACAAAGTAACTAAATTGTTTTAGGAAATGTCAGATTCTCTTTAAATGGGGGTAACTCATCCCTAGTTACCTCTTTTCAATTTAGGCTGCACGAGGCACCTAGCTTAAGAAAAATCTGATC
Organism: Ranitomeya variabilis; assembly: GCF_051348905.1. NCBI lineage: Eukaryota > Metazoa > Chordata > Amphibia > Anura > Dendrobatidae > Ranitomeya > Ranitomeya variabilis. The sequence goes on along the minus strand of NC_135239.1, from coordinate 159,294,213 downwards.
CCATGCAAACTCCCTGAGTGCATTCCTTAGTGATGAGGCAGAAAGGTTACAAAATATTATACCCAATCATGCAGAGGAAAAAGTAACTGAATACGGTAAGTGATGAACTTCATGTCAAAGGTCAACAAGTACAAGATTGAAAGCCCACTTACTGCTGTAGACCAATATAAATAAAGACATTTCTCATATTGCCATGGGCAGCCCAGTAAAGAAGCAGTTTTATAGCAATCAGATTCTAAACTTCATCAAACTATTTATGCAGACACTATCAGACACTTAATATCTGGATGGTACAGTAAATAGGTAATATTTTGAACACTATAAGAAATTCATACTCCTAAAGGGAATCTTTCACCCTGAACATAATGGTGTGCAACATACGGTACTTGTCAAGATGCTGTGGTTTTAAAAAAAATCACAGCTAAAATAGCTAAAAAGGTGCAGCGTGAGACAAGCACTGTGTCAGCTTATAGCTCATAATTATGGCGGACGGCACAGTGCACACATCATTCAGATGCCACAATTTTTCAACTATGATTTTATAAAAAATACAGCATGTTAACAAGTATTTTCCATACTGCTATAATTAGCATGATTACTTTTAAATATCCATGTCCTCGTGCTCCGCCTGCAATGCATCCTCTTTCACTGTGAGTGGAGAGCTTTTCAGAATGCAGAGAAGCGGGATGGTGACGCTAATTATGGCATCATCGCCACTCACCATCATGGTGGCCTCCTCAAAGCTTTGCAGGATGGTATAGATGTCTTACATCCATGTCCACTCTTGAGTTCTTATGTTTGGAGTCTGAACTGAATAACCATGGTCTTGTTGATGCTGGTAGTGAACAACTGTCCTCTTCTCCTCACAAATTCTTTCCAACATATGCAGTGTAGAGTTCCAATGCGTGGGGACATCACACACCAGTCGGTGAGCCTGAAGCTGCAAATGCTGCTGAAGCACAGCAAGGGCGGCTGAAGCTGTAGCTGACTTTCTAAAATGGGCACACAGTCGATTTACTTTCGTAAACAGATCTGGCAGCTCCAGGTAGGTTTTAAGAAAATGCTGAACCACGAGGTTAAGCACATGGGCCAGGCAAGGCACGTGTGTGAGCTCGCCTCTGAACCACCACCAGGTTCTGGTAATTGTCACACACGGCCATGCCTGGCTGTAGGTTCAGCGATGTCAGCCACAGATCTCACTGCTCTTTCAGAGCTGTCCACAACTCTTCAGCATTGTGCAGTTTGTCACCTAAGCAGATTAGTTTCAGCACAGCCTGTTGGCGTTTGGCTGAGGCTGTGCTGCAGTGCTTCCAGCTTGTGACTGATGTGCTACTTTTGGAGATGGAGGCTGAAGAGAAGGCGGGTGCAGGAGCTGTAGACTGTTGGGAGAACCCAGATTGACTTAGGGCCCGCAATTCTCGGGGTTGGGAGGACGTGCGCCATCCCAAGGTCCGACTGGGTCCCGGCTTCCACTACGTTAACCCAGTGTGCCATCAGCGAGATGTACCATCCTTGCCCACAAGCACTTGTCCACGTGTCTGTGGTTAGGTGGACTTTCCCAGTAACAGCATTGTTGAGGGCATGGCTAATATTGTGGGACACGTGCTTGTGTAATGCCGGTACTGCACACTGGGAGAAATAGTGGCAGCTGGGGACCGAATATCTTGGGACGGCCGCCGCTATCAGGTTGCGGAAAGCTTCTGTCTCCATTAGCCTAAAAGGCAACATTTCGAGCACAAGCAGATGAGAAATTTGTAACTTTAGTACTGTTTAGTACTGTTGGCGCTATATAAATAAAGATTATTATTATTATTACTGTGGCCTGTGGGGCGTTGGAGGCGTACTTTCGCTTGCATTCCAATGACTGTGGTATGGACAACTGAAGGCTGCGCTGGGACAAGGACGTGGATGTGCTCGATGATGGCACTAGTTGAGTCTGGGTAACAGCAGGTGCAGGACAGGAGGCATCTTCGCATGCACCGTGGACAGGGGATTGGCTTTCACGCGCAACAGTGGAAGGAGTGGTGTTACCCGCACACACTGTTCCTGGTGCCTGTGGTTCGGCCCACAAACTCGGGTGCTTTGCTGCCATGTGCCTGATCATGCTGGTGGTGGTGAGGCTGGTAGTTTTGCTACCCCTGCTGATGCGGGCATCGCAGGTGTTGCAAATGGCTTGTTTGGGGTTATCAGCAGAGTCTTTTAAAAACAACCAGACTCGAGAAGACCTTACAGTTGGACTGGCAACGTCCATCATGTTGGTGTTGCGTGAAACGGTTGCCCACCTTCTGCGGACACCACACTGCGTCTTCCTGCTTGTTGGGGTGCTATGCCTTCATCCCCCTGTGTGCTGCTCTCCTCGCTCTGCATGTCCTCCTGCCAGGTTGGGTCAGTTACTATATCATCCACCACCTCTTCTTCCACTTCCGCACCCTTGTCCTCCTCCTGAGTTTCTGGCAATTGTGTCTCATCATCATCCACCTCTTGTGACACGTTAACACTAGGGTTGAGCGAAACGGATCATTCATTTTCATAAGTCGCCGACTTTTGGCAAAGTCGGCGTCTCATGAAACCGAGCCAATCCCTGTGTGGGGTCGGCCATGCGGTACGCGACTTTCGCGCCAAAGTCGCGTCTCGATGACGCTAAAAGCGCCATTTCTCAGCCAATGAAGGTGGATGCAGAGTGTGGGCAGCGTGATGACATAGATCTCAGTCCCCACCATCTTAGAGAAGGGCATTGCAGTGATTGGCTTGCTTTCTGCGGCGTCACAGGGGCTATAAAGGGGCGTTCCTGCCGACCGCCATCTTACTGCTGCTGATCTGAGCGTAGGGAGAGGTTGCTGCAGCGTCTTCGGAAGCAGGGATAGTGATAGGCAGGGTACATAAAGCCACAAACCGCTTGTGCTGTAGCGATTTCCACTGTCCAATACCACCTTTTATTTGCAGGACAGTGGAAGCTACATTTTTTTTTCCTCAGCGCTGTAGCTCATTGGGCTGCCCTATAAGGCTCCCTGATAGCTGCGTTGCTTTGTGTGTACGCCGCTGTGTAAACCAACTGCTTTTTTCAAAGCACAAATCCTGTTTTTCCTTCCTTTCTGCACAGCTATCTTGTGTGTTTGTCCACACTTTTGTGTGCAGCAGTCCTTTTTACAGCTGCCAGCCATACTTTTCTGAGATAACTGCAGAGAGATAAATATTGTCAAGTCTGCCTCCGTGCCATTGCTGTGTGTGGCATCTCTCTCTCATTGTGTGGCACCGAAAACACTGTGTAATACTTGGCCTTTTTTTTTTTTTTTTCTAAATTCTCCCTTTTCAAAAAACAAAATTATTGGGAGATAAATATTGTCAAGTCTGCCTCCGTGCCATTGTTGTGTGTGGCGTCTCTCTCTCATTGTGTGGCACTGAAAACACTGTGTAATACTTGGCCTTTTTTTTTTTTTTTCTAAATTCTCCCTTTTCCCAAAAAAAAATTAGTGGGAGATAAATATTGTCAAGTCTGCCTCCGTGCCATTGCTGTGTGTGGCATCTCTCTCTCATTGTGTGCCACTGAAAACACTGTGTAATACTGGGCCTTTTTTTTTTTTTTTCAGGGTAAATTCTCCCAGAAAAAAAAAAAAATAGTGGGAGATTAAGATTGGCATTTCTGCTTGAGTGCTGGGCCTGTGTGTGCCATCTGTCTCAAATTATTGGGCCACAGAAAACCTAGTGTGTAACATTGGGCCTGATTTTCCTTTCAGTGTCAGGCACCTATAAAGGTATATATAAATCCTACAGAAGTTTGAGTTCACCTTATAAGTTGTTTTACAGTAACAAATAGTGTTACTTTGGTTACGTTTTGCAAGCAATGAGGAAGTCTAGTGGAAGAGGTCGTGGCCGTGGGTGGTCATTGTCAGCTGGTAATGATGGTAGTGGTGGTGGAGCATCAGGTGGTCGTGGTAAAAGCAGTACAGCACCTAAGTCTCGAGTTGTTGAGCCAGGTTCGTTGTCTGGCTACACAAGGCCTCGAACGCTCTCTTTTCTGGGAGTAGGAAAACCACTTTTGAAGCCGGAGCAGCAGGAACAAGTATTGGCTTTCATTGCTGACTCTGCCTCTAGCTCTTTCGCCTCCTCCTCGGAAAGTGCCAAATGTCAGAGCAGTGCATCGTCAGTGGATGCTCCCGGTCAGGGACAAGTCGCTTCCTTGTCTTCTTCACCCAGAACAAGACAGAAGGATGCGTCAGGAGACACAACGGGTTACTCCATGGAGCTCTTTACACATACCGTTCTTGGGTTAGACAGTGAAACAGTTAACAGGCCATGTCCATTAGAAGTTGAATCGAACATGGAGTGCACAGATGCACAGCCACAGCCAGATTACTATGCTGTTCCTTTGACTCAGACCAGAACATTGCCCTCGCAGTGTACTGAGGCAGAATCAAACCCAGCGGAGACTATGGTGCCCCGTCACGGACGCTATACCACCGGCTTACATGGTGACACAGGCGAAATCGCACACGACATAGAAGAGGAGGTCATAGATGACCCAGTTGTGGACCCCGATTGGCAGCCATTGGGGGAACAGGGTGCAGGCGGCAGTAGTTCTGAAGCGGAGGAGGAGGAGCCGCAGCAGGCATCAACATCACAACAGGTTCCATCTACCGGGCCCATATCTGGCCAAAAACGCGTGGCAAAACCAAAACCAGTTGGAGGACAGCGTGGCCATCCGGTTAAAGAAGCTCAGTCTGCAATGCCTGAAAAGGTATCCGACAGTAGAAAGAGTGCAGTCTGGCATTTTTGTAAACAACATCCAAATGATCAGCGCAAAGTCATCTGTCAAAAATGTTCAACAACCTTAAGCAGAGGTCAGAATCTTAAAAGTCTAAATACAAGTTGCATGCATAGACATTTATCCACCATGCATTTGCAAGCCTGGACTAACTACCAAACGTCCCTAAAGGTTGCAGCACCCTCGGCCAATGAAGCTAGTCAGCAACGCTACATCCCTTCCCCCTTCCCTCCCTGTAAGCCGACCATTTCCCACACCACCTGCAGTATCTGTGCAGCTTTCGTCGCCAGGCCAAAGCAGTCAGGGAATCACCAGGTTAGTAGTAGGAAACTGTTATGACCCCAGTGGACAGGGTCTCAGAGGAACGTGTAAGTCTGCGAGATTCAAAAAATCCAGCTCATAGGGCTGTGGTAACTGGGTTGACCAAATAGCTACTCCTAACGCCAACACTAGAAGTAGCCGGGGATCATGCCTACGGTGATCGCTAGATGACTCGCGCCAGCCGGAGAATCTAACTACCCCTAGGAGAAGAAAACAAAGACCTCTCTTGCCTCCAGAGAAAGGGACCCCAAAGCAAGATACAAGCCCCCCACAAATAATAACGGTGAGGTAAGAGGAAATGACAAACACAGAAATGAACCAGGTTCAGCAAAGAGAGGCCAGCTTACTAATAGCAGAATATAGCAAGATAACTTATCTGGTCAACAAAAACCCTATAAAAATCCACGCTGGAGATTCAAGAACCCCCGAACTGTCTAACGGTCCGGGGGGAGAACACCAGCCCCCTAGAGCTTCCAGCAAAGGTCAGGATACAGATTGGAACAAGCTGGACAAAAATACCAAACAAAACAAAAGCAAAAAGCAAAGAAGCAGACTTAGCTTGAAATACAGGAACCAGGATCATAGGACAAGAGCACAACAGATTAGCTCTGATTTCAACGATGCCAGGCATTGAACTGAAGGTCCAGGGAGCTTATATAGCAACGCCCCTGAACTAACGGCCCAGGTGAGGATATAGGAAAAGACAGAAGCTCCAGAGTCAAATCACTAATAACCACTAGAGGGAGCAAAAAGCAAAATCACAACAGGAAACACTGCATGTAGGGCACCGGCAAGAATACCATCTCCAACCCTCTCTCAGTCACCCATGTCCACCGGCACCACCGCTAGTTCCACGATCTCCAGCTCTCCAGTCCAGCTCACCCTACATGAGACTCTTGTTAGGAAAAGGAAGTACTCATCCTCGCATCCGCGTACACAGGGTTTGAACGCCCACATTGCTAGACTAATCTCATTAGAGATGATGCCCTACCGGTTAGTTGAAAGCGAAGCTTTCAAAGCGCTGATGGACTACGCTGTACCACGCTACGAACTACCCAGTCGGCACTTCTTTTCTAGAAAAGCCATCCCAGCCCTCCAACAGCATGTTAAAGACCGCATCGTCCATGCACTCGGGCAGTCTGTGACTACAAAGGTGCACCTGACAACAGATGCCTGGACCAGTAGGCATGGCCAGGGACGTTACGTGTCCATCACGGCACACTGGGTGAATGGGGTGATGCAGGGTCCACAGGGGACAGCAATATTGGGACAGTTTTGCCTAGTCCACGGTCAAGGAAAGAGTTGGCTGTAGGCGTTCGCCCCCCCTCCTCCTCTTCCTCCTCCTCATGCAGAAGCGAGAGCTCGTCCACACACCGCAGTCGCACATCCACTCCATCCGCAGCTGCCACTGTTGCACACCAGGTGTGCCATTATGGGACAGCTAGTGGCAAGCGTCAGCAGGCTGTATTGGCAATGAAGTGTTTGGGCGACAACAGACACACCGCGGAAGTTCTGTCCGAGTTCTTGCAGAATGAAACTCAGTCATGGCTGGGCACTGTACATCTTGAGGCAGGCAAGGTTGTGAGTGATAACGGAAGGAATTTCATGGCTGCCATAGCCCTTTCCCAACTGAAACACATTCCTTGCCTGGCTCACACCTTAAACCTGGTGGTGCAGTGCTTCCTGAAAAGTTACCCGGGGTTACCCAACCTGCTCCTCAAAGTGCGCAGACTTTGCTCGCATATCCGCCGTTCGCCCGTACACTCCAGCCGTATGCAGAACTATCAGCGGTCTTTGAACCTTCCCCAGCATCGCCTAATCATCGACATTTCAACAAGGTGGAACTCCACACTGCACATGCTTCAGAGACTGTGCGAACAGAGGCGTGCTGTTATGTTTTTGTGGGAGGATACACATACACGGGCAGGCAGTTGGATGGCAGACATGGAGTTGTCAGGTGTGCAGTGGTCGAAGCTACAAGACCTGTGTCAAGTCCTTCAGTGTTTTGAGGAATGCACATGGCTGGTTAGTGCAGACAACGCCATAATAAGCATGAGCATCCCCCTAATGCGTCTGCTGATGCAAAGTTTGACGCACATAAAGGAGCAGGCGTCTGCAGCAGAGGAAGAGGAAAGCCTTGATGACAGTCAGCCATTGTCTGGTCAGGGCCGTGTAGAGGACGCGGTAGCGGGCGAAGAGGAGGAGGAGGACGAGGAGGATGATGGGGATGAGTACTTTTTTAATGAGGAAGCTTCTCCTGGGCCAACAGAAATTAGTGGCGTTGCAAGGCCGGGTTCTGTTTTTTTAAGGGAGACAAGTGACGTAGATTTGCCTGTAACTGCCCCTCAAACCAGCACAACCGCAGATTTGCCAACAGGAACTTTGGCCCACATTGCGGATTATGCCTTACGTATCCTCAAAAAGGACCCACGCATTACTAAAATGATGAGCGATGACGATTACTGGTTGGCCTGCATCCTTGACCCTCGCTATAAAGGCAAATTGCAAAATATTATGCCACATGAGAACCTCGAACAAATCTTAGCAACCAAACAAGCTACTCTTGTAGACCGTTTGATTCAGGCATTCCCAGCACACAGCGCCGGTGATGGTTCTCACACAAGCTGCAGGGGGCAACATGGCAGAGGTGTTAGAGGTGCACAGATCAGAAGTGGCGTTGGACAGAGGGGTTTTCTGACCAGGTTGTGGAGTGATTTCGCAATGACCGCAGACAGGACAGGTACTGCAGCATCTATTCAAAGTGACAGGAGACAACATTTGTCCAGTATGGTTACTAACTATTTTTCTTCCCTTATCGATGTTCTCCCTCAACCGTCATTCCCATTTGATTACTGGGCATCAAAATTAGACACCTGGCCTGAATTGGCAGAATATGCGTTGCAGGAGCTTGCTTGCCCAGCAGCTAGTGTGCTATCAGAAAGAGTATTCAGTGCTGCTGGTTCAATATTAACCGAAAAAAGGACTCGTCTGGCTACCCAAAATGTGGATGATCTAACCTTCATTAAAATGAACCACTCCTGGATTTCAAATTATTTTGCCCCACCTTTCCCGGCTGACACCTAGCTTTCCTATAAAAAGGTCTTGCTTGTGGACTGGTCTTACTGAGTGTTCCAATCTGTTAATTTGCAGCAGCTGTTTGTCCAGCATACGACATGTTTACACCTCCCCCAATGGGAAAAATCCCCCCACGGGGCCGTTGTCTCGCCACTTGGCGCAAGCACCCGTTACAGTGCTGATTGTCTGAAGAGGCGGGTGTGCCCGCTTTTGGTCGACGGCATTGCCACTGGGTCCCTCATAGTACAATGTAGTGTCTCTGGCGGTGGTGGTGCGCACCCAACGTCAGACACACCGTTGCAACTTGAGGGGCCCTGGGGCGGTACCGCCGGCCACAAGAGAGTTCCCCCCCCCCCAGCTCAAACTGTGCTCTACCACGTGCAAAATTATCTCGCACAGCTCCACCAATGTTTAGTCTATGCACTGACATCATTCAATGCCTGGCACTGACAAACAATACCAATTTGTTTGCATCTATGATGCTAGTTAAAGTAGTCTGGGTCAGTGTCCTATATTGACACCAGTAAATACTAATTTACTGCCAAATTACTTTGTCATAAACTCTGCAGATGAGCCCACCCCTGTACCTAAGCATGCCACCCTTTTTTTACTTATAGTTGTTTTGCGAGACATTAACATCTATTTATTTTTTTGGAGTACTAACTGTGTCAGACACTCCTTGCAATACTCCTCCACTGACCACAATGCTGCCTGCCTGTGTATCCATGTAACCGATTTCAAACTGCCATGACTGCCTACTGTTTGTTATGTTAGGCCTTTGTGAGCCTGTCTGCGGCCCCTACTTGCAATACTCCTCCACTGACCACAATGCTGCCTGCCTGTGTATCCATGTAACCGAATTCAAACTGACATGACTGCCTACTGTTTGTTATGTTAGGCCTTTGTGAGCCTGTCTGCGGCCCCTACTTGCATTACTCCTCCACTGACCACAATGCTGCCTGCCTGTGTATCCATGTAACCGATTTCAAACTGCCATGACTGGCTACTGTTTGTTATGTTAGGCCTTTGTGAGCCTGTCTGCGGCCCCTACTTGCAATACTCCTCCACTGACCACAATGCTGCCTGCCTGTGTATCCATGTAACCGATTTCAAACTGCCATGACTGCCTACTGTTTGTTATGTTAGGCCTTTGTGAGCCTGTCTGCGGCCCCTACTTGCATTACTCCTCCACTGACCACAATGCTGCCTGCCTGTGTATCCATGTAACCGATTTCAAACTGCCATGACTGTCTACTGTTTGTTATGTTAGGCCATTGTGAGCCTGTCTGCGGCCCCTACTTGCAATACTCCTCCACTGACCACAATGCTGCCTGCCTGTGTATCCATGTAACCGATTTCAAACTGCCATGACTGGCTACTGTTTGTTATGTTAGGCCTTTGTGAGCCTGTCTGCGGCCCCTACTTGCAATACTCCTCCATTGACCACAATGCTGCCTGCCTGTGTATCCATGTAATCGATTTCAAACTGCCATGACTGCCAACTGTTTGTTATTTTAGGCCTTTGTGAGCCTGTCTGCGGCCCCTACTTGCAATACTCCTCCACTGACCACAATGCTGCCTGCCTGTGTATCCATGTAACCGATTTCAAACTGCCATGACTGCCTACTGTTTGTTATGTTAGGCCTTTGTGAGCCTGTCTGCGGCCCCTACTTGCAATACTCCTCCACTGACCACAATGCTGCCTGCCTGTGTATCCATGTAACCGATTTCAAACTGCCATGACTGCCAACTGTTTGTTATTTTAGGCCTTTGTGAGCCTGTCTGCGGCCCCTACTTGCAATACTCCTCCACTGACCACAATGCTGCCCGTGTACCCCTGGAACCTATTTAAAAGTTCATAGAGCCTAGTTATATATTTTATTTACTATTAATAAGGCCATGATGGACTACGCTGTACCACGCTACAAGCTAACCAGTCGACACTTCTTTTGCGAGAAAAGCCATCCCAACCCTCCACCAGCATGTAAAAGACCGCATTGTCCATGCACTCTGGCAATCTGTGAGTACAAAGGTGCACCTGACAACAGACGCATGGACCTGTAGGCATGGCCACGGAAGATTACGTGTCCATTACGGCGCAATGGGTTAATGTGTTGGATGCATGGTCCACAGGGGACAGCCTACTAAGTCTGTCTGCAGTCCCTAATTCAAATTGTCCTCCACTGTCTAAATCGGAGCTTCCACCTTCTGGCTTTCGGCCTATAGTATCAGAAATTAAACTGCATTTGGCCATCAACTTTGGTTACGGCCTACTAACGGTGTCTGCCCCTGCCTGGTGTTTTTCCTCAACTGAGTAAAGCTGAGCTTCAACCTTCTGGCTCTCATTAAGTGCTGTTATTTTAAAAATTGGTGGTTAGGGCCTACTAACGGTGTCTGCCCCTCCCTGGTGTTTGCCCTCAACTGAATAAAGCTGAGCTTCAACCTTCTGGCTTTGGGCCTATAGTATCAGATATTAAACTGCATTTGACCTTCAACTTTGGTTACGGCCTACTAACGGTGTCTGCCCCTCCCTGGTGTTTGCCCTCACTGAATAAAGCTGAGCTTCAACCTTCTGGCTCTCATTAAGTGCTGTTTTTTAAAAAAATTGGTGGTTAGGGCCTACTAACGGTGTCAGCCCCTCCCTGGTGTTTGTTTTTCCTCAACTGAATAAAGCTGAGCTTCAACCTTCTGGCTTTCGGCCTATAGTATCAGATATTAAACTGCATTTGGCCTTCAACTTTGGTTACGGCCTACTAACGGTGTCTGCCCCTGCCTGGTGTTTTTCCTCAACTGAGTAAAGCTGAGCTTCAACCTTCTGGCTCTCATTAAGTGCTGTTATTTTAAAAATTGGTGGTTAGGGCCTACTAACGGTGTCTGCCCCTCCCTGGTGTTTGCCCTCAACTGAATAAAGCTGAGCTTCAACCTTCTGGCTTTGGGCCTATAGTATCAGATATTAAACTGCATTTGGCCTTCAACTTTGGTTACGGCCTACTAACGGTGTCTGCCCCAGCCTGGTGTTTTTCCTCAACTGAATAAAGCTGAGCTTCAACCTTCTGGCTCTCATTAAGTGCTGTTATTTTAAAAATTGGTGGTTAGGGCCTACTAACGGTGTCTGCCCCTCCCTGGTGTTTGCCCTCAACTGAATAAAGCTGAGCTTCAACCTTCTGGATTTGGGCCTATAGTAGCAGATATTAAACTGCATTTGGCCTACTAGTGTGGTTGGGCCCTTGAAACAGTGTCTGCTGCTCCTGGGTTTGCTACTCCACTGAACAAAGCAATGCCGCCTGTTTAGTCCTGTCCTGTTACCAATTTTGAACTGCATTTAGCCTATTTTATTCTTTGGCCCTATATCTGTTTCCTCCTCATCCTGCCCATTGCCCAGCCACTGCTAGATGAGTCTGCTGGTACATTCACCTAGACCACTACATTCCCCTTGCACTCTACACAGCCAGAATCTGACCCTGCTGAAAGTAAGGTTCCCCTTCCCGCATGTTATACCACCTTACACAGGGACAAAGAGGAAGGTGCAGATGAAAGTGCAGGTTCCTTCATCAGGTGGGGGGGCATACTCGTTGGCGACGTCACTGGCACAGGGCCCTTCAGAGTACGCAAAAGTGTCGCTGCTGGTGGGAGGCGCCCCCGCCGTGCAAACACACCGCTGTACTTTGAGGGGCCCTGTGCCAGTGCCAATGCGAACAAGTGTGTCCCCCTGCTTGCTCAGGATCACAGCACTTGCAACGTTGAAATACTTTCCTCTCCCTGCTCCACCGCCGTGACGTAGTCCACGATTCCTGGGCCCACTAAAACCTTGAACCAGCCCTACCCCCCACAAATTTGCCAAATGACCCCCAAGTTCCATTGAACAACTATTATTATAAAGTTAATTAAGATTGACAAGCTTCAGAAACAAGAATGGATGTTTTTGGCATTAAAATGGGCACTGTAGGTGTTTTCCTGGCCTCCACTCACTGCCGACTATGCTTCCCCATTGACTTGCATTGGGTTTCGTGTTTCGGTCGATCCCCGACTTTTAGCGATAATCAGCCGACTGCACTCGACTCGACTCTGGACAAAGTCAGGTTTCACAAAACCCGACTCGATCTTAAAAAAATGAAAGTCACTCAAACCTAGTTAACACTGTCACCTTCGTGTGACCGTGGCTGCTCAAATATTTGGGCATTGCTACATGGTATGTTATCTTGCCTCACTTCAAGTGGACCGGGAAAGAGGCACGAATCGATAAATGGAAAAGTGAAGAACTCTTCGGAGTGTCCAATCATTGGATCAGTTGTCTCAGGCCACTCAGCATGGTGGGAGGAAGGAGGATCAGGGTGAGGAATAGGCAGTCTTGAGTCACGGCTACTCAGACTTGACCGTGTAGAAGACAGGGTGCTGGTGGTGGTGGCAACGTGACTGGAAGCATTATCCGCCATCCACCCAACTACTTTTTCACTCTGCTCTGGTGTCAAGAGTGCTGTCCTGCCTTACCCTATGAATTCTGACAGGAATCTGTTGCGAGAAGATGTGGGTGTTTGTTGTGGCTCACTTTCAGCTTGCCCCCCGCCCGACCTCTGCATGCACCATCACCATCACGTCCACTTCCCTGTCCCTTGCCATGTGCCTTGCCCATTTTAATAAAAAGGTGAATGCAAGCCTCGACTCTAATCTAATGACACAATTTGTAGGCCACAGATAGATGAGGCGTGTCACAGAGATACCAGACTGTTCAATATGAGGCCGGTATTTTTTTATTTTTTACACCAAAATAGTGTTTTGAGCTAGGGTAACAGACAGCCAAAATAGTGGAATGTAGGCCTGAAAAGCAACTATTTGTAGAGCACAGATTGACCAGGAGTCTGATGGAGATATCACACTCTTCAATATGTGGCCTGGAGTTTAAAAAAAAAAAATACCCCAAAATACTATATAGACCTAGGGTAGCGGACAGCCAAAAAAGTGGAATGTAGGCCTGAAAAGCAACTATTTGTAGAGCACAAATAGGCCAGGAGTCTGACGAAGATGTCACACTCTTCAAAATGTGACCTGGAGTTTTTTATTTTATACCCCAAAATAGTGTACAGAACTAGGGTAACAGACAGCAAATAAAGTGGAACGTATGCCTGAATTGCCACAATTTGTAAGCCACAAATAGATCAGGCATCTGACAGATACCAGACTGTTCAATACGTGGCCTGTATTTTTTTTTTTTACCCCAAAATAGTGTATAGACCTAGGGGTAGCAGACAGCCAAAAAAGTGGAATGTAGGCCTGAAAAGCAACTATTTGTAGAGCACTCCGTCAGGAGTCTGACGGAGATATAATACTCTTCAATACTCTTCAATATGTGGACCAGAAGTTTTTTTTCACTTTTTTTTAACACAAAATACTATATAGACCTAGGGTAGCGGACAGCCGAAAAAGTGGAATGTAAGCTTGAAAACCAACTATTTGTAGAGCACAGATAGACCAGGAGTCTGACAGAGATACCACACTCTTCAATATGTGGCCTGTATTTTTTAATTTTATACCCCAAAATAGTGTACAGAACTAGGGTAACAGACAGCAAATAAAGTGGCATATAGGTCTGAATTGCCACAATTTGTAGGCCACAAATAGACCAGGCGTCTGACAGCGATACCAGACTGTTCAATATGTGGCCTGTATTTTTTTTTTTACCCCAAAATACTGTATAGACCTAAGGTAATAGACAGCCAAAAAAGTGGAATGTAGGCCTGAAAAGCAACTATTTGTAGAGCACAGATAGACCCGGAGACTGACGGAGATACCACACTCTTCAATAGGGTTGAGCGAAACGGATCGGTCATTTTCATAAGTCGCCGACTTTTGGCAAAGTCGGGTTTCATGAAACCCGACCCGATCCCGCATTTCAATGACGCTAAAAGCGCCATTTCTCAGCCAATGAAGGTGGACGCAGAGTGTGGGCAGCGTGATGACATAGATCTCAGTCCCCACCATCTTAGAGAAGGGCATTGCAGTGATTGGCTTGCTTTCTGCGGCGTCACAGGGGCTATAAAGGGGCGTTCCCGCCGACCGCCATCTTGCTGCTGCTGATCTGAGCGTAGGGAGAGGTTGCTGCCGCTTCGTCAGAAGCAGGGATAGTGTTAGGCAGGGTACATTCACCCCCAAACCGCTTGTGCTGTAGCGATTTCCACTGACCAACACGACCTTTTGTTTGCAGGGACAGTGGAAGCTACATTTTTTTCCCCTCAGCGCTGTAGCTCATTGGGCTGCCCTAGAAGGCTCCCTGATAGCTGCGTTGCTGTGTGTGTACGCCGCTGTGCAAACCAACTGCTTTTTTCAAAGCACAAATCCTGTTGTTTCTTCCTTTCTGCACAGCTATCTTGTTTGTTTGTCCACACTTTTGTGTGCAGCTGTCCTTTTTATAGCTGCCTGCCATACTTTTCTGAGATTACTGCAGGGAGATAAAGATTGGCAAGTCTGCCTCTGTGCCAGTGCTGTGTGTGGCATCTGTCTCTCATTGTGTGCCACAGAAAACCTAGTGTGTAATACTGGGCCATTTTTTTTTTTTTTAATTCTCCCTGAAAAAAAAAAAAAAATAGTGGGAGATAAAGGTTGGCAAGTCTGCCTCTGTGCCAGTGCTGTGTGTGGCATCTGTCTCTCATTGTGTGCCACAGAAAACCTAGTGTGTAATACTGGGCCATTTTTTTTTTTTTTAAATTCTCTCTGAAAAAAAAAAATAAATAGTGGGAGATAAAGATTGGCAAGTCTGCCTCTGTGCCAGTGCTGTGTGTGGCATCTGTCTCTCATTGTGTGCCACAGAAAACCTAGTGTGTAATACTGGGCCATTTTTTTTTTTGTAATTCTCCCTGAAAAAAAATAAATAAATAAATAGTGGGAGATAAAGATTGGCAAGTCTGCCTCTGTGCCAGTGCTGTGTGTGGCATCTGTCTCTCATTGTGTGCCACAGAAAACCTAGTGTGTAATACTGGGCCATTTATTTTTTTTTTTAAATTCTCCCTGAAAAAAAATAAATAAATAGTGGGAGATAAAGATTGGCAAGTCTGCCTCTGTGCCAGTGCTGTGTGTGGCATCTGTCTCTCATTGTGTGCCACAGAAAACCTAGTGTGTAATACTGGGCCATTTTTTTTTTTTAATTCTCCCTGAAAAAAAATAAAAAAATAAATAGTGGGAGATAAAGATTGGCAAGTCTGCCTCTGTGCCAGTGCTGTGTGTGGCATCTGTCTCTCATTGTGTGCCACAGAAAACCTAGTGTGTAATACTGGGCCATTTATTTTATTTTTTAAATTCTCCCTGAAAAAAAATAAATAAATAGTGGGAGATAAAGATTGGCAAGTCTGCCTCTGTGCCAGTGCTGTGTGTGGCATCTGTCTCTCATTGTGTGCCACGAAAACCTAGTGTGTAATACTGGGCCATTTCTTTTTTTTTTTTTTTTTTTTTTTAATTCTCCCTGAAAAAAAAAAAAAAATAGTGGGAGATAAAGATTGGCAAGTCTGCCTCTGTGCCAGTGCTGTGTGTGGCATCTGTCTCTCATTGTGTGCCACAGAAAACCTAGTGTGTAATACTGGGCCATTTTTTTTTTTTATTCTCCCTGAAAAAAAATAAATAAATAATGGGAGATAAAGATTGGCAAGTCTGCCTCTGTGCCAGTGCTGTGTGTGGCATCTGTCTCTCATTGTGTGCCACAGAAAACCTAGTGTGTAATACTGGGCCATTTTTTTTTATTTTTTTTTAATTCTCCCTTAAAAAAAAAAAATAGTGGGAGATAAAGATTGGCAAGTCTGCCTCTGTGCCAGTGCTGTGTGTGGCATCTGTCTCTCATTGTGTGCCACAGAAAACCTAGTGTGTAATACTGGGCCATTTTTATTTTTTTTATTCTCCCTGAAAAAAAATAAATAAATAGTGGGAGATAAAGATTGGCAAGTCTGCCTCTGTGCCAGTGCTGTGTGTGGCATCTGTCTCTCATTGTGTGCCACAGAAAACCTAGTGTGTAATACTGGGCCATTTTTTTTTTTTTAATTCTCCCTGAAAAAAAATAAATAAATAGTGGGAGATAAAGATTGGCAAGTCTGCCTCTGTGCCAGTGCTGTGTGTGGCATCTGTCTCTCATTGTGTGCCACAGAAAACCTAGTGTGTAATACTGGGCCATTTTTTATTTTTTTTTTAATTCTCCCTGAAAAAAAAAAATAGTGGGAGATTAAGATTGGCATTTCTGCTTGAGTGCCGGTCCTGTGTGTGCCATCTGTCTCAAATTATTGGGGCACAGAAAACCTAGTGTGTGACATTGGGCCTGATTTTCCTTTCAGTGTCAGGCACCTATAAAGGTATATATATAAATCCTACAGAAGTTTGAGTTCACCTTATAAGTTGTTTTACAGTAACAAATACCGTTACTTTGGTTACATTTTGCAAACAATGAGGAAGTCTGGTGGAACAGGTCGTGGCCGTGGGCGGTCATTGTCAGCTGGTAATGATGGTAGTGGTGGTGGAGCATCAGGTGGTCGTGGTAAAAGCAGTACAGCACCTAAGTCTCGAGTTGTTGAGCCAGGTTCGTCGTCTGGCTACACAAGGCCTCGAACGCTCCCTTTTCTGGGAGTAGGAAAACCGCTTTTAAAGCCGGAGCAGCAAGAACAAGTTTTGGCTTTCCTTGCTGACTCAGCCTCTAGCTCTTTTGCCTCCTCTTCTGAAAGTGCTAAATGTAAAAGCAGCGCGTCGTTAGTGGATGTTCACGGTGAGGGACAAGTCGCTTCCTTCTCTTCTTCACCCAGAACAAGAGAGAAGGATGCGTCAGGCGACCCAACGGGTTACTCCATGGAGCTCTTTACACATACCGTTCCTGGGTTAGACAGTGAAACAGTTAACAGGCCATGGCCATTAGAAGTTGAATCGGACATGGAGTGCACAGATGCACAGCCACAGCCAGATTACTATGCTGTTCCTTTGACTCAGACCAGAACATTGCCCTCGCAGTGTACTGAGCCAGAATCAAACCCAGCGGAGACTATGGTGCTCCGTCACGAACGCTATACCACCGGCTTACACGGTGACACAGACGAAGTTGCACACGACATAGCAGAGGATCCGATAGTAGAAAGAGTGCAGTCTGGCATTTTTTTAAACAACATCCAAATGATCAGCGCAAAGTCATCTGTCAAAAATGTTCAACTACCTTAAGCAGAGGTCAGAATCTTAAAAGTCTAAATACAAGTTGCATGCATAGACATTTAACCACAATGCATTTGCAAGCCTGGACTAACTACCAAACGTCCCTAAAGGTTGCAGCACCCTCGGCCAATGAAGCTAGTCAGCAACGCTACATCCCTTCCCTCCCTGTAAGCCCACCATTTCCCGCACCACCTGCTGTATCTGTGCAGCTTTCGTCGCCAGGCCAAAGCAGTCAGGGAATCACCAGGTTAGTAGTAGGAAACACTGCATGTAGGGCACCGGCAAGAATACCATCTCCAACCCTCTCTCAGTCACCCATGTCCACCGGCACCCCCGCTAGTTCCACCGTATGCAGCTCTCCAGTCCAGCTCACCCTTCATGAGACTCTCGTTAGGAAAAGGAAGTACTCATCCTCGCATCTGCGTACACAGGGTTTGAACGCCCACATTGCTAGACTAATCTCATTAGAGATGATGCCCTACCGGTTAGTTGAAAGCGAAGCTTTCAAAGTGCTGATGGACTACGCTGTACCACACTACGAGCTACCCAGTCGACACTTCTTTTCGAGAAAAGCCATCCCAGCCCTCTACCACCATGTTAAAGAGCGCATCGTCCATGCACTCAGGCAATCTGTGACTACAAAGGTGCACCTGACAACAGATGCATGGACCAGTAGGCATGGCCAGGGATGTTACGTGTCCATCACGGCACACTGGGTGAATGTGGTGGATGCAGGGTCCACAGGGGACAGCAATATTGGGACAGTTCTGCATAGCCCACGGTCTAGGAAACAGTTGGCTGTAGGTGTTCGCCCCCCTCCTCCTCTTCCTCCTGCAGAAGCGAGAGCTCGTCCACAGACCGCAGTCGCACATCCACTCCATCCGCAGCTGCCACTGTTGCACACCAGGTGTGCCATTATGGGACAGCTAGTGGCAAGCTTCAGCAGGCTGTATTGGCAATGAAGTGTTTGGGCGACAACAGACACACCGCGGAAGTTCTGTCTGAGTTCTTGCAGAAAGAAACCCAGTCATGGCTGGGCACTGTACATCTTGAGGCAGGCAAGGTAGTGAGTGATAACGGGAGGAATTTCATGGCTGCCATAGCCCTTTCCCAACTGAAACACATTCCTTGCCTGGCTCACACCTTAAACCTGGTGGTGCAGTGCTTCCTGAAAAGTTATCCGGGGTTACCCAACCTGCTCCTCAAAGTGCGCAGACTTTGCTCTCATATCCGCCGTTCGCCCGTACACTCCAGCCGTATGCAGAACTATCAGCGGTCTTTGAACCTTCCCCAGCATCGCTTAATCATCGATGTTGCAACAAGGTGGAACTCAAAACTGCACATGCTTCAGAGACTGTGCGAACAGAGGCGTGCTGTTATGTATTTGTGGGAGGATACACATACACGGGCAGGCAGTTGGATGGCAGACATGGAGTTGTCTGCTGTGCAGTGGTCGAAGCTCCAAGACCTCTGTCAAGTCCTTCAGTGTTTTGAGGAATGCACACGGCTGGTTAGTGCAGACAACGCCATAATAAGCATGAGCATCCCCCTAATGCATCTGCTGATGCAAAGTTTGACGCACATAAAGGAGCAGGCATCTGCAGCTGAGGAAGAGGAAAGCCTTGATGACAGTCAGCCATTGTCTGGTCAGGGCAGTCTACAGGATGAGGTAGCGGGCGAAGAGGAGGAGGACGAGGAGGATGATGGGGATGAGTATTTTTTAAGTGAGGAAGCTTCTCCGGGTCCAATGGAAATTGCTGGTGTGGCAAGGCCGGGTTCAGGTTTTTTGAGGGAGACAAGTGACGTAGATTTGCCTGTAACTGCCCCTCAAACCAGCACAACCGCAGATTTGACTACTGGAACTTTGGCCCACATAGCGGATTATGCCTTAAGTATCCTCAAAAGGGACCCACGCATTCTTAAAATGATGACCGATGATGATTACTGGTTGGCCTGCCTCTTTGATCCTCGCTATAAAGGCAAATTGCAAAATATTATGCCACATGAGAACCTCGAACAAATATTAGCAACCAAACAAGCAACTCTTGTAGACCGTTTGATTCAGGCATTCCCAGCACACAGCGCCGGTGATGGTTCTCACACGAGCTGCAGGGGGCTACAGGGCAGAGGTGTTAGAGGTGCACAAATCAGAAGTGGCGTTGGACAGAGGGGTTTTCTGACCAGGTTGTGGAGTGATTTCGCAATGACCGCAGACAGGACAGGTACTGCAGCATCTATTCAAAGTGACAGGAGACAACGTTTGTCCAGTATGGTTACTAACTATTTTTCAGCCCTTATCGATGTTCTCCCTCAAGCGTCATTCCCATTTGATTACTGGGCATCCAAATTAGACACCTGGCCTGAATTGGCAGAATATGCATTGCAGGAGCTTGCTTGCCCAGCAGCTAGTGTGCTATCAGAAAGAGTATTCAGTGCTGCTGGTTCAATATTAACCGAAAAAAGGACTCGTCTGGCTACCCAAAATGTTGATGATCTAACCTTCATTAAAATGAACCACTCCTGGATTTCAAATTATTTTGCCCCACCTTTCCCGGCTGACACCTAGCTTTCCTATAAAAAGGTCTTGCTTGTGGACTGGTCTTACTAAGTGTTCCAATCTCTTAATTTGCAGCAGCTGTTTGTCCAACATACGACATGTTTACACCTCCCTAAATGGGAAAACTACCCCCACGGGGCCGTGGTCTCGCCACTTGGCGCAAGCACCCGTTAGAGTGCCGTTTGTCTGAAGAGGTGGGTGTGCCCGCTTTTGGTCGACGGCACTGCCACTGGGTCCCTCATAGTACAATGTAGTGTCTCTGGCGGTGGTGACGCGCAACCAACGTCAGACACACCGTTGTAACATGAGGGGCCCTAGGCCTGTACCGCCGGCCACAAGAGAGTTCCCCCCCCCCCCCAGCTCAAACTGTGCTCTACCACGTGCAAAATTATCTCTCACAGCTCCAACAATGTTTAGTCTATGTGCTGACATCATTCAATGCCTGGCACTGACAATACCAATTTGTTGACATGTATGATGCTAGTTAAAATAGTCAGCGTCAGTGTCCTATATTGACACCAGTAAAAACGTATTGCCAAATTACTATGTCTGAAACTCAGTAGAGGCGCCCACCCCTGTACCTACGTATGCCACACTTTTTTTTTTTGTTTTGTTGTTTTGCGAGACATTAACATCTATTTATTTTTTGGGAGTACTAACTGTGTCAGACACTCCTTGCAATCGTCCTCCGCTGACCACACCAATGCTGCCTGTGTACCCCTGCGAGATAACTCTAAGTGCCTTGAGCCTGTTTTTATTTATTTTAGGCCTAGTAAGCCTGTCTGCGGTCCCTCCTTGCAATCCTCCTCCACTGACCACACCAATGCTGCCTGTGTACCCATGTAACCTATTTAAAACTGCCTTGAGCCTATTTTTATTTATTTTAGGCCTAGTAAGCCTGTCTGCGGTCCCTCCTTGCAATCGTCCTCCGCTGACCACACCAATGCTGCCTGTGTACCCCTGCGAAATAACTCTAAGTGCCTTGAGCCTATTTTTATTTATTTTAGGCCTAGTAAGCCTGTCTGCTGTCCCTCCTTGCAATCCTCCTCCACTGACCACACCAATGCTGCCTGTGTACCCATGTAACCTATTTAAAACTGCCTTGAGCCTATTTTTATTTATTTTAGGCCTAGTAAGCCTGTCTGCGGTCCCTCCTTGCAATCGTCCTCCGCTGACCACACCAATGCTGCCTGTGTACCCCTGTAAGATAACTCTAAGTGCCTTGAGCCTATTTTTATTTATTTTAGGCCTACTAAGTCTGTCTGCGGTCCTTCCTTGCAATCGTCCTCCGCTGACCACACCAATGCTGCCCGTGTACCCCTGGAACCTATTTTAAAGTGCATAGAGCCTATTTTTTTATTTTATTTAATATTAATAAAGCCATGATGGACTACGCAGTACCACGCTACGAGCTACCCAGTTGACACTTCTTTTGCGAGAAAAGCCATCCCAACCCTCCACCAGCATGTAAAAGACCGCATTGTCCATGCACTCTGGCAATCTATGAGTACAAAGGTGCACCTGACAACAGACGCATGGACCTGTAGGCATGGCCACGGAAGGTTATGTGTCCATTACGGCGCAATGGGTTAATGTGGTGGATGCATGGTCCACAGGGGACAGCTTACTAACTCTGTCTGCAGTCCCTAATTCAAATTGTCCTCAATTCAGGTTTTCGGGCTTTTTTAAAAAATAGGAAACTGCATTTGGGCTACTAGTTTGGTTGGGGCCTACTGTTGATGTCTGCCGCTCCTGGGTGTTCTCCTCCTCCTGGGTGTTCTCCTCCTCCTGGGTGTTCTCCTCCTCCTTGGTGTTCTCCTCCTGGTTTCCTTGTCTGAGCTTCAACCTTCAGGCTCTCATAAAGTATTTTTAAATGTAACACTGCAGTTGCCCTGCTACCTGGGTTGGGGCCTAGTAACGGTGTCTGCCGCTCCCTGGTGTTCTCCTCCTCCTTGGTGTTCTCCTCCAGGTTTCCTTGTCTGAGCTTCAACCTTCAGGCTCTCAGAAAGTATTTTTAAATGTAACACTGCAGTTGCCCTGCTACCTGGGTTGGGGCCTAGTAACGGTGTCTGCCGCTCCTTGGTGTTCTCCTCCTCCTTGGTGTTCTCCTCCTGGTTTCCTTGTCTCAGCTTCAACCTTCAGGCTCTCATTAAGTATTTGTTTTTAAAAATTGGTGGTTGGGGCCTACTAACGGTGTGTGCCGCTCCCTGGTGTTGTCCTCCACTGTATAAAGCTGAGCTTCAACCTTCAGGCTCTCATTAAGTATTTGTTTTTAAAAATTGGTGGTTGGGGACTACTAACGGTGTGTGCCGCTCCCTGGTGTTGTCCTCCACTGTATAAAGCTGAGCTTCAACCTTCAGGCTCTCATGAAGTATTTGTTTTAAAAAATTGGTGGTTGGGGCCTACTAATGGTGTGTGCCGCTCCCTGGTGTTGTCCTCCACTGTATAAAGCTGAGCTTCAGTCTTTAGGCTTTCGGCCTATAGTAGCAGATATTAAACTGCATTTGGCCTTCAACTTTGGTTGGGCCCTACTAACGGTGTGTGCCGCTCCCTGGTGTTGTCCTCCACTGTATAAAGCTGAGCTTCAACCTTCAGGCTCTCATTAAGTAGCTGTTTTTAAAAATTGGTGGTTGGGGCCTACTAACGGTGTCTGACGCTCCCTGGTGTTGTCCACCACTGTATAAAGCTGAGCTTCAGTCTTTAGGCTTTCGGCCTATAGTAGCAGATATTAAACTGCATTTGGCCTTCAACTTTGGTTGGGCCCCACTAACGGTGTGTGCCGCTCCCTGGTGTTGTCCTCCACTGTATAAAGCTGAGCTTCAGTCTTTAGGCTTTCTGCCTATAGTAGCAGATATTAAACTGCATTTGGCCTACAACTTTGGTTGGGCCCTACTAACGGTGTGTGCCGCTCCCTGGTGTTGTCCTCCACTGTATAAAGCTGAGCTTCAACCTTCAGGCTCTCATTAAGTAGTTGTTTTTAAAAATTGGTGGTTGGGGCCTACTAACGGTGTCTGACGCTCCTGGGTGTTCTCCTCCTCCTGGGTGTTCTCCTCCTCCTTGGTGTTCTCCTCCAGGTTTCCTTGTCTGAGCTTCAACCTTCAGGCTCTCAGAAAGTATTTTTAAATGTAACACTGCAGTTGCCCTGCTACCTGGGTTGGGGCCTAGTAACGGTGTCTGCCGCTCCCTGGTGTTCTCCTCCTCCTTGGTGTTCTCCTCCAGGTTTCCTTGTCTGATCTTCAACCTTCAGGCTCTCAGAAAGTATTTTTAAATGTAACACTGCAGTTGCCCTGCTACTTGGGTTGGGGCCTAGTAACGGTGTCTGCCGCTCCTTGGTGTTCTCCTCCTCCTTGGTGTTCTCCTCCAGGTTTCCTTGTCTGAGCTTCAACCTTCAGGCTCTCATTAAGTATTTGTATTTAAAAATTGGTGGTTGGGGCCTACTAACGGTGTGTGCCGCTCCCTGGTGTTGTCTTCCACTGTATAAAGCTGAGCTTCAATCTTAAGGCTCTCGTTAAGTAGTTGTTTTTAAAATGTGTGGTTGGGCCCTTAAAACGGTGTCTGACGCTACTGGGTGTTCTCCTCCTCCTGGGTGTTCTCCTCCTCCTAGGTGTTCTCCTCCTCCTGGGTGTTCTCCTACAGGTTTCCTTGTCTGAGCTTCAACCTTCAGGCTCTCATTAAGTATTTGTTTTTAAAAATTGGTGGTTGGGGCCTACTAACGGTGTGTGCCGCTCCCTGGTGTTGTCCTCCACTGTATAAAGCTGAGCTTCAACCTTAAGGCTCTCATTAAGTAGTTGTTTTAAAAAATTGGTGGTTGGGGCCTACTAACGGTGTGTGCCGCTCCCTGGTGTTGTCCTCCACTGTATAAAGCTGAGCTTCAACCTTAAGGCTCTCATTAAGTAGTTGTTTTTAAAAATTGGTGGTTGGGGCCTACTAACGGTGTGTGCCGCTCCATGGTGTTGTCCTCCACTGTATAAAGCTGAGCTTCAATTTTAAGGCTCTCGTTAAGTAGTTGTTTTTAAAATGTGTGGTTGGGCCCTTAAAATGGTGTCTGACGCTACTGGGTTTTCTCCTGTTTTGTTGTCCCGACCTTCAATGTTCAGGCTTTCGGCTTACATTTTAAATAATTAAACTGCAGTTGGCCTACTACTTTGGTTGGGCCTAGTAACGGTGTGTGCCGCACCTTGGTGTTGTCCTGTGTTATTTTCCTGACCTTTAATCTTCAGGCTTTCGGCCTTCATTTGTAATATTAAACTGCATAGGGCCTACTAGTGTGGTTCGGCCCTACTAACGGTGTCTGCCGCTCCTGGGTTTTCTACTCCACTGAACTAAGCAATGCCACCTGGTTAGTCCTGTTACCAATTTTGAACTGCATTTTACACACTTTATTATTTGGGCCTATATCAGTGTTTCGTCCTCATCCTGCCCATTGCCCAGCCGGTGCTAGATGAGTCTTGTGGTACTTTGACCCAGACCACTACATTCCCCTTGCACGCTACACAGCCACAATCTGACCCTGCTGAAAGTCAGGTTCCCCTTCCCGCATACTATACCACCTTACACAGGGACAAAGAGGAAGGTGCAGATGAAAGTGCAGGTTTCTTCAACAGGTAGGGGGGCATACTCGTTGGCGACGTCACAGGCACAGGGCCCCTCAGAGTACGCAAAAGTGTCGCTGCCGGTGGGAGGCGCCCCCGCCGTGCAAACACACCGCCGTACTTTGAGGGGCCCTGTGCCAGTGCCAATGCAAACGAGTGGGCCTCCATGCTTGCTCAGGATCACAGCACTTGCAAAGTTGAAATACTTACCTCTCACTGCTCCACCGCCGTGACGTAGTCCACGTTTCCTGGGCCCACTAAAACCTTGAACCAGCCCTACCCACCACAACTTTTGCCAAATGACCCCCAATTTCCAATGCCCAACTATTATTAGAAAGTTAATTAAGATTGACAAGCTTCAGAAACAAGAATGGATGTTTTTGGCATTAAAATGGGCACTGTAGGTGTTTTCCTGGCCTCCACTCACTGCCGACTATGCTTCCCCATTGACTTGCATTGGGTTTCATGTTTCGGTCGATCCCCGACTTTTCGCGATAATCGGCCGACTTCACTCGACTTGACTTTGGACAAAGTCGGGTTTCGCAAAACCCGACTCGATCTTAAAAAAATGAAAGTCGCTCAACCCTACTCTTCAATATGTGGCCTGTTTTCTGTTTTTTTTTTACCCCAAAATACTGTATAGACCTAGGGTATCGGACAGCCAAAAAAGTGGAATGTAGGCCTGAAAAGCAACTATTTGTAGGTCAGATAGATCTGGCATCTGACGGAGATAGAACACTGCTAAATATGTGGCCTGCATTTTTGGGGGCTCACCAAAATTGTGTCAATAAGCAGGTTATGACACTAAAAAAAAATTTTGGAGTACTAAAATTGTAAAATATTTAGCGCAATGATATGCGAGGCGTACAAAGCACACTGATAAATATAAGACCTGTAGCTAAATATTTTTTGGCCAGATAAAGACTTTTTGGTCAGCAAAATGGTGTCCAAAAATGTTGTAAGACACTCCAAAAAATACTACAGTACCAAAAAAAGGCCAGAATTTTATGCGCACTCACATCTGATGCCTGGGACAAAAAAAGCCGTTTTAAAATGCTAGATTTTTCAAACTGTTGTATTAAAATGACCTGGATGTAGTCTGCAGTGTGACCAAGCAAATAAATGTAGAAAAAAAGGGGGCTCTGGATTGCTTTGTAATAAAATTAGCAGGATTCAGGTCCCAAAAAAAATTAATCGTAGCTTCAGATACCTGCAGCTAGGTATATATAATACAGGCAGCAGCAACAGACAGTAATGGACCCTCTTGATGTATGCAGTGAGATCTACTCACATGCAGTGTCTGCAGGCCTTGCACTGATGTGGATATGTGCATGTACTGTAGTCTCACCTGCCTTCCTAGCACTGCAATCAATAAACCCCCTAATTAGCCCTAAAAAGGACTGTTGGTTTATCTGGATTTGTGGATTCTGTGATGGTAGACCCACACTAAGGGTACTGTCACACTAAACGATTTACCAACGATCACGACCAGCGATACGACCTGGCCGTGATCGTTGGTAAGTGGTTGTGTGGTCGCTGGGGAGCTGTCACACAGTCAGCTCTCCAGCGACCAACGATGCCGAAGTCCCCGGGTAACCAGGGTAAACATCGGGTTACTAAGCGCAGGGCCGCGCTTAGTAACCCGATGTTTACCGTGGTTACCAGCGTAAAAGTAAAAAAAAAAAAACAGTACATACTTACATTCCGGTGTCTGTCCCCCGGCGTTCTTCTCTCCACTGTGTCTGTGCCAGCCGGAAAGCACAGCGGTGACGTCACCGCTGTGCTCGCTTTCCGGCCGGCCGGCGCTCACAGTGCAGAGAAGCAGAACGCCGGGGGACAGACACCGGAATGTGAGTATGTACTGTTTGTTTTTTTTTTACTTTTACGCTGGTAACCACGGTAAACATCGGGTTACTAAGCGCGGCCCTGCGCTTAGTAACCCAATGTTTACCCTGGTTACAAGCGAAGGCATCGCTGGATCGCTGTCACACACAACGATCCAGCGATGACAGCGGGAGATCCAGCGACGAAAGAAAGTTCCAAACGATCTGCTACGACGTACGATTCTCAGCAGGATCCCTGATCGCTGCTGCGTGTCAGACACAGCGATATCGTATGGATATCGCTGGAACGTCACGGATCGTACCGTCGTAGCGATCAAAGTGCCAATGTGTGACAGTACCCTAACTAATAAAAGGACAAATCTGACCCTATCTCAGCAACAGATCTCCCTAAACTAGCTGAGTCGGGAGCTGAATGCGCCGAGCAGGGCGGCGTTCCGTCTCTTATAGACCTGATGATGCTGTGCGGCTAGCCAATCACTGTAATACCACAACAAAGATGGCTGTGGCATTACAGTGCATGGCTGACAATCCCTGCACTGTCATTGGTGCTCTAAAGAGCACCAAAATTGCACGGCGGAGACCCGAGCTCCCGTCGAATATTCCCGGAAATGCTCGGTGCTCACCGAGTACCGTGATATTCGGGGGAGTAATGAGTAGTGGCACACTATCACTACTTATCACTACTTCTGACTCCTCTGGTCCCCCACACTTAGCGTGGCCGTGATTCCCTACGACCCCACGAACCGGAGACCACAATGTGTATAAAAACAAGTTCATCTTTACTGTTCGGTTTAGTCATCTACAAAGCACAGCAAGGGATGCAGACATCTTTTTTTGGGTGACAAAGCAGTGCCATGTCTTCAACAAACATTTTCAGTGCACAGCTGAAGAAACTTCTCACTAGCAGAGTTAGGGACTTGCAGGCTTCCTAGACAGCTGTGATAGTATAGGAAGGGGGAGCCAGGGTAGTAGTCATGGCCGATAGCAATCCCTCTATCACTCTCCCGCCTTCGCCCTCCATACAAACATATGTACCTCTCTGAGTACCTTGGTGCTGTTCCTCTGCGCCATCGGCACGGGACAGTTACCTCTGAAGATGATTCCAAGAATAAAGCATCACAGTCCGGTTTTGCTTCAACTTCAACATGTTTACTCAGCAACTTGTCATCCAGGGCACACACTGTTACAGCATCAGGCACCAGTATCTCTGACCCTTGCCTGTCGCTAAGCCTGCGTTCAGGACGGTCCGTACTATACGGTCAGACAGTGTTCTCAATGTCCAGTGTTTCTGCTTTCCGTGGGGGCATTCCCTGCCGTTTCGCCCTGGTCCTGAGAATGGCGTCCCACGCAAAAACCTGCCACATTTTGGTGCACTTTCTCCCACTTTGCTCAGCCTTCTTCTGTTCAGCAGCTGCGGTCCCACTTATACTGCACCGCTGAACCTATACTCTCTGTTCTTTGTTCTGGCCCCCTGAATATTACTGCTGGGCACACTCTTCTTAGAAGAACAATGCGGGGCACGAAGTGCCCTGGGCTAGCTAGCCGTCTGTGAGCTGTATCTGCACCCAGGGTACCCCTCCTATTCTAACTATTCACTATATTATACATAATATCTATGATGCCCCCATCTAGTGGCCAACTTGGGGTACTACTCCCCTAACACAATACAGGCCTGGGGCACCTACGTTCCCTAACCAACATTATGCAATTACGGGAACAACTGCATGACAACATATTATACATTTAGACTCTTAAAGGTAATACACCCAGGGTGTAGCAATACCTGTAAGTGCAGCGCCCCAGAGTCCTGGTTGCTGCAGTAGTATTATTCCTCCACCAGGGGGAGTGATATTACATTTGGAGGCAATAAAGGAGATCTCCTGTCCAGGTATCACACCACACCACACACTTCACACTCCAGTCCACCAGGGGGAGCAAAGGTTCTATCTATTAGGCCACTCCTCACAGATAGGTAAAACTGGTGGGTTGGTTAGGAAGTGAGTCAGAAGCTGACTAGGCTTTGTACAGACAGTCAGATCCCGATGGAGTTTGGCAGAAGCTGGCTGGAGTGGGTTCCAGCCAGATCCAGACTGCGGTCTGTGGAAGACGAGGGTCCACGGAGCTGCGCCTGCCCCATGTGCGGCAGCATCCAAAGAGAGAGACATTGAAAGGAAGCATGTTGTAGTGAGTGAGAAATGAAGGCATAGCAACAAGTGGATACCAGAGAGGATAGTAGACGAGAGGAGCTGCATCCTTCTGGTGCGCTTTCCGGTAGCCAGAATACCGAGGGAGTAAAGTGCTCTACGCCATTGCTTCAGAGACTGGCAGGACAGTCAATTCCAAGTTGGCTGCCCAACCTTAATACCTAAGAAGACACGGTGGCAACTTGTGGGGGTCGGGGCGTCTCTAGGGTCCCTATAAACAAGCCTCAGGCCATCAGTCATATGGGTTTTGTTCTATCCGACCACGGGGAACAGAGAGAGAGAAGAGTAATAACAGTGAGGACCTTATTAGAGCTTAAGCAAGTGAGGACCTACTGTGTTACTGTGCACATAGGAAGGCTATTGCATTCCACCTGGATAAGGAGACTCTGGATTTGCCTTCAGACCGGCCGGACTCTGCCTACCCCGTGATCCGGTGCCCAGGACTGTGGACACTGAAGCCTTCAGTAAAAGGTAAAGAGACTGCAACCTTGTGTCCTCGTTCTTCACTGCGCCTCACACCATCACCATCTACACTTCTGGGAAGCCCTGGGGATATACTTCACCTGTGAGAAGTTACAACATCTAGCTGCCATAACATCACCCCAGCGGACCCCTAAGCAGCGTCGGTCACCCTGACCGAATACCACAGGTGGCGTCACGAACATTATACAAACTTTCCTTTTCATTGGACGTCCCTCAAAGGGCCACGGACCGGGTCGGGCCACCGTGACTTCCTCAAATCGAAGGACCCGGTACCGAGTACCCCATTGCCCTTGTGTGGGGGCTCTCCATATGCAACCTTGGTAATACACTTTAATTGTGTAGCAGTGCCATGCATAAATTAACAGTGATAATACATTGAATAATGTAGCAGTATCACATGACAAGTGGACAGTGGGTTAAGGGGGAGGGGAACAAGGCATCAAACTATCACATCTCCTACAACACTTTAGCTGCTCTTTTCCTGTGCTCACTATCTTCAGACCACTTTTCAGGAACCATATACATGAAGAGCCTGTGACTAACTTCTTTACTGTATGTGCCCTCAGCCTTGCTGTATTTTCTCTTCTCAGACCCACAGTTCCCAGGACCTGACTGACACTTCAAATTCCTGGAGGCTCATACGGACTCTCACAAAGTTGCTGGACCAATGTTTCCTTCCTCAACTAGTCTTCTAGAGGTGTTCCATGGTCACCACTCAAGCTCCTTTCTTTAGTAGATTTCCTTCTTTGTCTGTCTGCTTCTTTTTCACACATACACACACAAACACACTCCGGTGGGTATTAGATCTGGAGATCGTGGAGGTCAGCGCAACATTGGTGAATCAACCTAAAACAGTCACAGAAACAGCAGGGTGCATATCAGAGGACATGGATAGAACTGGACTAGCATCTAAACATCTGTGTGTCACCAATGGAAATCACTTTCAACATTTGTAGTGTACAGATATCCAAGAAGTATTGTTTCTCCTTGCGCAGATTGACATGCTAAGCATGCCAAGATGAGCAGAATTAAAGCCACAATGCTCCTCTGGGAAATATGCTAATTAGGCAAATTGTAGGATTGCTACCTTCCAATAGGTGGCACTAGAGATCTAGTTCTCTTCCTCTCTGAAGAGACAATATGCACAATTAGCATATGTCCCAGAGGAGCATTGCGGCTTTAAGTCTCCTCATCTTGGCATGCTTAGCATGTCAGTCTCTGCAACGAGAAACTATGCTTCTTGGATATCGGTCGGACAACTCTCACACAGCCAAGCCAGATCTCCACTTTGCATGAGGGGCAGTACCCCTAAACACAGTGTCTGCAAGTTGAGATTCTGGTATGGCTATTATCCTAAGTCATGTGACAAGGCTTGTTAAAGCGTCGACATTGACTTGTAGGATTGCTACCTTCCAATAGGTGGCACTAGAGATCTAGTTCGCTTCCTCTCTGAAGAGACAATTTGCATAATTAGCGTAGTGTACAGATAAAACTTGTAGCTAGCGTGGTTTTCTATGTTAATACATTTGTACCATGCTCTATCAGTTATGAATTACTGAGGCTATAATTTTCCCCCTGTATGCTGTAAAAGCATAGGGGACTAACCTAAGACAACAAAAGACTGAAAACACTATTTATGATTTCTGCGGTCAAAGAATACTTCAATTCCCTAATATATGAACCTTTCCAAAGCCGCTAGGTGGAAAGCTCCATTTCTTTCCTTTCAAGTAGTTAAACAACATATTAAATCACACAATTTGAGTGTGTTGAAGCCACTAAATCTGACAATTTGGATAATTTCTATAACATCTGGACCCCCTGGCTGGACCGCTTCTCCTACTCTAGTTTACTTGGTGCTATTGTGACGTCATCCTGACCTCAACCTGGTCCTAACTTTGTTATCCTTTCTGCTCTATGGCTGTTAAACAACAACCTGTCCTTATTGTTATGACCAAACATTTAATTCAGGATTTACTGTATCTTTGATGATATATCAATATCTTTATTGATATCTTTGATAATATACATTACTTCTGTTCTGTAGTTCCCTGTCTCCCACTCTTGTTTTCTTGCTAGTTTACTGAAAAGTGGCCCATTTGAAGAATTTATGCTTTCATTTCCATTGAAAAGCAGTCTTTTATCTTCAATACAATAAAATATTTATGAAACTAAAAAAGGAACTTCCAACATTTTCTCTGGAAAGCAACTTATTCAAAAGTTTTCATAAATTGTGAGAAATGTTCACATGATAGAAAAGATTTTGTTCCATTGAAACCAGAAGTTGAAATGACTTACAGCTTCCCTTCTTGTTGTCATCTCAGAACTGGCCTTACACGAACATGTAATCCAGAGTAAAATGGTGTATACCGGTTAAGTTTGGGACTTGACATAGAGGATCCAGTTCTGGTGAATACACTTTTAAGTATTCCTCCTGGTCAAATTCGTTACTTCTTACATCGCCTCTCTTCTACCATGGAGATAAAATAAGCTATGTCTTCTGTGTAACCTGTGCTTCTTTGCGCAATCTATTTAATCTACTTACGTGAAATTCAATAAAAAATTAGCATTAAAATTGCACTTAACCCATCGATTGGTCACTCTGAGTCACAAGTTTACTGCATGAACTGCATGAAAAAGGTGTCTGTTGATATGATTAGATGGGCAGGCGAGAATAGGAGAGAGTGCTGTCCAGTTACTCAGCAGGTGCAATCATCTCCTTGTGGCAGCCTATGGGTTAGCAGAGGATTCTCTTGTGACAAGATGGGGCAGTTATTTTAACCCCTTCGCCCCAAAGCCTGTTTTCACCTTCCTGACCAGGCCAATTTTTACAATTCTGACCACTATCATTATATGAGGTCATAACTCTGGAACGCTTCAACAGATCCCGGTGATTCTGAAAATGTTTTCTCATGACATATTGTACTTTATGATAGTGATAAAATTTCTTTGATATGACTTGTATTTATTTGTGAAAAAATGGAAGTTTGGCAAAACTTTTGAAAATTTCACAATTTTCAAACTTTTAATTTTTATGCCCCTAAATCAGAGAGTCATATCACACAAGATAGTTAATAAATAACATTTCCCACATGTCTACTTTACATCAGTACAATTTTGGAAACATATTTTTTTTTGTTAGGAAGTTATAAGGGTTAAAAGTTGACCAGCGATTTCTCATTTTTACAACAAAATTTGCAAAACCATTTTTTTTAGTGACCACCTCACATTTGAAGTCACTTTGAGGAGCCTATATGATAGAAAATACCCCAAAATGACACCATTCTAAAAACTGCACCCCTCAAGGTACTCAAAATCACATTCAAGAAGCTTATTAACCCTCCACAGGAATTTTTGGAATGTGGAAGAAAAAAAATAAACATTTAGTTTTCTTTCACAACAATTTTCCTTTAGACCTAATTTTTTTTAACTTTTGCAAGGGTAACAGGAGAAAATAGACCATACACTTTGTTGTGCAATTTCTACTGAGCATGCTGATACCCCATATGTGGGGGAAAACAACTGTTTGGATGCACGGCAGGGCTCAGAAGGGAAGGAGTGCCGTTTCACTTTTTGAATTTAAAATTCGCTGGCATAATTAGCAGTCGCCATGTCGTGTTTGGAGAGCCACTGATGTGCCTAAACAGTGGAAACCCCCAACAAGTTACACCATTTTTTAAATTAGACCCCGTAGGGAACTTATATAGATGTGTATTGAGCATCTTAAACCCACAGGTAATTCAAAGAAGTTGATAACGTTAAGCCATGGAAATAAAAAATTCACATTTTTCCCAGATAAATCTTTTTAGCTCCATATTTTGCATTTTCATAAGGGTAACAGGAGAAATTGTTCCATACAATTTGTTGTACAATTTCTCCTGAGTACACAGATATCCCATATGTAGGAGAATATTACTGTTTGAGCGCACAGCAGGGCTTGGAAGGAGCGCCATTTGACTCTCTGAATTCAAAATTTGATAAAATAATTAGCAGACACCATGTCACGTCTGAGGAGCCCCTGATGTTCTCCTTAGTGGAAACCCCCACAAAGGAAACCATTGTAGAAACTAGACCCCTTTGGGACCTTACACACGTGGTCAAAATTATCGGAACCCCTCGTTTAATGACAGAAAAACCCACAATGGTCACAGAAATAACTTAAATCTGACAAAAGTAATAATAAATAAAAGATCTATGAAAATGAACAAATGAAAGTCAGACATTGCTTTTCAACCATGGTTCCACAGAATTTAAAAAAAAAATAAAACTCATGAAATAGGACTGGACAGAAATGGTGGTACCCCTGAAAATAATGTGACAAAAGGGACATGTTAAATCAATGTGTGTCCACTAACTAAGATCACAGGTGTCTACAATCTTGGAATTAGTGAGTGGGCCTGTATATAGGCTACAGATACTCACTGTGCTGTTTGGTGACATGGTGTGTATCACACTCAATATGGACCAGAGAAAGCGAAGGAAAGAGTTGTCTCAGGACTCAGATTAGAAAGAAAATTAAAGACAAACATGTTAAAGGTAAAAGTTATAAGACCGTCTCCAAGCAGCTTGATGTTCATGTGGCTACAGTTGCACATATTATTCAGAAATGTAAGATCCATGGGACTGTAGCCAACCTCCCTGGATGTGGCCGCAGGAGGAAAATTGATGACAAATCAAAGAGACGGATAATATCAATGATAACAAAAGAGCCCAGAAAAACTTCTAAACAGATTAAAGGTGAACTTATTATTATTATTATTTATTTATATAGCACCATTAATTCCATGGTGCTGTACATGAGAAGGGGTTACATCAAAATACAAATATCACTTACAGTAAACAAAACTAACAATGACAGACTGGTACAGAGGGAAGAGGACCCTGCCCTTGCGGGCTTACATTCTACAGGATTAAGGAGACAGTAGGTCAAGGGTTGCAGTAGCTCCAATGGTGTTGAGGTGGCCTTTACAGGTTGTAAGCTTCTTTGAAGAGGTGGGTTTTCAGGTTTCTTTTGAAGGATCCAAAAGTAGTGGATAACCGGACGTGCTGGGGCACTGAATTCCAGAGGATGGGTGATATTCGGGAGAACTCAACTTCAAGCTCAAGGAACATCAGTGTCAGATTGCACCATCCGTCGTTATCTGAGCCAAAGTGGACTTCCACACAGCTAAAACCCCCAAGAATGGCTAAGAGGAAAACATTGGACTATTCTGAAGTGGCCTTCTATGAGCCCTGACCTAAATCATGTTAAGCATCTTTGGAAAGAGCTGAAACATGCTGTCTGGAAAAGGCAACTTTCAAGCACGAGAAAACTGAAGCAGTTTGCTCTTGAGGAGTGGCCAAAATACCTGTCGAGAGGTGCAGAAGTCTCATTAACAGTTACAGGAATCATTTGACTGCAGTGATTGCCTCAAAAGGTTGTGCAACAGGCTTACTGGATGGTAGTTGCCCGGATCCACCTTCTTACCTTTCTTGAATATTGGCACCACGTGAGTCATCCCCCAATCTTGTAGCGCCACCCTTGTTACAAGAGAGTCTAAGAATATGAGATACAGTAGTCTGTCAATTATTGTGCTTAATTCACTCAGTATCCGTGGATAAATGCCATCTGGGACGGGGGATTTGTCAATGTTTAAATTGCTCAGACGTAAATGTACTTCTTTTTGTGTTAAACTAGTTATATTATGTTGTGAATTTTTATTTTTGCCTTGTTGAATGGTCCCTGTAACAGACAGTTCATTGGTGAACATGGATTAAAAGTGCCTGTTTAATATCTCTGCCTTTTCTTTATCCTGTGTGATTATCTTGTTATTGTCATCTTTTAAGGGGCCGATACCATCTATTTTTTTCTTTTTGGCATTGATGTATTTCTAAAATATTTTGGGATTTATTTTAATGTTGTTGGCGATCTGTTTCTCTGTATACATCTCTGCCGGGGTTAACGGAGTGTGCAAAAATACACTAAACAACAAAGATCTGTCCTAAAGAAAAAAAATATATAAAAAAATACATAGGCAAATGCAAAAATACCTGAATATGTAAATCAAATCAAGGAACTCACATATGACCATTGGACATGTCTGAGCAGAGAGATATGAAGGAGTGAATGGGAGAGAGCAGTATTCCCCACGCGTTACGCCATACGTGATGGCTTAATCGGGGGTGTAGAGAGAGTGCACAATGAGGCCATGTACATACAGCTCTGGCAAAAATTAAGAGACTACTGCAAAATGTTCAGTTTGTCTGATTTTTCTCTTTATAGGTATATTTTTGAGTAAAATGTAAATTGTTTGTTTATTCTATAAACTTCTGACAACATGTCTCCGAATTTCCAAGCAATAAGTTTTGTATTTTTTTTCTGAAAAGGAGAAATGGTCAAAATTTAAAAAACAGTGCTTTCAGACCTCAAATAATGCAAAGAAAACAAGTTCATAATCATTTAGAAACAACAATACTAGTGTTTTAACTCAGGATGAATTCAGAAATCAATATTTTGTGGAATAAACATGATTTTTAATCACAGCTTTCATGCGTCTTGGCATGCTTTCCACCAGTCTTTCACACTGCTCCTGGTGCAAAAATGTAAGCAGTTCTTCTTTGTGTGATGGCTTGTGACTATCCATCATCCTCTTGATTACATTCCAGAGGTTTTCAATTGGGTTCAGGTCTGGAGATTGGGCTGCTCATGACAGGGTTCTGATGTGGTGGGCTTTTAATTTTTGCCAGAGCTGTAAATGCACACATTAACATGCACATGATAACAATGAAAAAGTAACCTACAGGGAAAGCAGTCCAATTATATATACAAATGGAAGGATGAATACCCATGAGATGGAAAAATATTAAATCTCTGTATCCATAGGCACATATGGCGGACATGCGGCACCCGAGACACGATCAAAGATGGCCGCTACAAAACGCAAGCTGCGTGCCACCAATGCGGGAGTGATGTAGCAGAAAGTAGTTACTGTGGGAAACTTTGCGTTCCAGGCTGGAGCGCACATACAGCTCCGGTGAAGAATAAGATTAATACATTTATTATAAGTTAAACCGCTGTATGCTCTCCAGTCCAGAGACCAGGGGAGAGGAAAAGTATAAAACATAATATGTATTTACACAAGAAAGGAAAAAAAAAGAAATACTATAACCAATAAATGTAGAGCTATATGTGGAGACAAATATTGTAGACATAATATATATATATACAGAATGTATACAGAAGCCGAAAAAAAAAATTATCCAAAAATAACATGAAGAAATAAAAAAATACTAACAGCACGGCAAGTCATTGCATTGATGATCCATCTGCTACAGAGATAACTATAAACTAGTTTTGCCAAAGCATGTGTACAGTCGGGAATAGGGATAGGGACTGTGGGGATGATTGGTCGGGAGTCGGGACTGTAGGAATGATGGATGGGGTACAGGGTGGGAGCTAAGGAAGTCCATAGCATATCATAGCCGTCTTTCTCGCATCCTATGGCACGCACTCACATACTGCGTGCTCTTCTGCCAGCAGCTTCTCATACATAAAGCTGTCCATACGTCTGCACCTCCCTACATCTCATCCCTCATCTCACTCTCCCACCATACCTTTGCTCTGTAGTCCACTCTTGACCTAAGATTGCGATTCTCTCTCATCTGAACCTCCCAATCACTTCACCAAGTCACCTCTCTTGCTGAGACAGTTCTTTGGAAAGCACTAGCCCAGACAACCGGGTCAATTCTTAGTATCCCCCAATTTCGTGGGAATCGTGACTGTGACCACACTGCGCGCTCTCGTGATTTCTCAACCTGTAGTTACATAAAATGATTTCAGACTTTTCTTTTCAGCCTGAAAAATCCCCTATATTGGGGAACTTTTGCTGACAGTGGTGCCAGGGAGGCCAGACCTGGAGACATTGTGTCAAGGGGACACATACCATTGTATTAAAGAGACATATTTTAGATATGGATCATTATATGTTGCAAGATTCCTTACCAACACGGGGATTAAAGGTCTTCCTCATGACAATGACATAAAAACTATTACTAAACATGTATTGTTCGATTTCCTCTTACTTCCAGGACAACGGTCAGACTTTCCTTAACCCCCAAATGGGAACTTTTGTCACTCAGATCCCCTTCTGTTTCCTGTTATGTGGCTGCAGTTCGCGGTGTCCCCTCATCTCCATGGCAACCTACATCCTTGACTGTCTGTGACCGAGAACTATAAAAGGGACAAAGGGCGAGAAGTTTAGGATTTTTCTGCGGTGACTCATAAGGCTTCTGTTTTGTTTTTCAGTTCCAGATAAAATTCCTGCGGACTAGGAAATTTCAGGAAGCTGCAGTTAGTAAACACAAAATCCTGTTTTGCTGACTAGAAAGTTCAGAAAAATGAAGAAGTGAAGAGGAAATAGGAAAAGGGGGGTGGGCTGGGGGTTACTTCATTGTCTCATTGCAATGACATAATATCAACAGTGTAATATCAAAAAGGTTGCCTCCAATTATGTCCAGATCAATCAGTATACATGTGGGCCAAGAGTTATAGATTAACATTTATATTCATTAACAGTCATAGGCTAAGGCAGGGCCGGACTGGCCATCTGGCAATCCTGGCAAATGCCAGAAGGGCCTGTCTGGTTGTGGACTGCTTTGTCTGCTACATTGTTAACCGAATCCATGTCTAAAGACACCCATACTGTTAAGAGTTGTGACAGAGAACAAACTCGCTGACTCCGTCACTTACCCCAGCAGGCCACGGGTATCATTAGAAATATTGGTCTTGTAGTAAATCTTCCTTTCCTCCATCCAGGGTAATATTAGTGATATATCCCATCTGGTTCATGGAGACAGTGACAGCATGGGCCTGTGTGATTTAAAATGCCAGGACTACATTTCTGTCCCAGTCCGTACCTGGGCTAAGGTGACACTGTGGTATTTCTTCTCATCTGAGAGAATTGGGTCATTTATGCAAATCACACTCTGATTAAAGTCTGATTAGAGTGTGATCCGATTCTCTCGGATGTGGAGAAGATGGGAAAAAAAGTCTTCACCTTCTACAGTCTGTCAGTCCACGGAAATTGACCTGTATTCAGATATCATCCGAGTGCAGTCTGATGTTTTCCACAGATTTATAGACTTGCATGTCCGACTGCAATCTGAATATCGGATCATTTAGTTATGCTGCGAATTTTTACT
Organism: Ranitomeya variabilis; assembly: GCF_051348905.1. Lineage (NCBI taxonomy): Eukaryota > Metazoa > Chordata > Amphibia > Anura > Dendrobatidae > Ranitomeya > Ranitomeya variabilis. The sequence continues at coordinate 159,256,033 of NC_135239.1, read as the reverse complement.
AAGACAGACTCAAGTCCAAGTAAAAAATCAGACTTTGCACACAATAAATGCTGAAGTGAAAATTTACTGTGATCCATATACAGTAGTAGAATTTATCCAAACGTTTCGGTCACTCACACCTTCCTCAGTGTACCGACTGCAATATAGGGTGTAATGAGGAGGTATTGCTCCCGGTGTAACAGGCCAGATTAACCCCCCGCCCAGAATATACCCGGGGTTAAAGTGGCCTAGGCCAGTTTATACCCCTCTGGGCCAGAATATATCCCAGCTCCTGTAGATCAGATTTTTCAGGCTTTTGAGAAACATTGAGTCATGTACTCAATAACAGGGCCCCAGGCAGCGCACAGGGTCCCAGGCAGAACACGGGGCCCTAGGTAGCACATGGGGGGCAGAGACAGTGATCGGGGTCCCAGGCAGCACACAGGGCCCCAGGCAGCATACGGGGGACCCAGGCAGCGCACAGGGCCCCAGGCACCACACAGGGGTCACAGGTGGCGCACAGGGTGACAGGCAGCACACAGTGGCCCCAGGCAGCACTCAGGGGCCCCACGGAGCACACAGTGGCCCCAGGCAGCACATGGGGGGCAGAGACAGAGAACGGGGTCCCAGGCAGCCCACGGGGCCCCAGGTAGCACACAGGACCCCAGGCAGCACTCAGTGGCCTCAGGCAGCACATGGGGGGCAGAGACAGCAAACAGGGTCCCAGGCAGCACACGGGGCCCAAGGCAGCACATGGGGGCTCCAGGCTGCTCACAGGGCCCCATGCAGCACACAGGGGTCCCAGGCAGCGCACAGGGTGCCAGGCAGCACACAGTGGCCCAGGCAGCATACAGGGGCCCCAGGCAGCGCACGGGGCCCCAGCCAGCACAAGGGGCCCCAGGCAGCAGACAGGGCCCCAGGCAGCATACAGGGGCCCCAGGCAGCACACGGGGGCCCCAGACAGCACAAAGGACCTCAGGCAGCACACAGTGGCCCCAGGCAGCACACAGGGGCCCCAGGCAGCACACAGGGGCCCCAGGTAGTGCACAGAGGGGCAGAGACAGCACATGGGACCCCAGACAGCGCACATGGGAGAGACAGAACGCAGGGCCCCTGTACGCTCTCTGGGACCCCCCGTGCGCTGTCTGGGACCCCCTGTGCACTGTGTTGGACCCACTGTGTGCTGTCTGGGAACCCCGTGCACTGTCTGGGACCCCCTGTGCGCTGTCTGGGACCCCCTGTGCTATGTCTGAGGCCCCGTTCTTGAGTATCACTCAATCGTATGCGATGTCTGGGGCCCCTGTGTGATGTCTGGGGCCCTTGTGTGATATGTGATGCCTGGGGCCCCTGTGTGATTTCTGGGGTCCTGCTGCACTGCTTAGGGCCCCCGTGCACTGCCTAGAGCTCCGTGTGCTGCCTGGGACCCCGTTCGCTGTCTCTGCCCTCCATGTGTTGCCTGGGGCCCCTTTGTGCTGCCTGGGGCCCTGTGCGTTGCCTGGAGCCCCTGTGTGCTACCTGGTGCCCTGTGCACTGCCTGGGACCCCGTTCGCTGTCTCTGACCCCCATGTGCTGCCTGGGGCCTCGTTCAGTGTCTCTGCCTCCCCGTGTGCTGCCTGGGCCCCGTTCGCTGTCTCTGCCCCCAAGTGCTGTCTGGGACCCTGTGTGCTGCCTGGGAACCCGTTCGCTGTCTCTGCCCCCCTGTACGCTGCCCGGGGCCCCATTCTTGAGTATATCACTCAATCCTGTGTGATGTCTGGGGTCCCTGTGCAATGTCTGGGGCCCCTGTGCCATGTCTGGGGCCCCTGGCGCTGTTTGGGCCCCTGTGCACTGACTGGGGCCCCGTTATTAAGTATATCACTCAATGGTTCTCAAAAGCGTGAAAAATCTGATCTACAGCAGCTGGGGTATATTCTGGCCCAAAGGGGTATAAACTGGCCTAGTCCAATTTATACCCCGGGGTATAGTTTGGCCTAGTCCAGAATATACCCAGGGTATAATGTGGCCTAGGCCACTTTAACCCCGGGTATATTCTGGGTGGGGGGGGTTAATCTGGCCTGTTACACCGGTATAAACTGCCCATGGAGGCTACATAGCAGTAACTATAGCCTGTGCATGAAAACAGTGTCAGGGTTACTAATACTTTATCCAGCTGAATTGATTGGTACGGTTCGACGCAGCATCCACCGCTGGTCATGGGACATACCTGTCCGCCGTTCTGTCCCACACCGTTATCCATGTCTGAGGGATAATTCGTTTTCAACCTGGACGGTGCGAAGATGCAACCATCCAGGCTGAGAACCACTGGGGAATGAAAGGCTGGAAGCGCAGCATCAGTGACATCACTGAGGCTGTGTTCCCAGCCTGCCTGAACTGCGGTGACCTCAGGACCTTAGGAAAAAGTCAGTGATAAGGTCACTGCAGTTTAAGATCAGTCTCTTCACAGCGGATCACCATGAAAATTTATCTCAGTGATCTGCTGTGAAGACACTGACCTTGAACTACAGTGACCTCATCTATGGCTTTTTCCTCAGTGGTTCTCAGCCTGGACGGTCACGTCTTGGCACCGTGCAGATTGAAAACTAATTATCCCCCAGACATGGATTACAGCGTAGGGCAGAACGACGGACAGGTATGGTATATTGTTGTTTTTTTACTTTATTTCATTTTTTGTTACAGAAGATCAAGGGCTTTGGTGGAATTAGGTGAGGTCATAAGTATGGTTTAATTGAGAATATTAAAGGAGTCTGTGTCATTTTTTTAATTAAAGGGTTTTATTCTGGCTCTGTCTTTATTTAACGTATAACTATAGGATTAGTAATCGATAGGTGTCTTATAGACGCCTCTCCATTACTAAGCCGTGGGCTTGTTGTCACCTGACAATACAAAGGTTGACATCAACTCCACAAATATTAACCCCACTTGCCATCGCTACAGGGCAAGTGGGAAGATGCACCTTTTCTGGGCAGCTGTTTTTAGGCTGGGGGGACCTATATCAATGGCCCCTTACCAGCCTGAGAATACCAGCCCCCAGCTGTGAGCTTTAGCAAGGCTGGTTATAAAAAATGGGAGGGACCCCACACCGTTTTTTTAAATGTTTTTTTTTAAATAATTTAAAAAACAGCATGGGGACCCCTTTATTCTTGATATCAAACCTAGCTGAAGCTGAAAGCTGAGGGTTGCAGCCCCCAGCTTTGAGTTTTGCCTGGTTAGTTCAAGAAAATAGGGGGGAACCCACGCTGGGCTTTCATTCATTTATTTTGTTATCTTGCAGGTGGCGGCTGAGGAATAGCCCGATCATCTGCTCCTGCTGCCACTGTTATTAGCAGCAGCAGGTGTCAAATGATGGGAGTAAGAGTCCAAAAAGCCTCCTCCTGCTGTGGTCGTTCTGACTTTAATTTAACTCTCATCATTCTCTTCTGCTTGCGCCGATCGCCGGCAGAGCAGGTGAAAATGATGAGCGCGTCTTCAGCACCCGCCACCGGGGTACAGCTCTAACTGTAGGGCTTATTCCCCAGCAACCGTCCGTGTGGTACTGATGCGGCACAAGGACAGCATCTGTGTGCACTGCAGTATGTGTTTACACAGACCCATTGACTTGAATGGGTCCGTCTGATCCATGCAGCTGCACAAAAATGGACATGTCGAAGTGTGGGTCACTCGGACACATGGTCCGTGAAAAAACACAGATATGTGCCCATTCCCATTCATTTGAATGGGTCTACATGTGTCAGTGATTCCGGCATGTGTGAAAGCTGTCATCACACGTACTGGAGACACTGATGTGTGAAAGAGGCCTAAGGAAGAGTATACTAGTGTACAACATGACCAAGTGCTATCTGATGTTTTATCACATAGCACTTGGCCCAATGTTATACTATGGGGCAGTGCAGATCAGCGATTATTTTCTCATGCCAATTTGGCAGCATGCTGTGATTGGCAGAGAGAATCAGCTCACTCTCCCCCATACAAATCTATGGGTGCATGTGAAAAATCACACTGTATTTGGATGTCATTCCAGTGCAGTCTCGCATACGCTGAGGCTTGCAATGGAGGAGATGGAAAAATTACTTTTCTATTTTTTAGGATCCACTAACATAAGAAACACCCCCAAAAGGATTCCACTTTGTAAAGTACAACCCTCATGGAAGATATCAAAGTGTAGTAAGTATTTAACCCCATAGGTGTTTCAGGCAGTGAAAATGAAAAATTCTGTTTTTTTAAATGTTATTTCAGCCCGAAATGTCTCCCACTTTAGCACAGTGTAGAATAAAGGGAATTAGACCTACCGGTAATTCGGTTTCCAGGTAGTCCCTCAGGACAGCACCATGGAGGACGTCCTTCCTTGACCTATAGCGGGACAGGATCATAGAGAGGTTAAAAGGACCCTCCCACCTCCACCCTCCAGTGTTCTTTCAAAGTACCACCGAAGGATGGAAATAAATGGTCTAAACGTGCCCTTACAAACACGTGTGTAATAACCATTAAACGGCTTAATCTTAATTTCGAGCCATGGTGACCCAAAGGACGAACGATCTGCCGGTAGATTAATCCCGAGCAATCCTAAAAAAAGAAACATACGGGAGGGAACTATGGGTGCTGTCCTGAGGGACTACCTGGAAACCAAATTACCGGTAGGTCTAATTCCCTTTTTCCATTACGTCCCTCAGGACAGCACCATGGAGAATACCAAAGCAACTCTCCCAGGGTGGGTACAGAAGCCCAGGAATCAAAGTCTCAGGCAAAAAACAGACTAAATATATAAAGGATCTGAAAGATCAGAAAAACCATAGATATCTCAAGAGATCCGCAAAGAAAATCACCATAGTGAGTGTCTGATATACATCTATAATGGCCAATTTCAGTATGAATGTGGTAAATGAAATAAGCATCAGGAGCAGAGAGTGAGATACACCCATTGTACTCCAATACCAATAATGAACCACAGCAAGTTATTTATTGTGATAGATACTTATAGACATCGCAGCCCCAGAATAGGGTTAGAAAACCTTATTGCCCAGCAAAATATGGTGAAAGTCACAGCCACCACACAATGAGGACTGTACCGACCATCCACAGGCTATCTTCGCTCTAGGAGCAACCTCTCATACATCCGTCCCTGTAGGGACAGGAAAAAACACTGGAGGGTGGAGGTGGGAGGGTCCTTTTAACCTCTCTATGATCCTGTCCCGCTATAGGTCAAGGAAGGACGTCCTCTATGGTGCTGTCCTGAGGGACGTAATGGAAAAAAGCATTAAAGGAAGGAAGGTTTCAATAATGGTATGTTCACACAATTTTTTATTGTGTATTTTGGAAACACTGCTCCCATACTCCAAGAATTGGCTTACTATATAGTGTGCATGGAAATAGAAGCAAAATTACAATATTTGAGGGGTTCCTGCATGCAAAAGTTCCAAACCAACTAAAGCAGAAAAATTGCTCCATACACAGAATCCACAACAAAAACTGCACCAAATATGGATTTATTTAAAATTACATTTTGCAGGCAGAAGAAAAACACTTAACAATAACTCCATATGAACACATCTTTTTCCTAGAAAACCACATTGGATTTGTCCTTTTCCAAAAAATCCTTTTGTATAAACATACCCTAAGACCACCCAACTATTGTTTAGATATCGTAGGGGGCAGGCTACAAAGAGCGTATTGTTTGTGTCAGTTTAATTCTGGAAACATATAATATCTTAGTGGTTGCAGACAACACTGAAAGTGCCAGAGCATCAAGCACCAGACAAGTGGCTGGTGTAACCCCACTATCCAACACCTCTGGTAGGGACTTACCTCTCTAGATCTGTGTGGCAATTAAGTTTGGGCTAGAGCCTTTGGCCATTTCAGGGAGCAACCTGACAGCCATGCCTCAATTAAAGACTGGTAAATTACTGCAATTATTCTAGTGTTAACTGATTTGCCGTTCAAGAGGCTATGACCTCTAAGTGAAGTATCAGCTAAAGTAGTTACCTAAATCCCTGGTTTTCATAGAAAGTAAGAAATATTCTTTTTGCATTGAAACATGTTTGTGACTTCCTATTTCTGCTTAAAAGTGGTCGTCTTAATGAGATTTAAAGAACATTGAAAGAGCAAGTGTTTTCACTTGTCACGTAGCAAAAAGCATATTTTGGCCGGAGCAGAACTTCCTTCCAAGATTTGCTAGTCAAGTCATCAGTTGCACAACAGTATGTTTCGCATAGCTTTCAGACTGGAACAGACTGCTTATTTTCATACTCAACCTAAAACGTTAGCACATTTCCTACATACTTCCTATTTTCTTATAGAACTTTTACCCTTGAACAAGTAATCACTAAGGTTTCACAACTTTATCTTTTGATTTTACAAAGCTATGGACATAAGTATCTGGTGAATTGTACAGTGCTTACACACAGAGCAGTGATACAGCAATAGATGTTAAGACTTTGTGTGACACCCCAGGAATCCGGTTGTCACAGTGGTATTGCCTTCCTCACCTCTCCATTATTAACCAGGCTTAATGTCACCTTACAATAGCAATGTGACATTAACCCCTTATTACCCCATATGCCAATGCTACAGGGCAGTGGAAAGAGAGAGGCTACTTGCTGCAATAGGTGCAATGGCGCATCTTACAGATTTGCCTTTTCTGGGGTGGCTGGGGGCAGATGTTTTTAGCCGGGGGGGGGGGGGGCAATAACCATGGTCCCTCTCTAGGCTATTAATATCTGCCCTCAGTCACTGGCTTTCCCTCTCTAGCGGAGAAAATTGTGCGGGAGCCCACGCCAGTTTTTTCCGTGAATTAACCCTTTAATTTAACGCCTAGAGCTCCCAAATTTTGCACACACACACACACACTACTAACATTATTAGTGAGGGATATATAAAAATATAACGGATATGCCATGGTTTACTGTATGTAAACCATGTTTCATATCCTGTCGGGTTCGGTAATGATTTAGCAAAAGCCGACAATTGAATTATCGGCTTTTTTGCTATCTAGCTCTGTATGAAAAAAATATATATATGTATATATATGTGTGTCAATGACATATATATATATATATATATATATATATATATATATACAGTACAGACCAAAAGTTTGGACACACCTTCTCATTTAAAGATTTTTCTGTATTTTCATGACTATGAAAATTGTACATTCACACTGAAGGCATCCAAACTATGAATTAACACATGTGGAATTATATACTTAACAAAAAAGTGTGAAACAACTGAAACTATGTCTTATATTCTAGTTTCTTCAAAGTAGCCACCTTTTGCTTTGATGACTGCTTTGCACACTCTTGGCATTCTCTTGATGAGCTTCAAGAGGTAGTCACCGGGAATGGTCTTCCAACAATCTTGAAGGAGTTCCCAGAGATGCTTAGCACTTGTTGGCCCTTTTGCCTTCACTCTGCGGTCCAGCTCACCCCAAACTATCTCGATTGGGTTCAGGTTTGGTGACTGTGGAGGCCAGGTCATCTGGCGTAGCACCCCATCACTCTCCTTCTTGGTCAAATAGCCCTTACACAGCCTGGAGGTGTGTTTGGGGTCATTGTCCTGTTGAAAAATAAACGATGGTCCAATTAAATGCAAACCGGATGGAATAGCATGCCGCTGCAAGATGCTGTGGTAGCGATTCTGGTTCAGTATGCCTTCAATTTTGAATAAATCCCCAACAGTGCCACCAGCAAAGCACTCCCACACCATCACACCTCCTCCTCCATGCTTCACGGTGGGAACCAGGCATGTAGAGTCCATCCATTCACCTTTTCTGTGTTGCAAAAAGACACGGTGGTTGGAACCAAAGATCTCAAATTTGGACTCATCAGACCAAAGCACAGATTTCCACTGGTCAAATGTCCATTCCTTGTGTTCTTTAGCCCAAACAAGTCTCTTCTGCTTGTTGCCTGTCCTTAGCAGTGGTTTTCTAGCAGCTATTTTACCATGAAGGCCTGCTGCACAAAGTCTCCTCTTAACAGTTGTTGTAGAGATGTGTCTGCTGCTAGAACTCTGTGTGGCATTGACCTGGTCTCTAATCTGAGCTGCTGTTAACCTGTGATTTCTGAGGCTGGTGACTCAGATAAACTTATCCTCAGAAGCAGAGGTGACTCTTGGTCTTCCTTTCCTGGGGCGATCCTCATGTGAGCCAATTTCTTTGTAGCGCTTGATAGTTTTTGCCACTGCACTTGTGGACACTTTCAAAGTTTGCCCAATTTTTCGGACCGACTGACCTTCATTTCTTAAAGTAATGATGACCACTCATTTTTTGCTCCTTTTTTCTTGCCATAATACAAATTCTAACAGTCTATTCAGTAGGACTATCACCTGTGTATCCACCTGACTTCTGCACAACACAACTGATGGTCTCAACACCATTTATAAGGCAAGAAATCCCACTTATTAAACCTGACAGGGCACACCTGTGAAGTGAAAACCATTCCCGTTGACTACCTCTTGAAGCTCAAGAGAATGCCAAGAATGTGCAAAGCAGTCATCAAAGCAAAAGGTGGCTACTTTGAAGAACCTAGAATACAAGACATAATTTCAGTTGTTTCACACTTTTTTGTTAAGTATATAATTCCACATGTGTTAATTCATAGTTTGATGCCTTCAGTGTGAATGTACAATTTTCATAGTCACGAAAATACAGAAAACTCTTTAAATGGGAAGGTGTGTCCAAACTTTTGGTCTGTACTGTATATATATACATATATATATATATATATATATATATATATATATATATATATATATATACTAGATGGTGGACCGATTCTAACACATCGGGCATTCTAGAATATGTATGTAGTTTATTTATGAAGATTTGAGAATAATGCAATGTATACACAGGATTCGGCCAGCCGGGCACGACCCATTAACCCATTATACCCCCTGACGAAGGACTGTGCGTCCGAAACGCGCGTCGGGGTGCACACAATTAGCCGTTGGCAGCCTTGGAATTTTTTCCCTGATAAATTGTAAGTAATCTGGCGTATTTTTCAATGCAGCACTGAGCACCTTACTTGGCCCTTATATCAGGATGCACCTTGTGTTGGTAACCAGTCATTGCACATAGCACCTTACCTGGCACCTTACTTGACCTTTGGATTAAGATGCCCCTTGTGATGGTAATCAGTCATTGCACATAGCACTTTTTTTCTTCTATCACATTGTATTGATTTGGTCTATTGCACCACCCCCTGGTGGGAATTAGTTATTGCACATAGCACTTTTTCATATATAATTATATATATTTTGGTTTACACTATTTTTTTACTTGGCTGCTACCCTGCACATATATATATTTTTATCCATTGTCTCAGGATAATACAAGCTATAGATTGCTTTTTACTATTTGTTACATTAACTGGCTTGCCCTATTACATGCGGCTTTATTTGTGCACATTCTTGTATTGTACTATATATGATTAATACATTTTTATATATATATTTTTATGCTTGTCACTATTGCTATAAAATAAAAATTAATTTTGTGATAATTATTCTCTGTCACTTTCTTATTGGTCCAATTTTGTGTTCTGGTGCTACTTTTACGACCCATTAGCGAAGCGTGGTTCAAATCCCGTGCCAATTCGCGGCCGGACTGCGCCTGTCGCTGATTGTTTGCAGCCAGCCGGCCACGACCAATCACTGAAGCCAGGGCCAGCTGCAGGTTTTTGAGGGCCCTGGGCGAAAGAGTCTCACAGCCCACATAGCATATAACACAGCCCACGTAGTATATAGCACAGCCACATAGTATATAGCTCAGCCACATAGTATATAGCACAGGCACGTAGTATATAGCACAGCTACATAGTATATAACACAGCCACGTGGTATATAGCACAGCCACATAGTATATAGCAGCCACGTAGTATATAGCAGCCATGTAGTATATAGCACAGCCACGTAGTATATAGCACAGGCAAGTAGTATATAGCACAGCCACGTAGTATATTGCACAGCCACGTAGTATATAGCACAGGCACGTAGTATATAGCACAGCTACGTAGTATATAACACAGCCACGTAGTATATAGCACAGCCACATAGTATATTGAAGAGCCACGTAGTATATAGCACAGGCACGTAGTATATAGCACAGGCAAGTAGTATATAGCACAGTCCACGCAGTATATAACACAGCCACATAGTATATAGCACAGCCACGTAGTATATAGCACAGCCACGTAGTATATAGCACAGGCAAGTAGTATATAGCACAGCCCACGCAGTATATAACACAGCCACGTAGTATATAGCACAGCCATGTAGTATATTGCACAGCCACGTAGTATATAGCACAGGCACGTAGTATATAGCACAGCCATGTAGTATATAGCACAGGCAAGTAGTATATAGCACAGCCCACGCAGTATATAACACAGCCACGTAGTATATAGCACAGCAACGTAGTATATTGCACAGCCACGTAGTATATAGCACAGGCACGTAGTATATATAGCACAGCTACGTAGAATATAACACAGCCACATAGTATATAGCACAGCCACATAGTATATTGCAGAGCCACGTAGTATATAGCACAGGCACGTAGTATATAGCACAGCTACGTAGTATATAACACAGCCACGTAGTATATAGCACAGCCACATAGTATATTGAAGAGCCACGTAGTATATAGCACAGCTGTGGCCCACGCAGTATATAACACAGCCCACGTAGTACAGGTCCTTCTCAAAAAATTAGCATATAGTGTTACATTTCATTATTTACCATAATGTAATGATTACAATTAAACTTTCATATATTATAGATTCATTATCCACCAACTGAAATTTGTCAGGTCTTTTATTGTTTTAATACTGATGATTTTGGCATACAACTCCTGATAACCCAAAAAACCTGTCTCAATAAATTAGCATATTTCACCCGTCCAATCAAATAAAAGTGTTTTTTAATAACAAACAAAAAAAACATCAAATAATAATGTTCAGTTATGCACTCAATACTTGGTCGGGAATCCTTTGGCAGAAATGACTGCTTCAATGCGGCGTGGCATGGCGGCAATCAGCCTGTGACACTGCTGAGATGTTATGGAGGCCCAGGATGCTTCAATAGCGGCCTTAAGCTCATCCAGAGTGTTGGGTCTTGCGTCTCTCAACTTTCTCTTCACAATATCCCACAGATTCTCTATGGGGTTCAGGTCAGGAGAGTTGGCAGGCCAATTGAGCACAGTAATACCATGGTCAGTAAACCATTTACCAGTGGTTTTGGCACTGTGAGCAGGTGCCAGGTCGTGCTGGAAAATGAAATCTTCATCTCCATAAAGCATTTCAGCCGATGGAAGCATGAAGTGCTCCAAAATCTCCTGATAGCTAGCTGCATTGACCCTGCCCTTGATGAAACACAGTGGACCAACACCAGCAGCTGACATGGCACCCCACACCATCACTGACTGTGGGTACTTGACACTGGACTTCAGGCATTTTGGCATTTCCTTCTCCCCAGTCTTCCTCCAGACTCTGGCACCTTGATTTCCGAATGACATGCAAAATTTGCTTTCATCAGAAAAAAGTACTTGGGACCACTTAGCAACAGTCCAGTGCTGCTTCTCTGTAGCCCAGGTCAGGCGCTTCTGCCGCTGTTTATGGTTCAAAAGTGGCTTTACCTGGGGAATGCGGCACCTGTAGCCCATTTCCTGCACACGCCTGTGCACGGTGGCTCTGGATGTTTCCACACCAGACTCAGTCCACTGCTTCCTCAGGTTCCCCAAGGTCTGGAATCGGTCCTTCTCCACAATCTTCCTCAGGGTCTGGTCACCTCTTCTCGTTGTACAGCGTTTTCTGCCACATTGTTTCCTTCCAACAGACTTACCATTGAGGTGCCTTGATACAGCACTCTGGGAACAGCCTATTTGTTGAGAAATTTCTTTTTGGGTCTTACCCTCTTGCTTGAGGGTGTCAATGATGGCCTTCTTGACATCTGTCAGGTCGCTAGTCTTACCCATGATGGGGGTTTTGAGTAATGAACCAGGCAGGGAGTTTTTAAAAGCCTCAGGTATCTTTTGCATGTGTTTAGAGTTAATTAGTTGATTCAGAAGATTAGGGTAATAGGTCGTTTAGAGAACCTTTTCTTGATATGCTAATTTATTGAGACAGGTTTTTTGGGTTTTCAGGAGTTGTATGCCAAAATCATCAGTATTAAAACAATAAAAGACCTGACAAATTTCAGTTGGTGGATAATGAATCTATAATATATGAAAGTTTAATTGTAATCATTACATTATGGTAAATAATGAAATTTAACACTATATGCTAATTTTTTGAGAAGGACCTGTATATAGCACAGCCCACATGGTATATAGCACAGCCCACGCATTATATAATACAGCCCACGCAGTATATAACAGCCCACATAGTATATAGCACAGCCCATGCAGTATATAACACAGCCACATAGTATATAGCACAGCCACGTAGTATATTGCACAACCACGTAGTATATAGCACAGCCCACGTAGTGTAGAGCACAGCGACAAAGTATATAACACAGCCCATGCAGTATATAACACAGCCCACGCAGTATGTAATACAGCCCACGCAGTATGTAACACAGCCCACGTAGTATATAACACAGCCCACGTAGTATATAGCATTGTGGGCATCATATCCCTTTTAAAAAAAGAATTAAAATAAAAAAAAATTATATACTCACCTTCCAGTGGCCCCTGGATCCAGCCCAGACCTTTAGCGATGCTCCCAGTAATGCATTATGGCAATAACCCGTGGTGATGTAGTGGTCTCGCGAGACTGCTATGTCATCACGGGTCATTGCCGCAATGCATTCTTGGGACCGGAGCGTCGCGAGGAGCGGGAAAGCCTGCCGCGGACGCCGGAAGGTGAGAAGATAATGATCTTTTTTTATTATTATTTTTAACATTATATGTTTTTACTATAGATGCTGCCTATGCAAAGTTGGTCACAGAGGGTTAATTGCAGCGTTAACGAACTGCGTTACACCGCGTTATGCCTCGGTGTAACGCAGTCCGTTTAATGGACTGCTAAAACACTATGTGGGTGCTGACTGGAGGGGAGTATGGAGGGGCCAATTCGTGGCCGGACTGTGCCTGACGCTGATTGGTCGCGCCCAGCCGGCTGCGACCAATCAGCGACGTGGGATTTCTGTGACAGACAAACAGACAGACAGACGGAAGTGGACCTTAGACGATTATATAGATATCTATACTATGTGTAGACATTTATTTTATCTATTCTATTTTAACCTGTCAGTGTGATTTTACTGTACACCGCAGTGAATTGTTGGCTTTTCTACAGGACACCGGTGCGTATTTCTTGCAAGTCACACTGATGGTCCGTGTGGTGTGCGAGTTTTTCTCGCACCCATAGACTTGAATTGGCGTATTTCGGGTGCAATACGGTGACAATCGCAGCATGCTGCGATTTCACTCGCACGTATAATACGGCCGAGAAAACAATAGATGATGGGAGCAGCCCCATAGATTAACATTGGTCCGAGTGCTATGCAATTTTTTATGGTATAGCATAGGTCCGTATTACGCTCTAGTGTGACCCCGGCCTTAGACAGGAAGCCCAGGGTCCAATTCATTAAAGCTTTCATACTAAAATTCTAGTGTTGTATGTTGTTTTCAATATTGTTTTTTCATATTTATCTATTCAAGAAAATATTTTGTATACCGATTGGCCTACTTTTGATTGTCCCTGCCCTGTGTCCCTCCAATCAGTATAAGTCCTTGATAGCATCATAATGAGTTTGGGAGTGGGAGAAGACATTAACAGGTACTGAGCATCCTCTACCACCTCCCAGTTCATTACAAGTCCCTTATAGCGTCTTCTCCCACCTTTCAATTCATTATAAAGGGTCCTATGCACCTTATCTCTTCCACACCCTCTCCCCAATAAATTTTTAATTCCCAATAGCATCACAGTATCCTCCTCCATCTCACAATTCATTATCTGGAGCTTAGCAGACTCCTCCACCACCAAATTCATTTTATATCCATACCTAATGTCCTCCTCCCCCTTCTCCTGTTCATAAGCCTATTATAAGCCCCCCTTACTCCTATTCCATTGTTCAGGTACATCAGGGGCTCTGAAATCAGGACATGGCATCTACTATCTATTCCAGCCAATTTTGCATTCCAAAAGTCACATGGTGCTCCTTCCCTTTCGAGCCCTGTGGTGCGTCCACCACATATAAAGTATCAGTGTACTCATTAGAATCTGCACAACAAATTGTATGTTCATTTCCTCCTGTTACCTTTCAGAAAATAAAAATTTGGGGCTAAATCAGCAATTTTTTGGAAAAAAGTACAATTAAATTTTTTTTCTTTCACATTGCTTTCATTCTTATGAAGCACCTGAGGGGTACATTTCTTGACCACTTTGAGCGGTGCAGTTTTTAGAATGGTGTTACTTTTCTGTATTTTTTGTCACAAAGGCCTCTCAAAGTCACTTCAAATGTGATGTGATCCCTAAAAAAATTGGTTTTGTAAATTTCGTTGGAAAAATGAGAAATTGCTGATCAACTTTGAACCCCTCTAACTTCCTAAGAAAAGAAACTATGTTTCAAAAATGATGCTGATGCAAAGTAGACATGTGGTAAATGTTATTTATTAACTAATTTGTTGATAAAACTATCTGGTTTAAGGGCATAGAAATTAAAAGTTTGAAAATTGATTAAACTTTCAAAATTTTCACCAAAATTCCAACATGTTCACAAATAAGCGCAAAAAATATTGACCTAAATGGACCACTAACATGAAATACAATATGTTACGAAGAAACAGTCTCAGAATCACTGGGATACAGTGAAGTATTCCAGAGTTCTTACCTCATATAGTGACACTGGTCAGAATTGAAAAAAATAGCCTCATCAGGAAGGTGAAAACAGTCTCTGGCAGAAAAGGGTTAAATATTTGGGGAAAAGAATATTGTAGATATAATTTCATGTCAATCATTTGTATCCTATTTGGCATGGGATTAAAAAAAAACCTTTCTTTGTGCAGCTGTAACAGGACACCTGGCTCAGTGGGGCCTAGCCTTCTCAGCTTCAGAGAAGAAATTCACACCCCCACCAGCTATCTAGTATCAAGTGTCTATGGGAAGACCCCCTTGTAGATAACATTCAGTCTAACTGCTTTGTTGAGTCAGCTATTATTTCATAAGGAGAATATGGATTTATCGTAAGTCCTAAAATAATATTTAGAACTGAGAGTCCTCAGTGGTTGATACCTTTTAATGGCTAACTGAAAAGATGGTCACAAATTGCAAGCTTTCGAGACTACTCTGGTTTCTTCATCAGGGATAGACTAATACAAATTTTGAAGAATCACATATTTATGCACAACGGACACAGAAATAATGCAATAGGTAAGACAGGTGACGTGAAGCAGAACTACTATTATGGGAGAGTGATAAACAGTTATGTCCATAAATATTGGAACAGTTCATAGATAAGGAGTGTGAATGTTTTATTGTCCTCTGATTGAGGTCTGGTTCTGTGTTGTGATGTCCCCACAAAAGATATCAACCACAAAGGACTCTCAGTTCTAAATATTTTTCT
The DNA here is from genome assembly GCF_051348905.1 of Ranitomeya variabilis. Lineage (NCBI taxonomy): Eukaryota > Metazoa > Chordata > Amphibia > Anura > Dendrobatidae > Ranitomeya > Ranitomeya variabilis. The sequence continues at coordinate 159,240,496 of NC_135239.1, read as the reverse complement.
ATCAACTGTCTAACACGGTACAAAGATATATATCTTTCCTGTATCGTAAGTCCTAGTCAAACATGGGTTACATTTCTGAGATCTCTGGATTGGACAGAACACCTTCCAGGATCTCAATCCATTCTAGCACCACAGGGTGGAGAGATATATAGGATGGCTAGTAGGAGCCAGGTTAGCAAAGCTATGTTTGGTCTCAACATGTAGCAGGGGCCCGGCTGGAGCCGATGGCGTCAAAACCGCCTCCCTAAGACCGTCGATTAACAAGTTACAGCCCATCTTAGGTTTTGAAGTTATTAGCTGCTAGAAGCAAGGGTAGGGGATTTAGGCTCAGCCCAGAGGGCAGGAGGGGAGTGGCCCAAAGGGGATAAAGGCTAGTGTAAGGACATGTGGTCTCTCTCGCAGTTATGCTTGCGGTTCACTTTGAAAGTGGGGGCCACATCAAGTAATGTACTGGGAAGGAAATAGGAAGTAGCTGGCAGCCCATGCCTCATACGGCCCAGCACACACATGGTTGAACATCAAACTGGTAATTGACATGCTCCATCTGTTTATATCTTTTGTACTACCACTATTGCATTTGCATATCTGACCATTGTATATGTATAACTATTGTGTAAGTAGTGTATTATCTAGTGTGCCCTTAAGATGATTAGATATATAATTTAACCTTGGGCTGCTTTTTTATCTCGATCTACAAATCCACACGACCGTTGTTATGATCTGGTAACCTTGGAGCCACATGAAAGACTTTCTCAGGAGAGGTGGTACCTATACTGACCGCAAACCCTAAACTAACACCGCAACTAGAAGTAGCCGTGGGATGTACCTAATGAGTCCTAGACACCTCGACACAGCCGGAGAACTAAATACCCCTATAGATAGAAATGGGAATTCTATCTTGCCTCAGAGCAGTACCCCAAAGGACAGACAGCCCCCCACAAATATTGACTGTGAGTACAAGAGGAAGAAACACGCAGGCAGAAAACAGGATTTAGCAAAAGAGGCACTTCTAGCTAAATAGTAAAGGATAGAACAGAATTCTAAGCGGTCAGTATTAAAATCCTAAAAATATCCACAGCAGAAAATACAAATATTCCACATCTAACTAAAGACATAGAAAGTATATCTGCATCTCCTGAGAATCCAGCAGACAGAAAAATCCAAACAAAGTCTAAGCTGGACAAAAACACAATAAATTGCACGGAATTGCAAAGCACACAGCATGTGTGCAAAGAGACAAAAAAACAGACACTTATCTTATGTGAATTGGCAGCATGGCACGAGGAGCCAGAGAAAGAAGCAATCCCTCCAAGTACAATGGACAACTGGCACTGACTAATGAAGCCTGCACACCTAAATACCTAATAGAGCTGCAATCAGCAGAAACACCTGCCCGGATTACAATCCCAAGACAACTGCACTACCACCAACAACCACCGGAGGGAGCCCAAGAGAAGAATTCACAACAGTACCCCCCCCTTGAAGAGGGGTCACCGAACCCTCACCAGAGCCCCCAGGCCGGTCAGGACGAGCCAGATGAAAGGCACGGACCAAATCAGCAGCATGGACATCAGAGGTTAAAACCCAAGAATTATCCTCCTGGCCATAACCCTTCCATTTGACAAGGTACTGAAGCCTCCGCCTTGAAAAGCGAGAATCCAAAATCTTCTCAACCACATGCTCCAACTCCCCATCAACCAACACAGGAGCAGGAGGATCAACAGAGGGAACAACGGGCACCACATATTTCCGCAACAAAGATCTATGGAAAACATTATGGATGGCAAAAAGAGGCCGGAAGGGCCAAACGAAAAGACACCGGATTGATAATCTCAGAAATCCTATAAGGACCAATAAACCGAGGCTTAAACTTAGGGGAAGAAACCTTCATAGGAACATGACGGGAAGACAACCAGACCAAATCCCCAACCCGAAGCCGGGAACCAACACACCGACGACGGTTAGCAAAACGCTGAGCCTCCTCCTGAGACAATACCAAATTGTCCACCACATGAGCCCAAATCTGCTGCAACCTGTCAACCACAGAATCCACACCAGGACAATCAGAAGGTTCAACTTGCCCCGAAGAAAAACGAGGATGAAAACCAAAATTACAAAAGAAGGGCGAAACCAAGGTAGCCGAATTAGCCCGATTATTAAGGGCAAACTCGGCCAATGGCAAGAAAGCCACCCAATCATCCTGATCAGCAGACACAAAGCATCTCAAATAAGTTTCCAAAGTCTGATTAGTTCGCTCGGTCTGGCCATTTGTCTGAGGATGAAATGCGGAAGAAAAAGACAAATCAATGCCCAGCCTAGCACAAAAGGCCCGCCAAAACCTAGAAACAAACTGGGAACCTCTGTCAGACACAATATTCTCCGGAATACCATGCAAACAAACCACATGCTGAAAAAACAACGGAACCAAATCAGAAGAGGAAGGCAATTTAGGCAAAGGCACCAAGTGAACCATCTTAGAAAACCGGTCACAAACCACCCAGATAACCGACATCCTCTGGGAAACCGGAAGATCCGAAATAAAATCCATAGAAATATGCGTCCAGGGCCTCTCAGGGACCGGCAAAGGCAAAAGCAACCCACTAGCACGGGAACAACAAGGCTTGGCCCGCGCACAAGTCCCACAGGACTGCACAAAAGAACGCACATCACGTGACAAAGAAGGCCACCAAAAGGACCTACCAACCAAATCTCTGGTACCAAAAATACCAGGATGGCCAGCCAACACAGAACAATGAACCTCAGAAATCACTCTACTAGTCCATGTATCAGGAACAAACAGTTTCCCCACTGGACAGCGGTCAGGTTTGTCAGCCTGAAATTCCTGCAGAACCCGTCGCAAATCAGGGGAAATAGCAGAAAGGACCACCCCTTCCTTCAGAATGCCGACCGGCTCAAGTGACTCAGGAGAATCAGGCAAAAAACTCCTAGAGAGGGCATCTGCCTTAACATTCTTAGAACCCGGAAGATACGAAACCACGAAATCAAAGCGGGAGAAAAACAGGGACAATCGAGCCTGTCTAGGATTCAACCGTTTGGCAGATTCGAGGTAAATCAGATTTTTATGATCTGTCAAGACCACAATACGGTGCTTGGCTCCCTCAAGCCAATGTCGCCATTCCTCAAACGCCCACTTCATAGCCAACAACTCCCGATTGCCGACATCATAATTGCGTTCAGCAGGCGAAAACTTACGGGAAAAGAAGGCACACGGTTTCATCAAGGAACCATCAGAATTCCTCTGAGACAAAACGGCCCCTGCCCCAATCTCAAAAGCGTCAACCTCGACCTGAAACAGAAGAGAAACATCTGGCTGACGCAACACCGGGGCAGAAGTAAATCGGCGTTTAAGCTCCTGAAAGGCAGAGACAGCCGCAGAGGACCAATTCGTCACATCAGCGCCCTTCTTCGTCAAATCGGTCAGGGGTTTAACCACACTGGAGAAGTTAGCAATGAAACGGCGATAAAAATTAGCAAAGCCCAAAAATTTCTGAAGGCTCTTCACGAATGTGGGCTGAATCCAATCATGAATGGCCTGAACCTTAACTGGATCCATCTCTATAGATGAGGGAGAAAAAATGAAGCCCAAAAAAGAAACCTTCTGCACTCCAAAGAGACACTTAGACCCCTTCACAAACAAAGCATTATCACGAAGGATCTGAAATACCATCCTGACCTGTTTCACATGAGACTCCCAATCATCGGAAAAAATCAAGATGTCATCCAAATATACAATCATGAATTTATCAAGATAATTCCGGAAGATATCATGCATGAAGGACTGAAAAACAGATGGAACTTTAGAGAGCCCGAATGGCATCACAAGATATTCAAAATGACCTTCGGGCGTATTAAACGCAGTTTTCCATTCGTCACCCTGCTTAATACGAACAAGATTATATGCCCCCCGAAGGTCAATTTTAGTAAACCAACTAGCCCCCTTAATCCTGGCAAACAAATCGGAAAGCAAAGGCAAAGGGTATTGAAACTTGACAGTGATCTTATTCAATAGGCGATAATCAATACAGGGTCTCAAGGAGCCATCCTTCTTAGCAACAAAAAAAAATCCCGCTCCCAACGGTGAAGAAGATGGCCGAATATGCCCTTTCTCCAAAGACTCCATAACATAACTCCGCATGGCGGTATGTTCCGGCACAGACAGGTTGAAAAGTCGACCCTTAGGAAACTTACAGCCTGGAATCAAGTCAATAGCACAATCACAGTCCCTATGCGGTGGTAGGGAACTGGACTTGGGCTCATCGAATACATCCTGAAAATCAGACAAAAACTCTGGAACTTCAGAAGAGGAGGGAGAGGAGATTGACATCACAGGAACGTCATTATGAACCCCCTGACAACCCCAACTAGTCACAGACATAGACTTCCAATCCAACACAGGATTATGTATCTGCAACCATGGAAAGCCCAGCACAATAGCATCATGCAAGTTATGCAACACCAGAAAGCGACGATCTTCCTGATGGGCTGGCGCCATGCACATGGTCACCTGTGTCCAAAACTGGGGTTTATTTTTAGCCAGGGGTGTAGCATCAATGCCCCTTAAAGGAATAGGATTCTGCAAAGACTGCAGGGGGAAACCACAACGCCTGGCAAATTCAAAGTCCATTAAGTTCAAAGCGGCGCCTGAATCCACAAACGCCATGACAGAAAATGACGACAATGAGCAGATCAGGGTCACAGATAACAGAAATTTAGGTTGTACAGTTCCGATGGTAACTGAAGTAGCGATTCTCTTTGTACACTTTGGGCAGACTGAAATGACATGAGACGCATCGCCACAATAAAAACACAACCCATTCTGACGTCTGAATCCTTGTTGTTCCGTTCCAGACAGAATCCTATCACACTGCATAGGTTCAGGCATCTGCTCTGAGGACAACGCCACAGCGCGCCCAGATCTGCGCTCCCGCAAGCGCCGATCGATCTGAATGGCCAGAGACATAGAATCACTCAGCCCAACAGGCGTGGGAAACCCCACCATAACATCTTTGACAGATTCAGAAAGACCCTTTCTGAAAATTGCCGCCAAAGCATCCTCATTCCATTTAGTCAGCACAGACCATTTTCTAAATTTCTGACAATACAATTCTGCCGCTTCTTGACCCTGAGACAGGGCCAACAAGGTCTTCTCCACTTGATCCACAGAATTTGGCTCATCATATAATAATCCTAGAGCCTGGAAAAAGGTATCTACATTAAGCAAGGCCGGATTCCCAGATTCCAGGGAAAATGCCCAATCCTGAGGGTCACCACGCAGCAGGGATATAACAATTTTAACCTGCTGAATGGGATCACCAGAGGAACGAGGCTTCAGAGCAAAAAACAGTTTACAGTTTTTAAAACTCAAAAATTTGGATCTGTCCCCAAAAAACAAATCAGGAGTAGGAATCCTAGGCTCTAGAAGCGGAGTCTGAGTAATATAATCAGAAATACCCTGTACCCTAGCAGCAAGCTGATCCAAACGAGAAACTAATCCCTGAACATCCATGCTAGCACAAGACTCCTCAGTCACCCAGAGGAAAAGAGGGAGGAAAAGCCAAAGCAGACTACAGAAAAAAAAATGGCTCTTTCTTCCCTTCTTCTGAGATGCATTTAACTCATTGTCGGCCAGTTGTACTGTTATGATCTGGTAACCTTGGAGCCGCATGAAAGACTGTCTCAGGAAAGGTGGTACCTATACTGACCGCAAACCCTAAACTAACACCGCAACTAGAAGTAGCCGTGGGATGTACCTAACGAGTCCTAGACACCTCGACACAGCCGGAGAACTAAATACCCCTATAGATAGAAATGGGAATTCTATCTTGCCTCAGAGCAGTACCCCAAAGGACAGACAGCCCCCCACAAATATTGACTGTGAGTACAAGAGGAAGACACACGCAGGCAGAAAACAGGATTTAGCAAAAGAGGCACTTCTAGCTAAATAGTAAAGGATAGAACAGAATTCTAAGCGGTCAGTATTAAAATCCTAAAAATATCCACAGCAGAAAATACAAATATTCCACATCTAACTAAAGACATAGAAAGTATATCTGCATCTCCTGAGAATCCAGCAGACAGAAAAATCCAAACAAAGTCTAAGCTGGACAAAAACACAATAAATTGCATGGAATTGCAAAGCACACAGCATGTGTGCAAAGAGACAGAAAAACACACTTATCTTATGTGAATTGGCAGCATGGCACGAGGAGCCAGAGAGAGAAGCAATCCCTCCAAGTACAATGGACAACTGGCACTGACTAATGAAGCCTGCACACCTAAATACCTAATAGAGCTGCAATCAGCAGAAACACCTGCCCGGATTACAACCCCAAGACAACTGCACTACCACCAACAACCACCGGAGGGAGCCCAAGAGCAGAATTCACAACAGACCGTATTCTTGGTTTAACTTTCCTTGCTACTGTGGCTAGTTTCTGGCCCAATATAATCCCATTAATGGACCGGGCTTATATCTAGCAAGGAACTGGTGGCAGTCCTACCGGGCTGGCAGCACTCTGTTTCACTGGTGCTAGTAAAAGGGGCCTGTCAGGGTTGTAGGCGAGTGTGGTTCCACGTCAGCGATTTCGTGGGCCACATCCTCTCATTTCCAGTCCCACACTGATCCCGTGTGGACAAGGGGTGTCTCTGTAAAACCTTACCAAACTGACCTTATGTGTCCCCAGGGGGTGCGGAACATCATGTTGGTGCAAGTGGGGAGGCCACACTATGTAATCCTTCTGACACAATAGGCAGGGTGGCGAGGTGCAGGTTCATCACATTCAGGTTTCAGTCTTCTTAACCTTTTGAAATGACCAACAACAATGTAGTTGTTTTAGTAATAAAAATTAATAATCAAAAATATAAATTCCCTAATAATTCTGCACACAGTGCATTGATAATGAGATGTGTTAGAGTTTGAAAAGTACATGTATTTATTACAAAATATTGTTCATATACAGTATATCTCAGTGACAAAAGTTTCTCCCAATTTCCCAAAGTAGTATGGGAATGTCAAAATATAGTTTGGTGTACCCATAAATTTCTATTTAAAAGAAGCACTCAAATCAAAGTTTTTATCTGCTTAATATATTGCAGTCATCATTATTATTCCAGTATAGACAATGCTAAATGAGCTCCCATCAAGGCCCCGGAGTCTTACAAGATTCTAGTTTGCCTTGATGACAAACTGCTTCATAGTGATGGTAAGGTGCTCGGTCAGCTCCAATTACACTTTAGAAAGAGAAGGCTTATGAGGAAAAAAATAAAAAAATATATAAATAATATAAAATCTTAATGATTTCATAATGATTCCTCTAACCCAACATTATATTGTACTAGAAATAGACCCAATGCTATCACATCGGGAGTGTGGTGAAATTAACATCTGTGTATGCTGTCACCGCTATTCCCCACACAGGCGCAGTAACAGCCGTGTTATTACCACGCATGCGAGGGTAGAGCGCGCAGTTGTGGCTGTTACTGCGCATGTGCGGGAATAGCAGAGACGTGTATATTAGGGTTGAGTGACCTTTAGTTTTTTAGGGTCGAGTCGGGTTTTGTGAAACCCGACTGTCTTAAAAGTCGAGTCGAGTGAAATCGGCCGACCACCGTGAAAAGTCGGGTTTCGGCCGAAACACGAAACCCAATGAAGGAATTTAATTTTTTTTTTTTCTCTCTCTCTCTCTCTCTCTCCGTCCCAGCACAGAAAATTTCGTATTGCACATTCCAAATCCCTACTGCGCACAAGCGATAACATGACGATAGGCGTTCACTCCCCTAAGACCTATGTCATCACTCTGCCCACACTCATTCATTGGCTGAAAAAATGGCGCTAAACGCGTCATACGAAACGCGACTTTGCCGCGAAGATCGCGTACCGCATGGCCGACCCCGCACAGGGATCGGGTTGGGTTTCATGAGACGCCGACTTTGCCAAAAGTCGGCGACTTATGAAAATGCACGACCCGTTTCGCTCAACCCTAGTGTATATCACTTGCGCAGGCGCAAGTGACACTACCGCGGTGCCTTATGGGATTCGGGGACAACGACCAGAAGTCCCAACTGGCGATTATATATAGAGTGGGGCAAAAAAGTATTTAGTCAGTCAGCAATAGTGCAAGTTCCACCACTTAAAAAGATGAGAGGCGTCTGTAATTTACATCATAGGTAGACCTCAACTATGGGAGACAAACTGAGAAAAAAAAATCCAGAAAATCACATTGTCTGTTTTTTTATCATTTTATTTGCATATTATGGTGGAAAATAAGTATTTGGTCAGAAACAAACAATAAAGATTTCTGGCTCTCACAGACCTGTAACTTCTTCTTTAAGAGTCTCCTCTTTCCTCCACTCATTACCTGTAGTAATGGTGCCTGTTTAAACTTGTTATTAGTATAAAAAGACACCTGTGCACACCCTCAAACAGTCTGACTCCAAACTCCACTATGGTGAAGACCAAAGAGCTGTCAAAGGACACCAGAAACAAAATTGTAGCCCTGCACCAGGCTGGGAAGACTGAATCTGCAATAGCCAACCAGCTTGGAGTGAAGAAATCAACAGTGGGAGCAATAATTAGAAAATGGAAGACATTCAAGACCACTGATAATCTCCCTCGATCTGGGGCTCCACGCAAAATCCCACCCCGTGGGGTCAGAATGATCACAAGAACGGTGAGCAAAAATCCCAGAACCACGCGGGGGGACCTAGTGAATGAACTGCAGAGAGCTGGGACCAATGTAACAAGGCCTACCATAAGTAACACACTACGCCACCATGGACTCAGATCCTGCAGTGCCAGACGTGTCCCACTGCTTTAGCCAGTACATGTCCGGGCCCGTCTGAAGTTTGCTAGAGAGCATTTGGATGATCCAGAGGAGTTTTGGGAGAATGTCCTATGGTCTGATGAAACCAAACTGGAACTGTTTGTTAGAAACACAACTTGTCGTGTTTGGAGGAAAAAGAATACTGAGTTGCATCCATCAAACACCATACCTACTGTAAAGCATGGTGGTGGAAACATCATGCTTTGGGGCTGTTTCTCTGCAAAGGGGCCAGGACGACTGATCCGGGTACATGAAAGAATGAATGGGGCCATGTATTGTGAGATTTTGAGTGCAAACCTCCTTCCATCAGCAAGGGCATTGAAGATGAAACGTGGCTGGGTCTTTCAACATGACAATGATCCAAAGCACACCGCCAGGGCAACGAAGGAGTGGCTTCGTAAGAAGCATTTCAAGGTCCTGGAGTGGCCTAGCCAGTCTCCAGATCTCAACCCTATAGAAAACCTTTGGAGGGAGTTGAAAGTCCGTGTTGCCAAGCGAAAAGCCAAAAACATCACTGCTCTAGAGGAGATCTGCATGGAGGAATGGGCCAACATACCAACAACAGTGTGTGGCAACCTTGTGAAGACTTACAGAAAACGTTTGACCTCTGTTATTGCCAACAAAGGATATATTACAAAGTATTGAGATGAAATTTTGTTTCTGACCAAATACTTATTTTCCACCATAATATGCAAATAAAATGATAAAAAAACAGACAATGTGATTTTCTGGATTTTTTTTTCTCAGTTTGTCTCCCATAGTTGAGGTCTACCTATGATGTAAATTACAGACGCCTCTCATCTTTTTAAGTGGTGGAACTTGCACTATTGCTGACTGACTAAATACTTTTTTGCCCCACTGTATATATATACTGTATATGTATATGGGGTGTGTGGAGCTAGAGATATTTGTATATGGGATACGCGGATCATATAGACATATATACACCCCTCAAAAACATAAAGGGAACACTAAAATTCCACATCCTAGATATCACTGAATGAAATATTCCCGTTGTAAATTTTTATTCATTACATAGTGGAATGTGTTGAGAACAACAAAACCTAAAAATGATCAACATAAATCACAACTAATATCCCACGAAGGTCTGGAGTTGGAATGATGCTCAAAATCAAAGTGGAAAATGAAGTTACAGGCTGATCCAATTTCAGTGGCAATGCCTCAAGACAAGGAAATGATGCTCAGTAGTGTGTGTGGCCTCCACATGCCTGTATGACCTCCCTACAATGCCTGGGCATGCTCCCAACAAGGTGGCGGATGGTCTCCTGAGGGATTTCCTCACAGACCTGGACTAAAGCATCTGCCAACTCCTGGACAGTCTGTGGTGCAACGTGACATTGGTGGATGGTGCGAGACATGATGTCCCAGATGTGTCCAATCGAATTCAGGTCTGGGGAACGGGCGGGCCAGTCGATAGCTGCAATGCCTTCATCTTGCAGGAACTGCTAACACAATCCAGCCACAAGAGGTCTGGCATTGTCCTGCTTTAGGAGGAACCCAGGGACAAACGCACCAGCATATAGTCTCACAAGGGGTCTGAGGATCTCATCTCGGTACCTAATGGCAGTCAGGCTACCTCTGCCGAGCACATGGAGGGCTGTGTGGCCCTCCAAAGAAATGCCACCCCACACCATTACTGACCCACTGTCAAACCGGTCATGCTTAAGGATGTTGCAGGCAGCAGATCGCTCTCCATGGCATCTCCAGACTCTGTCACGTCTGTCACATGTGCTCAGTGTGAACCTGCTTTCATCTGTGAAGAGCACAGTGTGCCAATGGCGAATTTGCCAATCCTGGTGTTCTGTAGCAAATGCCAAGCGTCCTGCACGGTGTTGGGCTGTGAGCACAACCCCCATCTGTGGACGTCGGGCACTTAGACCATCCTCATGGAGTTGGTTTCTAACCGTTTGTGCAGATACATGCACATTTGTGTAAACCAAAAAGCAAAACAATGGATCAGCGAAATAGTATCATGAGGAATATAAATCCGTTCACAATGTAATTGTGCACAAAATCCATACCAAATAGGGGTTGATGATTAATCAATACAAAGTTTATTATATAGAGAAGTATAAATGCACACAGACAAAAAATAAGGGAGTAGGTGAGCAATAGCAGCCAAAACAGTCAGTGTACCTAGATGGTATATAGTGCACTGATAGACAGCACAACAATCCTGGTGCAACACCTGCAGTATACAATGTCATCCAATCATGAATCCAATAGTCAGAGTGCCGAGGAGACCATGCTGGAGAACATAAAGTTAATGGGCTTCATAGCCTAGCCTAACAGCGGTCACCCAAAATAATAAATCACTAATGCATTAATGCAGAACCAGGGTAACTAAAAATCAGTTTCTGCCAATCATGGCTATATACTAGTACCTTGGGACATGATGGCAGAGAAATGCAGGTGTGCTGGCAGGATGCAGGAGATATTTAGTATGGATTCTGTGCACAATTACATTGTGAACGGATTTATATTCCTCATGATACTATTTCACTGATCCATTGCTTTGTTTTTTGGTTTATATGTTATGGCTTAGGGGCATGTCCTCTGTTGGCCTAGAGCAGTGTTTCACAATGCCGGTCCTCAAGAGCCACCAACAGGTCATGTTTTCAGTATTTCCTTAGTATTGCACAGGTGATAATTGCATCACCTGCACAGGCAATAATTCAATCACCTGTGCAATACTCAGGAAATTCTGAAAATATGACCTGTTGGTGGCTCTTGAGGACCGGAGTTGGGGAACACTATCCTAGAGGATCCTTTTTGTAGGTGTTATATGCACATTTGTGGCCTGCTGGAGGTCATTTTGCAGGGCTCTGGCAGTGCTCCTCCTGTTCCTCCTTGCACAAACACAAAGATAAAGCCGTGTGCACTACTACTGGTGGTGCCCAGGTAGGTTCCCACACCATGTGATACTAAAAGAAAGAACCTGGCACTCAACTTAATGCTTGTGAGATTTTAATCGTAGTAGCCAAAATGTTTCGGTCCTATATCTGGACCTTCATCAGTTACGTACTATGATGAAAAAAGTAAATGACTGTAGTGTCATATAAGGCACAGCATGGTCTGCGTCTGGTATTTGCGCAGATAGGTTTAGGCACACAGAATGGACTTATTCACGCTGATAGGTGCTGTGCTTGTGTCCAGACACGGAATCCCCGCTTGTCTCTCTGCCACAGCTTGCATTTATGTGCCATCCTGGATGAGCTGCACTACCTGAGCCACTTGTGTGGGTTGTAGAGTCCGTCTCATGCTACCACGAGTGTGAAAGCACAACCAACATTCAAATGTGACCAAAACATCAGCCAGAAAGCATTGGTACTGAGATGTGGTCTGTGGTCCCCACCTGCAGAACCACTCCTTTGTTGAGTGTGTCTTGATAATTGCCAATAATTTCCATCTGTTGTCTATTCCATTTGCACAACAGCATGTGAAATTGATTGTCAAACAGTGTTCGTTCCTAAGTGGACAGTTTGATTTCACAGAAGTTTGATTTACTTGGAGTTACCGTATATTCTGTTGTTTAAGTGTTCCCTTTATTTTTTTTTGAGAAGTGTATTATATACATACATACTGCATATGCGATGCATAGGGTATATACATATATGTATATGGGGTGCGCGGAGCATACTCACCAATATATATACACTCACCGGCCACTTTATTAGGTACACCATGCTAGTAACGGGTTGGACCCCCTTTTGCCTTCAGAACTGCCTCAATTCTTCGTGGCATAGATTCAACAAGGTGCTGGAAGCATTCCTCAGAGATTTTGGTCCATATTGACATGATGGCATCACACAGTTGCCGCAGATTTGTCGGCTGCACATCCCAAAGATGCTCCATACAATGCAGGATGGATCCATGCTTTCATGTTGTTTACGCCAAATTCTGATCCTACCATCCGAATGTCGCAGCAGAAATCGAGACTCATCAGACCAAGCAACGTTTTTCCAATCTTCTACTGTCCAATTTCGATGAGCTTGTACAAATTGTAGCCTCAGTTTCCTGTTCTTAGCTGAAAGGAGTGGTACCCGGTGTGGTCTTCTGCTGCTGTAGCCCATCTGCCTCAAAGTTCGACGCACTGTGCGTTCAGAGATGCTCTTAGGCCTACCTTGGTTGTAACGGGTGGCGATTTGAGTCACTGTTGCCTTTCTATCAGCTCGAACCAGTCTGCCCATTCTCCTCTGACCTCTGGCATCAACAAGGCATTTCCGCCCACAGAACTGCCGCTCACTGGATTTTTTTTCTTTTTCGGACCATTCTCTGTAAACCCTAGAGATGGTTGTGCGTGAAAATCCCAGTAGATCAGCAGTTTCTGAAATACTCAGACCAGCCCTTCTGGCACCAACAACCATGCCACGTTCAAAGGCACTCAAATCACCTTTCTTCCCCATACTGATGCTCGGTTTGAACTGCAGGAGATTGTCTTGACCATGTCTACATGCCTAAATGCACTGAGTTGCCGCCATGTGATTGGCTGATTAGAAATTAAGTGTTAACAAGAAGTTGGACAGGTGTACCTAATAAAGTGGCCAGTGAGTGTATATACACATGCATACACATATATAGTGTGTATAGGGTATAAACAATATATGGGATGTGCAGGGCATGTAGATATATGTATATGGTGTGTGTGGAGAGCAGAAACATATATATATATATTAATCTAACAGGATATGCAGGGCATATAGATATATGTATATGGCGTGTGGGAAGCAGAAACATTACGTTTTGTAACATCATTGAGCAGAGTTCGCATCTCGGCTTCAGGAAAATGACCGCCGCGATCTCCATCTGCGCACGCGCGGCATCCCGCGGCCATTTTCCTGAAGCCGCGGCCAGCAGAGCGCCGCTTCTGCGCATGCGCGGCCAAAGGAAGATGGCCGCCCCCACCGATCACCAATGAAATAGTGCACATCGCCCTCTTTTAACTCCCCTGTGCAGTGGATTCGGGACCTTGGGCATGCGCAAACCACTACGCCACCAACGGAAAACTAAGCAAGATCTGGGGGAAGACACCACGCCCTTTTGACCAGACCAGCCTGATTGACAGGCGAAAACGGCTACTTTGGTAACGTATTTTGGCAGCATAGGTGGGGAATCGGGGTCCACAAAATACACTGTTGTAATGCACAGCTCAGGCCCTATTTAACAGTATTTTTATCTCATACTGAAAAAACGGGGTGACAGGTGCCCTTTAAGATTAATAGGGGTGCCCAAACTTTTTCATATAACTGTATATATATATATATATACTAATCTAACACAGGATGTGCAGGGCAGAGATATAGGTATATGGTGTGAGGGGGTGTACATATTTATGGGGTGTGCAGGGTACAGACACATATGAGTGCAGACACTGACCCCGAGCCCCGCAGCTTCCTCTACCCCCCGCTCTTGGGTTAGATGCCCCCCAGCCGACAGACATGTGCAGTGGTCCTGCAGTCCCAGTGCGGCCGTTACCTGTGTGACTGTCCAGTTCCCCATAGTTGGGCTTCTTGGAGGGATTGAAGTGTTTCTTCACCAGGAAGGAGCGCGGCATATTCAGTGCTGGGAGAAGTAACGGTCCCGCCGGCGGCTGCAGCCTCTATAACATGGTGTGAGTGCGGCTCGGGCTAGAGTGACACTGACTGCACTCACTGCTGGTAAATAGTCAGGTGCAGGGGTGGCAGCTTCTCTCCTGTCACACCGCCATCCTGGGAGCGATTGGAGGGAAGGATCCAATCATCATCCTGCACCTGTGCAAGTGACACTGCAGCGGTGCCTTATGGGATTCAGGGACAGCAGGCGGAAGTCCCAGCTGGCAATTATATATACTAGCTGAAGAGCCCGGCGTTGCCTGGGCATAGTAAATATCTGTGGTTAGTTATAGCACCTCACTTCTCTTATTTTCCCATCACGCCTCTCATTTTCCCCATCACATCTTTCATTTTCCCCCTCACATCTCTCATTTTCTCCCTTACACCTCTCATTTTCCCCCTCACTCCTCTTATTTTCCCCCTCACTCCTCTCATTCCCCCCTAACACTTGTCATTTCGACCTCACATCTGTCATTTTCCGATCACTCCACTATTTTCCCTCACTCCTCTCATTTTGCACTCACACCTTTTCATTTTCACTTCACACCTCTCATTTTCACCTCAGTATTTACATGTTTGTCATCTCCCTTATATATAGTATACACCTGTATGTCATCTCCTGTATATAGTATATACCTGTATGTCATCTCCCCTGTATATAGTATATACCTGCTGTGTGTCATCTCCCCTGTATATAGTATATACCTGTATGTCATCTCCTCCTATATATAGTATATACCTGTATGTAATCTCCTCCTGTATATAGTATATACCTGTGTGTCATCTCACCTATATATAGTATATATCTGTGTGTCATCTCCTCCTGTATATAGCATATACCTGTATGTCATCTCCTCCTATACATAGCATATACCTGTATGTCATCTCCTCCTGTATATACTATATACCTGTAGGTAATCTGCTCCTGTATATAGTATATACCTGTGTGTCATCTCCTCCTGTATATAGTATATACCTGTATGTCATCTCCTCCTGTATGTAGTATGTACCTGTATGTCATCTCCTCCTCTATATAGTATATACCTGTGTCATCTCTCCTGTATATAGTATATATCTGTGTGTCATCTCCTCCTGTATATAGTATATACCTGTGTGTCATCTCCCCTGTAAATAGTATATATCTGTATGTCATCTCCTCCTGTATTTAGCATATACCTGTATGTCATCTCCTCCTGTATATACTATATACCTGTAGGTAATCTGCTCCTGTATATAGTATATACCTGTGTGTCATCTCATCCTGTATATAGTATATACCTGTATGTCATCTCCTCCTGTATATAGTATATATCTGTGTGTCATCTCCTCCTGTATATAGTATATACCTGTGTGTCATCTCCCCTGTAAATAGTATATACCTGTGTGTCATCTCCTCCTGTATATAGTATATATCTGTATGTCATCTCCTCCTGTATTAGACCTCGTTCACACGTTATTTGGTCAGTATTTTTAATTCAGTATTTGCAAGCTAAATTGGCAGCCTAATAAATCCCCAGCCAACAGTAAGCCCACCCCCTGGCAGTATATATTAGCTCACACATACACAAAATACACTGGTCATGTGACTGACAGCTGCTGGATTCCTATATGGTACATTTGTTGCTCTTGTAGTTTG
The DNA here is from genome assembly GCF_051348905.1 of Ranitomeya variabilis. Classification (NCBI taxonomy): domain Eukaryota; kingdom Metazoa; phylum Chordata; class Amphibia; order Anura; family Dendrobatidae; genus Ranitomeya; species Ranitomeya variabilis. The sequence goes on along the minus strand of NC_135239.1, from coordinate 159,224,405 downwards.
TCTGCTTATTAATCAGATTTTTATTTTTGAAGGATAATACCAGACTTGTGTGTGTTTTAGGGCGAGTTTCGTGTGTCAAGTTGTGTGTGTTGAGTTGCGTGTGGCGACATGCATGTAGCGACTTTTGTGAGATGAGTTTTGTGTGGCGACATGCGTGTAGCAACTTTTTGTGTGTCGAGTTGCATGTGACAGGTTAGTGTAGCAAGTTGTGTGCAGCAAGTTTTGCGCATGGCGAGTTTTGCGCGTGGCGAGTTTTATGTGTGGTGCCTTTTGAGTATGTGCAAGTTTTGTGTGAGGCAACTTTTGCATGTGTTGCAACTTTTGTGCATGTGGCAATTTTTCCGCGTGTGCAAGTTTTGCGTGTGGTGAGTTTTCCATGAGGTGAGTTTTGCACGTGTGGCGAGTTTTGCATGTGGAGAGTTTTGCGTGTGGCGAGTTTTGAGCGGCCACTTTTGTGTTTCGACTTTTATGTGGCGAGGTTGGTGTATGTGTGGTGAAATGTGCGCTGAGGGTGGTATATGTGTTCGAGCACGTGGTAGTGTGTGGCGCATTTTGTGTGTGTGTTCATATCCCCGTGGTGGTGTGGTGATTATCCCATGTTGGGGCCCCACCTTAGCAACTGTACAGTATATACTCTTTGGCGCCATCGCTCTCATTCTTTAAGTCCCCCTTGTTCACATCTGGCAGCTGTTAATTTGCCTCCAACACTTTTCCTTTCATTTTTTCCCCATTATGTAGATAGGGGCAAAATTGTTTGGTGAATTGGAAAGCGCGGGGTTAAAATTTCACCTCACAACATAGCTTTGACGCTCTCGGGGTCCAGACGTGTGACTGTGCAAAATGTTGTGCCTGTAGCTGCGACGCCTCCAACACTTTTCCTTTCACTTTTTCCCCATTATGTAGATAGGGGCAAAATTGTTTGGTGAATTGGAAAGCGCGGGGTTAAAATTTCGCCTCACAACATAGCTTATGACGCTCTCGGGGTCCAGACGTGTGACTGTGCAGAATTTTGTGGCTGTAGCTGCGACGGTTCAGATGCCAATCCCGGACATACACACATACATACACACATACACACATTCAGCTTTATATATTAGATAGATAGCATTTTGAATATCAAGTCCACGCTTCATGTGTACTTATTTCCCCCTGAATTGTGCCGCTCTTTGTGGGGAAAAAAAGCAGTCATGCTTTCATGCTCTTGAAAATCTCCTACAAATCAATAGGAGACACCGTTTAGGTCAGTTTCACAAGAATGCATTTTAATCAGCATTTACTTCCATGCTTGTAGACAAAACCAAGAATAGATCCAAGACCCAGGAGAGGTACAATTCTTTCCATTATTTTTTCTTTTAAAGGGTTCCTTAAGGGTTATTCCCATCTTTAGAAGTTATCAACTACAAAATCAGATGTCCAACTACTGAAAGATCCTGATTCCAGCAATGTGAAACTTACTGTGTTGCTTGGTGCAACTTTGATGGAATCCCTGCTTTCTCTGCTGCAGATGTAGTAGTGGTCAGAATGCTGAGCTCTGTATTGTCCCGACCACACCCCTGATTAACAGCTTCCTGAGTGCACTGTGCATTGTCAGCAAGCTGCCAATCACTGCTGGGGGCAGGGTTACAGAGATTAGCTGGACTTTCCGGCACTGACACAGTCCTGCAATGATAATCTCCTGCTCATAACACACTGATCATACTGAAACTACAGCAAGCTGTTGAGCAAGTGAAACATCCATGGGATCAGGTTCTTTGCCCCTACACTATGCTGCTTTCATATTCAATAGCAAAAACCTGGTGACAAATTCCCTTTATGGGACTGCATTTATTGCTACTTTTAGCAGTCTCATAGAGAATGAATGGAGCGGTAGTGCACATTGACAGCCATGACTCCATTTAGACACCGCATTTCAGAGAATTGTTGTGGGGAGTAGTGGGAGTCCTAGCGGTCAAACTCACCCCAAACAGCAATTTATTATCTCCCTAAAGATAGTCACATCTTTAGAAGCTATCCCCTAACAGCCTAACCCCTTAGCGACCTCTGATACGCATTAAAACAGCGGCCTCTAAGCGTACTTACTCCATCTGCATTTTAAAACAGCGATTGTGTATAAGGCTGTAGTGCCTCCCAGAGTCGGAAAATCTCAGGGTCTCAGATCCCGGGGGTAGCTAAGACCCCGGAGAACATGATCAGGGTCGGTTTTTCCGGTGTCCGATCATGTGATCACCGTTATGGCGATCACAAAAAAAAGTGTGCCAGCTGTTTCAATGATTTCTTTCTCTGCTGACATGATATAAATGCCCCCCGAGATTCCCCGGTACCTTCGCCATCCCCTGGTCCCTCCTCAATAGAGATGAGCGAACTTGCTCGGGTTCCCTCTTTTTCGGCAAGCTGCAGAGGGAACCTGGCTTCCTTGATCGCACTGTCCGATCAGCTGATCGGTGCCGCAGCTGCATGTGTTGCGGCTGTGTCACAGTCATGACACATGCATGGAGAGCCCATCAAACAGGCTCTCCATGCATGTGTCGCAACTGTGACACAGCGGCAATGCATGCAGCTGCGGCACCAACCAGCTGATCGGCCGACGCGATCCAGGAAGCCGGGTTCCCTCTGCAGCTTGCTGAATAAGGGAGAACCCAAGCAAATTCCCTCATCTCTACTCCTGATTCAACTCCCGGCCCGGCGCCATCTTCCTGGAAAAAAATGGCGGGCACATGCGCACTGTGCCCGCCATGATCTGCCGGCTGGTACCCGGCAACATTAGAAAATGTTCCTATTGGTTTCTTTTGATCACTGTGATAGAATCTATCACAGTGATCAAGATAAAAAAAATAGTAAATCAAATCCTCCTTTGTCACACACTTAGTTAGATTAAAAAAAATAAAAGATATATTTTCCATTCTTTGCAGTTGGGCTTAGGGTTGAGGTTAGAGCTGAAGTTAGAGCTGTGTTAGGGTTAGGTGTGTTTTAGGGTTAGGGTTGGGGTTAGGATGGTTTTATTTTCAAAAGTAAAAAAAAATCACGATATACTGGCTAGTGTCGAGCGAAAGTGCTTGCTACTTGAGTTTGCATCGGGTGCTTTGGTATGCACGGAGTATTGTGAATCCCCGCATTTATTTGGGGTGTTCAACAGCTGCAAAACAAGCTTGGCGGGGACTCGAGCATGTCGCTCCAGCACCCGCGATATTTGGTGCATACCCGAGCACCCAATGCAAACTGGAGTAGCGAGAACTTGTTCTCAACACTAATGACGACATATTTAATATGACAACCTAATGTTATCAAATTCTTTGTCGTATCTGTGGTTTCAAAATGCTCACTATACCCATGGATAAAATCTTTGAGGGGTGTGGTTTCCAAAATGGGGTCACTTGTTGGGGGTTTCCACTGATTAGGCACATCAGAGGCTCTCCAAACGTGACATGGTGTCCACTAATTATTCCAGCAAATTTTACATTCAAAAAGTCAAATGGCGCTCCTTCCCTTCCAAGCTCTGCTGTGCACCCATACAGTAGATTTCCCCCACAAAAAAGGTATCAGAATGTTCAGGAGAAATTGCACAACAAATTTTGGGGTCCATTTTCTCCTGTTAGCCTTGTGAAAATAAAAAAAGGTTTGGGTCTATACTAAATTTTTTGTGAAAAAAAATGTTCATTTTTTCCTTCCACATTGCTTCAGTTCCTGTGAAGCACCTGAAGAGTTAATAGACTTCTTTAATGTAGTTTTGAGTACCTTGAGGTTGTGCAGTTTTTAGAATGGTGTCACTTTTGGGTAATGTCTATCATGTAGACCCCTAAAAGTCATTCCAAATGTGATGTGGTCCCTAAAAAAATGGTTTTGTAAATTCTGTTGGAAAAATGAGAAATCGCTGGTCAACTTTCAACCCTTATAATGTCCTAATTTTTTTTGTTATGTTTCCAAAATGGGTGGATGTAAAGAGTAGACATGTGGGAAATGTTTGTATTAACTATTTTGTGTGACAAGACTGTCTGATTTAAGAGCATAAGAATTAAAAGTTTGAAAATTGTAAAATGTTTGCCAAATTTCCATTTTTTTCACAACTAAATGCAAGTCATATCGAATAAATTTTACCATGATCATGAAGTACAGTATGTCACGAGAAAACATTCTCAGAATTATTGGGATACATTAGAGTGTTCCAGAGTTATTGCCCCATAAAGTGACACTGGTCAGTAAAGTAAAATTTGGCTTGGTCATTAACCCTTTAAGGCCAAGTTGTATTTCTGTTTTTTGCGTATCCGTTTTTTTGCCCCCCTTCTTCCCAGAGACATAACTTTTGTATTTTTCTGTCAATGTAGTAATGTGAGAGCTTGTGTTCAGCAGGACGAGTTGTTCTTTTGAACGATATGATTGGTTTTACCAAATAGTGTACTCGAAAATGATAAAAAAAATTCCAAGTGTGGTGAAATTGCAAAAAAAGTTCAATTCTCCAATTTTTTTTTAACATGTTCACCAAATGCTAAAACTGACCTGCCATTTTCCGAGACTCGTAGCGTTGCCATTTTTCGTGATCTTGTGCTAGTTGAGAGCTTATTTTTTGCGTGCCGAGCTAACGTTTTTCATGGATACCAATTTGGTGAACACATGATCTTTTGATCGCCCATTCCTGCAATGTTTGCGGTAGGAAATAAAACATAATTCTGGCGCTTTGCTTTTTTTTCGCGTTACGCCGTTTTCTGATCGGATTAATATTTTTTGATATATTAATAGATCAGGCGATTCTGAACGCGATACCAAATATGTGTGTGTTTTAATTGTTTTATTGTTTTATTTTGAAGAGGGTGATTTAAACTTTTATATATTTTTTAATATTTTTAAAAACATTTTTTTTACTTGCTTCAATAGTCTCAATGGGAGACTAGAAGCTGAAATCATCTGAGCTGAAGCCCTGCTCTGTGTAGCAGAAATGCTCACCTGCTATGATCGCTGGGCGGCGCTCATAGCTATCCAACTATAGCAACCACAGGGGTCTCCTGGAGACCCCAAGTTGTCATGCCAACCCATTGGCGAACTTCGGTCATGTGACACGGTCACCAATGGGTGTGGTTTGCAACGAGTGACAGCAGCATTTAACATGTTAACAGCAGCGGGGTGGATCACGATTCCAGCCGCGGCTGTTAGGGGCACATGACAGCTGATCAGATCAGCTGTCATGTTCCAGAAAAGGTGCGGGCTCATCGCCAGAACCCGCACCAAACAGAGGGAGGCACCCTATGACGGACATTACACGTCATTGGGTGTTAAGGGGTTAAGGTCAATATTGGCTCGGTCAATAATGTGGTAAATTGCTTTAGTTTACGAACACAAATGCAAAAAACAGACCAAAATTTGTTCATGTTAGGCTACTTTCAAACATCAAGTTTTCAGTGTCAGGCTAAATCCGGCTAATTTTCAGAAAAACGGATCAGGCGAATGTTGCCGCCGGATCAGGTTTTTTCCCATAGACTTGTGTTAGTGCCGGATTGCTCCGAATGACATTACGTCTCGTCCGGTTTTCGTCGGATCCGGCAAATCTGCCGCTTCCGGTTTCTTGAAAAAGCGTCCATTGCAACGTCTTTTGTCTACGGCGAAAAAGCCTGAAGCGCCGGATCCGGCGCTTCCGTCTGTTTGCTAGAATGGAAGCCTATGGGAGCCGGAAGGTGCCGGATCCGGAAAAAGGCGGATCCGGCGGCCTGATCTGGTTTTTTAAACTGAGCATGCTCCAAATTTTTTTTTTATCCAATACTCTATATAGGCTAGCCGGATCCGTCAAAAAAGGATCCGTCGCATCAGTTTTTCAAAATCTGCGCCGGATCCAGTTTTTCCAACATTCGCCAGATTTAGCCTGACACTGAAAACCTGATGTGTGAAAGTAGCCTAAAAGTGTCTTCATTGAGATTTTTAGGTTTTAATGTAGATTAAGTTAAAATATTTTTAATATTTAGTATCAGTTAGCCCTGGCAATTGCTATTAATTAAAAAAACCATCGTTCTAACATATACTGTACAAAATAAAAGTTAGGCTACTTTCACACTAGCGTTAACTGCAATCCGCCACAATGCGTCGTTTTGCCGAAAAAACGCATCCTGCAAAAGTGCTTGCAGGATGCGTTTTTTCCCCATAGACTTACATTAAGCGACGTATTGCGACGGATTGACACACGTCGCAACCGTCGTGCGACGGTTGCGCCGTGTTGTTGCGGACCGTCGGGACCAAAAAATGCTACATGTAACGTTTTTTGCTCACGACGGTCCGCTTTTTCCGACCGCGCATGCGCGGACGGAACTCCGCCCCCAACTCCCCGCACTTCCCCGCACCTCACAATGGGGCAGCGGATGCGCTGGAAAAATGCATCCGCTGCCCCCATTGTGCGGCGGAGACAACGCTAGCGTCGGGAACCTCGGCCCGACGCACTGCGACGGACCGAGCCCGACGCTAGTGTGAAAGTAGCCTAAATGGGTCACGTCACACATCCAACACAATACCTAATGTTGGGAAATATAGCAATTCTATTAGACATTATATTAGTAGGAGCATATATTGTTGGTATATACGGATATGAAATATTTAACACGATAAAGAAAAAGTTGATAAACAATATTTTTACTGGCGCTGTATATACAGCATATGTGTCACCTGCATCTCTTGGCAAAGGTCCAATCTATGGGGGCAACACTTACATAAAGCATTTTCATAGCCAAGTTTCAAGCACATGCTTCACCCTATAACATTCTTTAAATTATTTTGCCAAAAAGAGGAATTTAGTTCTGTGGAAAAAAAAAGTTTCCCATGATATATTACAATTGTTGTAAGGACTGAGATTGTCACCTAGCAACAATTAGTGGGAGATATTAAATGTTCATGGGAGGCCCCAACTGCAGACACAAAGAGCTGAAGAAATAACAGATTGTGCCGTTGTAAACTAACCAACTGTGATGGAAGAAAAATTCACACTGACTAAACAACTCAACAAGATTTACTCTTCGACAGATTGTTACACAGATAGAAATTGTTATAATAATGGGTAATATTGATGGAATTTTCCATGAGGGCAGTAGAAAAGCAAACACAAATCATTGCTGGAACATATTTCTTTGGTAAATCTAAGGGTCTGTGCATTTAACTCTGTATCACAAATACAATCCAATTTCAATTTCAAGTATAATTACCAGATGAATAAATGCATGGAAAAAGGGAGCAAAGGTTATGTCTCAAACAATTTCTTTTAGCTAGGGCTATATTGAAAGATAACAGATGGGCTCTTGCAGATCTTGCAGACGATCGTAAAAATCGGATGAGTGCTATCTGTGGTTTTCAGGGATAACACTTGTCCCTATATTATTCTACGGGACTGTGCGATGGCAATTAAAGATGAGCAAACTTGTTCGGAAAATGTTTGCCAATTTAAAATTCCGCACGAACACAGCACATTCAAATTCGTGTTCATTTTCAAAAGCATTTTTACTCAAATCGGCAAAATTCGGTCACAGTTCGCTAAATCATCGCGTTTCCACTAATACTTTTGTTATTATTTTGTCAAGGATAGTGGTGCTGTATGACGAGCGGGGTGGACGGGGGGACGTGTTTGATGACAGGAGGGGGTTTGAAGAGGTTAGAAGAGGTTTTTCCCTTAACGTTAAGTGTATTGATTCCAGCAGCTAATCAGGGCTTAGAAACCTTACACAACGTCATGACACAAGGTCTTCTGTGATTAGCTGCCGAAGTCACATGTCCCTGGCCATACAAAAGGTGGACATCTTGTTTTGCTGGTGCCATTTGCTCAATGTCACAGTGCAGAGAAGTCACTGCTGATAGTGCTGCAAGTGAACTACTCAGTTAGCTAGATAGGAGCCAGGAGGCCCATTTAGCTAATCCAAATAGTTTGTGATAAAACTGTCTTTCAGTGACAAATCAGAAGGCCAGATCTCCACTTAAAAATCATTAGGTATGACAGTGTTGTTCAGGCACACTATCTAAGAAAATAAATAGTAATTATTCACTTAGTGACAGGTGACTGACAGCTGTGGACCTAGGGTTGTGAAAAAGCAGGTTGCAAGAAGGGAAGGCTACATACAACATCAGTGGGAAAAAGCAAGGTCGTGGTGGAAGGGGGAATAGGCTTGGTGTTCAACGTGAACCTTGGTTAGGTGTTAATGTTAATGAAAGCTCAACTGAACAAACACCTTCTCATCCTATCCAAAGACCACTGACTGTTATTGAATAAGTAATAGATGCACTTCTGCACTGTTTTGACACGGCTACTAAGATGGTTAGCACTGACGATGTCATAATCAGCATCATTATTCCGGTAATCTACATTTTGGAGCACACTTTGAATAGCCTGTGTGAGATGGTGGTGGCCCAGAGGAAGAGGTGGAAGCAGAGGAGGATGCGGAAGGGATAACAATATCTCAATTTCTGGACTGTTGTTGCAAAGGTGGGTGACATGGGAGGGTGGCTTACAGCAATCAAGGAGGACTCATGGTACCAAACTGCTAGTGAAGGTGCAGGAGCCAAGGAACAATTGGAGGAGGAAGAGGTGATGGACGCACAACAGTCACCAGATGAAGAGGATAATGATCCTCTCTCTGTTGTCTGCAGTTGATGGGAAGGGACTGAGGAAGCAACCTTGAGTGTCACCCCACCACCAACACACAATGGACTTGACTTCATGGAAGCGCTCGACACATCAGCGCGGTGGACGCCACGTCTGGCGGTATGCATGCCCTCACCACAGATCTCTAAAAGTACTTCTCTCCGCATACTACGGCTTTCTTTCCCCTACATAGATTTGATTAAGCCCGATGACATCCGGGTTCATTGCTTCATATGCACTTTTGTATACATAACTGAAGAAGCATGGATTTGAACCGAAACGTTTGTGTATACTGCAAAATAAATTCCTCTGTTCAAGCATCCCAAGTTGAGTGCTAAGTTATATGTAGCTTGACCTTAGTAATGTGTAACATTTATTTTTTTAATTGTGGAGACTCCAATTTGTGTCTGCATCTGTTGGGTTGCCTGTAGTAGAAGGTGTGTCAGAGGCCTAATATATTGTTTCTACTCTGTGGAAATTAATGCCACTTTAGTGGTGTGTGACAATAGTTTTTTGAAATGTGGAGACTCCAAGTTGGGTCTCCATCTGGTGGGTTGCCTGTGTAAATACGGCTTTCAGACAGGCAGGCCTGCACTTACTTTCAGTTAAGTACCTGTGTTACTTTCCTTAAATTTTGCTACCAATATTACTGTATGAAACTGATCTTTGTGCCATCTGAGTGTGGCTGGAATTGAAAAAAAAATTACAGGTGTTGCATGGGGTATCAGGGCTTCCAGCTAAAAAGGTTTACTTCTCTCTTAACCACTAGGTCCTCATTGAAACTTCAATTCCAAGCTGCAAATGCTGGGCCAGACCCTGAGACCTCATGCATGGCCCATTGGTAAAAGCTGCTGTACCATTTGCAAAATTGGTCAATTGATGCCACTTTCATGGTGTCTGCCCCTAGTTTTATCTGTTTGGGGAGCTTTTTGTCAACCCTTAAGGTATTGTGTATACGTTTGGTTTGGTCTCCCATTCCATCTACTGGGGTTCTGGTATGTTCGTCGAACTGTTTGTCAAACATGTTTGGCAAACATCTAAATGTTCGTCGAATCGAACCTAACCTTGAAAGCTTCACTTATCTCTAATGGCAATCACCTATTCAACTCTGTTGGTTTGTGGAAAAAATGACATCCAAATGCAGTCCTATTTTCATGGACTGACAATATAGATTAAGTGGAGAAGGTTTTTTTGCCATCTTCGAGGAAAACAAATCATAATCTGATCAGAGAGTGATTAACATAATCGGATCGATTTTCTTGAATGAGAGAAAAACTGTTGTGTGACTGTAAGAGGCTGCTCTGTGAAGAATGAGGTTCCTCACTGTTGTGCAGTGGGGATTGCCATCTACTGTCCAAACTGAGCTAAGTGGAACCGAAGGATGGAAGAAGTGTTTCAGAAAGGACAGATCAAAAGAGAGCACTGGGTCAGGTGACACTTGTGGCGCAGTTACCCTATATAAAAAGCCATAGTGACAAGGTGGTAAGTCAGTTGGCGTCAACAAGTGAAACTAGTGGAACGTCTGCGCAGATGGACGCTGCAGCAGAGTCACTGAGACGCACTTGGAAAATGGGAGGTCGTGAGCCAGTGAGTGAGATCCAGACGATGTCAGTCAAGGTCTGGGATCCAGACTATGCTAGTCAAGACCGGAGACCCAGCTGTTATCGATCACGGCCCGATAGTCCACCATTTCAGGTCAAGCACTTAAGACAGATTGTGGGACGCCATCCAGAAATGGATGTCCAGTTTGGTGATCCAGAGGCAAGAGCAAACCAGGCCGTTACTTCCTACACTGATGTATGGTACAGGGTTTTGTCCGGGGCTGTGCAGCAGGTGGGACATTGACCAGCCAGTGTGAGGAGGGCCAAGAGAAAATTACTTGACCTTTGTCAGGATGACTTGTGGCCTAGCGGGAAATACCGGTGACACCCGTTACTGCCTATAACATGAGTGGAAACGTGCAGAATAGACATTCTGGTGTTGCCTTATAGTAGAGAACACTACCCTTGGAAGTTATCACATAAGGGATATTAGGGCATCTATCCTATTTGGAAATAGTTGGATAGAATACAGTAGAGAATCCATAGTGCAGCTGTTAAAGTGAGTTTATTGTAATTTGTGCTAATATTGTATTACTTAATACCATGAATTTTGTATAAGTTGCTCCTTACAAAATTAACCCTTTCATTCCCATGTTAAAAGAGTAGTTTAGTTGATTACTTCCGCCTTGTCTTTGTCTACGTGTTGCATCCAGTGACCTATTAACAGTTGAAACTAGAAGTTTACATATACTAGATAAAAAGACGCATATGCATGTTTTTCCCATGTTAGGTCAATTAGAATTAAGGCTGGTTTCACACTTGCGTTTTGATCTGCAGCGTTTTTTAAAAAAACGCATGTGGTGAAAAAGCGCATGTAAACGCGGCAAAACGTCGCGTTTTTTTAGACGCATGCGTTTTTGCATGCAGAAAAAAAAGCGGCGTTTTGCCGCGTTTACATGCGTTTTTTCATGCGTTTGCGTTTTTTAAACGCATTCTGAGAAGTGTGTGACAGCTGCCAATCATAAAAATCAACTAGAAAACCCACTATAAATAGAAATAGCTACGGTTAGGGTTAGGGTTATGGATAGGGTTAGGGTTAGGATCCCTAGGGTTAGGGTTAGGGGTAGTTTTTTATTAGAATGTCCTGGTCACCAGGTCACTGATAAGCCACCCCCCACCATCAAGGTGATAAAGGGATCCAAACCCTAACCCTAACCCTAACCCTGACAAGCCACCCCCCTCCATCAAGGTGATAAAGGGATCCAAACCCTAACCCTAACCCTAACCCTGACAAGCCACCCCCCACCATCAAGGTGATAAAGGGATCCAAACCCTAACCCTACCCCTAACCCTAACCCTGACAAGCCACCCCCCACCATCAAGGTGATAAAGGGATCCAAACCCTACCCCTAACCCTGACAAGCCACCCCCCACCATCAAGGTGATAAAGGGATCCAAACCCTAACCCTAACCCTGACAAGCCACCATCCACCATCAAGGTGATAAAGGGATCCAAACCCTACCCCTAACCCTAACCCTGACAAGCCACCCCCCACCATCAAGGTGATAAAGGGATCCAAACCCTAACCCTAACCCTATCCCTGACAAGCCACCATCCACCATCAAGTTGATAAAGGGATCCTAACCCTACCCCTAACCCTAGGGATCCTAGGGATCCATAGGAATTGGCTATTATGTTGACCTGGTGACCAGGACATTCTTCTAATAAAAAGCTTTGTTCAATGTGGACACCCCAAGATATACGATATTGCTATAGAGTACTAAAAATATAAACTCGTAGAGTATGGACTGTCATATAGGGTTAGGGGTAGGGTTAGGGGTAGGGTTAGGGTTAGGGTTTGGATCCCTTTATCACCTTGATGGTGGGGGGTGGCTTGTCAGGGTTAGGGTTAGGGGTAGGGTTAGGGTTTTCTTGTTTTTTCTTGTGTTTAGGGTTAGGGTTAGGGTTAGGGTTTTCTTTTGTGTTTTCTTGTGTTTTTCTATAAAAACGCATGCGTTTTTAACGCAAGCAAACGCATTTGCTTAAAAACGCATGTGTTTACATAGACAGCAATGCCTTTTTATTTCCGCGAATAAACGCATGCGTTTTTTTGCGGCAAAAAAACGCTGCTAGAAATTACCACAGGTTGCATTTCTGCAAATGAACGCACGCGTCAAAAAAACGCATGCGTTGCCGAAAACGCGTCAAAACGCATGCTAAAAAAACGCATGCGTTTTTAATGTAAAGTATAGGAAAAAAACGCCTGCGTTTTTTAGCGCTAAAACGCTGCGGATCAAAACGCAAGTGTGAAACCAGCCTAACAGAATTGTTAATATTTGCCAAATGCCAGAATAATGAGAGAGAGAGAATGTTTTAAGGCATTTTTATTGGTGCTGCAGGAGGGTTAAACACTACCTTCCAGTATCATTTGCTTACCATCAGAGATCCTTTCTCACAAAAGGGTATTGTTATACAAGATAAATGTCTTGCTGTACATTGAGTCTAGTGCTCGTTTTACGATTTTGTCCCAAAAGCAAACAGACCGTTATGTGGCGCAGACCAACAAGGTTTAGTAATACTGTTACAAAATTTCAATATAGATATAAAATGCTTATGGACAAGCAGTGATTAGAACTGCTCTGAAAAATGTAAACGCTCGGGACAGGTCCTTTTGCAAGACTGGTAACAGGTCAGGATCTGTCAGGAAGAGGAGGTGAGATGGTGGAGCACAATCCCAAGAATCAGTTGTGTGTCTAAACAGATCTAAAATAGGTCTAAGAAGATGATATAATTGATCCACTCCATGCAACTTGCCAAATCTGACGAGGAGCACAGCAGAGGGCAGTAGTGGACCCAGTGGAACTAAATGGAGCCCGGAATACCCAGGACAGGTCTGTAACAGTTCTCCCCTCTTCGGGGCCCTCTGAGGTGAGCAAAGTGACAGCATAAAGATGATGCTTAGCATGAAATATCTTAAGCAGGAGCAGAGCATCAATGTTCTTTATAGGCACCTAACATCTCTCCTTGAGATTATCATGAGTCATTTGCCAGCCCAGAACTTGATTGATTTCATACACCCATGATCGTATCAGATGTAGAAGCAGGAACTGTTTTGACTGTAGAAGAGGACCTGCTGGGGGCCAGAGGACAGCCTGCAGATAGCTACTGTGTAGCTGGAAAATGAAGAGGCAGAAGCAGGGACCAACTCAGGCTCAGTCACATCTTCCAAGTGGCTCTCTTTGGCTCCATGGCCAGGTAAAACATCTGCGAAGTTCTGATAGGAGTCAGAAAGATTAGAGGCAACAGATGCAGAGCAGAGTTTCTGAGAAGATAGTTAAGGCATAATTTTGAAGAAGTTATTGAAAAAGATGATCCCCACTGGGAAATCTTGATGGAAGACCAGTCAATGACTGTAGCGTGCAGCTGTAGTCAGAGAAGTCGCAAAAGCATCAATGCATCAGAAAGTGGCAACACTAAAAAAGATATGTTCTCAATGTGTAGTGCGCCAATCTGAAGAGTAACTTTCACTGTCTTGAATTGGATACTAGGAATTGTTGAGCCATTCACGGAGGTTAGCTTCAGGGGAGTTTGCAAAGAAACTAAAGGAATTTTCAGTCTTTTGGCCAGAGAGAAGTCTATAAAATTCTTTGTCGTTCCGGAATCAATATGCGTTTGTCCCATAAACACAGAGGAACTGTAGGAATAGACATAGACATGAGTAATCTAAAGTTATTGTTGACAGCAGATTAATCTCTGTACTGTTCAACAGTAAATATATATTTATTCAGGATAATACAACTTACAACTGGTATTTCTTACAGCTTAGGATCTTAGTATCGAATGTGGTTCGGCTACACAGAGTGAACAGGAACTTCCTGGTTCTGTTTTTTTTTTACACTACTTTACTGGCGATATAACACAATTACTGGAGACAGAAACTCATGCACTATTAAACAGTAGTAAATAGGAGATGATGCAGTATATACAATAATAAGCATTATTCCAAGACTCATCTTTAGTGGAGGAAACCGTTAATCGAAAGGAGAGACCTCTCTCTTCACCTAGGGTCTGAAGTTTTCCCCGTTTCGCCTTCAGTTTGGAACAATTTGTGTGATAAAGTGAGCCAGTAAGGCGACGGGATCTATCAGCTGGAGATAATCTGTTCCATCTGAACTCCATGGGTTCCTGATCAGCCCTGCTGGGAGGAGATTTTGAAGGTGTTTCAGGATATGAGACATGGGAATCAAGTGTATTTTTTGTGCACACATTTCCTTAAAATTCAAGTCCACTCGGGTGGCAAGAGTAATCAATTATTCAAGGGAAGATGGCAAATCTCTACGGGTATGTGCATACGTTCAGGATTTTTCTAGTTTTTTTTGCGTTTTTTCGCTATAAAAACGCAATAAAAACGCATAAAAAACGCATACATATGCATCCTATCATTTAGGCTACTTTCAAATTTGCGTTTTAATCTGCAGCGTTTAATCCGCAAACGCAAGGACCAGAAAAACGCAGAAAAGCGCGTATAAACGCAGTGGTTTTTAAGCGCATGCGTTTAACGCATGCGGCTGTAAAACGCTGCGTTTACATGCTTTTGTATGCGTTTTTCATGCGTTTGCGTTTTTGGTGCGCATGGTGAAAAATTTTACAGGAGAAAAATCTAGATTTCCAGAAAAAGCCAATGGGACTACAGAAGGCGTGTATTATGGGATATCTATATATAGACCCTAGGACTGCTGAAATCTTCAGATTTTGCTACACTATCCTGTGTCATGATGGATCTTCACATGGATAGCTTTTACTTCAACCTGGATCTCAGCATCAAGCTTTTTCTTGCGTGTGCGTTTGCTTGGGAGCAACACCGAAACCGTGAAAGACAGAGAAGGACACGGCGTAGGCGTTTTTGGCAACACCCCATTATAGAACTGCGGGAGAGCCATGGTGAATATCACACCCTGTATGTCGAGCTCAATGACAACCCGGACAAATTCCCGGAATATACCAGGATGTCGCAAGACTCTTTCCGTGATTTGCTTGCTCGTGTCCAAGGACCCATCCGGAGACAGGACACACAGCTACGTAGAGCGATTCCACCAGAGAAACGTCTCCTGGTTACCTTAAGGTACGTAATAATTCTAAACAAATGCTAGTCATAATTATTGCTGGTCTGACATGTATTCTTTGCATTTTTGTAAATTATTTTTTCTTTATTACAGATTTCTTGCAACTGGAGAGCGCTTGTCATCCCTACACTTCCAGTACCGCCTTGGAATTTCCACCTTGTACGGAATCGTTTTTGACACCTGCCGAGCTTTGTGGAATGTTCTCCGTGAAGAATTTATACCCGTACCCAACGAGGAAATGTGGATGGAAATAGCAGATAAATTCTGGACTGTGTGTGATTTCCCCAATTGTTTGGGTGCGGTGGATGGGAAGCACATCTGGATTATCAAACCAGCCAGAACGGGATCACAGTTCTTCAACTACAAAAAATATTTTTCAGTAGTTCTCATGGCAATAGCCGATGCGGATTGTCGCTTCATTGCCATGGACATTGGTTATTTTGGCTGTGGCAACGATTCACAGACTTTTAAAATCTCTGATATGGGCCGACGTGTTTATGGCAAAAATTTTAATTTTCCACAGCCACGACCTCTCCCCAACACTCAAGGTCCACCGATGCCATTTGAAATGGTTGGGGATGAGGCATTTCAGATGACTGAAAATCTATTAAAGCCCTATTCAAGACGGGACTTGAACCACACAAAATGGATCTATAACTACAGACTAACCAGGGCCCGCAGAACAGTAGAGTGTGCCTTTGGGATTATGGTGTCAAAATGGCACATTCTTGCAACAGCCATAAATCTAAAAATGGAGACAGTGGATGAGGTGGTAAAAGCCTGTGTGGTTCTCCACAATTACATTCTGGCTAAGGAGCGACCCACCATTGAACTTGATGAACAAGTTGCAAAACCTTTGCCTGATTACCGGCATCACCCGCTGCGGTCAACTGTTGAAGTTGGCCACATGCGGGACCAATTTGCTGCCTTTTTTGATTCAGACCTTGGACGTGTGGAATGGCAGGACAATATGGTGTAAAATGTCCTGTTGGCTTTGGGTGTGTAACAGTTATTTTCAAAATGTTGATAATGTTTGTTTTAATAAAATAATCCTGTTTTATTATCTCCACCATGTCTCCCATGTATTTGCTTACACACCACTAAGGGTTTTTTGGGCTTGGCTGTTGACGTCATTGCGTTCTGACTTGGTTCACCAGTAGCTATTTGAGGCAGACTGTGTAGACGATGGCTGTTTGGTGCCGTCACATTCTCAGTATTAGTTCATTACTTAACATCAGTATATAAGCCAAAACCAGGAGTGGTTGTTAAATGCAGAGGTGGTGTTTATATTTTTATTTGACTTTTCCTCACATTGAACCACTCTAGGTTTTGGCTTACCAATAGTGAACAAATACTGTCAATGTGACGGAAGCCTACACAACAGATCAATAGTCATCAAGTCAGGTGTCAGAAATAATGAATTCATGATGCTCAAATAAATAGCTCATGAATTTATTATTTCTGACACAATTCCTGTTGGGTATAGATATGCCTTGTATCAGCTCCATCGTACCTTCACTTTGTGTTAAATAGATCTAATGTACAAAGAAGATAAAATGGAGGTAATACAAGGCATTTATCTACTCTGCAGGTCTGGTGTCATAACTAATGATTTTGTGAAGACACGACCTGTTGAGTATGGTTACAAGTAAAAGAGAAAAATGTTCCAGCTTCTTTGATAAAATGTAAAACTTTAATCCATCATATAAAATAGTAGAGGACACACTCCTCAATTTACAGGCAGGAGCTGCGCTAAAGCACTCGCTCGTGCCTGTAATCCCCGGGTGCTGAAAGGAAAGCTGGGTGATCTGTACTTACATTGAGTCGCGGTGAGGCGCTCTCTGGTGGATGTCCTCATTAACTGGAGCCTTGGAAAAGTTCCCACGCTCGAGTTCATATGAGTTCATCCACCAGAGGGCGCCTCACCGCGACTCAATGTAAGTACAGATCACCCAGCTTTCCTTTCAGCACCCGGGGATTACAGGCACGAGCGAGTGCTTTAGCGCAGCTCCTGCCTGTAAATTGATTTAACCCCTTCAGAAGGATTTACATCGTGGGACCTGACAGATCCTCGGATGGTATGTATATTGTGGGTTTATTATTTTGCCAAGCGAGGGTCTGCAGGTGGATTGAGAGAGCAATAAAATATTAAAACAACCGGTGTGTTTATTTCATTAAAATAATTTTTAATACTGTGTGTGTGTGTTTTTTAACCCTTTCATACAATTGGATTAATAATGGATAGGTGTCATAATTGACGCCTCTCCATTATTAATCTGGCTTAATGTCACCTTACAATAGCAAGGTGGCATTAACCCTTCATTACCCCATATCCCACCGCTACACGGGAGTGGGAAGAGAGTGGCCAAGTGCCAGAATAGGCGCATCTTCCAGATGTGCCTTTTCTGGGGTGGCTGGGGGCAGATGTTTGTAGCCAGGGGGGGCCAATAACCATGGACCCTCTCTAGGCTATTAATATCTGCCCTCAGTCACTGGCTTTACCATTCTGGCGGAGAAAATTGCGTGGGAGCCCACACCAATTTTTTCCGCCATTTAACCCTTTATTTTAGCAGCTACAGCAACCAAATTTTGCACATACACACTACTAACATTAGTAGTGTGGAATATGCAAAAAAAGGGGGATATGAGATGGTTTACTGTATGTAAACCATGTCTCATATCCTGTCGGGTTTGTGAAGGAGAAATGAGAAGCCGGCAATTGAATTACCGGCTTTTCACATATATCGCGCTGAATTAAGTATAAATACAGAATACATATATATGTGTCTCAATGACATATATATATATATATATATATATATATATACTGTATATATGTTTTAATGAACATTTGAGCACATAAATCCATTAGATGTCGGTTTTGCAAGCCTGCGAGAAAATATCGCAGTACGGATGCCATACGGATTACATACGGAGGATGCCATGCGCAAAATACGCTGACACACCCTGCCTACGGATGACATACGGATCACTATTTTGGGAACATTTCTCCGTATTACGGCCGTAAAAAACGGACCGTATTGTCTTACGCTGAGTGTGACTCCAGCCTAAGAGAAAAAGATGGCTAGTATCACTAAAACAGAACAAAGTATTGGTATTGTTTGCAGAAAATGTCAAAGGCATCACCAAAAGAAATTATACTCGTTAGGGTACACCTCATAGTACAATATCTCGATCTAACCCAGGTCTGCCGTGCTGTATACTTGAATAGATGCAAACTTGGTAAGGGCGCCTCTATATGTAGGAAACATTGTTTTTCTGGCAAGATGCCACTGGGTCTCTGACTAGGCTAGTATTGGGACACATCCTTTTCTTTCTCTCTGGCGTGTATGTCATTATATTTATCTGAATCTACTCACCCATGTCTGCATCTATTCAAGTATACAGCACGGCAGACCTGGGTTAGATCGAGATATTGTACTATGAGGTGTACCCTAACGAGTATAATTTCTTTTGGTGATGCCTTTGACATTTTCTGCAAACAATACCAATACTTTGTTCTGTTTTAGTGATACTAGCCATATTTTTCTCTTAGGGTAATACCATATAGAAGAGACAAAGAACCCTTTTTTTTTTTTCCCCTGAATATTAAAGTGAATATACTTGGGACATATTGGGTATTATCACTACAGACAATAAGATATCTTGCTGTGTAAAAATACCCAAAGTAACATCATTTTCAATCTTTCATCTTTATTTGTCTTTAGCACACGCTACACGCCAGAGTTAATTGCATATCAGCCTAATTGTGCTATCTGTGCACTAACAGCCAGTATTTAGCAGCACTGGTATTGTATATATCACACTTTTTCTTTTTCTCTCTTTTTGTGGTGTAAATATTAGTTTTTTTGGTAGGGATTCCTGCTAGGGATTTCAGGGTCACGTTGAGCGGGGGCGCCACATCGTATCCCAGGGTGCCAACCTCCACTGCCAGGAAGGGCATTTTCTTAGGGATAAGCACGTCTATCTTCCCTAGCCCTTTCCTGTACATTTATATCTGAATAAAAATTGTTTTTCTGGCATTTCAATATTTACCAGAGACCCTTTACCCCGTAGGCTCTCTACTGTTGGTCTATATGATATTATTGTTTTTTGGTTTTAATTAATATATTAAAATATATACTTTTTAGGTCTCATGTTAGTTTTTTGGTAGTGGCGGGTAACAGGCCTGGGTCCGGCAGCGGCATTCTTGTGGTGGTGGGGGGGAACGCCAGGGCAGGGTCCGGCAGCGGCATTCTTGTGGTGGTGGCGGGGAACGCCAGGCCAGGGTCCGGCAGCGGCATTCCTGTGGTGGTGGCGGGTAACAGGCCTGGGTCCGGCAGCGGCATTCTTGTGGTGGCGGAGAACGACAGGCCAGGGTCTTGCGGCTGCAGCATGGTGGTGGCAGTGGAGGAGGTCCAAGCAGGAGCAGCAGTTGTCATGGTGGTGGCGGTGGGCTGTCCTACTGCACTCGGCATGGTGGTGGTGCTATAATAAGGTCCGGCAGTGTTTGGAATGGAGGTGGCCGTGCAGTGGTATGCAGCAGATGTCGGCATAGAGGTAAAGCGTGACAGTGTGGGCACAGGTGGAAATGCCGCCACTGTCTGCTGAAAATACCGACTCTGCTGCATAGCCTGCACGTAAGCAGCATTACAGGCCTGCATAACACTAATTTGGAGATCGGGAGTAAGGTGTTCCGACATGCCCTCTTCTATTTGATTAAAAAAATGATGTGCTGGCCTCTGGAGGTCAGCTTTCACTTGGGCAAGGGCTGTGGTAACCTCCTGGATACGTGTACTCATATGACTAATGGCAGTATCCAGTCGGTCACCCAAAGCCTTGAGTCCCTCGTGGAAGACCGAGCTCAAGTGCAAAAACTCGGGCATGAGTGACCTGTCCGCGGCCCTCTGCCGCTGCCGGGAGGAGCCCATAAAAAAATGGGCAGAGGCAGAGGACTGGGGAAGGGGATCACCTGATGGACCAGCTTCCTGGTCTCCAGTTAGTGTGGCAGGCCCACTTGCTGCAGCGCTGGAGGATGGCTGGGGCGGGTCCGTGGCTGACTGATGAAGGACCGCTCCAGAACCTGGGCCAACAGTGGAGCTCCAAGTGCTGTGAAAAAAGATTAAAAAAAAATTAATACCAAACATTTACAAAACGGTAACTCCTGTGGAATATAAACATAGAGATTAAGGCTGAGGTCACATTAACAATATTTGGACTGAGTTTTACATCAGACTTTGCAAGCCAAAATCAGGAGTACTACAGTACGAAGAAAAGTATAATAAAACCATATGCTCCACATCTGCATGTATCAATCACTCCTGGATTTGGATTCCAAATACTGATGTAGAATATGAAGGGACGATGGAGGTGATACAAGGCATATCTACACTCACCAGGACATGTGTCAGAAATAATGAATTCATGAGCCTTTTCTTTGTGCATCATGAATTCATTATTTCTGACACCTGACTTGATGACTATAGGTCTGTTGTGTAGGCTGCCGTCACACTGTCAGTATTGGCTCAGTATTTTACATCAGTATTGGAGCCAAGACCAGAAGTGAAAGTATATCAGGACAAGTATAATAAAAACATATGCTGCACTTCAGCATTTATCTACCACTCCTGGGTTTGGATTCCAAATACTGATGTAGAATATGAAGGGACGATGGAGGTGATACAAGGCATATCTACACTCACCAGGACATGTGTCAGAAACAATGAATTAATGAGCCTTTTCTTTGTGCATCATGAATTCATTATTTCTGACACCTGACTTGATGACTATAGGTCTGTTGTGTAGGCTGCCGTCACACTGTCAGTATTGGCTCAGTATTTTACAACAGTTTTGGAGCCAAGACCAGGAGTGGAAGTATATCAGGACAAGTATAATAAAAACAGATGCTCCACTGCTGCATTTATCTACCACTCCTGGGTTTCATTTACAAAAACTGATGCAAATTATGGACCCAAAAATGGTAGTGTGACGGCAGCCAAATGCATTTAAAAACTTTTTTTTTTTTCACCATAAATATACTTACGTTCTCTGGGCAAGGACCGGTCTCAAAAATGCAGGGATGCGGTGGTACTTGTATTTACGGATCCTTGCTCCTGAACCACTAGGAAGCCGGCTCTCTTGACGCAGGTCCTTGTTGAAGCGGTCCTTCATCGAACACCAACGTGTTTTGACTTTTGACACTGTTGACAAAACAAAACATAATAGTTAGGACAATGGTCTTTTGACCGTGGTCACACAACTGTGTGTGCTGAGAAAAATTAATGACTTTCTATCATCATACACAGTTGTGTGAGCATGGCCAAGGTCTTGGCTGCATCACACTGCATTGCGATACTTACCAAATGCAGATCGGACCCGAGTCGGGGCATTGTCCCAGCCATCCCACAATGCTGTGGCCACCTCATTCCAAAGCCGCCGGATCGTCACGTTGTTGGAGTGTAGTGGATCCTGGGTGTCCCGCAACGGGACTCACTCATGGACCAGGGAGATTAGGTGCTTATTCTCTATGATGTCCTCATCCCGTTCTGGAACCTAAAAAAAACCAGAACATTAATGTTGGAGACATTAAGGAAGAAAGAAAACAGAAGCAGAGAAATGGCCTGAATATTAAAAGTTAAAAAAAAAAATAAGTCAAGAAGCAACAGGGAAAGATAGAGAAAAGTACAGAAATGAAGATTCAAGAATTGTAAAGGGAGGATACAATAAACAGTCTGACAGGTATCCTTACACGCTGCCGCCGTGCCACCCGACTGTGACTCCGCTGCTCCTGCCCAGTCTCTGCCGCAGTATTAGAAGAGCTCTGGAAAAAGGAAAAATAATTTGTCATATGTGTAGATGTGACAGTGAATACTTACCAATCTGAGGAGGTGACTACTCACTTCGCTGACATTTTCCGCTTGTGCAGGCCCAGGCAAAGAAGGTGCAGAAGACATTCTGATGCATGCAGAAAAAAAGAAATGGAAGATATTAGGACATGTAGAGATAGAAAATACAGGCATTGGCTTTGATATACTCACGTTGTTGAAAGTCTTGTTTCCTCCAAGGTGCTTTCCTCTGTGTGGTCTGCTTCCCAGTCTGCTGTGTAGTGACCTGGCAATGCCCACTCCCTCCCTTTATCACCTTGTATGTGGGGGGGGGCTAATTAGTGTCTAGACATGTTTTTCTCTGGTTCAACGCATGCGTTTCCAAACGCAAGCAAACGCTTGTGCTTGTAAACGCATGCGTTTATATTGACAGCAATGCGTTTTTTTGTCGCAAACCTTACGCAATACGTTTCCAGGCGGCAAATTGACGCCTCTAAAAATTACTACATGTTGCATTTCCGCGCCAAACCGCAGACGACAAAACGACGCATGCGTCTTCAAACGCGGCAAAACGCGAACAAACAAAAACGCATGCGTCCTTAATGTTAAATATAGGAATACACAACGCATGCGGATATTTGCGTAAGAAACGCTGCGGACACAACCGCAAATGTGAAACCAGCCTAAGAATGCATTCCGCAATTTTTGTGCACATGATGCGTTTTTCGCATGGCGGTTAAAAAAAAGCAGCATGTTCATTAATTTTGCGGATTTTTTGTGTTTTTCATGCTATTTAATGCATTGGGAAAGCTCCGGAAAAAAATGCGAAAAAAACGCATGCGGATTTCTGGCAGAAATGTCCGGTTTTTGTCAGGAAATTTCTGCAAGAAATCCTGAACGTGTGCACATATGCAGCGCCTCAGGGTCCTGGTCGTTGCAGTAATGTCATTTTCCTCTAGGGGAGAGTGATATTACACTTGGAGGCAAAGAAGGACAACTGAATCCAGGTATCACAGACATGCAACACATTTTGCGCTCCAGGCCACCAGGGGGAGCTCTGCTCCTATTTATTAGGTCACACTCCTCACATTGGTAAAACTGGTTGCCTGGGGAGGAAGTTAGTTAGTTGCTGACTGAGCTTTGCTCAGGTAGCTGGTCCCTGACAGGGGTGGGATCCTGTCAGAGATCGAGACAGAAGGACACGGAGCTGTGCCTGCCCTGAGAGCTGCAGCTTCTAGAAAGAGACATTGAAGGAGAACTGTTTTGTAGAGAGGGTGAAGAAGTCATATCAAAGGAGTGGATACCAGAAGGAGTTCTGCCCTAAACAGGCTGCCTCCTTCTGAGGCGCAGGATCCCGGGTAGCCGGAACACCGAGGGAGCAACGATCCTTTATGCCTTGCTCCAGAGACCGTCAGGACAGCTAATTTCACGTTACCTGCCCGCCCCTACACCCAGGAGGGAAGGTGGTACCCCTTAGAGGCTGGGGCATGATAGAGTCCCTGTAAAACGCCTCAAGCCACCGGTCATACGGGTTTGTCCTATCCATCTGGGGGACAGAGAGAGAGACATAACATCTACATCTGTGAGGACCTTATGAGAAGCTTAGCAGTAAGGGACTACAACACCACGATGCTAGAGGAAGACTACTGATGTCTATCTGGACAAGGGGACTCTGGACTTGCCTCCAAACTGGCCGGACTCTACCTGCCCTGTGATCTGGTGCCCTGGACTGTGGATGCTGAAGTCTTCAGTAAAGGTAAAGAGACTGCAACCTTGTGTCCTCGTTCTTCACTGCACCTCTCACCACCATCTACACACTGGGAAGCCCTGGGGATGTACTTCACCTGTGTGAAGGTATACCATCTAGCTGCCATAACATCACCGCAGCGGACCCCTTAAAGCAGTGTCGGTCACCCTGACCAAATACCACAAGTGGTGTCACGAGCATTTCCCCTTTAAAGACATTTCCCTTTTAAAACGGACGTCCAAGGGCCACGTACCAGGTCAGCCTCAGTGACATCCCCCTGTGAACCGAAGGACCCGGTACCGAGTACCCCACTGCCCTTGGGGGCGCTTCACTTACCCTACCAGAGAGTTCATCTTTGATCTGACTGGACAGTCTGGCATAGAAAACATCAACCAGATCATCATTGTACCAGGTCTATTCAACACATAAGGTACGGAACTGGATGGCATAATGTCACACAGAGCTTGTATGAGCTGTAGTAGGGAATCAGCAGTGGCATGGACATGACCTGGTTCATCAAATGCTTTAAATGCATCATAAGATTATCCCACTCCCACAGAGAAAAGCCACTTTGGATCTGTCAGAAAATAATTGCTAGGGACATAACTCAAAATGTACAGTGCATTGGCACACAAAGCCTTGGTAGGCCTTAATTTCTCCACCAAAATGAGCATGATAGGGCAAATATGAAGAAGTTCTCCAAGAAGAATGTCCCAGGTAAGTATTATGCTGTGGCAGACATACCAGGGCCCGGAGGTAGAGGGGGGCCCCTGCAGAGCAGCTAATAATGAGGGAAATCTGGCCTGTTTCTCCGTCATGAGACTCCGGGAGACCCCTGTCTAGATTGCACTCATCTACGGTGGGCAGGGAGCGATCCCTGCAGCTCCGCTGCCTACAGGAAAAAATGGCAGCGGAGCTGCAAGTCCTCTTCTTCCTGTCCACGCTTTCTGCCTGACACAGCCATGTGACTGGATGACGTCAGCATTCAGTGCGCGTCTGTGTCAGATAGAATGCTGCTGGTGATGATGATGCTGTGGGGAACGTGCGGAGAGGTGAGAGGTGCTGTGTATGTGTGTGTGCGGCTGCCGGGTGAACATGCGGGGAGGTGCTGTGTGTATGAGCGCGGCTGCTGGGAAGCATGTAGAGAGTTGAGTGGTGCTGTGTGTGTGAAGGTGGTGGAAAGGACAATGATGGGGTGGTGGAGGAGAAAGCAATGATGAGGTGGTGGAGAGGACAATGATAGAGGTGGTGGGGAAGGCAATAATGGGGGTGGTGGAGAAGACAACGAAGGATGTGGGGGAGAGGATAATGAGGGATGTTGGGCATTGGGATGAGAGTAAGGGGGACTTATAATGAACTTATGAAAAGGAGGAGGGGGAGTATGATATTAGATATGGATATAACATTAATTGGGTGGTGGAGGAGGGTGCTACGCCTATGACAGCGTACTCCTACATCTCACAATTTATTGTGATGCTATCGGGGACTTAAAATTGATTGGGGAATGGAAGAGTCGACGATAAGGTGCATAGGACCCTTTATAATGAATTGAAAGGTGGGAGAAGACGCTGGTAGGGACTTGGAATGAATTGGGAGGTGGCAGAGGATGCTTAGTACCTGATAATGTCTTCTCCTACCCCCAAATTCATTATGATGCTATCAAGAACTTATAATGAATGGAGGGGAGACAGGACAGGGACTAAGGCTATGTGCACATGTTCCAGATTTGCAGGAGAATATTCTGCTGCATATCCTAATGTGTTGGCAGGAAGAACGCTGTGAAAAAGCACATTTATTTCTGGCAACGATTTAATCATGCTTTTGTTACATATTTTCCCCCATTAGTACGGATGAAATAAGCTGCAAGAATTGACATGGTAACACAAACCCCATTCTAATCCCAAAAAATACACATGACACCAAATTTTTGTTGGAATAAATGGCCGTGGCGTTTTATTTTGAGTTACTTGATAAAAGTATATTTTATTCCAATAACCATCAATAAACCGTTTTAATAAATAAGTTAATAATACTCCAATTCAACACAATCCACCCGAATTCAACGGGCGATTATCCCACAAACAAACGCCACGACAGTTCAAAATTAACAGCATAAATTGAGGGAGGGTGGGCGGGGTCTTCTGTCTTCATCAGGTGACTGGAGACAGCTGATGGAGCAGCTGATTAAATAGGAAAAATTCCTCCCGCTCTTTTCACAACAGCCAATCATATCCCGCAAAAATTGCGGGAATAAAACCAGAATAAACCAGCTGGAACCTGCTCACGCCAAGCGCAGCTTACTTGATAACTTAACCCTTTCAGACCAAGTTTAAAAATTCCATAAAAACCCAGTGAAATGTAATACCATTACTTAATAATAAGCCCATGTGTGGTTAACATTAATATTTCTATAGGGGTTGTGTTATCATGCGACCCCCCATGAATTCCTCAATGGGGAGGGCGTCCATGGTAACACAAACCCCATTCTAATCCCAAAAAATACACATGACACCAAATTTTTGTTGGAATAAATGGCCGTGGCGTTTTATTTTGAGTTACTTGATAAAAGTATATTTTATTCCAATAACCATCAATAAACCGTTTTAATAAATAAGTTAATAATACTCCAATTCAACACAATCCACCCGAATTCAACGGGCGATTATCCCAAACGCCTCGCCTTGAAAAGGTGAGGCCCCCCAAAACGCCAAAGCCATTTTTCAATCATAGATTGAAAATCCAAATTCAAAATGTCCAAACCCACTTCCGATAAGTGAACTAGATCACCCCTGTACATTCCGGGAATGACTTCCTCCAGCTCTACATGCCTGAAAGAAAAACCATCTATTAAATACATAAACTTTTCCATGCTTCTGTTCAGTCTCTTCCGGATTTTCTCAAGAAAAATCATATTGTTGTTAAACCACAAGAACCGTGGAACAATTTCTGAAAAAACTATAGAACAATTAAAAAATTCGGTTTTTAAAATAGAAATATCTCTCTTCATGGAAGCAATTAAATTAAGGGTGCTAACTTTGCCCAGATCGTTACCGCCCAAATGCAAAATTATTAGATCAGGCGAAGGCCAATGCTTCTTTAAATTTCTTATTTCTTCAATTAGTTCTCTCCATTGCATTCCGCGCCTACTAAACCAGAAAATTTGAATAAAAGAAGAATTAAAAGAAAGGTTTTTTGAATAAGATCGCACACTTGCCCTTTTTTCTGACCAAAAGACAAAGGAGTGCCCGATAATCCATACTGATAGCACACCTGGAAAAGGAACCAAATATTAGGAAATATACAAATCTGGACGAACATAAAGTTTAAACTTGTTTGAATCCCATCTGCCTATACTCTTTATTCTACCATCCTGAAGACCCAATCTCGCGGCCTCAGTCGCCGCCCCGATCCGGAAGGAGTGAGAAGAAATTTTTTGATCAGAGAGATTCAATACTTTCAAACATTTTTTAAGGATAAAATTAAATTGGAAAATAGTTGCGGGATCCCCAGTAGAGTGAATAAAAAATGGTCCACCAATTTTGGGGCGTAATAGCGCCCATCTCTTAGAATTGGCGACAGGACAAATCGCCCTGTCTTCTATAGAATTTAAACGTATAGATGAACCTCTACCCATCTGGTCCGTCTTTGATTTTTTAATAAATAATATAACATGTGACCGAAAAAACTTAACATCATCAAACGACAGACCAGAGGGAAGAGATTTCTTTTGGGATACTAGCTCGCTCACCCTGAGGGCCGCAAAAAAGGCTAAAGAGAATGCTGTAGAAAAAAGACATGTTTCAAATTCATTAGAACAAACTAAAGAAAGACTTGAGCATAGATCTTTTAATATTGAAAAAGAAATAGGACGACGATCGTCCGGTTTAAAATACGTTTTCCTAAATCCCTTTAAAAACTGCCGAACCTGAAATATCTCTGACATCGGCCTTACATTTAACATTTTCAGAAAGAAAGATATACCAGCTACATTCTTAGACAGAGCAGAAAATGACAATCCTTTTTGAACCAAATGCTCTAGAAAACTGAGCGCCATCCCTACTGAACAATCGCTATAAGGATGATCCTTCACTAAGCAAAAATCCAACCAAAGCTTCCATGCCGCCGAATAATCGGCCCATGTTCTATCAGCTAGGGATTTAGTAATGAAGTGAGAAATTACTCCAGAATTACATCCCATATCCAATGCGGGCAAAAAACTCTGTCCTCGTTTTTCAGGAAATTCCTCTTGAAAAGAAACAGCTGGCGGTGACAAACATATGCTGCGTTAGTGCAACTCTCCTTAGGGCAAGAAATTGCTTTTAACCAGATATTAAACTCTAAACAAAGGAAAACAACACGCTTAAGAATCCTAGCTGCCCATTTATTCTTGGATGAAAGAGTATTTAAAGCAAAAAGTACACCTTGATTATTAGAAGAAATTAGAATTCTCTTGTCTTTCAATAACTCTCCCCATAAATGTAAACACAAATAAATCGAAAATACGTCCAACACTGTCTGGTTATCCAACACCTTAAGCTCCTGCCAAAAAGAAGGCCATTCATGTGACGACCAACGTGAGTGTAGAGATACAACAAAACCAAACTCTCTATCTGAATGAAAATTCAAGCCAATATCTTGTGCCGGTACAAAAGAATCCTGCCACATAGTCCTTCCATTAAAACTAGATAAAAATCTAAGCCAGATTTTCAAATCCTCCTTTAAATCCTTCCCTAGGCGTATATGAGATTTTGGGGAAGAATGACCGGATGTAGCTTCATATAACCCCCTAGAAAACACCCTACCCATGGGAATAATTCTTAATGCGAAATTCAATAGTCCTAACAAAGATTGCAATTCTTTTAATGTGACCTTCTCCAAAATTAAACAGCGGGAAATTGCAGATCGCAGCTTAAACAATTTTTCAGCAGGTAAAGAACAACACATATTATGGGAATCAATCACGATACCTAAAAATTCAATTGACGTGCAAGGAGGAACTGTTTTTTCAAATGCAATTGGAACACCGAACTGTTCACATATTTCTAGAAACCTGGACAAAAAGGACTGGCATTTAAATGATTCAGCAGGGCCAATGAACAAAAAATCATCGAGATAGTGTAGCATTCCCCCTCCACAAAACTCAAACTCCACTACCCATTGAATAAATTTAGAAAAAGACTCAAAATAAAAACAAGACAGAGAAAACCCCATTGGGAGACATCTGTCGAAAAAGAATTTATCCTGAAATGAAAAACCTAAAGAATTGAAACCTTCTGGATTAACTGGTAAAATCCTAAACGCCGATTTTATGTCCGATTTTGCCATAAGGGCATCGCGACCAAATGTCCTTAGTAAATCTATTGCCACATCAAAGGATGTGTATTGAACCGAACAATTCAAACTACTCACTTCATCATTTAACGATTCCCCTTTTGGATAGGACAAATGATGTATGAGTCTAAAAGACCCGCTGTCTTTTTTAGGGACAACACCTAACGGTGAAATCCTAAAATTTTCAAATGGGGGAGTGTTAAACGGACCAGACACTCTTCCTAACTTCAATTCTGCTCTGATTTTTTCATCCACCACCTCTGGGAATTCAAGTGCAGATGGAAGGTTAGCCACCATCTTGCAACCCTCTCCCAAAAATGGCGGTACGAAAAATCCCTTTAAGAAACCTTCAAAAAGAAGCGAGCTGATCTCCCGATCGGGGTATATTTTTAACCAAGGGACCATGTTTCCCAGGTTCACCGGAGTCGTTGCTTTTAGAAACGGTTTCTCTATTGCTAGGGTGCTGAATACCTTGCATTTGTTTTTTGTAACATTTGGCCATTGGATGAGTGCCCCCACAGAAGGAGCATTCATGCCGAAACCTGCAATTCTGAGCCCACTTACATGATGACTCGTTATATGCAAAGCACACACCCTTTTTTAACATGGGGGTTGGGGTCTGCCTATGGGATGGAAACCTCTGAGGCATCATTAATGAAATCCATAGCCCGACATCTTTTTGACCCCAAGATAAATTAGGGAACATTGACAATTTCTGTCTGAAAGCCTCGTCATAAAGGAGCCAGGCCATACCGCCAAAATTACGGTATGCCTCTAAAATACAATCTAAGTGCTGAAAAAGCCCAGAGCAAATATTGGGATACTTCTCGCCTAATACAGCAGAATAGATGGAAAAAGCTTGTAGCCAGTTATTAAAGGATTTTACTGGATTAGATTTCTTTTTGTCATCTGTGTCATCCTTTTTTTCATACCTATTCTGCTGATCCCTGCCAGACGGCAATAAAGAAAATAAATCAACAAATGCTCTGCTCCAAATCTGCTCCTTTACTACAGGGCTCAGATGAAAGCCTAGAGGTGACACTTCACATGTTAATGATTCTTTCAACAGAATCTCTGGCAGCCCTGGCTTTAAAACAATACCAGAGCTGCCGGAATTCATTTCAATATTAGAGGATCTATGTGCAGCTGACAAAACATTGCTGCATAAATAATCATCTAGGGCTTCCTTAATTAACTCTTTCATATTCAGGGAGTGGACAGACAGAGGGACAGATATATTCTCACCATCTCCATGACGACCCAGGTCCTGCGCAGCAGCACTACTAGCACTCAAGCCTACTCCTGTAGGCGAATGCGAGCGCTGGTGAGGATATCTTTCTTCCTGGCTGGGTGAAGGACCGCTGACCCACGACCTGGCAGCTGCGGCAGCGGCGGATGAGGTGCTGCAAACGGCATTCTCAGCGCTGCCCAGCGATGCGGCGTCCCAGGCTCCCTGGACCGCTGTAGCGCTTATACGGCTACAGCGGTTAGATAAATCTTCACCGCTCACCGCTGCGGCTGAAACTAACATGGGATCTTCTGTTCTTGACGCGCCGGCTCTGACGACAACTTCCGGCGCTGGGGCTTGTGACGTCTGCCGACCGGAGCGAAGATCCCGCGACGCGCTCCGAGATTTCCTCCTCGCCGAACTCCGACCTCCGGCGCGTCCACTTCTAGAGCGCTCAGGGACGCGCGAAGATGGCGGCACTGGCGAGTAGACCACTCTCGCCCTCCGGTTCCTCTTGGGGCTCCGGCTTGATCCCGCAGATAGAGACACCGCTTCTGAGGGTTGGGAAGGAGGATGCGACGGTGATGCAGGAGAAGCTGGGACCCGAGGTTCGGTGGTAGGTTTTATAGCCGGTCCCATAGATAAGCAACTCTGCAGCCACTCGGCGCCGCCCTCAGCTTCCGCCCTCCGGATCAGCTGCTGAAGTAAGGAATCCATCAGCTGTCTTCTGTCTTCATCAGGTGACTGGAGACAGCTGATGGAGCAGCTGATTAAATAGGAAAAATTCCTCCCGCTCTTTTCACAACAGCCAATCATATCCCGCAAAAATTGCGGGAATAAAACCAGAATAAACCAGCTGGAACCTGCTCACGCCAAGCGCAGCTTACTTGATAACTTAACCCTTTCAGACCAAGTTTAAAAATTCCATAAAAACCCAGTGAAATGTAATACCATTACTTAATAATAAGCCCATGTGTGGTTAACATTAATATTTCTATAGGGGTTGTGTTATCATGCGACCCCCCATGAATTCCTCAATGGGGAGGGCGTCCATTATGCAGATTTGAACTTGCTGCAAATCTGCAAGGAAAAAATAAGCAGCTTGTGCATGAGACTTCAGGAATCTCATTCACTTTGCTTGTATTGTAAAACCTTGCATAATTTCTGTGTGCACATAGCCTTACAGTAAATTGGGGAGAGTCACAGACTGAATAATTTATATTATTTGGCGGCAGAGATAACAGTTAATGAGGGGAACAGTACTGCTTATCACTTTATATTTTTAATGATGGGGTTCATATCTGTATTCATGGGGGAGGTACATGTATGTATATAATGTATGTGACCTTGTTATTTTTAGGGCTGCGATGATCATCGTGACAAGACGAGTCGTGGCTGGGGGATGTGGCCATGAGGGTCTGGCCAGATGGCGAAGAAAAAGCTGAAAACGGCTCTAATTAAATGAGACGTCAGCAGTAAGTTCTTGGATGTAAATATTATTCTGTATCCACACTGTATGACATTCTCACATTTGTGTGATATGCTTGTGTGGTTCCAGATTTTTTTATCGGATGGCACATGGACTCGTAGAGTTTTATAGGTCCACTCACACATCCATGAAAATCACTGCTCTGAGAATGTTTTGTTCTGATCTGATTTTGAGGATCAGCATAGGACATGATCAATGCGCCTGTAAAAGCGGGCAGCACATCGACAATGCACATGGTCACAGGAATGTAGCCTTATTATGTATAGCACAGTCTCTATATCACAGTCCCTTCGTGTTGCACTTTGCAATTTCTACCTGGTGACACCCTGATTCATTAAGAGGTGCATTACAATTCTAGCACGTGATGTACGCCACATCACTAAACTTACTCTAGTTAGGGATTGGAGTAATATTTGTGGCATAATAAATGCCACAGTTTGTCATGAATTAAAAGAGTTGTGGCATCACGGCCCCATGTTGCCCAAGCGCCACCGAATTTGGCGAAGCTGTGAGACACTGAAGTTTAAACGTCAAATGTCACAACATTTTGATGCAACTCAGCGTTGCACAAAAAGTTGGCGTCTTTTCAAATCAATTTAATTACTACGATAAGTTGTGTCCTCTGTGTTAAATTTATGCTAGGCATGCACAAAAACTGTCCAAGCTATAACAAAAGTCCACTGGAATACATTAGGTTGTATACAATCTCTTGGTCTGTCACCCTGTAGTTAAAACTAATCAGTAGTGCTACAAAAAGTCTCCATGTAGCCTGTGTCTAAGGCTAAATACACATTTGCTTATCATTCAGCAGCATATCATCTGCATGAACAAACGCATGCCAAAATGCATGGTTACACTGCGATTTTCTTATTCGCATCAGCTTACGCATGATGCCAAAAAAACACTGCGTGTGCATGCGTTTGTTTGCATTGTTTCTGCGCATGCTTTCGAAATTTCCATGAGTGTTGTTATGCGGCAAATGCTGTTCCAGGAGAATTTCCTTGACAAAATTCACACCCAATGGGCGTGTCTCATGGGGATTCTGTATATATAAACCCTACACAGATGAAATCCTCATCTTTTCCTGCTGTATCCAGCTGCAAGATGGATCCTGGCATGGAGAACTTCTATTGTAATCTGGATTTGGAATTGAAATTGGCTTTTGCCTTTGCTGCGGCTTGTGAAGAAGAAAGAAGAGCAAGACGGAGAAGACGTCGTCGTTACTGCCAACACCCCATCGTTGAAGTCCGAGAGAGCTGTGGAGCCTACTACTCGTTGTGCACCGAGCTGCGTGAAAACCCTGAGAAGTTTTTCGAATACACGAGGATGTCAGAACAGAGCTTCGATGACTTGCTTCAATGTGTCCAAGGATCCTTCACCAGGCAAGACACACAACTACGTCAAGAAATTCCTGCTGAAGAATGTCTATTGGTGACCCCGAGGTACGTAATTTTGAAAAATAAACACGTTGTTTGTATAGTTTTCACAGCCATGTACTGATTTTTTTTTTCCATTTTCTGTTCGTCAGATTCCTGGCTACTGGAGAGACTTTATCTTCTCTACATTTTCAATTCCGGATTGGAGCGTCCATCTTTTCTGGGATTGTTGGAGACACCTGCCGTGCTTTATGTGACGTTCTGCATGCAGAATTCCTCCCCAACCCACAACTGAACTCTGGCTGAAAAATGCAGCAAAATTCCATGAAATTTGTAATTTACCAAACTGTTTGGGTGCTGTGGACGGCAAACACATTCGGATTATGAAACCTGCTGAACGGATCCAAGTATTTCAATTACAAAAAATAGTTTTTGTTTGCTCTCATGGCGATTGCAGATGCTGTCAATTTGTTGCCGTTGACGTTGGCTCATTTGTGCGAGGAAATGACTCACAGACTTTCAAAAACTCTGACATGGGCCAACGTTTGTATGGTAATAATTTAAATTTTCCACCGCCACAACCTTTTCCGAACACTGAAGGACCGCCAATGCCGTTTGTTGTGATTGGGGATGAGGCGTTTCAAATGTGTGCCAATAAAGATATACTCGAGTCGGGACTTGAATCAAACCAAAAGTATTCTTTGGATGGCACGGCGCTGTTTAACCCCTTCCTGACATCCGACATACTATCCCGTCGAGGTGGGGTGGGCCCGTATGACCGCCGACGGGATAGTACGTCATACGCGATCAGCGGCGCTCACGGGGGGAGCGCCGCCGATCGCGGCCGGGTGTCAGCTGATTATCACAGCTGACATCCGGCACTATGTGCCAGGAGCGGTCACGGACCGCCCCCGGCACATTAACCCCCGGCACACCGCGATCAAACATGATCGCGATGTGCCGGCGGTGCAGGGAAGCATCGCGCAGGGAGGGGGCTCCCTGCGGGCTTCCCTGAGCCCCCCGCAGCAACGCGATGTGATCGCGTTGCTGCGAGGGTCTTACCTCCCTCCCTGCAGCTCCCAGACCCGGATCCAAGATGGCCGCGGATCCGGGTCCTGCAGGGAGGGAGGTGGCTTCACAGAAGCCTGCTCAGAGCAGGCACTGTGAAGCAGCCTGCACTTTCCTCAGATCGGTGATCTGTCAGAGTGCTATGCAAACTGGCAGATCACCGATCTGTATTGTCCCCCCCTGGGGCAAAGTAAAAAAGTTAAAAAAAATTTTTTCCAAATGTGTAAAAAAAAAAAAAAAAAAATATTCCAAAATAATGAAAAAAAAAATAAAATATTATTCCCATAAATACATTTCTTTATCTAAATAAAATAAAAAAAACAATAAAAGTACACATATTTAGTATCGCCGCGTCCGTAACGACCCAACCTATAAAACTGCCCCACTAGTTAACCCCTTCAGTAAACACCGTAAGAAAAAAAAAAAAAACGAGGCAAAAAACAACGCTTTATTACCATACCGCCGAACAAAAAGTGGAATAACACGCGATCAAAAAGACGGATATAAATAACCATGGTACCGCTGAAAACGTCATCTTGTCCCGCAAAAAACGAGCCGCCATACAGCATCATCAGCAAAAAAATAAAAAAGTTATAGTCCTGAGAATAAAGCGATACCAAAATAATTATTTTTTCTATAAAATAGTTTTTATCGTATAAAAGCGCCAAAACATAAAAAAATTATATAAATGAGATATCGCTGTAATCGTACTGACCCGACGAATAAAACTGCTTTATCAATTTTACCAAACGCGGAACGGTATAAACGCCTCTCCCAAAAGAAATTCATGAATAGCTGGTTTTTGGTCATTCTGCCTCACAAAAATCGGAATAAAAAGTGATCAAAAATGGTCACGTGTCCGAAAATGTTACCAATAAAAACGTCAACTCGTCCCACAAAAAACAAGACCTCACATGACTCTGTGGACCAAAATGTGGAAAAATTATAGGTCTCAAAATGTGGAGACGCAAAAACTTTTTTGCTATAAAAAGCGTCTTTTAGGCTGGTTTCACACTTGC
This sequence comes from Ranitomeya variabilis, assembly GCF_051348905.1. Taxonomy (NCBI): domain Eukaryota; kingdom Metazoa; phylum Chordata; class Amphibia; order Anura; family Dendrobatidae; genus Ranitomeya; species Ranitomeya variabilis. The sequence continues at coordinate 159,189,062 of NC_135239.1, read as the reverse complement.
GTTTTTATCTGCATGCGTTTTTTAAAAAAACGCATGTGTGAAAAAACGCATGTAAACGTGGTAAAACGCATGCGTTTTTAGACGCATGCGTTTTTATAGAAAAACACAAGAAAACAAACAAACAAAAAAAACCCTACCCCTAACCCTACCCCTAACCTGAAATACGTGGCACTAAAATATACGTTTATATACGTATATAAGTGCCACGATATTTCAGTGGCCACGTATATAAGTGCCACGTATATAAGTGCCACGTATATAAGTGCCACGTATATAAGTGCCACGTACTTAAGTGCCACGTACTTAAGTGCCACGTACTTAAGTGCCACGTATTTACGTGCCACGTATTTACGTGCCACGTATTTACGTGCCACGTATTTAAGTGCCACGTACTTAAGTGCCACGTACTTAAGTGCCACGTATTTACGTGCCACGATATTTCAGTGCCACGTATAACCACATAGTTATAGTATTTATAGTACGTGGCACTGAAATACGTGGCACTGAAATATCGTGGCACTGAAACACGTGGCACTGAAACACGTGGCACTGAAACACGTGGCACTTAAATACGTGGCACTTAAATATGTGGCACTTAAATACGTGGCACTTAAATACGTGGCACTTATGACTGTCAGAAAATGTTCATTAAACGGTTAGAGGTGAGGTTAGGGGTAGGGTTAGGGTTACCGTTGGGATTAGGGTTAGGGGTGTGTTTGGGTTAGGGTTTCAGGTAGAATTGGGGAGTTTCCACTGTTCAGGCACATCAGGGGCTCTCCAAACGCGACATGGCGTCCGATCTCAATTCCAGCCAATTCTGCGTTGAAAAAGTAAAACAGTGCTCCTTCCCTTCCGAGCTCTCCCGTGCGTCCAAAAAGGGGTTTACCCCAACATATGGGTTATCAGCGTACTCGGGACAAATTGAACAACAACTTCTGGGGTCCAAGTTCTCTTGTTATCCTTGGGAAAATAAAAATTTGGGGGGCTAAAAATCATTTTTGTGGGAAAAAAATATGTTTTATTTTCACGGCTCTGCGTTGTAAACTGTAGTGAAACACTTGGGGGTTCAAAGTTCTCACAACACATCTAGATAAGTTCCTTGGGAGGTCTAGTTTCCAATATGGGGTCACTTGTGGGGGGTTTGTACTGTTTGGGTACATCAGGGGCTCTGCAAATGCAACGTGACGCCTGCAGACCAATCCATTTAAGTCTGCATTCCAAATGGCGCTCCTTCCCTTCCGAGCTCTGTCATGTGCCCAAACAGTGGTTACCCCCCACATAGGGGGTATCAGCGTACTCAGGACAAATTGGACAACAACTTGTAGGGTCCAATTTATTCTGTTACCCTTGTAAAAATACAAAGCTGGGGGCTAAAAAATCATTTTTGTGAAAAAAAAAAGAATTTTTATTTTCACGGCTTTGCGTTACAAACTGTAGTGAAACACTTGGGGGTTCAAAGTTCTCACAACACATCTAGATAAGTTCCTTGGGAGGTCTAGTTTCCAATATGGGGTCACTTGTGGGGGGTTTGTACTGTTTGGGTACATCAGGGGCTCTGCAAATGCAACGTGACGCCTGCAGACCAATCCATTTAAGTCTGCATTCCAAATGGCGCTCCTTCCCTTCCGAGCTCTGTCATGTGCCCAAACAGTGGTTACCCCCCACATAGGGGGTATCAGCGTACTCAGGACAAATTGGACAACAACTTGTAGGGTCCAATTTATTCTGTTACCCTTGTAAAAATACAAAGCTGGGGGCTAAAAAATCATTTTTGTGAAAAAAAAAAAGAATTTTTATTTTCACGGCTTTGCGTTACAAACTGTAGTGAAACACTTGGGGGTTCAAAGTTCTCACAACACATCTAGATAAGTTCCTTGGGAGGTCTAGTTTCCAATATGGGGTCACTTGTGGGGGGGTTGTACTGTTTGGGTACATCAGGGGCTCTGCAAATGCAACGTGACGCCTGCAGACCAATCCATTTAAGTCTGCATTCCAAATGGCGCTCCTTCCCTTCCGAGCTCTGTCATGTGCCCAAACAGTGGTTACCCCCCACATAGGGGGTATCAGCGTACTCAGGACAAATTGGACAACAACTTGTAGGGTCCAATTTATTCTGTTACCCTTGTAAAAATACAAAGCTGGGGGCTAAAAAATCATTTTTGTGAAAAAAAAAAAAGAATTTTTATTTTCACGGCTTTGCGTTACAAACTGTAGTGAAACACTTGGGGGTTCAAAGTTCTCACAACACATCTAGATAAGTTCCTTGGGAGGTCTAGTTTCCAATATGGGGTCACTTGTGGGGGGTTTGTACTGTTTGGGTACATCAGGGGCTCTGCAAATGCAACGTGACGCCTGCAGACCAATCCATTTAAGTCTGCATTCCAAATGGCGCTCCTTCCCTTCCGAGCCCTGTCATGCGCCCAAACAGTGGTTCCCCCCCACATATGGGGTATCAGCGTACTCAGGACTAATTGGACAACAACTTTTGGGGTCCAGTTTATTCTGTTACTCTTGTAAAAATACAAAAGCTGGGGGCTAAAAAATCATTTTTGTGAAAAAAAAAAAGAATTTTTATTTTCACGGCTCTGCGTTATAATCTGTAGTGAAACACTTGGGGGTGCAAAGCTCTCAAAACACATCTAGATAAGTTCCTTAGGGGGTCTAATTTCCAAAATGGTGTCATTTGTGGGGGGTTTCAATGTTTAGGCACATCAGGGGCTCTCCAAACGCAACATGGCGTCCCATCTCAATTCCAGTCAATTTTGCATTGAAAAGTCAAATGGCGCTCCTTCCCTTCCAAGCTCTGCCATGCGCCCAAACAGTGGTTTACCCCAACATATGGGGTATCTGCGTACTCAGGACAAATTGCACAACGTTTTTTGGGGACCAATTTCTTCTCTTACCCTTGGGAAAATAAAAAATTGGGGGCGAAAAGATCATTTTTGTGAAAAAATATGATTTTTTATTTTTACGGCTCTGCATTATAAACTTCTGTGAAGCACTTGGTGGGTCAAAGTGCTCACCACACATCTAGATAAGTTCCTTAGGGGGTCTACTTTCCAAAATGGTGTCACTTGTAGGAGGTTTCAATGTTTAGGCACATCAGGGGCTCTCCAAACGCAACATGGCGTCCCATCTCAATTCCAGTCAATTTTGCATTGAAAAGTCAAATGGCGCTCCTTCACTTCCGAGCTCTGCCATGCGCCCAAACAGTGGTTTACCCCAACATATGGGGTATCTGCGTACTCAGGACAAATTGCACAACATTTTTTGGGGACCAATTTCTTCTCTTACCCTTGGGAAAATAAAAAATTGGGGGCGAAAAGATCATTTTTGTGAAAAAATATGATTTTTTATTTTTACGGCTCTGCATTATAAACTTCTGTGAAGCACTTGGTGGGTCAAAGTGCTCACCACACATCTAGATAAGTTCCTTAGGGGGTCTACTTTCCAAAATGGTGTCACTTGTAGGGGGTTTCAATGTTTAGGCACATCAGGGGCTCTCCAAACGCAACATGGCGTCCCATCTCAATTCCAGTCAATTTTGCATTGAAAAGTCAAATGGCGCTCCTTCCCTTCCAAGCTCTGCCATGCGCCCAAACAATGGTTTACACCCACATATGTGGTATCAGCGTACTCAGGACAAATTGTACAACAACTTTTGCAGTCTATTTTCTCCTGTTACCCTTGGTAAAATAAAACAAATTGGAGCTGAAATAAATTTTGTGTGAAAAAAAATTAAATGTTCATTTTTATTTAAACATTCCAAAAATTCCTGTGAAACACCTGAAGGGTTAATAAACTTCTTGAGTGTGGTTTTGAGCACCTTGAGGGGTGCAGTTTTTAGAATGGTGTCACACTTGGGTATTTTCTATCATACAGACCCCTCAAAATGACTTCAAATGAGATGTGGTCCCTAAAAAAAAATGGTGTTGTAAAAATGAGAAATTTCTGGTCAACTTTTAACCCTTATAACTCCCTAACAAAAAAAAATTTTGGTTCCAAAATTGTGCTGATGTAAAGTAGACATGTGGGAAATGTTACTTATTAAGTATTTTGCGTGACATATGTCTGTGATTTAAGGGCATAAAAATTCAAAGTTGGAAAATTGCAAAATTTTCAAAATTTTCGCCAAATTTCCGTTTTTTTCACAAATAAACGCAAGTTATATCAAAGAAATTTTACCACTATCATGAAGTACAATATGTCACAAGAAAACAATGTCAGAATCGCCAAGATCCGTTGAAGCGTTCCAGAGTTATAACCTCCTAAAGGGACAGTGGTCAGAATTGTAAAAATTGGCCCGGTCATTAACGTGCAAACCACCCTTGGGGGTGAAGGGGTTAAGGAACATGCTACTGACTGCAGTGCCCCTCCCCCATCCATCCACTGGGTAGTATTTCTCCCTCCCTTCAGTGAAGAGTGCAGTGGTCTGACCCAATAAGAAATTGGCCAATGAAAGCCCGTTGGGCTATTTTTACTCCCCTCCCTCCTTTTATCTGGTGTATTTTAACCTCAGCAGCTTAGATTCTCCTCTTCCCCTTTGGGTCCCGGAGGTGCTCGTCCCACTCTCCCTCCCCTTTTGTTTATGGTAATTTAATACTTGTTTGTTTTGTTTCAGAATGAAAGTCACAGGGGCTATTTTCAACGAAGGAAGCACCGGAATGTTGCGACTAAGTAGGCTGACTTGCCAGTAGATGTTACAGGGCATTTGGCTATTGGTCTTTTGTTAAGTTTAAAGTGCTTCCTTTCATTGTTATATATATTTCTATAAAATAAATTAAAGCTGTGACCTACCTCATGCATCAATTACATGTGTTTGTCTCGATTATGGTTAATGGGATTTTGGTGGGGAGGGAGAGTGGAAGCTACGGAGTGTTTGCTGGGGTCGCCACAGTCAAAAGGATTGGTGAAATCATTTCCTGGACATGATTAGTCTGAAGTATGCATGCGTATACGTACGCATGTCCTTGTGTACCAATGTGTTCCCATAGACACTAATGCGTTGTTTTGACACACTCATCCGCATGCGTATGTCTGCGCTTAATTGATGCCTCAAAAAATGGAACATTTTGTGTTCGCTGCACACCGCGGAACGACGCATGCATACTCATCTGCATGCGAACTGATGCAAACGCATGTCCCTGCGTACACAATGTTAAATATATGTATTTGTATACGCAAGACTCATGCGGATCGGTACACAGGTATACGCTGCGCACACATACGCTAATGTGAACCCGGCCTTACACAACTTTGAAAAAATTTTGTTTTCTCAAACAGGTGGCTTCCCCAAATACATATCTTCATCTTTATTTTGCTTATCGCCATAGGTATACAATGCATACCGAGTGAGCTTCTACAGCAATGAAACAGAAAAATATCTCTTGGAAATCACAGTATCAACAACCCAAAGTGCGTATTTCTTCTTTCTTTTTCTCTTTTTACTGGAAGAAACAGACAGATAACACATTTTGAGAAATCATCAGTGAGAGGAAATGCCTTGTGAAATATGCATTTTAACTTTATCAAGTGGAAAATAAGTCGATGAGATCTCTGCCTCCTCTGCATTTCAGTCTTCTGTACTTTTGTTTCTTCTTTGCCACAAACAAGCAATATATATATATATATATATATATATATATATATATAGATAGATAGATATATATACTGTATATATATATATATATATATATATGTATATATATATATATATATATATATGTATAGCATTCTCTGTTACCTTTTAAAGCAATGTTGCATCTTTCAGTGTTGATCAGAATATCTGCACTTTTCCCAAACCCTCATAACTTACCTTTCAATACTTTGATCTCTACATGTAATGCCTCAGGTGGAATGATGTAAGTCTACCCAGAAGTCTCGCTTTGGCACTGGGGCAATCAGATTCCTTTGTGTCGTGTTTGCCCCCTCAGGCACATTCTGTGTATAACAATTATGCATGCTTACAGAATGTGTCATTCCTAGAGCAAAGCCTGAAAAGGCAGCACAAAGAATAAACAACTGAACATCCAAGATACCACTCAAGAAAACGTTTCATAACCTACGTACTCCATTGTGTTCATCGTGCAATTTGTCTGTAGTGACCATTTAAATAGAAAACCTGACCATGTAACCAGGGTCTAACAAACAGCTAATTGTCCTGTCAACAGGTAACCCCTAGAACCAAGTAGAACAACATATGTGCCTCTTCTCCAGATCCATAAATGTGTTTGCTTCAAAGGTGTCAAGCTCTATGGCTAACAACCAGGGCCGGACTGGGACTAAAATTCAGCCCTGGCATTTGAAGTTACACAGGCCCACTTGTCACATGGTGACTGTAGAATATCTTTGTACACTTGTAGGCAGGGCCGGTTTTAGGCAAAGTGGGGCCCTAGGCAAAGTTTAAAATGGGTCCCCAAATGCTAACATATTGCACATCACACAGAAGCCTTTTTGTTGTATTTACGTGCGCTGAGTTCAGGCCGCTAAACGAGTTTGATCGACAATACTGAAGTTGTTCAACGCTTGTTTCCCGGCCTCTTTCCACCAGCTGAGGAATAATGATGAGACAGAACGATCACTAATAGATCACTAACAGATCACCATACAGTATCATGTTTTCAGCAGCACATCTACAGTTTACACTGGCAATGTGCTGCTGACAACAAGGCTTTTTGTTCCAGCAAAAACAATCCGAATATGCAGCATTTTACTTGTTTAGTAAAATACACCCCATAGTCCTCCATATATTATAATGTGCTCCATAGTCCTCCATATAGTATAATACACTCCCTATAGTCCTCCATATATTAAAATACACTGCTCAGTCCTCCACATAGTATAATACACTCCTCATAGTCCTCCATATAGCATAATACAATCCTCATAGTCCTCCATATAGCATAATACAATCCTCATAGTGCTCCATATAGTATAATGCACCGCCACAGTCATCCATGTAGTACAATTCACTTCCCATAGTATAATGCACCCCATAGTTCTTCATATAGTATAACGTATTCCCCATAGTCCTCGATACAGTATAATGCAGCCCACATATAGTATAATGCAGCCACCCCAGAGTATAATGCAGCCACCCCAGAGTATAATGCAGCCACCCCAGAGTATAATGCAGCCACCCCAGAGTATAATGCAGCCACCCCACAGAGTATAATGCAGCCACCCCAGAGTATGTAACCCCCATAGAATATAATACAGCCCTCCTCCCCATAATATATAATGTAGCCCCCCATAGAATATAATGCAGCCCCCCATAGTATATAACGCAGCCTCCCCCATAGAATATAATATACCCCCACAATAGTATATAACACAGCCACATAGTACATAACATGGCCTCCCCCATAGAATATAATATACTCCCCATAGTATATAGCAAAGCCCGCATATTATATAGCACAAACCGCATAGTATACAGCACAGCCTGCATACTATAGCACAGCTCGCGTAGTAGATAACACAGCCCACACAGCAGTATTCAGCACAGACCACACAGTAGTATACAGCACAGACCACACAGTAGTATACAGCACAGACCACACAGTAGTATACAGCACAGCCCACGTAGAAGTATACAGCACAGTCCACACAGTAGTATACAGCACAGCCCACAGAGTAATATATACAGCACAGCCCACAAAGTAATATATACAGCACAGCCCACAAAGTAATATATACAGCACAGCCCACAGAGAACTATATACAGCACAGCCCACAGAGAACTATATACAGCACAGCCCAGAGTACTATATAAAGCACAGCCCAGAGTACTATATACAGCACAGAACAGAGAGTACTATATACAGCACAGCCCAGAGAGTACTATATACAGCACAGCCCACAGAGTACTATATACAGCACAGCCCACAGAGTACTATACACAGCACAGCCCACAGAGTACTATACACAGCACAGCCCACAGAGTACTATATACAGCACAGCCCACAGAGTACTATATACAGCACAGCCCACAGAGTACTATATACAGCACAGCCCACAGAGTACTATATACAGCACAGCCCACAGAGAACTGTATACAGCACACAGTAGTATACAGCACAGAGCACAGCCCACAGAGAACTATATACAGCCCACAGTAGTATACAGCACAGAGCACAGCCCACAGAGAACTATATACAGCCCACAGTAGTATACAGCACAGAGCACAGCCCACAGAGAACTATATACAGCCCACAGTAGTATACAGCACAGAGCACAGCCCACAGAGAACTATATACAGCACAGAGCACAGCCCACAGAGAACTATATACAGCCCAGAGTAGCATACAGCACAGAACACAGCCCACAGATAACTATATACAGCCCACAGTAGTATACAGCACAGAGCACAGCCCACAGAGTACTATATACAGCCCACAGTAGTATACAGCACAGAGCACAGCCCACAGAGTACTATATACAGCCCACAGTAGTATACAGCACAGAGCACAGCCCAGAGAACTATATATAGCACACAGTAGTATACAGCACAGAGCACAGCCCACAGAGAGCTATATACAGCCCACAGTAGTATACAGCACAGAGCACAGCCCACAGAGAGCTATATACAGCCCACAGCAGTATACAGCACAGAGCACAGCCCACAGAGTACTATATACAGCCCACAGTAGTATACAGCACAGAGCACAGCCCACAGAGAACTATATACAGCCCACAGTAGTATACAGCACAGAGCACAGCCCACAGAGTACTATATACAGCCCACAGTAGTATACAGCACAGAGCACAGCCCACAGAGTACTATATACAGCCCACAGTAGTAAACAGCACAGAGCACAGCCCACAGAGTACTATATACAGCCCACAGTAGTATACAGCACAGAGCACAGCCCAGAGAACTATATATAGCACACAGTAGTATACAGCACAGAGCACAGCCCAGAGTACTATATATAGCACAGAGCACACAGTAGTATACAGCACAGAGCACAGCCCACAGAGAGCTATATACAGCCCACAGTAGTATACAGCACAGAGCACAGCCCACAGAGAGCTATATACAGCCCACAGCAGTATACAGCACAGAGCACAGCCCACAGAGAACTATATACAGCCCACAGCAGTATACAGCACAGAGCACAGCCCACAGAGTACTATATACAGCCCACAGCAGTATACAGCACAGAGCACAGCCCACAGAGAGCTATATACAGCCCACAGTAGTATACAGCACAGAGCACAGCCCACAGAGAGCTATATACAGCCCACAGCAGTATACAGCACAGAGCACAGCCCAGAGTACTATATACAGCCCACAGTAGTATACAGCACAGAGCACAGCCCACAGAGAGCTATATACAGCCCACAGCAGTATACAGCACAGAGCACAGCCCACAGAGTACTATATACAGCCCACAGTAGTATACAGCACAGAGCACAGCCCACAGAGTACTATATACAGCCCACAGTAGTATACAGCACAGAGCACAGCCCACAGAGAGCTATATACAGCCCACAGCAGTATACAGCACAGAGCACAGCCCACAGAGTACTATATACAGCCCACAGTAGTATACAGCACAGAGCACAGCCCACAGAGAACTATATACAGCCCACAGTAGTATACAGCACAGAGCACAGCCCACAGAGAGCTATATACAGCCCACAGTAGTATACAGCACAGAGCTCAGCCCACAGAGAGCTATATACAGCCCACAGCAGTATACAGCACAGAGCACAGCCCACAGAGAACTATATACAGCCCACAGTAGTATACAGCACAGAGCACAGCCCACAGAGAGCTATATACAGCCCACAGTAGTATACAGCACAGAGCACAGCCCACAGAGAGCTATATACAGCCCACAGTAGTATACAGCACAGAGCACAGCCCACAGAGAGCTATATACAGCCCACAGCAGTATACAGCACAGAGCACAGCCCACAGAGAACTATATACAGCCCACATCTCTTCTCTTCCTCCCCTCCCCTCCTCCGAGAATGGCCCCACAGTCCAGAAAAAAAAAAAAACTCTCCTCACCTCTCCTCGTGCCCAGCGTTGCTTCCTGGTTCCTGCTCCTGTCTCAGCAGCTGCAGTCTGCCCGGGACACAGCAGGTGCGCGATGATATGACGTCATCGCGCACCCGCAGTGTCAGAGGCAGAGCGGGGAATGATGGGAGAGGAGCGTCTGCAGACGCTCTCTCCTCCATCATTGCATTCAACTGTACCGGCGTCTATACGCCGGTATAGTTGAATGCGACGGCGGGGGCGGCGGACTGAGCGGCCCACCACTGGCACCGGCCCTTCTGGCATTTGCCAGAAGTGCCCTATGGCCAGTCCGGCCCTGCTAACAACTATGGTCCTGGTTCTTCATTGCTCTTTCTCCACTTTTCAGGAGTAATTTGCTCCTTTTTAGTGGCTGTAATATTTGTGCCTTATTCTCTAGATAATACGTTTAGACAATAAGGCACAAATACCAAAGCCACTTGTTGCCTTTGCACCTATTTTTGTCTAGTTTTGTGTGTTTTGACCCTTTTTTTTGCACCTATTTTTTTTATCCTATTCCAACCTTTTTTAAGTGTTCACCTGTTTTGTTTTGTTTTGTTTTTTTGTTTTTTTTGTTCCCACTTTGTGGGCATAAACTAGCAATTCCAGATGTTTTCTCCTGATTCATCAATTGTGACTCTTTACAAAGTCGCAAAATTTGAAGCAACTCTGCTCCAGGCCCCCCTCCCCCCAATGTATTTTGAGTTGGTGCAAATTTTCAGACTTTCGGTGCCAAAAATCATAAAACAGTTCAAAACAGGAAGAAAGCATTTTTTTTTACTTTTCACCAAAACTAATGAATTGCATGTGAAATTTGCTTTAAATTCAAGCCAAAAAGGCAATTAATGCCACAAGATAAAAAAGGAAAGCAACTTAAAAAAAAAAACCATAAATGATGACGGCCTTAGTCTTTTTGTATTTTTCCTTGAAAACTTTGCTTTTCCAGATGTTTTACACAGATTTGTTGATTTGCGATTTTTACCGAATGTCACATCTATTGGGCGCATCTTGCGACCAATGCCTGCCTAGAATGAAGTTTCTGAAGAAGTTTTCAATTTGATGCATTTTTGTGGTACAAAAATAGTCACAAATACTGGTTCAATGGCAAAAATAAAGGCTATTTCTGACTGCCATATTCTTTTTTGTGCACCATGTTGAAAGTAGATACGCAGGTGGCGGTATGTAGAGCGGTTAAAGGGGTTATCCAGGACTTTACTTATTTTTAGCTATAGAGCTAGGAATATACAGACAGGTATATACCTGCCTTTTCTGCCCGGTGCTGATATCTGTCACCTCAGAGCAGTCACAGACCGCCCTTGCCAGCGATTCTGCGGATTGTGATGAAGTTACAGCAACAGGGCAGCTTTCTCTTCCACTCTGCTCTGTCAATGTGGCATCATTGCCAACATCATGCTGATTGACAGCTGGCTCCCCGCTGCCTAACTACGAGGAGCTTCTGTCAATTAACATGGCGTCGGCAGTGATGTCACATCGACAGAGCAGAAGGAGAGAGAAATAGATGCTCTGTTGACATGAGTTGAAATGAAGCAACAGAATCGCTGGCAGGGGTGGTCCATGACCGCTTCGAGCTAGCAGAGATCAGCGCAGGGCAGGAAAGGCAGATAGTTAGCAGCTATGTGCCTGTAAGTCTTAGCAATACAGCAAGACATAAGCAAAGTTGCAAATAACCCCTTTAAAAGTCTCAGTTTTACTGCACTGATGAAGATAAAGGTATCTCATCTTTTTGTTTATTAGCTGATAAACCAAATGCAGAGATGTGAGCTATTTATGAGATTAAAATCCTGGTGCCTCAGGATAGACTTGAACTCCCCCTTTTTTGTACACATTTTACCATTACTCCGACCTAGACTTCTATAAAAGTTTAGAGATTTTAGAAGATAGCATGGCAAGGTACATTGATGATCTTTTCAATGGAGATAATGGCCACTTTATCTTTTCCTAATGATAACATCCATCAAGTTAATTGTTGCTAATCTAGAGTAGTCTAGTTCTCAAGATGTGCAATTTGTAATCTGAAATTCCTCTGCTGGAGAATCCTTCCCTGATAAAATTAACATAAAGCAACTGATAAGACTGAGATGATATCAGACTGTTCAAGGCAAGTATTTGACTGCAAAGCCCATTGCCCATTCAAATAACTACCTTGGAATGAGCCCAGAAGGGACGAAACTTTTACCCACCACATTCAGCTCTTCTGAATGATATTATCCAGACAGAGAGAAAATTTATTTCTGTATAAAATACCAACATGGAAACAACTATTTTTGCAAGGTTGGAATGAGGTAAGCCAGCTTGACAATGCATGTGGGGCTTTAGTCAGTACAGTGTACTCTGGGTAAGGAATGAAGGTACACTGGTACATATAGTACCAGATGTTGACTATAAAACATATTTTAATGCAAACATTTCTCAACAGCTAATAAATCATAGAAACACATTTTTTTTTAGAAAGATGGAAAGAGAGAACCCTGGAGGAAACACTGAAGAAAAAACAGAACACGTATATTTTATTGAACATGTGCCCGAGGAAGGTGAATTTTTGTTAAGACTTGTTTGGTGAAAATGTGTGTACAACGGCATTATAATATTATGCGCACAGCATGCCAATATTTTAAAGACCGGTATAGCAAGTGAAATGAGTGGGTGAAAATCTCACTAAAGATACGAGGCAAGGATATGTAAAATTTAATTTCATGACCTCTCCTGGCCCCTCACCTTGTTATACATTAGAACTGGAGGCCATTTTGCTCTGCTTTGGTGGAGGCAAAGTGATGATGGATGGTACAAATTGATAATGCTGCATAAGCAAAGCATAATAAATAAATAAGTTGATACTGTCAGATATTGGGTGTCACCCTATTGCATCTATTATTAGCTTTTAGTCTGAGGCAAAAAAAATGAGTGGGGAATTACAAAAAAACTAATTATAGAAAGAATTCAACATGTTTTTATCTTTTATCTACAGACGTCCAGCATAGAGGCACTTTTACAATAAATACTCTCTCCACTATGAAGGTATTTCTAGACAAAGTTTCAGCATCTGAGCTTTAGAACAATACATAAGCAGTGTTCACCCACTCCGTGGTCTGTGGTGCTCTTGGGCTTTGGACATTATGCAGCGCCCCAGAGTCCTGGTCGTTGCAGTGCTGTGGCTTCGCCGCTAAGGGGGGCCATGGTACGTTCGATGGCACCGAAGGAGTTCCTCCAATCAGGTATCACAGACACCAATATGTTTCACAGCTGGGCCTCCGGGGGGAGCTAAGGGTGCTATTCATTAGGCCACTCCCCACCATAGTGGGTAAACTGGGGGTCAGGCAGGAAGTTAGAGAGAACGCTGACGGGATTGAACGGAGCAACACCCTGTGGCAGGGGGTGTTGTGAAGGGAGAGACTGTAGGGTCTCTGCCAGGGGTGGGATCCTGGCAGAGGCTTGGCATTGAAAGAACGTAACGGGTCCGCGCAGGCTCCTGGAAGCGGCGGGACTCAAGAAAGGACTAGAAGCGAGATAGATTGTGCTGAGTGAGAAACGAGATCAAGCAGAAGGAGAATACCAGCAGGGGTTTTGTTGAAAGAGGCAGCACCCTGCTGAGGCGCAATACCGGTGGCCGGAACGCCGAGGGAGTGGATTAGAATACAGCTTCAAGCCATACTCCAAACAGCGGCAGGACAGTCGGTCTCAGGCGGGCTGTCTACCACATATCACCTATGAAGTCTTGGGGGGCAATTGCGGGAGAGGGGCGACTCTAGGGTCCCGGAAGAACTCCAGGCCTACCTGACAAACGGGTGCCATTCCAACCTGAATACAGGGAAGGGGTGGATTACAGAGGAACATCAAATCGAGTTGTGAGGGAACTTAAGAAACAGACACAACCGTTGTGGGGTTACTTTCCGTGAGCACAGCAGGGAAGGACTACAACACATAGCGCTAGAAGGAAGGCACAGATTTCCACCTGAGAGGAGAACTCTGGAGGTGCCATTGGACCGGCCGGACTTGCGTAGCCTGGTGAACCGTGTTCTGGACTGAGGACTCAGAGATCTCCAGTAAAGAGGTAAAGAGACTGCAACCTGGTGTCCTCGTTATTTACCGCGACTTACACCCCACAACCGCACCGCTCCATCGCTACCATTACTACTACCTATTACACTGGACGTCCCCCACTGACGGACAGGGCCACGGACCGGGTCTAGCCACCGTGACAACCCCGAGACTGAGAACTAGAGGCCCGGCTCCGGGTACCCCTCGGCCCTGCGGCGGTGCGGGGGCGCTCCAAACTCTCATACAATCACAACTCGATTTGCATATCTCAAGAGAGATGCATTCTCACATCCGTTACTTTTCTGGTGGTCTCACATAACTAAGGGTACTGTCACACATTGGCACTTTGATCGCTACGACGGTACGATCTGTGACGTTCCAGCGATATCCATACGATATCGCTGTGTCTGACACGCAGCGGCGATCAGGGACCCTGCTGAGAATCGTACGTCGTAGCAGATCGTTTGGAACTTTCTTTCGTCGCTGGATCTCCCGCTGTCATCGCTGGATCGTTGTGTGTGACAGCGATCCAGCGATGCGTTCGCTTGTAACCAGGGTAAACATCGGGTTACTAAGCGCAGGGCCGCGCTTAGTAACCCGATGTTTACCGTGGTTACCAGCGTAAAAGTAAAAAAAAACAAACAGTACATACTCACATTCCGGTGTCTGTCCTCCGGCGTTCTGCTTCTCTGCACTGTGAGCGCCGGCCAGCCGGAAAGCGAGCACAGCGGTGACGTCACCGCTGTGCTTTCCGGCTGGCACAGACACAGTGGAGAGAAGCAGAACGCCGGGGGACAGACACCGGAATGTAAGTATGTACTGTTTGTTTTTTTTTACTTTTACGCTGGTAACCACGGTAAACATCGGGTTACTAAGCGCGGCCCTGCGCTTAGTAACCCGATGTTTACCCTGGTTACCCGGGGCCTTCGGCATCGTTGGTCGCTGGAGAGCTGACTGTGTGACAGCTCCCCAGCGACCACACAACCACTTACCAACGATCACGGCCAGGTCGTATCGCTGGTCGTGATCGTTGGTAAATCGTTTTGTGTGACAGTACCCTAAGGCATTCTCACTCCATTGATATCTGCTGACAATTCCACTGAGCCTTTGCTCACAAATCACTAATGTCAAGATGGCCCTTTTCTTGGTTTCAATCTCCACTCCAATCCTTAGATCGACTACCTGGTTCTCCTCTTCGAGATCACCACCTCCTATCTTCAAACTGTCAAATTTGACTCCAGCACAGTAATTTCTGGCCTGGAACTAAACTACTTCTTATGATCAGGACTTCATCCTGCTTTTATGTACTGTTCACCATGGACAGAACACTTTCACTCGGTTCTGCTCGTCCAGACTTTAGCTGCCACAGCTTTTTGGGTATTGTGCATTCACCCTCCCTCCTTGACTCCCATCTCCACTCAGGGGGAACACTATCAGGACAGTCCTCTCATTTGCAGGCAGTTGTTTGTTTATGCCTCAGACAGTTACAGAGGCAATCTTCCATTTAACTTGGTGCAGGAGACAGACAGCTCAAGATGTTTCCACCACTTACCTGCTAGCCACTACCCAGAAACAAGGTTCCTGCCCACCACACAGGTCCTCTCTATCTTACACAGAATGAAAGGGAGAATGTCCTTAAATAACCTCTGTTTCTCAAACTCTGTTTACCCAGTCTTCTTAGGTCTCCAAGACAACAGACAAACTATAACGGGCTATTCCCAAAATCACAAGTTATCCTCTATTTCATTGCTGGAAAAATAGCAGATAATTGAAACACAGTCCAGTGCATTGAACATAAGTCCATGTGAGGGTGGGAAACATACAAATCACATGGACATCCATCCCAGTGTTGGGGCCTGACAATAAAATACAATGGCATATGGAAATGGAGCGGCCCCCAGACGCAGGGCAGCGGGGTTCTCGGTACCAGGTCTCTCTCGCTTCTGGGGATGTCACGGTGGCCTGACCCGGTCCGTGGTCCTGCTAAGGGGCGTCCAATTAAAGATGTAGGTGACGGTGTAGGTCGCAGTAAATGACGAGGACACAGGGTTGCAGTCGCTTTACCTCTTTACTGAAGGCTTCGGCATCCGCAATCCAGAGCACTGCTAACAGGGCTGCCAGAGACCGGCCGGTCCGAAGGCACATCCAGAGTTCCCTTTGCAGGTGGAAATCAGTAGCCTACATACTAGTGCCTGGGTGTTGTAGTACTTCCCTGCTGAGCACCACGGGATAGTCCTCACAACTGTCGTGTTGAGCGACGTTACTGCAATGACCAGGTCTCTGGGGCGCTGCAGAAACATACAGTGCAAAAGAAAAAGGCAAAATTGAAGGGGCAATATGCCCAAAATATGGATTAAAGCATAACTAATAAGAGGATGGCTAGAGTCCACATTCAGCCTCTTAGAAGACCACTACTTTGTGTTAGGTGACAGACCGCTATTTAACTGCATCATTCCTGTTAAACTACTTTGTTGAGACACGCTGGAGTTTGCAACTGATAAGGTTATGACTTGATTCCTCACTTAAAATGGCAATTTTGGTATAGGATTGAACAGTCGGGAGACTTTCACAAAGGCACTGCTGTCCTGTGCTCTGTTTGCCATGTTCCCAAACTCTGGACCAGATCATAATCCTAAAGCCACATTATCTTTCTGTCTTGTTTTTGTAGTAAATGTATTTTATTTTAAAGTGGTGGTCCACTACATTTTATTATGCCCCCATCAATTTAAGCCTTGTAAATAAGTCTTTTTTCAAATACTGTACATACTGCTGCCATATACGCCTCTGAGCGGCGCTATCGCTGACTACTCAATCCACATCAAGTGACCCCAGCTGCAGCTGCCGCTGACATCCGCTGATGTCAAGTTCCAGAATCCCTTGCGTCACCCAGGCGTGACCCAGGCGCAGGCACCTCCCCTGATTGACTGGGCTGTGGGTGGTGTTTTACTGAATGTCACAGACCAGTATCCAGCAAGCGCTTTCCCTCTGTCCTCTGCTTTCATTGGCCACAAGAGTACTTTGGATACTTGGCTGTGACGTGCGGTGAAATTTCGCCCACAGCCCAGTCAATCAGGTAGGGTGCCTCCTACTGGGTCATGCCTGGGTGATGTAAATGATTCTTGAACTTGACGTGACATCAGCAGCGACTGCAGCCAGGATCACGTGATGCGGACTGAGCGTTCAGTATTTGCTAATCTTTCATTGCCTGACCTTGGTCCTCATTCTGACCATCTGTTTATTTAACCCCTTTGTTCTGATCCGCTATATTCTTGGCATTTTGACGTCAGACCGTTACCTGATTATGCCATAGTCTCTTCCTTCTGTTTATGAGGTACCCTCCTGGCTTCACTTTGTTCTGCTGTAGCCAATGACAGGTCGACTTGGCCTTGTGTTTTGGATCGTTGTCATGTTGGAACATCCAAGTGCGTCCCATGCGCAGCTTCCGGGCTGATGAGTGCAAATTTGCCTCCAGTATTTGCTGATATTGTGCTGCATTCATCTTTCCTTCAACTTTTACCACGTTTCCTCTGTCTTTGTAGCTCACATATCCCAAAACATCAGCGATCCACCTCCGTGCTTCATGGTAGGAATGGTGTTCCTTTCATCATAGACCTCGTTGACCTCTCTCCAAATGTAACATTTATGGTTGTGGCCAAAAAGTTCAATTTTGGTCTCATCACTCCAAATTACTTTGTCCAGAAGTTTTGAGGCTTGTCTCTGTGCTGTTGTCATGATCCAGTCTGCGGTTTGTTTCTGATTATTCTCTCCCCAGGATGGTCATGTGGGGTTAATCCTCCTTGCCTTGTTTTGGGATCTGTCTGGCTATTTCAGTCTGTTAACTGCAAGCAGTGTCTGTTTCAGTTTATGTCTCTGGCTTGAGCAGTTGACCTGTTATACCCTGATTTGTCCTCTGCCCATTTACCTAGGTCCCGTTCCTGTGTTCCCCTGTGACTTCGCTCATTATAGTACTCGCTCTCCAGATGCAGAGTTCGCATCTCGGCTTCACGAAAATGGCCGCCGCGATAGCCATCTGCGCACGCGCGGATGCCCGCGGCCATTTTCCTGAAGCCGCGGCCAGCAGAGCGCCGCTTCTGCGCACGCGCGGCCAAAGCAAGATGGCCGCGCCCACCGACCACCAATGAAATAACGGACATCGCTGCTATTTTCACACCCCTGTGCAGGATTCGGGACCTTGGACATGCGCACACCACTACGCCACCAACGTAATGATGAGCCTGATCTGGGGGAGAAACAGCGCTGTGACCACGCCCATCCGACCTGACCAACTTGAGTGACAGGACAAAACGGCCACTTCACAAAGGTATTTCGGCAGCCTAACGGGGGTGTAAAGGCACCAAAAAGGCACTAATGTAAAGCCCAGCTCTGCCCCTATTTCACACTATTTTTATCTAATCTTTAAAAAACGGGGTGATAGGTTCCCTTTAAACAAAACAATTCAGATGCAGTTGAAGTTCAGACTTTCAGCTTTCATTTGAGGGTATCCACATTAAAATTGGATGAAGGGTTTAGGAGCTTCCGCTCCTTAACATGTGCCACCCTGTTTTTAAAGGGACCAAAAGTAATTGGACAATTGACTCCAAGGCTATTTCATGGACAGGTGTGGGCAATCCCTTCATTATGTCATTCTGAATTAAGCAGATAAAAGGCCTGGAGTTGATTTGAGATGTGGTGCTTGCATTTGGAAGGTTTTGCTGTGAAGTAAACATGCGGTCAAAGGAGCTCTCCATGCAGGTGAAACAAGCCATCCTTAAGCTGCGAAAACAGAAAAAAAACCATCTGAAAAATTGCTACAATATTAGGAGTGGCAAAATCTACAGTTTGGTCCATCCTGAGAAAGAAAGAAAGCACTGGTGAACTCATCAATGCAAAAAGACCTGGGTGCCCACGGAAGACAACAGTGGTGGATGATCGCAGAATAATCTCCATGGTGTAGAGAAACTTCTTCACAACAGCCAACCAAGTGAACAACACTCTCCAGGAGGTCGGCGTATCAATATCCAAATCTACCATAAAGAGAAGACTGCATGACCGTAAATACAGAGGGTTCACTGCACGGTGCAGCCACTCATAAGCATCAAGAATAAAAAGGCTAGACTGGACTTTGCTAAAAAACATCTATAAAAGCCAGCACAGTTCTAGAAGAACATTGTTTGGACAGATGAAACCAAGATCAACCTCTATCAGAATGATGGAAAGAGAAATGTATGGCGAAGGTGTGGTACAGCTCATGATCCAAAGCATAGCACATCATCTGTAAAACACGGCGGAGGCAGTGTGATGGCTTGGGCATGCATGGCTGCCAGTGGCACTGGGTCACTAGTGTTTATGGATGATGTGACACAGGACAGAAGCAGCCGAATGAATTCTGAGGTATTCAGAGCCATACTGTGTGCTCAGATCCAGCCAAATGCAGCCAAACTGGTTGGTCGTCGTTTCATCCTACAGATAGACAATGACCCAAAACATAAAGCCAAAGCAACTCAGGAGTTTATTAAAGCAAAGAAGTGGAATATTCTTGAATGGCCAAGTCAGTCACCTGATCTCAACCCAATTGAGCAGCATTTCACTTGTTAAAGACTAAACTTCAGACAGAAAGGCCCACAAACAAACAGCAACTGAAAACCACCGCAGTGAAGGCCTGGCAGAGCATCAAAAAGGAGGAAACACAGCGTCTGGTGATGTCCATGAGTTCAAGACTTCAGGCAGTCATTGCCAACAAAGGGTTTTCAACCAAGTACTAGAAATGAACATTTTATTTACAATTATTTAATCTGTCCAATTACTTTTGGTCCCTTTAAAAACAGGGTGGCACATATTAAGGAGCTGAAACTCCTAAACCCTTCATCCAATTTTAATGTGGATACCCTCAAATGAAAGCTGAAAGTCTGAACTTCAACTGCATCTGAATTGTTTTGTTTAAAATTTATTGTGGTAATGTCTAGAACCAAAATTAGAATAATGTTGTCTCTGTCCAAATATATATGGACCTAACTGTATATATATTGCATAGGATACACCGGCTGATACATGTACATCACATAGAAGACACTGGGGATGGAGCAAATACATTATAAAGGAGACACTGGTGCTGATGTACAGTATACATATCAAATAGGAGATGCTGGAGCTGGTATATACACAGCTCTGGCAAAAATTAAGAGACCACCACATCAAAACCCTGTCATGGGCAGCCCAATCAACAGGGCTGAACCTCATTGAAAAGCTCTGGAATGTAATCAAGTGTGTGAGTGTTAGAGTGTATGTGAGTGTGAGAGTGTATGAGTGTGTGTATGTGTGGTGCGTACGGCATATAGAGTGTGTGTGTGAGGTGCGATGGTTTTCAGCTGGTGGTACCACGCAATAAGCTGGTACCAGCAGCAGTTTCCATATTGAGATACCCATCACTTGGGTGTCCCAATATGGTGGTCGGTGAACTTCCTCTGCTTGGAATTCTGGGATAGAGTGACATCCTGACAGAACAGGAAATGAAAACATTACAAGGCAATTATATATATACTAGATGGTGGCCCGATTCTAACACATCGGGTATTCTAGAATATGCATGTCCACGTAGTATATTGCCCAGCCACGTAGTATATTGCCCAGCCACGTAGTATATTGCCCAGCCACGTAGTATATTGCCCAGCGACGTAGTATATTGCCCAGCCACGTAGTATATTGCCCAGCCAGGTAGTATATTGCCCAGCAACGTAGTATATTGCCCAGTGACGTAGTATATTGCCCAGCTGCGTAGTATATTGCCCAGTCACATAGTATATTGCCCAGCGACGTAGTATATTGCCCAGCGACGTAGTATATTGCCCAGCGACGTAGTATATTGCCCAGCGACGTAGTATATTGGCCAGCGACGTAGTATATTGCTCAGTGCCGTAGTATATTGCCCAGTGACGTAGTATACAGCACAGAGCCACGTAGTATATTGCACAGCGAAGTAGTATACAGCACCCAGTCACGTAGTATATTGGCCAGTCACGTAGTATATTGCCCAGCCATGTTTGTCACAGGTTAAAAAATAAAAAATAAACATATACTCACCTTTCCGGGGGCCCCTTGTAGTCCATGGCAGCTTCCGGTCCCAGGGTTGGTCTGAGCGCAGGACCTGTGATGACGTCGCGGTCACATGACCGTGACATCATGGCAGGTCCTTTTGCCATAAGATCTTTGCCACCGCAACCTGTAATGGAAGAGGGCGGGCGGCGCGAGCGGCTCAGCGGACTACAGAGGGTGAGTATAGCAGGTTTTTTTTTTTATTTATTATTTTTAACATTACATTTTGTACTATTGATGTCGCATAGGCAGCGTCAATAGTACAAAGGGAGTGCGTTACCCGCGGCATAACGTGGTCCGTTACCTCCGGCATTAACCCTGTGTGAGCGCTGACCGGAGGCGTGTATGCGGGCGCCGGGTAGTGAGTGCGGGGAGTAAGGAGCGGCCATTTTTTTCCAGACTGTGCGCGTCGCTGATTGGTCGCGGCAGCAGCTGCCAAGACCAGTCAGCGAACGAATAACCGTGACAGAAAGACGGAAGTGCCCTTAGACAATTATATAGTAGATATATAGATATATATGATCCAGCCCCAGTTTCTCCTATGTGATGCTTATACACCAGCTCCAGAGTCTCCTATGTGATGTACATCCATCTGCGCCAATGAATTCTATGTGATCTACAGCTCTGACAAAAATTTTAGACCACTGCAATATGTTCAGTTTGTCATATTTTTCTCTTTATAGGTATATTTTTGAGTAAAATGTAAATTGTTGTTTTATTCTATAAACTTCTGACAACATGTCTCTGAATTTCCAAGCAATACATTTTGCATTTTTTTCTGACAAAGAAAAATGGTCAAAATAAGATTCAGACCTCAAATAATGCAAAGAAAACAAGTCATTTCTGGGGTGGCTGAGAGCTGGTGTTTGTAGCCGGGGGTGCCAATATCCTTGGCCCCTTCCTAGGCTATGAATGTCAGCCCACAACTGTCAGTATAGCTTTTTCTGGCTATTAATTATAGGGGGACCCCACGTTGTTTTTTGGGGGGGCTCCCTATTTTAATAGCCAGTAAAGGCTAAATATACAGCTGCTGGCTTATATTAATAGCCTGGGAAGGGGCCATGGATATCAACCCCTTCTTAGGCTATAAACATCGGCCCTCAGCCACTGGCTTTCCCTCTCTGGCACAGAAAATTGCACAGGAGCCCATGCCATTTTTTTTTCAATTTTTTTTAAATTAAACAGATATTGCATTTAAAGCCGGGGTCACACTTGCGAGAAACTCGCATGAGTCTCGCACCTCAATACTCAGCACTGCTGCCGGCACTTGGAACCGGAGTGTCCGGGTATGTGCACACGTTGCAGATTTGCCTGTGGAATTTTCTGCACAGATTCTGCATCTCTTGGCAGAAAACGCCGGTAAAAATCCGTGTGGTTTTGATGCGTTTTTGTATGCAGATTTTCATGCATTTTTTTAATGTGGATTTGTATGCGTTTTTGTGAGCTAAATAAAGATCTATTATTTAACAACAAAAAAAATTGTGATGTCATTTCTTGTTCAACCTCTTCATTTACATACTCTATTGAATTATAATGTTTACACACACAGAAAGATAAATCTATAAATATATAGATAGATAGATATATCAATAGATAGATATATATGGGATAGATGGATAGATCTATAGATAGATAGATTATAGATCTATAGATAGTTGTATAGATAGATCTATTTATCTATCTATAGATCTATCTAAATCTATCTATCTATAGATCTATCTAATCTATCTATCCATAGCAAAAAGTGAGAGCAGCACAGAAAAAAACAAATTCTGGGTGCAAAGCCCCTCAGGCATGTACCAAACCTTATAATGAGAGTCCAAAAAGTCAGAGGCAGCACACCATTGCAAATGAGTTCAAAAAGTGTTCAAGTTTAATAGCCCATCATGGCGAGTTAATGGCTCCTGCAGTGTTATCACTGAGGGTCCAGTGAGTTCAGGCTCTCACTTTATGGCACTGCTGCGTGAGAATTTTCTCACGCAACGGTGCCGCAAGTGACAGTATGAACTCTGCTGAACTCACTGCGGCAGAGGGATACAGTGCAAAGGTTTATCTCCTGTAATTGTATCATCGGAGCCCCTGGAGAGCGGTCACATCAGAAGATGTGACAGCTCTCCACGGGAGATTGTCATGGGACACTCGTTATTAAATGGACTACATCGGAACAAGGAGTATACTGTTGGTTTATTATTTTATTTTTTTTACAGGTGATTGAGGGCGTCGGGGACTAGGTGATTGGTGAGTATGTCCAGTGTTGTGAATCCGCTTTTGGGCTCCCCTGGTGGTTGCTGGTGGTACTGGTGACTTGTGTGTCTTTGCTGTCTCAGTTCACCTGCTCCCATCAGTGTTAGGGAGTTTCCTATTTAGCCTTGCTCTCCAGTCATTTCCTTGTCGGTCATCATTGTAACCAGAGCCTTCGGTTGCATGTTCCTGCTACTAGTCTGCTGATCAGCTAAGTGGACTTTGTCCTTTTGTTTTGTATCTTTTGTCCAGTTTGCAGTTTTGTTATTCTCTGTAGCTGGAAGCTCTTGTGGGCTGAAATTGCCACTCCTGTGTCATGAGTTGACACAGGAGTCTTAAAGTAATTTCAGGATGGTTTTTTGATAGGGTTTTCAGTTGACCGTGAAGTCTTCTTTTGTATCCTTCTGCTATCTAGTAAGTGGACCTCTCTTTGCTAAATCTACCTTCATACTGTGTATGTCTTTTCCTCTAAACTCACCGTCATTACATGTGGGGGCTGCTATCATCTTTTGGGGTATTTCCCTAGAGGTAAGCCAGGTCTGTTCCTTCCTCTACCAGGGGTAGTTAGTCCTCCGGCTGGCGCGTGGCATCTAGGGTTAATCAGGTATGCTCCCTGGCTACTATTAGTTGTGTGGTAGATTTAGCTCACGGTCAGCTCGAGATTCCATCACCCAGAGCTCGTCCGTTATCTTTGTGTTTTGATGTTTCCCTGCCATTGGGAATCATGACAGTATGACCGGCCCGTGTTAAAGTTACTGGCAGAAGAAAGGAGAGAAAAAGAAGTCTGTAGAGTTTTTTTTTTTTTTTTCCTATGTTTGCTCCATAGTTGGATCAGTTGTATTTCAGCTCTAATTACAGCCTTTGCCTTTCTCTCCTTCTAATCCTTGAATGGCTCTGATCTCACCTGTTTAAAGATGGATCCTCAGAGCTTGGCTGCAGGTTTAAATAATCTTGCTACTAAGGTTCAAAATTTACAAGAATTTGTTATACATACTCCGATGTCTGAACCTAAGATTCCTACACCAGAGGTGTTTTCCGGAGATAGATCTCGGTTTCTGAATTTCAAATATAATTGTAAATTATTCCTTTCTCTCAGACCTCACTCCTCTGGAGATCCTGTCCAGCAGGTTAAGATTGTGATTTCTTTGCTGCGAGGTGACCCTCAAAACTGGGCATTTTCATTGACACCAGGGGATCCTGCGTTGCTCAATGTGGATGCCTTTTTTCTGGCTTTAGGCTTGCTTTATGAGGAACCTAATTTGGAGATTCAAGCTGAAAAAGCTTTGATAACCCTATCTCAAGGGCAAGATGAAGCTGAGATATACTGCCAAAAATTTCGTAAATGGTCTGTGCTTACTCAGTGGAATGAGTGCGCCCTAGCGGCAAATTTCAGAGAGGGCCTCTCTGATGCCGTTAAGGATGTTATGGTCGGGTTCCCTGCGCCTACAGGTCTGAATGAGTCCATGACAATGGCTATTCAGATTGATCGGCGTTTGCGGGAGCGCAAGCCTGTGCACCATTTGGCGGTATCTTCTGAAAAGTCGCCAGAGAATATGCAATGTGACAGAACTCTGTCCAGAAGCGAGCGGCAGAATTACAGGCGTAAAAATGGGTTATGTTTCTATTGTGGTGATTCTGCTCATGTTATATCAGCATGCTCTAAACGCACAAAGAAGGCTGACAAGTCTATTTGCACTTTACAGTCTAAATTTATTCTGTCTGTAACCTTGATTTGTTCATTATCAGTTATTACTGTGGATGCCTATGTGGACTCTGGCGCCGCCCTGAGTCTTATGGATTGGTCCTTTGCCAGGCGCTGTGGGTTTGATTTAGAGCCACTGGAAGTCCCTATACCTCTGAAGGGTATTGATTCTACCCCTTTGGCTAGTAATAAACCACAATTCTGGACGCAAGTGACTATGCGTATGACTCCAGACCATCAGGAGGTGATTCGCTTCCTTGTGTTGTACAATTTACATGATGTTTTAGTGCTTGGATTACCATGGTTACAATCTCATAACCCAGTCCTTGACTGGAAAACAATGTCTGTGATAAGCTGGGGATGTCGGGGGGCTCATGGGGATGTACCTTTGGTTTCCATTTCGTCATCTACTCCCTCTGAGATTCCAGCATTTTTGTCTGATTATCGTGATGTTTTTGAAGAGCCTAAGATTGGTTCTCTCCCTCCCCACAGAGATTGTGATTGCGCCATAGATCTGATTCCTGGCAGTAAATTTCCAAAGGGTCGTTTGTTTAATTTATCTGTGCCTGAACATGCTGCTATGCGAGAGTATATTAAGGAGTCCCTGGAAAAGGGACATATTCGTCCTTCTTCATCTCCCTTAGGAGCTGTTTTTTTCTTTGTGTCTAAGAAGGATGGCTCTCTGAGGCCTTGTATTGATTACCGACTCCTGAATAAAATTACAGTCAAATATCAGTATCCGTTGCCTTTGTTGACTAATTTGTTTGCTCGCATAAGAGGGGCTAAGTGGTTCTCTAAGATTGATCTTCGTGGGGCGTATAATTTGGTGCGAATTAAGCAGGGGGATGAGTGGAAAACCGCATTTAATACGCCTGAGGGCCATTTTGAGTATTTAGTAATGCCTTTCGGCCTTTCAAATGCACCTTCGGTCTTTCTGTCCTTTATGCATGATATTTTCCGTGAATATTTGGATAAATTTATGATTGTGTATTTGGACGATATTTTGATTTTTTCTGATGACTGGGAGTCTCATGTTCAACAGGTCAGGAGGGTTTTTCAGGTTTTGCGGACTAGTTCTTTGTGTGTAAAGGGTTCAAAGTGTGTTTTTGGGGTTCAAAAGATTTCTTTTTTGGGGTACATTTTTTCCCCTTCTTCTGTTGAGATGGACCCTGTTAAGGTTCGGGCTATTTGTGACTGGACGCAGCCTACTTCTCTTAAGAGTCTTCAGAAATTCTTGGGCTTTGCTAATTTCTATCGTCGATTTATAACTGGGTTTTCTGGCGTTGCTAAACCTTTGACTGATTTGACTAGAAAGGGTGCTGATGTTGCCGATTGGTCCCCTGCTGCTGTGGAGGCCTTTCGGGAGCTTAAGCGCCGCTTTTCGTCTGCTCCTGTGTTGCGCCAGCCAGATGTTTCTCTTCCCTTTCAGGTTGAGGTCGATGCTTCCGAGATCGGAGCAGGGGCGGTTTTGTCGCAGAAAAGTTCCGATTGCTCAGTGATGAGACCTTGTGCGTTCTTTTCTCGTAAATTTTCGGCCGCCGAGCGAAACTATGATGTTGGTAATCGGGAGCTTTTGGCCATGAAGTGGGCGTTTGAGGAGTGGCGTCATTGGCTTGAGGGTGCCAGACATCAGGTGGTGGTTTTGACTGATCACAAGAATCTGATTTATCTGGAGTCTGCCAGGCGCCTGAATCCTAGACAGGCACGCTGGTCGTTGTTTTTTTCTCGGTTTAATTTTGTGGTCTCATACTTACCGGGTTCTAAAAATGTGAAGGCAGATGCTCTTTCTAGGAGTTTTGAGCCTGACTCTCCTGGGGATTCTGAACCTGCTGGTATCCTTAAGGATGGGGTGGTTTTGTCTGCTGTCTCCCCAGACTTGCGACGTGCTTTGCAAGAATTTCAGGCAGATAGACCTGATCGTTGTCCACCTGGTAGACTGTTTGTTCCTGATGATTGGACCAGTAGAGTCATCTCGGAAGTTCATTCTTCTACTCTGGCAGGTCATCCTGGAATTTTTGGTACTAGAGATTTGGTGGCTAGGTCCTTCTGGTGGCCTTCCCTGTCTCGAGATGTGCGTGTTTTTGTGCAGTCTTGTGATGTTTGTGCTCGGGCCAAGCCTTGTTGTTCTAGGGCTAGTGGGTTATTGTTGCCCTTGCCTATTCCGAAGAGGCCTTGGACGCACATCTCTATGGACTTTATTTCTGATCTCCCTGTTTCTCAGAAGATGTCTGTCATCTGGGTGGTGTGTGACCGTTTTTCTAAAATGGTCCATTTGGTGCCATTGCCTAAGTTGCCTTCCTCATCTGAATTGGTCCCTCTGTTTTTTCAAAATGTGGTTCGCCTGCATGGGATTCCGGAAAACATCGTTTCTGACAGGGGAACCCAGTTCGTGTCTAGATTTTGGCGGACATTCTGTTCCAGGTTGGGAATTGATTTGTCTTTTTCGTCTGCATTCCATCCTCAGACTAATGGCCAGACGGAGCGAGCTAATCAAACTTTGGAGACTTATTTGAGGTGTTTTGTGTCTGCGGATCAGGATGACTGGGTTGCCTTTTTGCCGTTGGCAGAGTTTGCTCTTAATAATCGGGCTAGTTCTGCCACTTTGGTTTCCCCTTTCTTTTGCAATTCAGGGTTTCACCCTCGTTTTTCATCTGGTCAGGTGGAATCTTCGGATTGTCCGGGAGTTGATGCTGTGGTGGATCGGTTGCATCGGATTTGGGGACAAGTGGTGGACAATTTGAAGTTGTCCCAGGAGAGGACTCAGCAGTTTGCTAACCGCCGGCGTCGTGTTGGTCCTCGCCTTCGTGTTGGGGACTTGGTGTGGTTGTCTTCCCGTTTTGTCCCTATGAGGGTTTCTTCTCCTAAGTTTAAGCCCCGGTTCATCGGTCCTTATAGGATTTTGGAGATTCTTAACCCTGTGTCCTTTCGTTTGGACCTCCCGGCATCTTTCGCTATCCATAATGTATTCCATCGGTCGTTGTTGCGGAGGTATGAGGTACCGGTGGTTCCTTCTACTGAACCTCCTGCTCCTGTGCTGGTAGGGGGTGAATTGGAGTACCTTGTGGAGAAGATCCTGGACTCCCGTATTTCCAGACGGAGACTTCAGTATCTGGTTAAATGGAAGGGCTATGGTCAAGAAGATAATTCTTGGGTAACTGCCTCTGATGTTCATGCCTCGGATTTGGTTCGTGCCTTTCATAGGGCTCATCCAGATCGTCCTGGTGGTTCTCGTGAGGGTTCGGTGCCCCCTCCTTAAGGGGGGGGTACTGTTGTGAATCCGCTTTTGGGCTCCCCTGGTGGTTGCTGGTGGTACTGGTGACTTGTGTGTCTTTGCTGTCTCAGTTCACCTGCTCCCATCAGTGTTAGGGAGTTTCCTATTTAGCCTTGCTCTCCAGTCATTTCCTTGCCGGTCATCATTGTAACCAGAGCCTTCGGTTGCATGTTCCTGCTACTAGTCTGCTGATCAGCTAAGTGGACTTTGTCCTTTTGTTTTGTATCTTTTGTCCAGTTTGCAGTTTTGTTATTCTCTGTAGCTGGAAGCTCTTGTGGGCTGAAATTGCCACTCCTGTGTCATGAGTTGACACAGGAGTCTTAAAGTAATTTCAGGATGGTTTTTTGATAGGGTTTTCAGTTGACCGTGAAGTCCTCTTTTGTATCCTTCTGCTATCTAGTAAGTGGACCTCTCTTTGCTAAATCTACCTTCATACTGTGTATGTCTTTTCCTCTAAACTCACCGTCATTACATGTGGGGGGCTGCTATCATCTTTTGGGGTATTTCCCTAGAGGTAAGCCAGGTCTGTTCCTTCCTGTACCAGGGGTAGTTAGTCCTCCGGCTGGCACGTGGCATCTAGGGTTAATCAGGTATGCTCCCTGGCTACTATTAGTTGTGTGGTAGATTTAGCTCACGGTCAGCTCGAGATTCCATCACCCAGAGCTCGTCCGTTATCTTTGTGTTTTGATGTTTCCCTGCCATTGGGAATCATGACAGTCCAGTATGTGTATATGTATG
This sequence comes from Ranitomeya variabilis, assembly GCF_051348905.1. Classification (NCBI taxonomy): domain Eukaryota; kingdom Metazoa; phylum Chordata; class Amphibia; order Anura; family Dendrobatidae; genus Ranitomeya; species Ranitomeya variabilis. The sequence goes on along the minus strand of NC_135239.1, from coordinate 159,159,938 downwards.
TACTGTATGTCTGTATGTATGTACTGTATGTGTTTTGTTTCTTTTACACTTGAACACAGTAGCCAGATGATGGGACAACTGCTGTCCCATCATTTGGCTAGCTGTCTCTGTAGCAGGCATAGCCGGATGGGACTAGTAGTCCCATCGGACGATGCCTGCCTATAGACCCACACACACACACTCACAACACAGACACACACATACAGTCGCGCACACACACAGCCCTGCAGACCCCCGCAGACTAACACAGATACACACAAACACCCGCACACAGACACTAACATCTTCCCCGCAGACACACAGTCTCCGCCCACACACTCTTCTTCCTCCCAATCTGCAGCATTTTTTGCAGGCAACTCAGTAGCAAAACCGCAGATTTTTTTAAACCTGCGGTTTTGCTGCAGATTTGCCTGACTCAATGGTAGTCAATGGGTACAGAAATGCTGCAGATCCGCAAAAAGAATTGACATGCTGCGGAAAATAAAACGCTGCAAATCCACGCATTTTTTCTGCAGCACGTGCACAACAATTCTCAATTTCCCATTGACTAACATTGCTTGTGCACTACACTGCGGATTTGATGCAATTCTGCGAGTCCAAAAACGCTGCAGAAACGCATCAAAATCCGCAGCGTGTGCACATAGCCTAACTATACTATTCTCCTGCCCGGCAGAGCATCTCACCTATAGGCTAGAGGCACACTAGGGTATGCATTATCGGAGTGATTTTGATGCATGACAGTCGCGCGATTGCTTTCCGTGTGGTCATGCGAGTGCGATGAGATTTTGCATTTTTTTCTCAGCTAACATTAGTGTGACATCCGTGTGACATCCGTGTGGTGTCTGTGTGCAATGCATTTTTAACATGGTCTTTCCCATGCTGTGTAAAGTATGAAAAGAGAAGACAGACAGATAGGATAGATTGAATGGAATAGACAATAGATAGATGCTAGAAGCATGTATCCTATAGATCTATGCTATTCTCTGTCCCGCAGAGCATCTCACCTATAACTCTCTACTGTTTTCCTGTGGGTATTCATGTCTGTGGGCATTTTTCACATATCATGTGAAAATCCTCACCTTGTACCTCAAATATCATAGATCTGAAACTTTGTGATGCTGCAATTGGCAATTTCTCGTGTGGACAATTTCCCGTGTGGGCAATTTCTCGTGTGGGCATTTTTCCTGTGGGCAATTTTCCTGTGAGCAATATTCCTGTGGGAATTTTTCTGGTCACCATTTTAATGTTTATCTGCCGCCGTTAAGGGGTTAAAATATAAAATAAATTTATCAGATCAGTAAACAACGTAACAAGAAAAAAATCAAAATTTTTTTTTTTTAGCAACCACAACACTGCAATAAAAAACAATAGTAGGCAATGAAAACATTGTACCTATCCCAAAATGGTATCCGTAAAAACAAACGCTAAGGGTGCAAAAAGTAAGAACACACACAGCGCCAGATGCCAAAAAATTAAAATGTTACGGATCACGGAATGTGGTGACACTAGCAAAATGTTTTTTTGCTACAAATTTCCCCCAAAAATTTGCCAATTAAATTAAAAAAAACTATACAGTCCTGGAGAATCATACTGCCACATCAGTCTTACCATATAGTGAATATGGTAAATAAAATAAAAAATTGTGGAATTGCACTTTTTTGGGCTATTTCAATGCACTTGGATTTTTCTCCCCATTTTCCAGTACACTACATGGTCAAATCAATGATGTAATTTCAAAAGTACAATTCGTCCCACAAAAGTCAATCCCTCATACGGCTATGTAGACGGGAAGAAAAGTTATGACTCTTGGAGGAAGGGAAAGACGTAAACGAAAAAATGGAAAATCGCAAGGTTGTGAATGGTTTCAAAATGAATTAATAAGTAATGTGTAGCCCAAAATTAAGCCATTGAAAAATACAACTTATTCTGCAAGAAAACAAGTCCTTTTATGGCTACATCAAAGGGGGAATCAAATGTTCTTTATCATTTTTATTGAATATGGCTCCTGAAATATGACAATAAAACAAAAATGTGTGGTCATTAAGGCGAGAGATATTCACTAATGTGCGCAGTTTCTGTTGTGAAACCTATTGACAGATTTGCTTTAATTTAGTGAAAAACTAAATAATTTGACAATGTTGCCATCTGCTGGTACAAAGTGGTATAGCAAAGATCACATAATCGGAATGATATTTTGCATAATGTAATCGTATTAATCATTTAATTCTCTGTTCTTTCTGGGATTTTTCATTCATTTCTGATCAGTGACTGACAGCTAGCAATCAGTGATAGAACCGCCCCCTAGACCGAAGATCCCAGAAAGAACAGAGGATTAAATTATTAAACCACAAGTTATGGGAAATCTTTTCTTACAAAACTATATAACAATCTACTCAGCAAATCCTGCTCTATCTATAACATGATGCCTGCAGATTGGGCTGCATTTTCATGGTGACAGACAGAGGTGTACCACTAATGGCAGCAAGTCCCGGGGCCCTTTCGGAGCTCGTGAGTTGGAGGGTCCCGGTGCCAAGTGGCACTGTTCCACCACCTGTTGTGGCAATTTCAATGATATCTGTATCCGTAGGATGTAGTTTGTATTTTTTTTATTGTCAGGACTTGTTGGGGAGGTGATGCCTAGTGTGTGTATTGGGAGCTTCAAGGCTATCATACTGTTTGTGGCAGTCTCCATACCAAGTTGGATCTTATGGTGGCCTTTATACTGAATGGACATAGTATATGTGTTGTGTGAGAGGGCCCTACAACTACATGTTGGAGGTGTAAGGGATATCATGTTATGTGAGGGTCTGGGGTGTTCTCATACTTTGTAGAGGGCTGTGGGTGACATTAAGTGAGGGGACCCTCACTAGGCATGTGGGATGTGTGGCAGAAATAATATTGTGCGTAGGAGACCTTTTACTATGTAGAGGGTTGTGGGACCCTCATACTGCATGCTGGAGCTGTGACACAGGACCGGCTCCAGATTTTCTTGGGGCCCTAGGTGAAAGTCTCAGTGGGCCCCTTTTACACATACCATGATCATGAGGCACAGATACGGCAGATAAATATAGGTATACAACACAGTCTGCACCTCATCCTTCACACACGCAGACATTCACACATACACAGTACGCAGACATGCACACATGCAATACACAGAAATGTGTGCAGTATGCAGATATGCACACACACAGTACGCAGACATGCACACATGTCCCATGCTGTCATGGGTTTACTGCAACAGAGAGGGCCCAGAAGACGACATGGGCATCTGATTTCTCCTACTCCTGCACTGATTAGAAGCACTTCCATCTCCTATATAAGCTGGCCCTGGCAAGCACTCATTGTCAGAGTAGCTTATGCTGCATGGCTGGAGGTTGTCGGTGGTTATTGGAGAAGGCGTTTGATGGGTTTATCTGTGACTGTTGCTAGGTTTTGAGTGTGTGATAATTCCCTTTCTTCTCCTACTTTGTTGTAACTCCATTCTCCACTCCATGGTGTATAACTCTGTTATTTCTGTGTGTGTTTATTTGTATGTTTGGCATTTTTCAATACGCCTGTTTGTATTATCTTGTTAGTCTAGTTGGTGTATTACGGTACACTACTACTCCCCTCTTCCCTGGGTAGGGAAGGGATACAGACTAATGGCAGAATTCAGGAGCTAAGGCAAGGTACGTGGCACTGACATCTTCACCACCAGAAGGAATCAGGGGAACAGGGCGAGCTAGGGCGCACCTAGCGTTAGGGACAGGGAAGGAGCCCCTGGTCCCATGACAACTGACAACAGAGTTGTGACTTTAGCGCTGACAGAAACAGTTTTTTGATCTATTATGGATCCTACCACAGCTCTGACAGGGCCACTACAGCAGCTCAGCTTGGAGGTGGCAGATCTACGCACTGTCGCTTTTCAGTACCCTAACACATCAGGTTTGGGGACCATGACTCCAAGGAAACCATTATAGCAGCCCAATAACTTTCCCTGACAGGTTCTCTGGGTTATGTAACAAGTTTGTTGTTTTCAGGGAAGCCTACAAATTATACTTCAGGTTACATCATTGTTCCTCAGGAACTGAGGAGCAACGGTTGGGGATAATAATTTCGCTCCTTCAGGGTCATCCCCAAGCATTGTCTCTACGGTTTCACTCCCAGTCGCTCCAGATGGTGGATTAATTTTTTCTGGTGCTGGGTAATATATATGGAGCGCCCCCACACCGCCGCAGGGCCGAGGGGTACCCGGAGCCGGGCCTCTGGGATCTCAGTCCTGGGGTTGTCACGGTGGCTAGACCCGGTCCGTGGCCCTGTCTGTCAGTGGGGGACGTCCGGTGCAATAAGTGGTGTTGTAACGGTGCAGTTGTGGGGTGCAGGTCGCGGTAAATAATGAGGACACCAGGTTGCAGTCTCTTTACCTCTTTACTGAAGATCTCTGGGTCCTCAATCCAGAATACGGCTCACCAGGCTGCGCAAGTCCGGCCGGTCCAATGACACTTCCAGAGTTCTCTTCACAGGAGGAAATCTGTGCCTTCCCCCTAGCGCTATGTGTTGTAGTCCTTCCCTGCTGTGCTTACGGAAAGTACCCCACAACTGTTGTGTCTGTTTCTGATGTTCCCTCACAACTCGACTAGATGATGTTCTGCTAATCCTCCGTCCCTCCCTGAGGTTCGGGTAGGAACGGCACCCATTTGACGGGTAGGCCTGGAGTTCTTCCGGGACCCTAGAGACGCCCCTCTCCCACAATTGCCTCCCAAGACTTCATAGGTGATTTGAGTTAGACAGCCCGCCTGAGACTGACTGTCCTGCCGCTGTTTGGAGTATTGCTTGAAGCTGAATGTTGTTCTACTCCCTCGGCGTTCCGGCCACCGGTATTGCGCCTCAGTAGGATGTTGCTCCGGTCTTACAGCACGACTCCTACTGGTATTTCTCCTTTGCGTGATCCCGTTTCTCACTCAGCACAATCTATCTCTCTTCTAATCCTTTCTTGGGCACCGCCGCTACCCGGAGCAGGCACGGTCCCGTTACGTTCGTTCTCGTTGCCAAGCCTCTGTCAGGATCCCACCCCTGACAGAGACCCTACTGTATCTTCCCCTACAACACCCTCTGCCACAAGGTGTTGCCTGGTTCCAACCCAGTCAGCTTTCTGATCTAACTTCCTGCCTGACCCCCTATTTACCCACTATGGTGGGGAGTGGCCTAATGAATAGCACCCTTAGCTCCCCCCGGAGGCCTGGCTGTGAAATGTATTGGTGTCTGTGATACCTGATCAGATGAACTCCTTCAGTGCCATCGGACGCACCATAGCTCCCCATAGTGGCGGAGCCACAGTACTGCAACGACCAGGACTCTGGGGCGCTGCACTCCCCCCTGGTTAAACACAGTACTCCGGGACTGGAAAGAAAACAACAATACAAGTTTAGCAAAAAGACATACAGTTTGGTTGAGTGCAATAACAATAAGTATACTTGAACAAGCTTCCCTTTATGGGAGGTGAGGACACTTGAACGTTACAAAACATGGTTAAATATCATAGCAACATGCTATAATTAACTTTCCTTACCCAACCGGGTATTCTACTAAGTGCAAAAATTGTTGAACAATAATTTAACCTTGCCTTTAAGGACATACACTCTTAGTCCACTAAAGACCTTCCTATAATCACATTATAAGGTATTTTAACTTTTTCATTCTCCTTCTTTGAATCTGCAGGACCGCCTGTCCTATCGGCACCAGACCTACTGCCTCTCCTTTCTGTTACAGGACCGCCCCGTTCAGCCAGGGCCTACTGCCTTTTCAACTACTATACACAGTATAGAACATAACATTACTTTCAGTTTAAGAGCACTGAGCCATCTCTACATGACTCCTATGAGGACTCAGGGTTTACCTTCTATCCTAACTATCTATCAACATTATCAAGCATTTTCTTCTGAACATTAAGCCTTCTCATTATCTTTCTTTCTATCATGCATGCTGGACTCCACGTCTATCCCTACGGGTCCACTGCATCCTTCTTCTATCTTTCACCTTTTTACTTCTCAGAGCACATCATCAGTACTTCTTCACATTTAACTAATTAAACACATATAACTTTTCTCATATAAACATTATCATCACTTTTCTCTCATCAACATTATTGCTACTTGTCTTAAGCAATATTTCTATCGAAATGCGGCAAATGAACATCCCCTTTAAGAGAGGACCAAGTCTCTGTGAGGTAGCGTATTTTCTCAAGCTACCAGTCCATACTCAGCAAAGGTTCCAGTGCGGTATCTTCGCAAAGAGTCCTTCTTTAAGTAAAACCAGTAGGGAGCGCCTTTAATAAGGTGCAAACTATGTACAAGAAGTTCGGATCATGCACTGTTCATGATTTCAGCAGTTTTTAGATAACATAGAAAAAATAGAAAATAACCAAAAACAATAGGGATCCCGGGTCAACAAAGGGATCCCTTTAAGAGTTTACCCTGAACGGGTTTTAGCAGCAAAAATCAGGAACAACAAACAGTTAAGAACTATGTACATCTTTAAAGCAGTCATGCTTACTCGTTCTTCGGTAGCCCCCACCGAGGCTTTACCTGGCAGGTGGCCCTCTGCGGCCCAGGCAGGTCGGTCTCCAAGTTCACTCCCGTGGCCAGGTGCACCCCGTGGGTTTGGGTCTCCTGCACGACCAGGTCGTGCGCTGCAATGAGGGCCTGTGTGGGCCGATGAATAATGCTGGCAGCAGCAGCAGCGGCGGCGGCGGCTTCAGCGGCAAGCTCCTCCCCCTCAGTGCGGGATACCGCCAGAACGGCGGTGCAGCGCTGCATGTCCCGAGCCCACCATCCGCTCCCCTTTAGGTGCCGACGGTAGGTGACTACATCTCCCGGCTTCAGGAAGGATTTGGCGCCGTCTCCACTCAGGCAGGGCTCCACTTCCTCCCGGGTGATGCGGACTCTTAGGGCGGTCCCGATCTCCTGCACGAAGCCCTTTCCCGTCTGGGGCAGGTATACAACCACCACGCCCCACTTCGGCAAGGAGCCCTCCAGCAGCTCACCTCGCGCCTCCCGCTCCACTTCACGCTGGAACTCTGCGATTAGATGGTTCCGATATTCCCCCCAGGGGAAGGGCCCGAGGTCATGCCCCCCCGGTGCATTGGTGCTATACGGCGGGGACATCGGGGCGCCACCGGTCGCAGCAGTGACCGGGTCGTGTGCAGGAGTGAGGTGGCCATCCCGGGGATCGTGGCACTGGGTACCTCCACTTGCAGTAGCCCCTCCTGGGGAAGGCGTATGAGTCGGGGACCGTCCAGGCCCGGGATGTTCCAGCGGCAGCTCCCAAGGATCCAAATCCTCCAGCGGAGGCATGTCAGAATAATCCGCTGGTGACGGGGGTCGATGCGGAGCCATCCTTTTCTGTAGGCCTGTCCTGGTCTCCAGTTCCACCTCATCTGAGTCATAGTTTCGTTTCTTCGGTCTTCGCCCGCCATAGAAGATTAAGAGGCGGATCTCTCCTGTTGACGGGCCCGCCCTTAGGATGCAGCAATATTTAGACTGGGCGGCCATTATCCTTCGCGCTCTTGAGCTTGTCTACGCCCACTCCACGCCCCTCTTCTTCTCCTGCGCCTCTCCTCAGCGCTGCAATGGCGGCGGATTTTGGCGGCAAATGGCGCAGCACAGTCCTTGCAATAAAGTACAGTCCAAGCACAGTAAATCACAGTTCCAAGGCACACATGACCTGATTCTTCAGGCTTAAGTAGATCCTGTTCGTGACGCCAAGTTTGGAGCGCCCCCACACCGCCGCAGGGCCGAGGGGTACCCGGAGCCGGGCCTCTGGGATCTCAGTCCTGGGGTTGTCACGGTGGCTAGACCCGGTCCGTGGCCCTGTCTGTCAGTGGGGGACGTCCGGTGCAATAAGTGGTGTTGTAACGGTGCAGTTGTGGGGTGCAGGTCGCGGTAAATAATGAGGACACCAGGTTGCAGTCTCTTTACCTCTTTACTGAAGATCTCTCGGTCCTCAATCCAGAATACGGCTCACCAGGCTGCGCAAGTCCGGCCGGTCCAATGACACTTCCAGAGTTCTCTTCACAGGAGGAAATCTGTGCCTTCCCCCTAGCGCTATGTGTTGTAGTCCTTCCCTGCTGTGCTTACGGAAAGTACCCCACAACTGTTGTGTCTGTTTCTGATGTTCCCTCACAACTCGACTAGATGATGTTCTGCTAATCCTCTGTCCCTCCCTGAGGTTCGGGTAGGAACGGCACCCGTTTGACGGGTAGGCCTGGAGTTCTTCCGGGACCCTAGAGACGCCCCTCTCCCACAATTGCCTCCCAAGACTTCATAGGTGATTTGAGTTAGACAGCCCGCCTGAGACTGACTGTCCTGCCGCTGTTTGGAGTATTGCTTGAAGCTGAATGTTGTTCTACTCCCTCGGCGTTCCGGCCACCGGTATTGCGCCTCAGTAGGATGTTGCTCCGGTCTTACAGCACGACTCCTACTGGTATTTCTCCTTTGCGTGATCCCGTTTCTCACTCAGCACAATCTATCTCTCTTCTAATCCTTTCTTGGGCACCGCCGCTACCCGGAGCAGGCACGGTCCCGTTACGTTCGTTCTCATTGCCAAGCCTCTGTCAGGATCCCACCCCTGACAGAGACCCTACTGTATCTTCCCCTACAACACCCTCTGCCACAAGGTGTTGCCTGGTTCCAACCCAGTCAGCTTTCTGATCTAACTTCCTGCCTGACCCCCAGTTTACCCACTATGGTGGGGAGTGGCCTAATGAATAGCACCCTTAGCTCCCCCCGGAGGCCCGGCTGTGAAATGTATTGGTGTCTGTGATACCTGATCAGATGAACTCCTTCAGTGCCATCGGACGCACCATAGCTCCCCATAGTGGCGGAGCCACAGTACTGCAACGACCAGGACTCTGGGGCGCTGCATATATGATGACCCAGCTTTAGCAGGTAGACCGGCCAGCGGAGGAGTATTGCTCCGAGTTTCGGAGATGGTCCACTGACACTAAGAGGAATGACACTGCGCTCCATAGCCAGTTCTGTGAAAGGCTATCAGTAAGGGTAAAGGATGCCGTAGCCCTGTATGACACTCCAGATTCTGTTGAGATGGCCATGTCTTTGGCTATCCAGGTGGATTGCTGTCTTTCCTAGAGACATGAAGAGACACCCCAATGTGCGGGAGGTCCGGGGCCAAGGTAAACCTTTTCTGAGTCATCTGAGGATCCCATGCAGTTGGGAGGGTCAGCTTCTTCTGGAAAGCAGTCTGTTGTTCTGCGCAAAGGGGCAGTATGTATTTACTGTGGTATAAAGGGCCATTTCGTGGGCACGTGTCCTTCCCTATCTCACGGTAAACAGCCGCCGGAAAACTAAGAAGCCCGGGTTGCGGGGAGGTTAGCAACCCATGTGTACATATCTTCTCTGTGGGTAGGGCACAAATTTTTCTGCCAGCTGAAATCCATCTGGGCAAAATAAGGTGGTTATTTCTGACTTTCTGGACAGAGGGGTAGGGTTTAACTTAATCAATGCTAGGTTTGTCCAGGTCCAGGGCCTCAAACCACATACACTGTCCAGACCTGCTGGATTACTTTGCTCACGTGATGACTACACGATATCTGTGCTTCCCCACAACACATGCCGACAGGTGAGCTGGTATATTTTCTCTTTTTTTTCTACTGTCCAGACCTACTGTATATCCATAATCACCATCGACTCCACACCCTTAAGACAGGGGTATTTTACTCAAGCTGTCTGAGGGTTACATCTACTGGTAGGGGTCATGCACTCAGAAGGTATTGACTTATTTGCTAGAGGGTCTGCCCTCTCCTGTGGTTCTTGGACTTTTTTGACTCACTCTGCACAACCCTGTGGTAGACTTGAGAAGTGGTAAAGTGGAGTGAGTATTGTCAAGGACGCTGCTTGGGCATCCAGCATGCAAGGGTGGATACATAATCTGTGTCTAACGGCCTGTCGGACTTGGGGATGTGTTTTCAGATCAGGGGTGCCAAGAACTTTCTCCCCATTGTCCTTATGATCACACCGTTAATCTTGCCTCTGGTTCCAAGCTTCCTAAAAGCACACTATGTAATATATCTGGTCCAGAGAGGCAGATAATGAAGGACTATATCATGGAAAGTTTGGCAAAGGGTCATATCAGACCATCCTCATCTCCCATTACTGCTGGGTTTTTCTTTGTAAAGAAGAAAGACGGGGGTTTATGCACCTGCCTAGATTTCCTCGAACTCAAACAGATCATGGTCCAGGATCCTTATCTGCTCTCTCTCATCTTGAAATTCTTTAATCAGATTGTAGGAGCAAAGTGGTTTTCTAAGTGTTTCTGGGGGGGGGGGCGTATAATCTCATTCATATTAAAGAGGGGGATGAGTGGAAAACCGCTTTCAACATGCCTGAGGGACACTATGAGAACCTTGTGATGCCATTTGGGTTGACGAATGCTCAAGTTGTCTTTCAGCACTTTCTAAATGACATCTTTAGTCACCTGGTAGGTATATTTGTGGTACTCTATCTTGATAACATATTAATTTATTCATCTGACCTTGAGCCCCATCATGTACATGTCAGGCAGGTCTTACAGATACTCAGACAATAAATTATTTGTCAAACCAGAAAAATGTATGCTCTTGGTTGAGGAGATCACTTTTCTAGGATATGTGTTATCGTCCACCGGTTTTCCCATGGATCCAGCGAAAGGGCGGTACTGGATTGCGATCGTCCTGAGGATTTGAAGGCATTACAAAGGTTTTTCGGTTTTGTCATCTACTAAGTTCATCAAAAACATTTTGGTAGTGGCCAAACCTCTGACGGATATGACTAGAAAAGGGACAGACTTTTCCAAGTGATCTAGTTCGGGCGGGGAAGCATTCGATACCTTGAAGGAGTGTTTTGCATCTGCGCCGATTTTCATACAGCCTGAAGTCACTCAGCCTTTTATTGTAGAAGAAGTTGACGCGTTTGAAGTGGGGGTGGGGGCTGTATTGTCGCAGGGTGCGTCCCCTGGGAAATGGCATCTGTGGTGTTCAGTTTATTCTGATAGACTTTCAGCCTTTCATACATGGACATTTATGTAATGGTAATATACTTAGTTCTATCATCTATTGTATTTGTTATACTTTGTTGCCATCTACTGGCCATTGCTGTATTACACTGTAATATTTGTTATGGTACTTTCCCATAATACCTCTCTGTCTATAGCTCCTCCTATCTTTTTCCTTCTCTTCCTGTTTTGTACTCCGTGCCATCTTAGATCTCACATGTGCTGCAGAGCTGGAGAAAGGATTCTCTTGTTACCTCTAACCTGGAGCTTCTATTGTCTCTAACCTGGAGCTTCTATTGTCTCTAACCTATCCATTGTCTCTAATCTATCCATTACAGTAAATGGCTGCCCACTCTCCCCAGTCCCACAAGCTCGCTGCCTCGGGGTAATCCTTGACGCTGATCTCTCCTTCAAACCACATATCCAAGCCCTTTCCACTTCCTGCCGACTTCAACTCAAAAATATTTCACGAATCCGTACATTCCTCAACCAAGAATCTGCAAAAACCCTAGTCCATGCCCTCATCATCTCTTGCCTTGACTACTGCAACCTCCTGCTCTGTGGCCTCCCCTCTAACACTCTCGCACCCCTCCAGTCTATTCTAAACTCTACCGCCCGACTAATCCACCTGTCCCCCCGCTATTCCCTGATCTCTCCCCTCTGTCTGACTGGCTCCCCATTGCCCAGAGACTCCAGTAGAAAACCCTAACCATGACGTACAAAGCCATCCACAACCTGTCTCCTCCTTACATCTGTGATCTCGTCTCCCGGTACTTTCCTACACGCAACCTCCGATCCTCACAAGATCTCCTTCTCTACTCTCCTCTTATCTCCTTTTCCCACAATCGTATACAAGATTTCTCTCGCGTATCACCCCTACTCTGGAACCCTCTACCACAACACATCAGACTCTCTCCTACCATCGAAACCTTCAAAAAGAGCCTGAAGACCCACCTCTTCCGACAAGCCTACAACCTGCAGTAACCACTGTTGTGGATTCTGTTTTTGGGCTCCCTCTGGTGGTTACAACTGGTACTGGGTGACTTTGGTGGGTTGCGGTCTCTGGTTTCCACCTGTCCATCTGAGGCTGGGTGTTTCCTATTTAACCTGGCTTTCCTGTCATTCCCTTGCCGGCTATCAATGTACTCAGATGTGCTCAGTTTGGTTCTGACTACCTGCTTCCAGATCTCTCAGGATAAGCTAAGTTATGCTTTTCAGTTGTTTTGTTTTTTGTCCAGCTTGCTAAATATTACTCTATGCTAGTTGGAAGCTCTAGTGGGCTGAGGTGCTCCCCATGTGCCATGAGTTGGCACATGGGTGCTTGTAATCTCAGGATGGTTTTTGATTAGGGTTTTTTGCTGACCGCTCAGACCCCTTTTGTATCCTTCTGCTTTCTAGTTATAGCGGGCCTCGTTTTGCTAACTCTATTTTCATATCTATGTGCGTGCCTTCCTCTCATTTTCACCGTCAATACATGTGGGGGGCAACTATACCTTTGGGGTTTATTTCTCTGGAGGCAAGTTAGGTCTTTATTTTCTCTGCAGTGCTAGTTAGCTCTTAGGCTGGCGCGAGGCGTCTAGAATCAACGTAGGCACGCTCCCTGGCTATTTCTAGTTGTGTTTGTCAGGAGTAGGGCAGCGGTCAGCCCAGGTTCCATCACCCTAGAGCTCGTCCGTTATTTGAGTTATTTTTTGCTTGTCCAGTGCGATCCCCTAGCCATTGGGATCCATAACAAACCACCAATTTACCAAACCGCTGCATGACCAGCTCTATCCTCGCCTACTGTATTCTCACCCATCCCTTGTAGATTGTGAGCTTTCGCGGGCAGGGTCCTCTCTCCTCCTGTACCAGTTATGACTTGTATTGTTTAAGATTATTGTACTTGTTTTTATTATGTATACCCCTCCTTACATGTAAAATGGAATAAATGGTGCTATAGTAATAAATAATAATGATAATAACCTGGAGCTTCTATTGTCTCTAACCTGGAGCTTCTATTGTCTCTAATCTGGTGCTTCTATAACAGCTCTAAACTACAGTCCTCACTCCTACCTCATCTTCATTCCTTCATCTTCCCTGACGTCTCATCTCATCTCATCAAGGTACTGTAAATAAAGTCTGTTGAATTCATCACTGCATCATCCTTCCAGACCACTACGCGAAGCTGATAGGGACTGGGAGCACAGGTTGGCGAGTAACGCTTTCCGCCATTGTTTATACAGAGATTCGTGATCACATCCCTCAGACACATCTCATCCACGTATATCGGTGGCAGAATAGTAACAAGAGACCTATGTCTACAGTGTCTGTGTGCATATGCATTGTCTGCTAGCAAGTCTTAACAGTCCACCATCTTAGCTAAAACATGTCCACAAAGGGCACCGTGGACCCATCTGCAAGTGAAGCACATCAGGTTCCCGACACCATAGATGTTGCAGGAGCAGAGTCCACACTTACTGCAGAACAAGACGTACGACCCAGACGTGTAACCAAGCCGACAAAAAAGGCCAGAGAGAACTTTAAGACTACTAGAGACGAGTTCCATGATAACCTAGAACATTTATGGGGCAGAGTTGATCACTATTCAGCAGCTCTGCCATGCTCTCACAGTAACACCGCAGATTTAACTGCCACATTGAAGAGTTTATCTACCGCCTATGATCGCTATCAGAGACTATCTGCAAAGTACATCACAATTCCTGAGTAACTGTGACATGGAAGATGCAGAACTAGCTGAAAGGGAAACTCTTCTCCAAGAAAATACCTCATTAGTATGAGATGCCCAGGATGAAGCAGAACTCCGCATCGCTCACCTCCAAGAGGTTAGGTCACATCGCATAACATCGACCAAAATCACATCACCGTCTTCCAGATCATGTCACTCCAGGAAGTCAACATTGTCCGACAAGCTACTGGAGATCCGTGCGGCTGCAGAGGAAGCTAGAGTAAAAAGCTCCTTTGCTAAAAGGGAGGCTGAAGTGGAAGTAGAAGCCCAAATGGAAGTTCAAAGAAATGAGATGGAGGCTCAAAGAAACAAAATGGAAGCTCAAAGAAATGAGATGGAGGCTCAAAGAAACAAAATGGAAGCTCAAAGAAAGGAGATGGAGGCTCAAAGAAACAAAATGGAAGCTCAAAGGAAATTAAAAATACTCCAAGCAGAAAGGGAAGAAGCAACAGCCCTTGCTAAACTGAAGGTCCTTGAACAAGCATTGGGACAAGAAGATAATTTGGACTGTCTTATTCCAGGAGAAATGGAGGACTCAGCTGATCGCACTTCTGACTAAGTGCTAAGACATTTAACATCTGCACCAGCACCACCTCCAGTTTCTAACACGGATGCTCCCGCAAGTCAAGAAATGTCGCCACCTACTGCCAACAAGGTAACTTCCAGCACTAACTCACAATTTAGGCAACAGCCAGCAGAACCTATAGAGACTAAACCGCAGTTTAACCCTTATGCCGCATCATTTCGTCCTGATTTGTCGCAGTCATATAAGCCAGAGAACTTACATCCCCTACAGTTACCACAAGTTCATCCTGCAACAATGTCCGGGAGATCGGACATGTCTGACTTCGCCAGATGCATGATTCGCCGGGAGTTAATAAACATTAGTCTCTCAAAGTTTGATGATCGTGCCGAGAATTATAGAGCCTGAAAATCGACCTTTCAAGCAGTGATCCAAGACCTTAATCTCACTGGCAAGGAACAACTGGATTTGCTTGTTAACTGGTTAGGCCCTGAATCAGCAGAGCGCATAAAGACAATAAGGGCAGTTCATGTGGACTATTCGGATGCAGGTCTTATTGCAGCCTGGGAGAGACTGGAACAAACCTACGGCAGCTCAGAAGCCATAGAATGTGCCTTATTTAAAAGACTGCAAACCTTCCCAAAGATAGCTAACAAGGACAATAGAAAACTTCAAGATCTGAGCGACCTGCTAAAGGAAATAGAATTGGCAAAATTAGACCCATGTCTCTCAGGACTGAGCTACTTAGATACTGCTCATGGCGTTAATCCAATAGTGTCCAAGTTGCCACACGGCATGCAGGATAAATGGGCAGACCACGGCTCACGGTATAAAAGGCAGCATGATGTGTCCTTTCCCCCCTTTTCACATTTTTCCAGGTTCATCAGTGACCAAGCTCAGAAGAAGAATGATCCCAGCTTTGACTTCACTGAGGCTACTCCACCAGCATCATCATCATCTACAAGGTATGATATTGCCAAACGTAGAGATTCAAGGAACACAGTATCCGTGAGAAAGACCGACGTTCCACTTACTACACCTGTCTTCACTAAAACAAATAATGTTGCTCCTAATGTCATGGACAGTAACCGTATGTTCCCTATCCACAAAAGGCCTCACCCACTTAAAGAATGCCGTGGATTCAGAGCAAGGACTTTGCAGGAGTGTAAAGATACCCTCAAGGAGCTTGGGATATGTTATAAGTGTTGCACCTCCTCAGACCACCTCGCTAAGGACTATAAGGCTGCCATTAAGTGCACTGAATGCAGCAGTGATAAACACGTCACAGCCATGCATCCCACGCCAGCTCCACACAACTCACAACCTTCTGCAGCATCCAACCCTGCTCAAAAGCATGGCAGGGATCCACAAGTTCCTGACCCAACTGCAACTGCTGTTTCCTCCTCATGTATTGAGGTATGTGGAGAAGGGACTGTTCCTAAATGCTGTGCCAAGATATGTCTGGTTAAGGTCTATCCAGAAGGACAACCCGACAAGGCTTCCAAAATGTATGCCATAATAGATGAGCAAAGTAACCGATCTCTAGCAAGGCCCAAATTCTTTGAGATCTTCAACATAAAGGGACAAACGGCTCCATACACCCTCAACACCTGCTCTGG
The DNA here is from genome assembly GCF_051348905.1 of Ranitomeya variabilis. Taxonomy (NCBI): domain Eukaryota; kingdom Metazoa; phylum Chordata; class Amphibia; order Anura; family Dendrobatidae; genus Ranitomeya; species Ranitomeya variabilis. Next base: position 159,144,043 of record NC_135239.1, on the reverse strand, counting down.
TCGTATTGAGACTTCTGGCAGGAGAGCCTCTGGGTACATAGTCTCTTCAATCAAGGGAAACGTGCATATACCCTTGCCAACCCTAATTGAATGTGACCAGATACCTGATAGCAGGGAGGAGATTCCCACTCCAGAAGCCGCGCTTCATCATCGCCACTTGAGGCACCTGACTAATGAAATTCCTCCTCTGGACACGAATGCTGATATTCTAATATTACTCGGGAGGGACATTCTGAAGGTCCACAAGGTGCGCCAACAATGCAACGGCCCAGATGATGCTCCATACGCCCAAAGACTCGACCTACGCTGGGTAATCGTGGGCGATGTATGTCTGGATAGGAGTCACAAGGCATCCGAAGTCAACGCCTGTAAAACATATGTGCTCCAAAATGGTTGCGCAACTCACTTTAAGCCATGCCCTCATCACTACAAAAGTGAAAGAAAGGTTCTCTGATTGCATCCAGGAGCCTGACATCATTCCCACTCCCTACGGTGATGACTTAGGGAGAACAGTGTTTCACACAACGAAAGATGACAACAAAGTCGCCTTATCTATAGAAGACAAGGAGTTTCTTAAAATCATGGACAGTGGATTCTTCAAAAATGAATCTGACTGCTGGGTTGCTCCCTTACCCTTCAAGGCTTCAAGGACCAGGCTTCCTAACAACAGAGAACAGGCCTTATCTAGACTCATCTCACTGCAGAGAACATTAAGGAACAAGCCTGAAATGAAGGAACATTTCATAGCCTTCATGGACAAGATATTTCGCAATGACCACGCAGAGCCAGCTCCACCATTGCAAGCTGATGAAGAATGCTGGTATCTACCTTTCTTTGGAATGTATCATCCAAGAAAGCCAGAACAAATCAGAGTGGTGTTCGATTCAAGCGCCAAACATGACGGCGTATCTCTGAATGACGTTCTCACTGGTCCGAACCTGACTAATAACCTGGTGGGAGTGCTCATGAGATTCACAAAGGAACCGGTCGCCATTACCGCTGACATCGAACAAATGTTCCATTGTTTCATCGTGCAACAAGATCATAGAAATGATCTCCGTTTTCTATGGCACCAAGACAATGACACCAACAAGGAAATGGTCGAATACCGCATGAAGGTGCACGTGTTCGGAAACAGTCCTTCTCCTGCAGTCGCTACATACGGCCTACGTAGGACCGCCTCCGATGGCGCAGCAGAGTTCGGGAAAGATGCCCAACAGTTAGTTGAAAAGGACTTCTACGTGGACGACGGTCTTAAATCCCTGCCCACAGCGGAAGAAGCCATAGATCTGCTCAAACGGACACAAGGTATGCTTTCTAAAGCTCATTGCATAAAATTGCCTCCAATAGTGCTGTTGTCATGAAGGCCTTTCACCCTAATGATCATGCCGCAGAATTTAGGGACTTGAATCTAGGCCCAGACAATCCACCAGTACAGAGAAGCCTAGGCCTGAGGTGGAACTTGCTAAAGGACTCCTTCAGCTTTCAGGTTAGTGGTGCAGAAAAACCATTTACTAAGCATGGGGTTCTGTCAGTGGTGAACAGTCTATATGATCCACTCGGGTTTGTCGCACCCCTGACTATACAAGGCAAGCTCCTGCTGAGACAACTCTCAGAGTCCATTAAGGAATGAGATATACCACTCCCTGCAGACAAACAACTAAGGTGGGAGTCGTTGAGAGAATCTCTTTGCGCCTTGGATAAGATCCACATACCACGTTGTTACACTCCGGCATCCCTAGCTACGAGTCAAAGGAAAGACATTCATGTATTCGCTGATGCCTCCACTGAAGCTATTGCCGCTGTTGCTTACTTGAAGGTTTTAGACTCTAACAATGAAGCCCATGTTGGATTTCTGTTTGGAAAGGCTAAACTGGCTCCTAAACCCGAGCACACCATACCCAGACTCGAGCTCTGTGGGGCTGTACTAGCCATAGAGATTGCAGATTTCATACAGAGCAAACTAGCTATTCACATGGATGACACAAAATTCTACACAGACAGTAAGGTAGTTCTGGGCTACATATATAACCAGATGAAACGCTTCATGCGGAAAGTAAACTTTGGGCAGTGTTGTTCACGTGCATGAGTGTACGAGCAATACACATAGAAGTGATAGAGTCCATGGATTCCTCCAGTTTCATCAATGCCCTAAGACGATTCTTCTCCATCAGAGGACCAGTAAAACAATTAAGATCTGATTGTGGAACAAACTTTGTAGGTGCCTGTCGAGAACTACAACTGTATTTAACACCAGTCCAGAACATCTTGACAACCAATGGCTGTTCCTGGGTCTTCAATCCTCCTCATGCTTCCCATATGGGCGGATCATGGGAAAGAATGATAGGCATTACTCGTCGGATACTGGAATCTATGCTGATGGACTCAAATCTTTCAAGACTCACTCACGAGACCTTGACCACTTTCTTAGCAGAAGTCTCTGCTATAGTAAACTCAAGACCTCTTGTACCCATATCTACGGATCCAGACTCTCCTACTATTCTCACTCCGGCAACTCTCCTCACCCAGGAACTTGGAACTGTTCCTAACCCACCTGAAGACTCTGTGTCCGGTAACAAATATCAGAAACGGTGTTTCTGGAATAGATGGAAGAGGGAGTACCTGACACTTCTCCAAAAATGAAGAAAATGGCAACAAGTAAAGCCAAATTTACAAGTAGGAGATATTATCCTCATGAAAGACCAGAAGGAGGAAAGAAGCGAATGGCCTATGGGACTTATATCTAAAACCTTTCCAAGTGACTATGGCAAGGTACGCAAGGTAGAAGTGACAGTTACTAAGCAAGGTAACCCCAAATCTTTCATTAGGCCTATATCAGAGATTATCTTACTCATACCGGTTGAGGATTGATTATCCATCCAATCAGTAGGAACTCTTTCAAGGAACTTGAACCTTTGGATTACAAATTGTTGTGAATTCTGTTTGTGGGCTCCCTCTGGTGGCTACTGGTGGTACTGGTTGACTTTTGTCTTCTATCTCCAGTGCACCTGTTCCCATCAGGAAATGGGAGTTTCCTATATAGTCTGGCTTCTCACTCATTTACTTGCCGGCTATCAATGTTACCAGAGCTCCTCTGTTACTTGCTACCTGCTCCAAGTCTGCTGAGTCAGATAAGTTTGATCATTTGTACCTTTTGTCCAGCGTGCATTTATATTATTCTTGCTGCTGGAAGCTCTAGTGAACTGAAATGACCACTCCGGTGTCATGAGTTGATACCGGAGTTTAAAGTCATTTCAGGATGGTATTTTGTAGGGTTTTGAGTTGACCGCGAAGTCCACTTTTGTATTTTCTGCTATCTAGTTAGTGGGCCTCTCTTTGCTGAACCTGTATTCATACTGCGTATGTGTTTTCTTCTTAACTAACTGTCATTATATGTTGGGGGCTACTATTACTTTGGGGTTTTCTCTGGAGGCAAGCCAGGTCTGTGTTTCCTCTATTAGGGGTAGCTAGATCTCCGGCTGGTGCGAGACGTCTAGGGATAAAACGCAGGTACGTTCCCCGGCCACTGGTAGTTGTGCGTTAGGTTCAGCATCGCGGTCAGCTTAGATTCCATCTTCCTAGAGCTAGTCCTGTTTTTGCCCATGTCCCTGCCATTGGGAATCATGACAGTATAGCCGGCCAGATGTGTTAAGTATTGGCTGAAGAAGGAGGGAAAAGAAGTCTCTGACACCTTTTTTTTTTTTTTTTTTACTCTGAAGTCTGTTTAGCCATAATTGCAGTCTGCTTCTTTCCCCTCCTCTTAATCCCTGAATGGCTCAGATCTCAGCTGCTGAGAAATGGATATCCAGAGTTTAGCTTCAAATCTGAATATTCTTGCTTCTAAGGTTCAAAATATACAAGATTTCGTCATACATGCTCCTATGTCTGAACCTAAAATTCCTATACCAGAGTTTTTTTCTGGAGATAGATCTCGTTTTTTGAATTTTAAGCACAATTGTAAATTGTATCTTTCTCTGAGACCTTACTCCGCTGGAAACCCTGCTCAGCAGGTTAAGATTGTTATTTCCTTGCTGCGGGGTGACCCCCAGAATTGGGCATTTGCATTGGCGCCAGGGGATCCTGCGCTGCTCAATGTGGATGCGTTTTTTCTGGCGCTGGGGTTGCTCTATGAGGAACCGAATTTGGAGATTCAAGCTGAAAAGGCCTTGATAGCCCTCTCTCAAGGGCATGATGAAGCTGAAATATATTGTCAAAAGTTTCGTAAATGGTCTGTGCTTACTCAGTGGAATGAGTGCGCCCTGGCGGCGAATTTCAGAGAGGGTCTCTCTGACGCCGTTAAAGATGTCATGGTGGGGTTTCCTACGCCCACAGGTCTGAATGAGTCCATGACAATGGCTATTCAGATTGACCGGCGTTTGCGGGAGCGCAAACCTGTGCACCATTTGGCGGTGTCTTCTGAGCAGGCACCGGAGAATATGCAATGTGATAGAATTCTGTCCAGAAGTGAACGGCAGAATTATAGGCGTAAAAATGGGTTGTGTTTCTATTGTGGCGATTCTGCTCATGTTATATCAGCATGCTCTAAACGCACTAAAAGGGTTGATAAGTCTTTTGCAGTTAGCAACTTGCAGTCTAAGTTTCTTTTGTCTGTAACTTTGATTTGTTCGTTATCATCTATTAATGTGAATGCCTATGTGGACTCTGGCGCCGCCCTGAGTCTTATGGATTGGTCCTTTGCCAGGCGCTGTGGGTTTAGTCTAGAGTCTCTGGAAGCCCCTATTCCTTTGAAGGGTATCGACTCCACACCATTGGCTAGGAATAAACCTCAATACTGGACACAAGTGACTATGTGTATGACTCCAGACCATCAGGAGGTGATTCGATTCCTTGTGTTGCATAATTTGCATGATGTCTTAGTGCTTGGATTGCCATGGTTACAAACTCACAACCCAGTTCTTGACTGGAAAACAATGTCCGTATTAAGCTGGGGATGTCAGGGGGTTCATGGGGGAGTACCTTTGGTTTCCATTGCTTCATCTACTCCCTCTGAGGTTCCGGCATTTTTGTCTGACTATTGTGATGCTTTTGAGGAGCCTAAACTTAGTTCGCTCCCTCCTCACAGGGATTGCGATTGTGCTATAGATTTGATTCCTGGCAGCAAATTTCCTAAAGGTCGTTTGTTCAATCTGTCTGTGCCAGAGCATGCTGCTATGCGAGAGTATATTAAGGAGTCCTTGGAAAAGGGACATATTCGTCCATCCTCATCCCCTTTAGGAGCAGGTTTTTTTTTCGTGGGTAAAAAAGATGGTTCCCTAAGGCCTTGTATTGATTATCGGCTGTTGAATAAGATTACAGTCAAATATCAGTATCCTTTGCCACTGTTGACTGATTTGTTTGCTCGTATTAAGGGGGCAAGGTGGTTCTCTAAGATTGACCTTCGGGGTGCGTATAATTTGGTGCGGATTAAGCAGGGAGATGAGTGGAAAACTGCATTTAATACGCCCGAGGGCCATTTTGAGTATCTGGTAATGCCTTTTGGTCTTTCTAATGCCCCTTCAGTCTTTCAGTCCTTTATGCACAATATTTTCCGTGAATATCTGGATAAATTTATGATTGTGTATCTGGATGATATTTTGATTTTTTCCGATGACTGGGAGTCGCATGTTCAACAGGTCAGGAAGGTTTTTCAGGTTTTGCGGGCCAATTTTTTGTTTGTAAAGGGTTCAAAGTGTATTTTTGGGGTTCAGAAGATCTCTTTTTTGGGGTATATTTTTTCCCCTTCTTCTATTGAGATGGATCCTGTCAAGGTTCGGGCTATTTGTGATTGGACGCAACCGACTTCCCTTAAGAGCCTTCAGAAATTCTTGGGCTTTGCTAATTTCTATCGTCGATTTATAACTGGTTTTTCAAGTGTCGTTAAGCCTCTAACGGATTTGACTAAGAAGGGTGCTGATGTTTCCAATTGGTCCTCGGCGGCTGTGGAGGCCTTTCGGGAGCTTAAGCGCCGCTTTTCTTCTGCTCCTGTGTTGCGCCAACCTGATGTTTCACTTCCTTTTCAGGTCGAGGTTGATGCTTCAGAGATCGGAGCGGGGGCGGTTTTGCCGCAGAGAAACTCCGATTGCTCGGTGATGAGACCATGTGCGTTCTTTTCTCGAAAATTTTCGCCCGCCGAGCGAAATTATGATGTTGGTAATCGGGAACTCTTGGCTATGAAGTGGACCTTTGAGGAGTGGCGTCATTGGCTTGAGGGTGCTAGGCATCAGGTGGTGGTCTTGACTGATCACAAGAATCTGATTTACCTTGAGTCAGCCAGGCGTCTGAATTCTAGACAGGCGCGCTGGTCGTTGTTTTTCTCCCGGTTTAATTTTGTGGTCTCATATCTACCAGGTTCAAAAAATGTGAAGGCAGATGCCCTTTCTAGGAGTTTTGAGCCTGACTCCCCTGGTGATTCTGAGCCTACGGGTATCCTTAAGGATGGGGTGATATTGTCTGCTGTCTCTCCAGACTTGCGACGTGCTTTGCAGGAGTTTCAAGTGGATAGGCCTGATCGTTGTCCGCCTGGGAGACTGTTTGTTCCAGATGAGTGGACCAGTAGAGTCATCTTGGAAGTTCATTCTTCTGTGTTGGCGGGCCACCCTGGAATCTTTGGTACCAGAGATTTGGTGGCCAGGTCCTTCTGGTGGCCTTCCTTGTCTCGGGATGTGCGTACTTTTGTACAGTCTTGTGATGTTTGTGCTCGGGCCAAGCCTTGTTGTTCTCCGGCTAGTGGATTGTTGTTGCCCTTGCCTATTCCGAAGAGGCCTTGGACGCACATCTCTATGGACTTTATTTCGGATCTCCCGGTTTCTCAGAAAATGACTGTCATCTGGGTGGTGTGTGACCGTTTTTCTAAAATGGTTCATTTGGTACCCTTGCCCAAGTTGCCTTCTTCATCGGAGTTGGTTCCTCTATTTTTTCAGAATGTGGTTCGTCTACATGGTATCCCGGAAAACATTGTTTCTGACAGGGGATCCCAATTTGTGTCTAGATTTTGGCGGGCGTTCTGTGCCAGGATGGGCATTGATTTGTCTTTTTCGTCTGCTTTCCATCCTCAGACGAATGGCCAGACAGAGCGAACTAATCAGACCTTGGAGACTTATTTGAGGTGTTTTGTGTCTGCTGATCAGGATGACTGGGTCGCCTTTTTGCCGTTGGCGGAGTTTGCCCTTAATAATCGGGCTAGTTCTGCCACTCTGGTTTCTCCTTTCTTCTGCAATTCGGGGTTTCACCCTCGTTTTTCATCTGGTCAGGTGGAATCTTCGGATTGTCCTGGAGTGGACACTATGGTGGATAGATTGCACCGGATTTGGAGTCATGTGGTGGACAACTTGAGGTTGTCCCAGGAGAAGACTCAGCAGTTTGCTAATCGTCATCGTCGTGCTGGTAATCGTCTTCGCGTTGGGGACTTGGTGTGGTTATCTTCTCGTTTTGTCCCTATGAAGGTCTCTTCTCCTAAGTTTAAACCTCGGTTCATAGGTCCTTATAAGATTTTGGAGATTCTTAATCCTGTATCGTTTCGTTTGGACCTACCAGCATCTTTCACTATTCATAATGTCTTCCATCGGTCTTTGTTGCGGAGGTACGAGATACCGGTTGTTCCTTCTGTTGAGCCTCCTGCTCCTGTGCTGGTGCAGGGTGAATTGGAGTATGTTGTGGAGAAGATTTTGGACTCTCGCATTTCCAGACAGAGACTTCAATATTTGGTCAAATGGAAGGGATACGGTCAGGAGGATAATTCTTGGGTGACTGCCTCTGATGTTCATGCCTCTGATTTGGTTCGCGCCTTTCATAGGGCTCGTCCAGATCGCCCTGGTGGTTCTCATGAGGGTTCGGTGCCCCCTCCTCAAGGGGGGGGGTACTGTTGTGAATTCTGTTTGTGGGCTCCCTCTGGTGGCTACTGGTGGTACTGGTTGACTTTTGTCTTCTATCTCCAGTGCACCTGTTCCCATCAGGAAATGGGAGTTTCCTATATAGTCTGGCTTCTCACTCATTTACTTGCCGGCTATCAATGTTACCAGAGCTCCTCTGTTACTTGCTACCTGCTCCAAGTCTGCTGAGTCAGATAAGTTTGATCATTTGTACCTTTTGTCCAGCGTGCATTTATATTATTCTTGCTGCTGGAAGCTCTAGTGAACTGAAATGACCACTCCGGTGTCATGAGTTGATACCGGAGTTTAAAGTCATTTCAGGATGGTATTTTGTAGGGTTTTGAGTTGACCGCGAAGTCCACTTTTGTATTTTCTGCTATCTAGTTAGTGGGCCTCTCTTTGCTGAACCTGTATTCATACTGCGTATGTGTTTTCTTCTTAACTAACCGTCATTATATGTTGGGGGCTACTATTACTTTGGGGTTTTCTCTGGAGGCAAGCCAGGTCTGTGTTTCCTCTATTAGGGGTAGCTAGATCTCCGGCTGGTGCGAGACGTCTAGGGATAAAACGCAGGTACGTTCCCCGGCCACTGGTAATTGTGCGTTAGGTTCAGCATCGCGGTCAGCTTAGATTCCATCTTCCTAGAGCTAGTCCTGTTTTTGCCCATGTCCCTGCCATTGGGAATCATGACACAAATGGGTTGGAGACAGTTTGGCCTAGCGCGGCTTCTCCAATCCGAAGATGGGTTATCTGTTGGATTACTTCAGGAACTCGTTATAGACATTCGTCTATCTTGTTATACAATATGTTATTGTTGCATTGCATGCGTTGTTTTTATCTTACAGGTTGAGGTATCCCTCCATGCACTTCTGGTAAACACTCCGAATTCGAGACTGTTGGTATAGTGAAATCCAAGCATTTCAGACAGGGAGTGTGCTGTTCAATTTATTCTGATAGACTTTCAGCCATACATGGACATTTATGTAATGGTAATATACTTAGTTATATCATCTATTGTATTTGTTATACTTTGCTGCCATCTACTGGCCATTGCTGTATTACACTGTAATATTTGTTATGGTACTTTCCCATAATACCTCTCTGTCTATAGCTCCTCCTATCTTTTTCCTTCTCTTCCTGTTTTGTACTCTGTGCCATCTTAGATCTCACATGTGCTGCAGAGCTGGAGAAAGGATTCTCTTGTTACCTCTAACCTGGAGCTTCTATTGTCTCTAACCTGGAGCTTCTATTGTCTCTAATCTGGAGCTTCTATTGTCTCTAATCTGGTGCTTCTATAACAGCTCTAACCTACAGTCCTCACTCCTACCTCATCTTCATTCCTTCATCTTCCCTGACGTCTCATCTCATCAAAGTACTGTAAATAAAGTCTGTTGAATTCATCACTGCATCATCCTTCTGGACCACCACACGCAGCTGATAGGGACTGGGAGCACAGGTTGGTGAGTAACGCTTTCCGCCATTGTTTATACAGAGATTCGTGATCACATCCCTCAGACACATCTCATCCACATATATCGGTGGCAGAATAGCATCCATGTGCATACTTTTCTAAAAAAAAACTGTCATCTGCGGAGAGAAATTATGACATTGGTAACAAGGAACTCTTGGCAATCAAATGGGCCTTTGAAGAGTGGCGTCATTTTCTGGAGGGAGTAATTCATCCAGTTATCGTAATCACGGATCATAAGAATCTCGTATATCTAGAGTCTGTGAAACGTCTAATGCATCGACAGGCAAATTGGACACTGTTCTTCACCAGGTTTAACTTTTTTGTTATATACAGTTGTGCTCAAAGTTTACATACCCCAGCAGAATTTTTGCTTTCTTGACCTTTTTTTCAGAGAATATGAATGATAACACCAAAACTTTTTCTCCACTCATAGGTAGCCCGAAAGCTGCGCATGGGACATACTTGGACGTTCCAACATGACAACAATACAAAACACAAGGCCAAGTCTACTTGTCATTGGCTACAGCAGAACAAAGTGAAGGTTCTGGAGTGACCATCTCAGTCTCCTAACCTCAATATCATTGAGCCACACTGGGGAGATCTCAAGTGCGCAGTTCATTCTAGACAGCCCAGGAATTTGCAGGAACTGGAGACTTTTTGCCAAGAAGAGTGGGCAGCTTTACCATCTGGAGAAAAGAAAGAACAGCCTGGCTGTGCTGGGTGTTGATGCTGGCCCTGCTGTGAGGAACATCATATTGAGTGTGGGGGCCCTAATACTTTATGGGGGCTGTTGGTGACATAATACTGTGTGTGAGGACCCTCATACTGACTGTGGAATCTGTTGGGGACATCACATCGTGTGTGGGAGCCATCATAGTGTCTGTGGAGGCTGTGGGGACCATTGTGCATAAAGGGGCTGTGTGGCCTCCATGCTATACAGTTAAAACCAGACATTTACATACACTATATATAAAGATACATCTGGATGTTTTTCTCAATATCTGACATGAAATCAGAATAAACTTTTCCCGTTTTAGGTCAATTAGGATTACCATAATTATTATTAATATCTGCCAAATGCCAGAATAATGAGAGAGAGCGAATGTTTATATAAACTTCTAGTTTCAACTGTATATGCCTAATGTTGCTCAGAATTACAAAAATATACTCTATTCAAAAGAAGAATTTGTACATGGCATATCGATTCTAGGTGGTGATTTTAATATGGTTTTAGAACCTAGTCTTGGCATTTCTAGTCTATCTCATCATTTTTGCGCAAGGCAAAAAAAGATTGTTTATAACCATCAGTTGGTGGACTCTTGCCGCGTTCTCCTTCCTGTAGTGTTCTTTTGACTTAACCAATTTGTGAATATGTAACACAAACTGTTATATTTTTATTTAAACAATGAAATTAAGATCTGTTAAGGGATGTAAAGATTGAAAATATTACTTTTTCTGATCAGGCTCAGGTGACTGTTCCTTTAACATTTCCTACCCTGTAATCTAGGCAATGGCAGTGGAAACTGAATTTCAGCTCTGTTGGGTGACCATACTGTGACCAAAGACAACCTGAGGAAATATTTCTATAATAACGTATAGAGTGAGACATGAATCCATGTATTACATGGAAAGCCCATAAATGTGTAATAAGAGGGGTGCTGATTAAACATGATACTAGAAGTAAGATTGAACGATCACAGGCACTTTAGGCCTTTTATGCCCAGATCCTAGATTTTCAAAATAATCAAAAAAGCTGCAGTAGAAGAGATAAGAGCTCTACAGCTTCAGAAATGAGATTCCTTACGTACTTTGCTAATATCTTATTCCGAAGAGAAGCTGGCAAAGTGCAGCCGTTACTTTTATGAGTATGGTAATAAGACTGGTAAGGCTCTGGTCGGGGCACTGAAGGATCCAAGGACAAGTACCTACTCTCCAGGTATTATTTTTATACAAAGAGAAAAATGCACTTCTCTGAAGACATACAAGATTGCTATTATGCTCTTTACAGTACAGATAAAACAAATTTAGCTACAAGATATAGCAATTTTAGGACTTTAATCAGGGAGTTCTGCACTAAGAGAGGGGATAGTAGAAACGCTTAAATTACTAATGACAAATGTTAACATTTTCCAGGAAATTAAAAATACTCAAAAAAGAATGCCTCGGGGTCTGATGGCTTTTCACTACACTATTAGGCTACATTCACACATCTGTATGGCATGTCCTAGTGCTGTTTTTTTTTTCAGACAGTACACGGACCCATAGAGTTTCATTGATCCATACACACAGCAGTTTTAAAAACGGTTCGGTGTCTCCGGTCTTATGAGACTCAGAGCAGGTCCTATTCTCATCCGTTTTGTGAATCAGAACTGGCCTTTAAAGTCTATGGGGATACGTATAAAACCGATGAAACTAGGAAGACATAATTAGTACTTCAGTTTTCCATCCATTTTTCAGCCGTTTTTAACTGATTCATTGTTAAGAGTAAATGTACAAATAAAAGATTGAACAGATGCAAAATGGAGGCAGCACGGATATCAACAGAGAAACATTTTACATGCATTTAAAAATAAACACGGATGTGTGACCGCAGCCTTACAAAACCGTTCATCATATATTGACTTCCATTTTTTGGCTTCATTTAACGCCATTGTGCGGGTGTCCTCTCTACCAGCACTGAGTGCACACGGAGCACCCGCTAGGGCCGTGGGGTACTCGGGAATAAAGTTAAAGGGGGAATAAAGTTTATGGGGGATTAGTCTGTGATGCCACCCGTGGTGTTCGGCAATAAGGAGATGGCCGACGCTGCGGTTCAGGTCCACTGGGGCAGTTGGTGACGCAGCAGAGATGTTACAGCTCTCCATGAGTAGAACTAGGCCCCAGGGCAGTTAAGGTGTTAAAGTCAATGATGAACTGGTGTAGTGCAGGTCAGGTGACGAAGTAAATAATTCGGAGGACACAGCAGAGTGCAGTTTCCACATATTATTCACAGTTCTTAGATGAAATCCCCAGCCGGGTGCTGTGTCCTCCGGCTCTGTGGTCCAGTCAGCTCTCAGGTAATTTGGGGTACACTTTGCCAGAACTCCCTTCTTATGTTACTTCTCTGGCCGTCTTACTGCGCTGGCTCACGCCTCTCCTGCCCTATGCCTTCACACAAAGTGTCCTAAGCCAGCAGCCTTGGATCTTGTCGGGCGGTCCCCTGGATCCTATACGGCTGCCTTTTCAGCGAATGTGTGTGGATGTGGCTATGGCACCTACAGTTACCACAGCCTCTGTCTTGCTAGCTGAGTGTTGTAGTTCCTCCACTAGTCTGGGGGCCAGTTCCCCCACTGCAACCTGGTCCTTTCACCTGACTACTGTCGGCGTGGATGCGGGCGCCCAGGGTGGAATCCTTACTTCCCTGGCCCCCTAGGACCCCTTCCTTCCTTCTCTCAGTAGGTTCTCTCTTTTACGTCTGCTCTCCTCAGCTCCTCAGCTTCAACTCCCTCACTCACTAAGGGTAAGTTCATGGATCACCCTCAGGGGCCGTGGGGTTCTCGGTACCGGGTCCTGCGGTTTACAGGGGGGATGTCACGGTGGCTGACCCAGTCCGTGGCCCTGGACATCCTTGTAAAAGGGAAAGGTCTTTAAAGGGATAAAGTTTATGTTAGTGATTCCACCTGTGGTATTCGGTCAGGGTGACTGACGCTGCTTTAAGGGGTCCGCTGGGGTGATGTTATGGCAGCTAGATGGTATACCTTCCCACAGGTGAAGTATATCCCCAGGGCTTCCCGGTGTGTAGATGGTGGTATAGTGAGAGGCGCAGAGAAGAACGAGGACACAAGGTTGCTGTCTCTTTACCTTTTACTGAAGACTTCAGCATCCACAGTCCAGAGCACCAGATCAGAGGGCTGGCAGAGTCCGGCCAGTTTGGAGGCAAGTCCAGAGTCCCCATGTCCAGGTGGAAATCAATAGCCTTCCCTTGCGCTGCAGTGGTGTAGTCCCTTACTGCCTATGGCTTCACATAAGGGTCTCACAGATGTAGTGTTTCTCTCTCTCTGTCCCCCGTATAGGATAGGACAAAACCCATATCACTGGTGACTTGAGCCTGTTTATAGGGTCTCTTAGATAACCTGGCTTTGTGGGGTGTCACCGTGCCTCCTGGGTGTAGGTGCGGACAGGTAACATGCAATTAGCTGTCCTGCCGGTCTCTGAAATAAGGCGTAGAGGTCCTTACTCCCTCGGTGTTCCGGCTACCAGTGTTCTGCACCTCAGAAGGAGGCAGCCTGTTCAGGGCTGGTCCCCTTCTGGTATCCCCTCCTTTGCTTCGACTTCCTTCACGCTCGCTGCAATACAATTCGGCCTTCAAAATGTCTTTTTCTGGGAGCTGCAGCTCTGAGGGCATGCACAGCTCCGTGCACCCTCTGTCCTCCTCAGACAGATGTCTGGAACTACCTGAGCTGAGCTCAGCCAGCAACTAACTAACTGTCCCTACAGACTACCAGTTATATATATATATGGGGAGTGACCTAATAAATAGGAGCAGAAGCTTTCCCTGGTGGCCTGGAGTGTGAATGTTTGCATGTTTGTGATACCTGGATGCAGTTATCCCTCCATGCCTCCAAACGTAGCATCACTCTCCCCTGGAGGAAAGCAATACCACTGTAACGACCAGGACCCTGGGGTGCCACATTCACACAGGGCGTTTTTGCTGCATTTTTTTATACTAAATTTCAGCTGCTTTTTACAATACCAGCAAAGCCTCTAAGATTTCAGAAATCTCATGCACACATTGGTTTTTTGTGTGATCAGTAGTGTTGAGCATTCCGATACCGCAAGTATCGGGTATCGGCCGATACTTGCGGTATCGAAATTCCGATACCGGGATTCCGATACTTGCCGCGTATCGGATACCGGAATCGGAAGTTCCAAGATTCAAAATGCAGAAATTCAGCCAATGAGAATGATTCCAAGTGTGGGCACATCCTGTTTAGCATGGAGGGCATGAAACTACTGGCAAGGCTGTGATTGGCTGCTGAAATGATGTCATGATGCAGTTTAAAAGTCGCTGGCGCCATTTTGCGATCACTCTGCTGTGAATTCAGTTAGTGACAGGACGCTGTTTGCTGACTGAGGGACAGTTTAGAGATAGCGATTTGCTTCTTTGTGCTTTCCAAAGGCTAATTTAGCAACCGCTGTGTTCACCTACTATTCACCTTGCTTTTGCCTTGTAGCGCTGTTTTCACAGCGATCTGCAAGGTCTGTGTGTGTGTGTGTGTGTGTGTGTGAGTGCAGCCCACTCTCTAGTCTGAGTGCAGCCACATAGGCCATCCATAGCTGGTTGTATTCAGTTCAGGGAGGGTGGTTCATTGCCTCATACTGTTCATTTTTTTTTTTTTTTTCAAGTAGTGTAGTCTGCTGCTAATTTATTCAAAAAAATCCTATTAGTGTCTTTCCACCCGTCTCCAGCTAATTTGTGGAAAAACACTACATAGGATAACGTAGAGGAGGGTTTTTGGGCCTTGCAGCGCCGTTTACGGCTGTCTGCACGGTCTCCGTGTGACTGCAGCTCGCCCTGTAGTCTGTGAGCAGCCGTAGCCTGGTTGTCTCCAGCTCAGGGTTGTTCACTGCGTCATACCGCCAAATCAATTTTCATTTTGTTTTAAGTAGTGCAGGCTGCTGCACATTTTTTCAAAAAATTCCTATTAGTGTCTTTCCACCCGTCTCCAGCTAACTTGTGGAAAAACACTACATAGGATAACGTAGAGGAGGGTTTTTGGGCCTTGCAGCGCCGTTTACGGCTGTCTGCACGGTCTCCGTGTGACTGCAGCTCGCCCTGTAGTCTGTGAGCAGCCATAGCCTGGTTGTCTCCAGCTCAGGGTTGTTCACTGCGTCATACCGCCAAATCAATTTTCATTTTGTTTTAAGTAGTGCAGGCTGCTGCACATTTTTTCAAAAAATTCCTATTAGTGTCTTTCCACCCGTCTCCAGCTAACTTGTGGAAAAACACTACATAGGATAACGTAGAGGAGGGTTTTTGGGCCTTGCAGCGCCGTTTACGTCTGTCTGCACGGTCTCCGTGTGACTGCAGCTCTATCCGTTGTCAGTTCAGCCCCCAAAAAATAAATAAATAATAAAGTTCACCAAACACACCAGTTACACCACTTTACATTTGTGTAGGCCACATTAGCTCATATTAAAGTCTAGTCCACACTTTAGAAAATTAGTGTTTCTTATACCTGTTAGGAGGAGTTGCTCAGGAATAAGCACACAAAGCCGTTAGTACTTTTCTGCTTATCTTTATCAGTCAACCAAGATGAAGAAGGCAGTGAGTAAGGCACGTGGGCGTGGGCGTGGGCGCGGAGCAGGGAGGGGACGTGGGGATTCTGTGCCTGCTGCGGGCACCGGTGACTCATCAGCACCCACATTCACCAGGCAACAGTCATTCATGCGCAGCTTTGTGTCAGAGCGCCGTACACCGCTGCTGCGTGAAGAATAAATTGAAGCCGTTGTCGGATGGATGGAAGCTAATGCATCAACTTCAGTTAGTGCCACATCCTCTCAGACACAGAGCACTGTAGAGCAGCCATCTGTCTCTTCACCACCTGCCAAATTGCCCAGGCAGACAGAGAGCCCAGGACAGGAGCCGTCTCTACTTCTGTTCTCTGAATCTCTTGGCTTGGAAACAGGGGGCCAGCCAAGCAGCATTGGAGAAATGGAAGAAGAGGCAGGGTGCAGTGATGCCCAACAGCTTTTTCTCTCTTCCTCTGAAGAGGCGGGTGGGCCAGTGGCTCCGGTCACCACATCGCAGGCCGCATCAGCTGATGATGACACTCAGGTGCCACTTACTGGTGCGTGCTCTGCTGCTGAGACTACCCAGGAGGAGCAGTTGGGGGCAGAGGGTAGTGTAGATGATGAGGTCCTTGACCCATCTTGGCGTGAGGGACAGGAAGGTGGTGGGAGCAGCTCTGAGGAAGAGATTCCCCGTACGGCCCAGAGAGGGAGAGGGAGGGGGAAGACTGCGGATCCTGCAGCCTCCGCTTTGGCACCCGTAAGGAGCATGTCTCTTCCAAAAGCCAAAAAGGGCGCTCCCAAGACTTGCAGTGCCTGGTCCTTTTTTGACACAGTTGCAGATGACATTTGCTATGTCAGATGCAAGGTGTGTCATCAAAAAGTCAAAAGAGGTCGAAATGTCAGCAACCTCAATACCTCCAACATGTGGAAACATGTGCGCAACAGGCACCCGGCGGAGTTAGAAAAACACACTGAAGAGCTAGGCCAACCAACAGCGGCAGCTACCACCTCTTCAGCTCGTGTTGCCTCTTCCTCTAGCTCACACGCAGCTGGTTCGGCTTCCTCCCAGGATCGCCGTGGAAGAACCTCTGGCCCTGTTGTCCAGAGACCCGCTGTAATTCCACCCGCAGCACCACTTTCCCAGTCATCCACACACTCCCAGCCCAGTCTACAGCCATCGGTAGTACAGGCATGGGAGAAAAGGCGGCCTTTCTCGTCAAACCACCCACGAGCACAGGCTCTGACTGCAGGCATTGCCAAACTTCTTTCACTGGAAATGCTGTCATTCAGGCTGGTGGAGACTGACAGCTTCCGTGACTTGATGTCATTGGCAGTCCCACAGTACAATGTGCCCAGCCGCTTTTACTTCAGCAGGCAAGCCGTCCCTGCCCTGCACAAGCATGTGGAGGGACACATAAAACACGCGCTACTGAACGCCGTCAGTAGCAAGGTCCACCTCACCACCGATGCGTGGACCAGTCAACATGGACAGGGGCGATACCTTTCCCTCACTGCCCATTGGGTTAATGTCGTTGAGCCGGGTACAGACCGTGCGAGTGGCGCAGGACGTGTCCTGCCCACTCCAAGGATTGCAGGAATCCATTCTGTACGCATTGACTCCTCCTCTTACACCAGTTCCTCAGAATCATCGCTGCAGGAGCCGTCACAGTCCACCTCCACATGGACCCGTGATGAACGTGTACCTGTTACGACCGACATGAGCACAGCCGTGGCCAAACGTCAACAGGCCGTCTTGAAATTAATTTTTTTGGGGAATCGTAGCCACACAGCGCAGGAGCTCTGGAATGCCATCAAGCAGGAGAGCGATGTGTGGTTTGTGCCAGCGAATCTCCAGCCAGGCATGGTAGTGTGTGATAATGGCCGAAATCTGGTGGCAGCTCTGGGCCTCGGCAACCTCACTCACATCCCATGTCTGGCACATGTGCTCAATTTGGTCGTGCAGAGCTTTTTGAGGGACTATCCGGATCTTGATGCACTGCTGCACACAAGGTCCGCCTAGAGTGTGCTCACTTGCGGCGTTCCAGCACGGCAAAAGCGCGCATTGCGGCTCTGCAGCGCCGACACCGCCTGCCGGAACATCGCATCATATGTGACCTACCTACCAGGTGGAATTCCACGTTACATATGTTGGAGCGGTTGTGTGAGCAGCAGCAAGCTGTAATGGAGTACCAGCTGCTTCAGGCGCAAAGAAGTCGCAGTCAGCGCCGTACAGACTTCACAACCACAGAGTGGGCCACTATGAATGACGTCTGCCAGGTTTTGCGTCCCTTTGATTATTCCACGCGGATGGCGAGTGCAGATGATGCACTAGTCAGCATGACTGTCCCCCTTATCTGCCTGCTTGAAAAATCACTGCAAGCGCTAAGGGATGATGTTGTGGAAGAGGTGGAGGATGAGGATTCACCATTTCCATCATCTTCTGGACAGTCAGCGCCACGTGGTTCCTCACAAACGCGTAGGCAGGGTACAGTTTGTGAGGAGGATGAGGAGGAGTCAATGGAGGAGGAAGACATCCGACCAGAGGAGGGAGTTACCGAATTGTCCAGTACTCAGTGTGTACAGCGAGGGTGGGGTGATGACGAGCAGGCAGAGATCACGCCTCCAGCAGGGGACAGCGTTTCTTGGGCAGTTGGCAGTCTGCAGCACATGGTGGATTACATGCTGCAGTGCCTGAGAAACGACCGCCGCATCGCCCACATTCTCAACATGTCTGATTATTGGGTGTTCACCTGTTGTGATTTTGCTTTTTGCTCCCTCTAGTGGTCATTAGTGATTTGACTCTGGAGCTTCTGTCTTTTCCTATATCCTCACCTGGGCCGTTAGTTCAGGGGCATTGCTATATAAGCTCCCTGGACCTTCAGTTCAATGCCTGGCATCGTTGAAATCAGAGCTAATCTGTTGTGCTCTTGTCCTATGATCCGGGTTCCTGTATTTCAAGTTAAGTCTGCTTCCTTGCTTTTTGCTTTTGTTTTGTTTGGTATATTTGTCCAGCTTGTTCCAATCTGTATCCTGACCTTTGCTGGAAGCTCTAGGGGGCTGGTGTTCTCCCCCCGGACCGTTAGACGGTTCGGGGGTTCTTGAATCTCCAGCGTGGATTTTTATAGGGTTTTTGTTGACCAGATAAGTTATCTTGCTATATTCTGCTATTAGTAAGCTGGCCTCTCTTTGCTGAACCTGGTTCATTTCTGTGTTTGTCATTTCCTCTTACCTCACCGTTATTATTTGTGGGGGGCTTGTATCTTGCTTTGGGGTCCCTTTCTCTGGAGGCAAGAGAGGTCTTTGTTTTCTTCTCCTAGGGGTAGTTAGATTCTCCGGCTGGCGCGAGTCATCTAGCGATCACCGTAGGCATGATCCCCGGCTACTTCTAGTGTTGACGTTAGGAGTAGCTATTTGGTCAACCCAGTTACCACAGCCCTATGAGCTGGATTTTTGAATCTCGCAGACTTACACGTTCCTCTGAGACCCTGTCCACTGGGGTCATAACAGTATGCCAGGCCAGTATTAAATGTTTAATGCATTGCAGAAGTGGGATTATAAGAAAGAAAATTTTGAGGTTTTTTTTCCCTCTCTCATTTTTTTTTTTCTTTTCCCCTTTACCTCAGAGTGGCTTAAGCTTGCTGCAGACATGAATGTCCAGACCTTGATTACAAGTGTGGACCAGATTGCCGCTCGTGTGCAGGGTATACAAGATTATGTTACCAGAAATCCTAGGTCTGAACCCAAGATTCCGATTCCTGAACTGTTTTCAGGAGACCGATTTAAGTTTAGGAATTTCAGGAATAATTGTAAATTGTTTTTGTCCCTGAAACCTTGTTCGTCTGGAGACTCTGCTCAACAAGTAAAAATTGTTATTTCATTCTTACGGGGTGACCCTCAAGATTGGGCTTTTTCGTTGGCGCCAGGAGATCCGGCATTGGCTGATATTGATGCGTTTTTTCTGGCGCTCGGTTTACTTTATGAGGAACCCAATCTTGAGATTCAGGCAGAGAAAGCCTTGCTGGCTATGTCTCAGGGCCAGGACGAGGCTGAGGTGTATTGCCAAAAATTTCGGAAATGGTCCGTGCTGACACATTGGAACGAGTGTGCACTGGCCGCTAATTTTAGAAATGGCCTTTCTGAGGCCATTAAGAATGTTATGGTGGGTTTTCCCATTCCCACAGGTCTGAATGATACCATGTCCCTGGCTATTCAAATTGACCGGCGGTTGCGGGAGCGCAAAACCGCAAATTCCCTCATGTTGTTGTCTGAACAGACACCTGATGTGATGCAATGTGATAGAAAAACCGCAAATTCCCTCATGGTGTTGTCTGAACGGACACCTGATTTGATGCAATGTGATAGAATCCTGACTAGAAATGAGAGGAAAATTCATAGACGCCGGAATGGCTTGTGCTACTACTGTGGTGATTCTACACATGTTATCTCAGCATGCTCTAAACGTATATCTAAGGTTGTTAGTCCTGTCACCGTTGGTAATTTGCATCCTAAGTTTATTCTGTCTGTAACTTTGATTTGCTCACTGTCATCTTATCCTGTCATGGCGTTTGTAGATTCAGGTGCTGCCCTGAGTCTTATGGATCTCTCATTTGCTAAGCGCTGTGGTTTTATCCTTGAACCATTAGAAAATCCTATCCCTCTTAGGGGTATTGATGCTACGCCATTAGCAGAAAATAAACCGCAGTATTGGACACAGGTTACCATGTGCATGACTCCTGAACACCGCGAGGTGATACGTTTTCTCGTTCTACATAAAATGCATGATTTGGTTGTTTTGGGGCTGCCATGGTTACAGACCCATAATCCAGTCCTTGACTGGAAGGCTATGTCAGTGTCTAGTTGGGGCTGTCGTGGTATTCATGACGATTCCCTGCCTGTGTCTATTGCTTCTTCTACGCCTTCGGAAGTTCCTGAGTATTTGTCTGATTATCAGGATGTCTTCAGCGAGTCCAGATCCAGTGCATTGCCTCCTCATAGGGAATGTGATTGTGCAATAGATTTGATTCCAGGCAGTAAATTTCCTAAGGGAAGACTGTTTAATCTGTCGATACCTGAACATACCGCTATGCGTTCATATATCAAGGAGGCTCTGGAGAAAGGACACATCCGTCCGTCTTCTTCCCCTCTTGGTGCGGGATTCTTTTTTGTGGCTAAAAAGGACGGATCTTTGAGGCCTTGTATTGACTATCGACTTTTAAACAAGATCACTGTCAAATTTCAGTATCCTTTGCCGCTGTTGTCTGACTTGTTTGCCCGGATTAAAGGTGCCAAGTGGTTTACCAAGATAGATCTTCGTGGTGCGTACAACCTTGTGCGCATTAAGCAAGGGGATGAATGGAAAACCGCATTCAATACGCCCGAAGGTCATTTTGAGTACTTGGTGATGCCTTTTGGGCTCTCTAATGCCCCTTCAGTTTTTCAGTCCTTTATGCATGACATTTTCCGGAACTATCTGGATAAATTTTTGATCGTTTATCTGGATGATATTCTGGTTTTTCTGATAATTGGGACTCGCATGTGGAGCAGGTCAGGATGGTCTTTAAAATTTTGCGTGAAAATTCTTTGTTTGTCAAGGGCTCAAAGTGTCTTTTTGGTGTACAGAAGGTTCCCTTTTTGGGGTTCATTTTTTCCCCTTCTGCTGTGGAGATGGACCCAGTCAAGGTCCGAGCTATTCTTGATTGGACTCAGCCCTCGTCAGTTAAGAGTCTTCAGAAGTTCTTGGGTTTCGCTAACTTCTACCGTCGTTTTATCGCTAACTTTTCTAGCATTGTGAAACCTTTGACGGATATGACCAAGAAGGGCTCCGATGTGGTTAATTGGGCTCCTGCTGCCGTGGAGGCTTTCCAGGAGTTGAAACGTCGGTTTACTTCGGCGCCTGTTTTGTGCCAGCCTGATGTCTCGCTTCCCTTTCAGGTTGAGGTGGATGCTTCAGAGATTGGAGCAGGGGCCGTTTTGTCGCAGAGAGGCCCTGGTTGCTCTGTTATGAGACCTTGCGCCTTTTTCTCTAGGAAGTTTTCGCCTGCGGAGCGAAATTATGATGTGGGCAATCGGGAGTTGTTGGCCATGAAATGGGCATTTGAGGAGTGGCGTCATTGGCTCGAGGGTGCTAAGCATCGTGTGGTGGTCTTGACTGATCACAAAAATCTGATGTATCTCGAGTCTGCTAAACGCCTGAATCCTAGACAGGCCCGCTGGTCATTGTTTTTCTCCCGTTTTGACTTTGTTGTCTCGTATTTACCAGGTTCAAAAAATGTGAAGGCCGATGCTCTTTCCAGGAGCTTTGTGCCTGATGCTCCTGGAGTCGCTGAACCTGTTGGTATTCTTAAGGATGGTATTATCTTGTCAGCTATTTCTCCAGATCTGCGACGTGTGTTGCAGAGATTTCAGGCTGATAGGCCTGATTCTTGTCCACCTGACAGACTGTTTGTGCCTGATAAGTGGACCAGCAGAGTCATTTCCGAGGTTCATTCCTCGGTGTTGGCAGGTCACCCAGGAATTTTTGGCACCAGAGATCTGGTGGCCAGATCCTTTTGGTGGCCTTCCTTGTCTAGGGATGTGCGGTCATTTGTACAGTCCTGTGGGACTTGTGCTCGAGCTAAGCCTTGCTGTTCTCGTGCCAGCGGGTTGCTCTTGCCCTTGCCTGTCCCTAAGAGACCTTGGACACATATCTCCATGGATTTCATTTCTGATCTTCCGGTGTCTCAAGGCATGTCTGTTATCTGGGTGATATGTGATCGCTTCTCCAAGATGGTCCATTTGGTTCCTTTGCCTAAGCTGCCTTCCTCTTCCGATCTGGTTCCTGTGTTTTTCCAGAACGTGGTTCGTTTGCACGGCATCCCTGAGAATATTGTGTCAGACAGAGGATCCCAGTTCGTTTCCAGATTCTGGCGATCCTTTTGTAGTAGGATGGGCATTGACTTGTCGTTTTCGTCTGCTTTCCATCCTCAGACTAATGGACAGACGGAGCGAACTAATCAGACTTTGGAGGCTTATTTGAGGTGTTTTGTCTCTGCTGATCAGGACGATTGGGTGACCTTCTTGCCGTTGGCTGAGTTTGCCCTTAATAATCGGGCTAGTTCCGCCACCTTGGTTTCGCCGTTTTTCTGCAACTCTGGTTTCCACCCTCGTTTTTCTTCGGGTCATGTGGAACCTTCTGACTGCCCTGGGGTGGATTCTGTGGTGGATAGGTTGCAGCGGATCTGGAATCTTGTGGTGGACAACTTGAAGTTGTCACAGGAGAGGGCTCAGCGCTTTGCCAACCGCCGCCGCGGTGTGGGTCCCCGACTACGTGTTGGGGATTTGGTGTGGCTTTCTTCCCGCTTTGTTCCTATGAAGGTTTCCTCTCCCAAATTTAAACCTCGTTTTATTGGTCCTTACAAGATATTGGAAATCCTTAATCCTGTATCCTTTCGCCTGGATCTTCCTGTGTCGTTTGCTATCCACAACGTGTTTCATAGGTCCTTGTTGCGGCGGTACGTTGTGCCTGTGGTTCCTTCTGCTGAGCCTCCTGCTCCGGTGTTGGTTGAGGGCGAGTTGGAGTACGTGGTGGAGAAGATCTTGGATTCTCGTCTCTCCAGGCGGAGGCTTCAGTACCTGGTCAAGTGGAAGGGCTATGGTCAGGAAGATAATTCCTGGGTGGTCGCCTCTGATGTTCATGCGGCCGATTTAGTTCGTGCCTTTCACGCCGCTCGTCCTGATCGCCCTGGTGGTCGTGGTGAGGGTTCGGTGACCCCTCACTAAGGGGGGGGGTACTGTTGTGATTTTGCTTTTTGCTCCCTCTAGTGGTCATTAGTGATTTGACTCTGGAGCTTCTGTCTTTTCCTATATCCTCACCTGGGCCGTTAGTTCAGGGGCTTTGCTATATAAGCTCCCTGGACCTTCAGTTCAATGCCTGGCATCGTTGAAATCAGAGCTAATCTGTTGTGCTCTTGTCCTATGATCCGGGTTCCTGTATTTCAAGTTAAGTCTGCTTCCTTGCTTTTTGCTTTTGTTTTGTTTGGTATTTTTGTCCAGCTTGTTCCAATCTGTATCCTGACCTTTGCTGGAAGTTCTAGGGGGCTGGTGTTCTCCCCCCGGACCGTTAGACGGTTCGGGGGTTCTTGAATCTCCAGCGTGGATTTTTATAGGGTTTTTGTTGACCAGATAAGTTATCTTGCTATATTCTGCTATTAGTAAGCTGGCCTCTCTTTGCTGAACCTGGTTCATTTCTGTGTTTGTCATTTCCTCTTACCTCACCGTTATTATTTGTGGGGGGCTTGTATCTTGCTTTGGGGTCCCTTTCTCTGGAGGCAAGAGAGGTCTTTGTTTTCTTCTCCTAGGGGTAGTTAGATTCTCCGGCTGGCGCGAGTCATCTAGCGATCACCGTAGGCATGATCCCCGGCTACTTCTAGTGTTGGCGTTAGGAGTAGCTATTTGGTCAACCCAGTTACCACAGCCCTATGAGCTGGATTTTTGAATCTCGCAGACTTACACGTTCCTCTGAGACCCTGTCCACTGGGGTCATAACATTCACCCTCCTCGATCCTCGCTACCGGGACAACGTAGAAAGCCTCATCACACCGTTGAACCGGGAGCGAAAAATGCGGGAGTACCAAGACACACTGGTCAATTCCATCATCTTCTCCATTCCAACTGAGAGAAGTGCTGCTAGTGCATTCCAAAGCAGCTCAGTGCGTCCAGGCAGTGGTGGAGGCTCTGCACAAAGAGGGAGCAGAAGCAGTGCCTCTGCCCAAGGCAAGACCAGTATGGCCCAACTGTGGCACAGTTTTCTGTGCCCCCCACAAAAGTCTACACCATCACAGACGGCTCCAGTCAGCAGGAGGCAACGGTTCCGTCAGATGGTGACAGACTACATGTCTTGCCCTCTTGCTGTACTCCCAGACGGCTCTTCCCCTTTCAAGTTTTGGGTCTCAAAGCTGGATACATGGCCAGAGCTAAGCCAGTATGCATTGGAGGTGCTGTCTTGCCCTGCGGCCAGTGTATTATCGGAACGTGTCTTTAGTGCTGCAGGTGGTGTACTAACTGACCGTCGCATGCGACTATCCTCCGATAACGTTGACCGGCTTACTTTCCTGAAAATGAACAAGGCCTGGATCTCGCTGGAATTTGCCACTCCTCCTCCTGATTAAATAATTAGGTCACTGTATACGTTATCCAGGTCTCCTGTTGTGTTCATCTTTCTACCACCTGAACTTAAATTCCTGGGCTCCAACACCGCCAGTTGAGGCTCAGAAGTGCCGTCTGCACAGTCAAAACATACGACCCAGTGTTATTGGGTTTCAGTAACGTCAGCTGATCCCCAGCTGTGTAGCCGGCAATGTGTCATGCGACCGCCACGCTGACACAACAACTGAAATGTAAGGAAATCTGTTCCCCCCCCCCCCCAAGGCGTTTGTTACTGAAAGAGCCACCTTGTGCAGCAGTAATGCTGCACAAGGAAAAGGTAGCTATTTTGGTTTAGCTCCTTGCACACGCAGAACTTAACACTTATAAAATGTGTCCACTGATACCGTAAAACCGTCCCGGAGGTGGGACTTTCCTTCGTAATATGACGCAGCAAAGCCGTCATTCCTACCCCCCCGGCGCCGCGCCCCGGCTCCTCAGCGTTGTTTGATTCCGTCCCGGAGCCTGCGCTGTTATGTTATCCCGTGGCCAGGCACACTTAGCGCTGCCCGTCTTCTGGCATCATGTGGTGTCAGGATGGCTGCGCCTGTGCGGCCGCGCTGGCCGAGAGCCCGCCTCGCAGTGTCTTCTGATTTAATCCCACTGGGGGCCTGGGATCCATGGACATGCGCAGTGCATATCTGAACCTCCACCTCTCACTCATCTCCCTATGGCTTCTTCAGACTGTTCGGTGTCAGCTGGTCCCTAATAGCATGCCACGGCCATGACACCGCACAGTCTTAAGAAGCCGTAGGGAGGGGAGTGTGTTGTGAAATTGGATTTTGGGCTCCCCCGGTGGCCACTGGTGGAATTGAACTTGTGTGCATCATCCCCTCTGTTCACCTGTTCCCATCAGGATGTGGGAGTCGCTATTTAACCTTGCTCCTCTGTCACTTCCATGCCGGTCAACATTGTAATCAGAAGCCTTTCTGTGCATGTTCCTGCTACCAGACAACTTCCAGCTAAGTCGGACTTTTGTCCTTGTTTGTTTTTTGCATTTTGTTCCAGTTCACAGCTGCAGTTTCGTTTCTGTGTCTGGAAAGCTCTTGTGATCTGAAATTGCCACTCTGATGTTATGAGTTAATACTAGAGTCTTAAAGTAATTTCAGGATGGTGTATTGATAGGGTTTTCAGCTGACCATGAAAGTACCCTTTCTGTCTTCCTGCTATCTAGTAAGCGGACCTCGATTTTGCTAAACCTATTTTCATACTACGTTTGTCATTTTCATCTTAAATCACCGCCAATATATGTGGGGGCCTCTGTCTGCCTTTCGGGGAAATTTCTCTAGAGGTGAGCCAGGACTATATTTTCCTCTGCCAGGATTAGTTAGTCCTCCGGCTGGCGCTGGGCGTCTAGGGATAAAACGCAGGCTACACTACCCGGCTACTGTTAGTTGTGCGGCAGGTTTAGTTCATGGTCAGTTTAAGTTTCCATCCTTCCAAGAGCTAGTTCCTATGTATGCTGGGCTATGTTCTCTTGCCATTGAGAACCATAACAGTTTGACCGGCCGTAAAGGGTTAAATTAATTGGCAGAGAAAAGAGAGAAAAAAGAAGTCTGCTGAAAAATTTTTTTTTTTTTTTTTTTCCTTCAGTTCTGAGTGTGCTTTCAATTGAATCACTTGCAAGTCTGCCTATATTGCAGCCTTCCTCTCTCTCTCTCCTTCTAATCCTGGAATGGCTCTGTGTTCACCTGTTTAAAATGGATATTCAGAGTTTAGCTGCAGGTTTGAATAATCTCACCACGAAAGTTCAAAATTTACAAGATTTTGTTGTTCATGTTCCTATATCTGAACCTAGAATTCCTTTGCCTGAATTTTTCTCGGGGAATAGATCTTGCTTTCAAAATTTCAAAAATAATTGCAAGTTGTTTTTGTCCCTGAAATCTCGCTCTGCTGGAGATCCTGCTCAGCAGGTCAGGATTGTGATTTCCTTGCTCCGGGGCGACCCTCAAGATTGGGCTTTTGCATTGGCTCCAGGGGATCCTGCGTTGCTCAATGTGGATGCGTTTTTTCTGGCCTTGGGGTTGCTTTATGAGGAACCTCATTTAGAGCTTCAGGCGGAAAAAGCCTTGATGTCCCTATCTCAGGGGCAAGATGAAGTTGAAATATACTGCCAAAAATTCCGTAAATGGTCTGTGCTTACTCAGTGGAATGAGTGCGCCCTGGCGGCGAATTTCAGAGAGGGTCTCTCTGATGCCGTTAAGGATGTTATGGTGGGTTTCCCTGTGCCTGCGGGTCTGAATGAGTCCATGACAATGGCTATCCAGATCGATAGACGTCTGCGGGAGCGCAAACCTGTGCACCATTTGGCGGTGTCTACTGAGAAGACGCCAGAGAATATGCAATGTGATAGAATTCTGTCCAGAAGCGAACAGCAGAATTTTAGACGAAAAAATGGGTTGTGCTTTTATTGTGGTGATTCAACTCATGTTATATCAGCATGCTCTAAGCGTACTAAGAAGCTTGATAAGTCAGTTTCAATTGGCACTTTTCAGTCTAAGTTTATTCTATCTGTGACCCTGATTTGTTCTTTATCATCTATTACCGCGGATGCCTATGTCGACTCTGGCGCCGCTTTGAGTCTTATGGATTGGTCCTTTGCCAAACGCTGTGGGTATGATTTAGAGCCTCTTGAAACTCCTATACCTCTGAAGGGGATTGACTCCACCCCATTGGCTAGTAATAAACCACAATACTGGACACAAGTAACTATGCGAATTAATCCGGATCATCAGGAGATTATTCGCTTTCTTGTGCTGTATAATCTACATGATGTGTTGGTGCTTGGATTGCCATGGCTGCAATCTCATAACCCAGTCCTCGACTGGAACGCTATGTCTGTGTTAAGCTGGGGATGTAAGGGGATGCATGGGGACGTACCTTTGGTTTCCATTTCGTCATCTATTCCCTCTGAGATTCCTGAATTCTTGTCTGACTATCGTGACGTTTTTGAAGAACCTAAGCTTGGTTCATTACCTCCGCACCGGGAGTGCGATTGTGCCATAGATTTGATTCCGGGTAGTAAATACCCTAAGGGTCGTTTATTTAATCTGTCTGTGCCTGAACATGCTGCTATGCGAGAATATATAAAGGAGTCCTTGGAAAAGGGACATATTCGTCCTTCGTCATCTCCCTTAGGAGCCGGTTTTTTCTTTGTGTCTAAGAAAGATGGCTCTTTGAGGCCGTGTATTGATTATCGGCTTTTGAATAAAATCACGGTTAAATATCAATATCCGTTGCCACTGCTGACTGATTTGTTTGCTCGCATAAAGGGGGCCAAGTGGTTCTCTAAGATAGATCTCCGTGGGGCGTATAATTTGGTGCGAATTAAGCAGGGGGATGAGTGGAAAACCGCATTTAATACGCCCGAGGGCCACTTTGAGTATTTGGTGATGCCTTTTGGCCTTTCAAATGCCCCTTCAGTCTTTCAGTCCTTTATGCATGACATTTTCCGTGATTATTTGGATAAATTTATGATCGTGTATCTGGATGATATTCTGATTTTTTCGGATGACTGGGACTCTCATGTCCAGCAGGTCAGGAGGGTTTTTCAGGTTTTGCGGTCTAATTCCTTGTGTGTGAAGGGTTCTAAGTGCGTTTTTGGGGTTCAAAAGATTTCCTTCTTGGGATACATTTTTTCCCCCTCTTCCATCGAGATGGATCCTGTCAAGGTTCGGGCTATTTGTGATTGGACGCAACCCTCTTCTCTTAAGAGTCTTCAGAAATTTTTGGGCTTTGCTAACTTTTATCGTCGATTTATTGCTGGTTTTTCTGATGTTGTTAAACCATTGACTGATTTGACTAAGAAGGGTGCTGATGTTGCTGATTGGTCCCCTGCTGCTGTGGAGGCCTTTCGGGAGCTTAAGCGCCGCTTTTCTTCCGCCCCTGTGTTGCGTCAGCCTGATGTTGCTCTTCCTTTTCAGGTTGAGGTCGACGCTTCTGAAATCGGAGCTGGGGCGGTTTTGTCGCAAAGAAGTTCCGACTGCTCCGTGATGAAACCTTGTGCTTTTTTTTCTCGTAAATTTTCGCCCGCCGAGCGGAATTATGATATTGGGAATCGGGAGCTTTTGGCCATGAAGTGGGCTTTTGAGGCGTGGCGTCATTGGCTTGAGGGGGCTAGACATCAGGTGGTGGTATTGACCGACCACAAAAATTTAATTTATCTTGAGTCCGCCAGACGCCTGAATCCTAGACAGGCGCGCTGGTCGTTGTTTTTCTCTCGGTTTAATTTTGTGGTGTCATACCTACCGGGTTCTAAGAATGTTAAGGCGGATGCCCTTTCTAGGAGTTTTGAGCCTGACTCCCCTGGTAATTCTGAACCTACAGGTATCCTTAAGGATGGAGTGATATTGTCTGCCGTTTCTCCAGACCTGCGGCGGGCCTTGCAGGATTTTCAGGCGGATAGACCTGATCGTTGCCCACCTGGTAGACTGTTTGTTCCTGATGATTGGACCAGTAAAGTCATTTCTGAGGTTCATTCTTCTGCGTTGGCAGGTCATCCTGGAATCTTTGGTACCAGGGATTTGGTGGCAAGGTCCTTCTGGTGGCCTTCCCTGTCACGAGATGTACGAGGCTTTGTGCAGTCTTGTGACGTTTGTGCTCGGGCCAAGCTTTGTTGTTCTCGGGCTAGTGGATTGTTGTTGCCCTTGCCTATCCCGAAGAGGCCTTGGACGCACATCTCGATGGATTTTATTTCGGATCTTCCTGTTTCTCAGAAGATGTCTGTCATCTGGGTGGTGTGTGACCGTTTCTCTAAGATGGTCCATTTGGTTCCCCTGCCTAAGTTGCCTTCTTCTTCCGAGTTGGTTCCTCTGTTTTTTCAAAATGTGGTTCGTTTGCATGGTATTCCGGAGAATATCGTTTCTGACAGAGGAACCCAATTCGTGTCTAGATTTTGGCGGGCATTCTGTGCTAGGATGGGCATAGATTTGTCTTTCTCGTCTGCTTTCCATCCTCAGACTAATGGCCAGACCGAGCGGACGAATCAGACTTTGGAGACATATTTGAGGTGTTTTGTGTCTGCAGATCAGGATGATTGGGTTGCTTTTTTGCCTTTAGCGGAGTTTGCCCTCAATAATCGGGCCAGCTCTGCCACCTTGGTGTCTCCTTTTTTCTGTAATTCGGGGTTTCATCCTCGATTTTCCTCCGGTCAGGTGGAATCTTCGGATTGTCCTGGAGTGGATGCTGTGGTGGAGAGGTTGCATCAGATTTGGGGGCAGGTGGTGGACAATTTGAAGTTGTCCCAGGAGAAGACTCAGCTTTTTGCCAACCGCCGGCGTCGGGTTGGTCCTCGGCTTTATGTCGGGGACTTGGTGTGGTTGTCTTCTCGTTTTGTCCCTATGAGGGTTTCTTCTCCTAAGTTTAAGCCTCGGTTCATCGGCCCGTACAAGATATTGGAGATTCTTAACCCTGTGTCCTTCCGTTTGGACCTCCCTGCATCTTTTTCTATTCATAATGTTTTTCATCGGTCATTGTTGCGCAGGTATGAGGTACCGGTTGTGCCTTCCGTTGAGCCTCCTGCTCCGGTGTTGGTTGAGGGCGAGTTGGAGTACGTTGTGGAAAAAATCTTGGACTCCCGTGTTTCCAGACGGAAACTCCAGTATCTGGTCAAATGGAAGGGATACGGTCAGGAGGATAATTCTTGGGTGACTGCCTCTGATGTTCATGCCTCCGATCTGGTCCGTGCCTTTCATAGGGCTCATCCTGATCGCCCTGGTGGTTCTGGTGAGGGTTCGGTGCCCCCTCCTTGAGGGGGGGGGTACTGTTGTGAAATTGGATTTTGGGCTCCCCCGGTGGCCACTGGTGGAATTGAACTTGTGTGCATCATCCCCTCTGTTCACCTGTTCCCATCAGGATGTGGGAGTCGCTATTTAACCTTGCTCCTCTGTCACTTCCATGCCGGTCAACATTGTAATCAGAAGCCTTTCTGTGCATGTTCCTGCTACCAGACAACTTCCAGCTAAGTCGGACTTTTGTCCTTGTTTGTTTTTTGCATTTTGTTCCAGTTCACAGCTGCAGTTTCGTTTCTGTGTCTGGAAAGCTCTTGTGATCTGAAATTGCCACTCTGATGTTATGAGTTAATACTAGAGTCTTAAAGTAATTTCAGGATGGTGTATTGATAGGATTTTCAGCTGACCATGAAAGTACCCTTTCTGTCTTCCTGCTATCTAGTAAGCGGACCTCGATTTTGCTAAACCTATTTTCATACTACGTTTGTCATTTTCATCTTAAATCACCGCCAATATATGTGGGGGCCTCTGTCTGCCTTTCGGGGAAATTTCTCTAGAGGTGAGCCAGGACTATATTTTCCTCTGCCAGGATTAGTTAGTCCTCCGGCCGGCGCTGGGCGTCTAGGGATAAAACGCAGGCTACGCTACCCGGCTACTGTTAGTTGTGCGGCAGGTTTAGTTCATGGTCAGTTTAAGTTTCCATCCTTCCAAGAGCTAGTTCCTATGTATGCTGGGCTATGTTCTCTTGCCATTGAGAACCATAACAGGAGTGAGAGGCGAGGATATGCACTGCGCATGG
Source organism: Ranitomeya variabilis (assembly GCF_051348905.1). Taxonomy (NCBI): domain Eukaryota; kingdom Metazoa; phylum Chordata; class Amphibia; order Anura; family Dendrobatidae; genus Ranitomeya; species Ranitomeya variabilis. The sequence continues at coordinate 159,112,723 of NC_135239.1, read as the reverse complement.
CCATGGATCCAAGGCCCCCAGTGGGATAAAATCAGAAGACACTGCGAGGCGGGCTCTCGGCTAGCGCGGCCGCACAGGCGCAGCCAGCCTGACACCAAATGATGTCAGAAGATGGGCAGCGCTAAGTGTGCCTGGCCAAGGGATAACATAACAGCGCAGGCTCCGGGACGGAATCAAACAACGCTGAGGAGCCGGGGCGCGGCGCCGGGGGGGTAGGAATGACGGCTGTGCTGCGTCATATTACGAAGGAAAGTCCCACCTCCGGGACGGTTTCACGGTTTCAGGGGACACTGTTATGACCCCAATGGCGAGGGTCTCAGAGAAACAAGTAAGTCTGCGACGTACAAAAATCCAGCTCATAGGGCAGTGGTAACTGGGTTGACCATATATCTACTCCTAATGCCAACACTAGAAGTAGCCGGGGAACATGCCTACGTTGGTCGCTAGATGTCTCGCGCCAGCCGGAGGACTAACTACCCCTAGAAGAGGAAAACAAAGACCTCTCTTGCCTCCAGAGAATAGACCCCAAAAGTAGGATACAAGCCCCCCACAAATAATAACGGTGAGGTAAGAGGAAATGACAAACACAGAGATGAACTAGATTTAGCACAGAGAGGCCCACTTACTAATAGCAGAATGTAGTAAGATAACTTATATGGTCAACGAAAACCCTAACAAAAATCCACACTGGAGATTCAAGAACCCCCGAACCGTCTAACGGCCCGGGGGGAGAACTCCAGCCTCCCTAGAGCTTCCAGCAAGGTTAGGATACAGATTATGTGCAAGCTGGACAAAAATGCAAACAAAAACAAATAGCAAAAAGCAAGAAAGCAGACTTAGCTTAATTTAGCAGGAACCAGGATCAGTAGGCAAGAGCACAACAGATTAGCTCTGATTACAACGTTGCCAGGCATTGAACTGAAGGTCCAGGGAGCTTATATAGCAACACCCCTGACCTAACGACCCAGGTGAGCATACAAGGGATGGCAGACATTCCCAGAGTCAAATCACTAGTAACCACTAGAGGGAGCCAAAAAGATAAATTCACAACAGTACCCCCCCCTTAGTGAGGGGTCACCGAACCCTCACCAAGACCACCAGGGCGATCAGGATGAGCGGTGTGAAAGGCACGAACCAAATCGGCCGCATGCACATCAGAGGCGACCACCCAGGAATTATCCTCCTGACCATAGCCCTTCCACTTGACCAGGTACTGAAGCCTCCGCCTGGAGAGACGAGAATCTAAGATCTTCTCCACCACGTACTCCAACTCGCCCTCAACCAACACCGGAGCAGGAGGCTCAGCAGAAGGAACCACAGGCACAACGTACCGCCGCAACAAGGACCTATGAAATACGTTGTGGATGGCAAACGACACCGGAAGATCCAGGCGAAAGGATACAGGATTAATGATTTCCAATATCTTGTAAGGACCAATGAAGCGAGGCTTAAATTTGGGAGAGGAGACCTTCATAGGAACAAATCGAGAAGACAGCCATACCAAATCCCCAACGCGAAGTCGGGGACCCACACCGCGGCGGCGGTTGGCAAAACGCTGAGCCTTCTCCTGTGACAACTTCAAGTTGTCCACCACATGACTCCAGATCCGCTGCAACCTATCCACCACGGAATCCACCCCAGGACAGTCAGAAGGCTCCACATGTCCCGAGGAAAAACGAGGATGGAAACCAGAGTTGCAGAAAAATGGCGAAACCAAGGTGGCGGAACTAGCCCGATTATTAAGGGCGAATTCAGCCAACGGCAAGAAGGTCACCCAATCATCCTGATCAGAAGAGACAAAACACCTCAAATAAGCCTCCAGAGTCTGATTAGTTCGCTCCGTTTGTCCGTTAGTCTGGGGATGGAAAGCGGATGAAAACGACAACTCAATGCCCATCCTACCACAAAAGGATCGCCAGAACCTGGAAACAAACTGGGATCCTCTGTCCGACACAATATTCTCAGGAATGCCGTGCAAACGAACCACGTTCTGGAAGAACACAGGAACCAGATCAGAAGAGGAGGGCAGCTTAGGCAAAGGAACCAAATGGACCATCTTGGAGAAACGATCACATATCACCCAGATGACAGACATGCCCTGAGACACCGGAAGATCAGAAATGAAATCCATAGAGATGTGTGTCCAAGGTCTCTTCGGGACAGGCAAGGGCAAGAGCAACCCGCTGGCACGAGAGCAGCAAGGCTTAGCTCGAGCACAAGTACCACAGGACTGCACAAATGACCGCACATCCCTTGACAAGGAAGGCCACCAAAAGGACCTGGCCACCAGATCTCTGGTGCCAAAAATTCCCGGGTGCCCTGCCAACACCGAGGAATGAACCTCGGAAATGACTCTGCTGGTCCATCTAGCAGGCACAAACAATCTGTCAGGTGGACAAGAGTCAGGCCTACCAGCCTGAAATCTCTGCAACACACGTCGCAGATCTGGAGAAATAGCAGACACGATAACTCCTTCCTTAAGAATACCCACAGGTTCAGCGACTCCAGGAGCATCAGGCACAAAGCTCCTAGACAGAGCATCGGCCTTCATATTCTTAGAACCTGGTAAATACGAGACCACAAAGTCAAAACGGGAGAAAAACAATGACCAGCGGGCCTGTCTAGGATTCAGGCGTTTAGCAGACTCGAGATACATCAGATTTTTGTGATCAGTCAAGACCACCACACGATGCTTAGCACCCTCGAGCCAATGACGCCACTCCTCAAATGCCCACTTCATGGCCAACAACTCCCGATTGCCCACATCATAATTTCGCTCTGCCGGCGAAAACTTCCTAGAGAAAAAGGCACAAGGTCTCATAGTAGAGCAACCAGGGCCTCTCTGCGACAAAACGGCCCCTGCCCCAATCTCCGAAGCATCCACCTCAACCTGAAAGGGAAGTGAGACGTCAGGCTGGCACAAAACAGGCGCCGAAGTAAACCGGCGTTTCAACTCCTGGAAAGCCTCCACGGCAGCAGGAGCCCAGTTAGCTACATCAGAGCCTTTCTTGGTCATATCCGTCAGCGGTTTAACAACGCTAGAGAAATTTGCGATAAAACGACGGTAGAAGTTAGCAAAACCCAAGAACTTCTGAAGACTCTTAACTGACGAGGGTTGAGTCCAATCATGAATAGCTCGGACCTTGACTGGATCCATCTCCACAGCAGAAGGGGAAAAAATGAACCCCAAAAAGGGAACCTTCTGTACACCAAAGAGACACTTTGAGCCTTTTACAAACAAAGAATTTTCACGCAGAATCTCAAAAACCATCCTGACCTGCTCCACATGCGAGTCCCAATCATCAGAAAAAACCAGAATATCATCCAGATAAACAATCAGACATTTATCCAGATACTTCCGGAAAATGTCATGCATGAAGGACTGAAAAACTGAAGGTGCATTAGAGAGCCCAAATGGCATCACCAAGTACTCAAAATGACCTTCGGGCGTATTGAATGCGGTTTTCCATTCATCGCCCTGCCTAATGCGCACAAGGTTGTACGCACCACGAAGGTCTATCTTGGTGAACCACTTGGCACCTTTAATCCGGGCAAACAAATCTGACAACAGCGGCAAAGGATACTGAAATTTGACAGTGATCTTATTTAAAAGCCGATAGTCAATACAAGGCCTCAAAGATCCGTCCTTTTTGGCCACAAAAAAGAATCCCGCACCAAGAGGGGAAGAAGAAGGACGGATATGCCCCTTCTCAAGAGACTCCTTGATATATGAACGCATCGCGGTATGTTCAGGTACCGACAGATTAAACAGTCTCCCCTTAGGAAACTTACTGCCAGGAATCAAATCTATTGCACAGTCACATTCCCTATGAGGAGGCAGTGCACTGGACTTAGACTCGCTGAAGACATCCTGATAATCAGACAAATACGCCGGAACTTCCGAAGGCGTAGAAGAAGCAATAGACAAGGGCCGGGAATCTCCATGAATTCCATGGCAGCCCCAACTTGACACTGACATAGCCTTCCAGTCCAAGACTGGATTATGGGTCTGTAACCATGGCAAACCCAAAACAACCAAATCATGCATTTTATGCAGAACAAGAAAACGTATTACCTCCCGATGTTCGGGAGTCATGCACATGGTAACCTGTGTCCAAAACTGCGGTTTATTTTTTGCCAATGGCGTAGAATCAATACCCCTAAGAGGGATAGGATTTTCCAATGGCTCAAGAACAAATTCGCAGCGCTTGGCAAATGACAGATCCATAAGGCTCAGGGCAGCACCCGAGTCCACAAACGCCATGACAGGATACGATGACAGTGAGCAAATCAAAGTTACAGATAGAATAAATTTAGGTTGCAAATTACCAATGGCGACCGGACTAACAACCTTAGTAAGACGTTTAGAGCATGCTGAGATAACATGTGTAGAATCACCACAGTAGTAACACAAGCCATTCTGGCGTCTATGAATTTTCCGCTCATTTCTAGTCAGGATTCTATCACATTGTATTAAATCAGGTGCCTGTTCAGACAACACCATGAGGGAATTTGCGGTTTTGCGCTCCCGCAACCGCCGGTCGATTTGAATAGCCAGGGCCATAGAATCATTCAGACCTGTGGGAATGGGAAAACCCACCATCACATTCTTAACGGCTTCAGAAAGGCCATTTCTAAAATTAGCAGTCAATGCACACTCGTTCCACTGGGTCAGCACGGACCATTTCCGAAATTTTTGGCAATATACTTCAGCCTCGTCCTGGCCCTGAGACATCGCCAGCAAGGCTTTTTCTGCCTGAATCTCAAGATTGGGTTCCTCATAAAGCAAACCGAGCGCCAGAAAAAACGCATCAATGTCAGCCAATGCTGGATCTCCTGGCGCCAGCGAGAAGGCCCAATCCTGAGGGTCGCCCCGTAAAAAAGAAATAACAATTTTTACTTGCTGAGCGGAGTCTCCAGATGAACAGGGTTTCAGGGACAAAAACAATTTACAATTATTCCTGAAATTTCTAAATTTAAATCGGTCTCCGGAAAACGGTTCAGGAATCGGTATCTTAGGTTCTGACATAGGACTTCTGATAACATAATCTTGTATGCCCTGCACACGAGCAGCAAGCTGGTCCACACTTGTAATCAAGGTCTGGACATTCATGTCTGCAGCAAACACAAGCCACTCAGAGGTAAAGGGGAAAAGAAAAAAAAATGAGAGAGAGAAAAAAAAACTCAGAACTTTCTTTCTTATAATCCCGCTTCTGCAATGCATTTAACATTTAATACTGGCCTGGCAAACTATTATGACCCCAATGGCGAGGGTCTCAGAGAAACAAGTAAGTCTGCGACGTACAAAAATCCAGCTCATAGGGCAGTGGTAACTGGGTTGACCATATATCTACTCCTAACGCCAACACTAGAAGTAGCCGGGGAACATGCCTACGTTGGTCGCTAGATGTCTCGCGCCAGCCGGAGGACTAACTACCCCTAGAAGAGGAAAACAAAGACCTCTCTTGCCTCCAGAGAATAGACCCCAAAAGTAGGATACAAGCCCCCCACAAATAATAACGGTGAGGTAAGAGGAAATGACAAACACAGAGATGAACTAGATTTAGCACAGAGAGGCCCACTTACTAATAGCAGAATGTAGTAAGATAACTTATATGGTCAACGAAAACCCTAACAAAAATCCACACTGGAGATTCAAGAACCCCCGAACCGTCTAACGGCCCGGGGGGAGAACTCCAGCCTCCCTAGAGCTTCCAGCAAGGTTAGGATACAGATTATGTGCAAGCTGGACAAAAATGCAAACAAAAACAAATAGCAAAAAGCAAGAAAGCAGACTTAGCTTAATTTAGCAGGAACCAGGATCAGTAGGCAAGAGCACAACAGATTAGCTCTGATTACAACGTTGCCAGGCATTGAACTGAAGGTCCAGGGAGCTTATATAGCAACACCCCTGACCTAACGACCCAGGTGAGCATACAAGGGATGGCAGACATTCCCAGAGTCAAATCACTAGTAACCACTAGAGGGAGCCAAAAAGATAAATTCACAACAGGACACATTTTATAAGTGTTTAGTTCTGTGTTTGCAAGGAGCGTGATGAAAAGAGCCACCTTTTCCTTTTGCATCTTTTGTGCTGCACAAGCTGGCTCTTTCAGCTACAAACGCCTTGGGGGGGGGGGTTAAAGGTTCCCTTTCGACTTTCTCAGGCTTCGGCCTACATTGTGTTCCTCTGCTTTTCCACCTGTCGTTGGGCTCCAACACCGCTAGTTGCCGTCCAGAAGTGCTGTCCGCACAGTCCCAACAGTCGCTCCTCTGTTATTGGGGTTCAGTAACGTCAGCTGTTCCCCAGCTGTGTGTGTGGCAATCCCTCCTACCTCCTCCTCCTCCACCTGTCCCTGGGCTCCAACACCGCCAGTTGCCGTCCAGAAGTGCTGTACGCACAGTCAACAGTCCCTCCTCTGTTATTGGGGTTCAGTAACGTCAGCTGTTCCCCTGCTGTGTGTGTGGCAATCCCTCCTACCTCCTCCTCCTCCACCTGTCCCTGGGCTCCAACACCGCAAGTTGCCGTCCAGAAGTGCTGTACGCACAGTCAACAGTCCCTCCTCTGTTATTGGGGTTCAGTACCGTCAGCTGTTCCCCTGCTGTGTGTGTGGCAATCCCTCCTACCTCCTCCTACCTCCTCCTCCACCTGTCCCTGGGCTCCAACACCACCAGTTGCCGTCCAGAAGTGCTGTACGCACAGTCAACAGTCCCTCCTCTGTTATTGGGGTTCAGTAACGTCAGCTGTTCCCCTGCTGTGTGTGTGGCAATCCCACCTACCTCCTCCTACCTCCTCCTCCTCCACCTGTCCCTGGGCTCCGACACCGCCAGTTGCCGTCCAGAAGTGCTGTACGCACAGTCAACAGTCCCTCCTCTGTTATTGGGGTTCAGTAACGTCAGCTGTTCCCCTGCTGTGTGTGTGGCAATCCCTCCTACCTCCTCCTCCTCCACCTGTCCCTGGGCTCCAACACCGCCAGTTGCCGTCCAGAAGTGCTGTACGCACAGTCAACAGTCCCTCCTCTGTTATTGGGGTTCAGTACCGTCAGCTGTTCCCCTGCTGTGTGTGTGGCAATCCCTCCTACCTCCTCCTCCTCCACCTGTCCCTGGGCTCCAACACCGCCAGTTGCCGTCCAGAAGTGCTGTACGCACAGTCAACAGTCCCTCCTCTGTTATTGGGGTTCAGTACCGTCAGCTGTTCCCCTGCTGTGTGTGTGGCAATCCCTCCTACCTCCTCCTCCTCCACCTGTCCCTGGGCTCCAACACCGCCAGTTGCCATCCAGAAGTGCTGTACGCACAGTCAACAGTCCCTCCTCTGTTATTGGGGTTCAGTACCATCAGCTGTTCCCCTGCTGTGTGTGTGGCAATCCCTCCTACCTCCTCCTACCTCCTCCTCCTCCACCTGTCCCTGGGCTCCAACACCGCCAGTTGCCGTCCAGAAGTGCTGTACGCACAGTCAACAGTCCCTCCTCTGTTATTGGGGTTCAGTAACGTCAGCTGTTCCCCTGCTGTGTGTGTGGCAATCCCACCTACCTCCTCCTACCTCCTCCTCCTCCACCTGTCCCTGGGCTCCAACACCGCCAGTTGCTGTCCAGAAGTGCTGTACGCACAGTCAACAGTCCCTCCTCTGTTATTGGGGTTCAGTACCGTCAGCTGTTCCCCTGCTGTGTGTGTGGCAATCCCTCCTACCTCCTCCTACCTCCTCCTCCTCCACCTGTCCCTGGGCTCCAACACCGCCAGTTGCCGTCCAGAAGTGCTGTACGCACAGTCAACAGTCCCTCCTCTGTTACTGGGGTTCAGTACCGTCAGCTGTTCCCCTGCTGTGTGTGTGGCAATCCCTCCTACCTCCTCCTAACTCCTCCTCCTCCACCTGTCCCTGGGCTCCAACACCGCCAGTTGCCGTCCAGAAGTGCTGTACGCACAGTCAACAGTCCCTCCTCTGTTATTGGGGTTCAGTACCGTCAGCTGTTCCCCTGCTGTGTGTGTGGCAATCCCTCCTACCTCCTCCTACCTCCTCCTCCACCTGTCCCTGGGCTCCAACACCGCCAGTTGCCGTCCAGAAGTGCTGTACGCACAGTCAACAGTCCCTCCTCTGTTATTGGGGTTCAGTAACGTCAGCTGTTCCTCTGCTGTGTGTGTGGCAATCCCACCTACCTCCTCCTACCTCCTCCTCCTCCACCTGTCCCTGGGCTCCAACACCGCCAGTTGCCGTCCAGAAGTGCTGTACGCACAGTCAACAGTCCCTCCTCTGTTATTGGGGTTCAGTACCGTCAGCTGTTCCCCTGCTGTGTGTGTGGCAATCCCTCCTACCTCCTCCTACCTCCTCCTCCTCCACCTGTCCCTGGACTCCAACACCGCCAGTTGCCGTCCAGAAGTGCTGTACGCACAGTCAACAGTCCCTCCTCTGTTATTGGGGTTCAGTACCGTCAGCTGTTCCCCTGCTGTGTGTGTGGCAATCCCTCCTACCTCCTCCTCCTCCACCTGTCCCTGGGCTCCAACACCGCCAGTTGCCGTCCAGAAGTGCTGTACGCACAGTCAACAGTCCCTCCTCTGTTATTGGGGTTCAGTACCGTCAGCTGTTCCCCTGCTGTGTGTGTGGCAATCCCTCCTACCTCCTCCTCCTCCACCTGTCCCTGGGCTCCAACACCGCCAGTTGCCGTCCAGAAGTGCTGTACGCACAGTCAACAGTCCCTCCTCTGTTATTGGGGTTCAGTACCGTCAGCTGTTCCCCTGCTGTGTGTGTGGCAATCCCTCCTACCTCCTCCTACCTCCTCCTCCTCCACCTGTCCCTGGGCTCCAACACCGCCAGTTGCCGTCCAGAAGTGCTGTACGCACAGTCAACAGTCCCTCCTCTGTTATTGGGGTTCAGTAACGTCAGCTGTTCCCCTGCTGTGTGTGTGGCAATCCCACCTACCTCCTCCTACCTCCTCCTCCTCCACCTGTCCCTGGGCTCCAACACCGCCAGTTGCCGTCCAGAAGTGCTGTACGCACAGTCAACAGTCCCTCCTCTGTTATTGGGGTTCAGTACCGTCAGCTGTTCCCCTGCTGTGTGTGTGGCAATCCCTCCTACCTCCTCCTCCTCCACCTGTCCCTGGGCTCCAACACCGCCAGTTGCCGTCCAGAAGTGCTGTACGCACAGTCAACAGTCCCTCCTCTGTTATTGGGGTTCAGTACCGTCAGCTGTTCCCCTGCTGTGTGTGTGGCAATCCCTCCTACCTCCTCCTACCTCCTCCTCCTCCACCTGTCCCTGGGCTCCAACACCGCCAGTTGCCGTCCAGAAGTGCTGTACGCACAGTCAACAGTCCCTCCTCTGTTATTGGGGTTCAGTACCGTCAGCTGTTCCCCTGCTGTGTGTGTGGCAATCCCTCCTACCTCCTCCTACCTCCTCCTCCTCCACCTGTCCCTGGGCTCCAACACCGCCAGTTGCCGTCCAGAAGTGCTGTCCGCACAGAGCCAAACACCTCGCCAATGTGTTAGTGGGGTTCAGCACCGCCAGCTGTTCCCCTGCTGTGCAGCCGGCAACGTGTACTGCGACCGCCACGCAGGCACAACAAGTTAAATTTAAGGGAACCTGTCCCCCCCCCCAGGCGTTTGTTACTGAAGGAGCCACCTTGTGCAGCAGTGATGATGCAAAGGGAAAAAGTGCCTCTTTTCGTGGTGCTCCTTGCACATGCTGATCCTAACACTTATGAAAAGTGTCCCCTCCTACCGTGATACCGTCCGGTTGGTGGAACTTTCCTTTGTGATGTGACGCAGCACAGCCGTCATTCTTACCCCCTTGGCGCCGTGCGCCGCCTCCTCAGCGTTGTTTGAATCAGTCCCGGAGCCTGCGCTGTTAGGTTAGCCCTTGCCCATGCACACATTTTGCGCTGCCCGTCTTCTGACATCATTTGGTGTCAGGCTGGCTGCGCCTGTGCGGCCGCGCTGGCTGAGAGCCCGCCTCGTACTGTCTTCTGATTTAATCCCACTGGGGGCCAGAGATCCATGGACATGCGCAGTGCATATCTGAACCTCCACCTCTCACTCATCTCCCTACGGCTTATTCAAACTGTGCGGTGTCAGCTGGTCCCTAATAGCATGCCACGGCCGTGACACCGCACAGTCAGAAGAAGCCGTAGGGAGATGAGTGAGAGGTGGAGGTTCAGATATGCACTGCGCATGTCCATGGATCTCAGGCCCCCAGTGGGATTAAATCAGAAGACAGTACGAGGCGGGCTCTCGGCCAGCGCGGCCGCACAGGAGCAGCCAGCCTGACACCAAATGATGTCAGAAGACGGGCAGCGCAAAATGTGTGCATGGGCAAGGGCTAACCTAACAGCGCAGGCTCCGGGACTGATTCAAACAACGCTGAGGAGGCGGCGCACGGCGCCAAGGGGGTAAGAATGACGGCTGTGCTGCGTCACATCACAAAGGAAAGTTCCACCTACCGGACGGTATCACGGTAGGAGGGGACACTTTTTATAAGTGTTAGGTTCAGCATGTGCAAGGACCATAATTAAAAGAGCTAAGTTTACCTTTTCCAGCATTAGTGCTGTACACGATGGCTCTTTCAGCTACAAACGCCTGGGGGGGGGGTTAAAGTTTCCCTTTCAACTTGCTCCAGTGCAGGCTTCGGCCTACACTCTGCTCCCTCTCCTCCTCCTGCTGACCCTGGGCTCTAACACCGCCAGTTGGGGCCCAGATGTGCTAGCTGCACAGAGCCAAACACCAGCCAATGTGTCAGTGGGGTTCAGCACCGCCAGCTGTTCCCCTGCTGTGTAGCCGGCAACGTGTCCTGCGACCGCCACGCAGACACAAGAACTGAAATTGAAGGGAACCTGTCCACCCTCCCCCAGGTGTTTCTATGTTTTACAGCCACCTTGTACAGCAGTAATGCTGCATGTGTGCAAGGTGGCTCAGAAACGTATTCTCCTTGCACTCGTGGAACTGAACACGTCTAAAATGTGTCCTCTGTGACCATTAAAACGTCCCTCAGGTGTGATTTTCCTTTGTATTGACACGCAACAAGCTCCTTGGTAACGCTGCCCGTCTTCTGGCATCATTGTTTGGCTGGGTGCGCCTCTGCGGCCGCCCTGCCCGACACAACGCCCCTCGGTGTCTTATTTATTTTGACTGCGAGGGTGTGATTGATGGGCATGAGCAGTGCATATCTTCGCCAGGCTGTCACTCAGCTCCTTCCGCCTTCTTCAGACTGTGCGGCTTCATGGCCGCGGCATGCGATAAGGGATCAGCTGACGCCACATAGTCTGAAGCAGGTGTAAGAACCCAAGCGAGAGGCGAAAATATGTACTGCGCCAGGCCATGAATCACAGCCCCGCAGTGTTTTAACTATGTCAAGACACTGCGGGGCTGGGATTCATGGGCATCGCGAACCGCACCGGCCGACATCAAATGATGTCAGAGGACGGGCAGCACTAACAGCGCAAGGCCAAGGGATAACACGACAGCGCAGACTCCTGTGCAACAAATAACGATGCTCAGGAGGCCGCGCAAAGCACCAAGGTGGCATTTTTGCCAGCTGTACTGCGTCTCTTTACGAACGGAACTCACGCCTCCAACACAGTTTGACTGTATAAAGGGCTAAATGTTATACGTGTTTCATTCAGCGTGTGCAAGGAGCAAAATTAAAAGAGCAACCTTTGACTTGTGCAGCACTACTGCTGCATAAGCTGTGGCTCTTCTACTTTGTAACCCCTGAGGGGGGTGTTGTGAATTTGGATTCTGGGCTCCCCCGGTGGCCGCTTGTGGAATTGGACTTGTCATCCTCTTTCCTGTTTCACCTGTTTCCATCAGTAGTGGGTGTCGCTATTTAAGCTCATTTCTCTGGTGGTTTCTTGCCGGTCAACAATGTTATCTGATGCCTCTCAGTGCTTGTTCCTGCTTCTGACAACTACTAGATAAGTTGGACTTTTGTCCATGTTTCGTTTTGCCTATTTGTTCCAGTTCACAGCTGAAGTTTTGTTACTGTGTCTGGAAAGCTCTCGTTGATCAGGGATTGCTACTCTGGTGTTATGAGTTAATGCCAGAGTTTAAGGTAATCTCTGGATGGTGTTTTGTTAGTGTTTTTCTGCTGACCATGAAAGTATACTATCTGTCTTCTGCTATCTAGTAAGCGGACCTCAAATTTGCTAAAGACTATTTTCCTGCTGCGTTTGTTGTTTCATCTGAACTCACCGTCATTATATGTGGGGGGCTATTGTCTTCTTTGGAATATTTCTCTAGAGGTGAGCCAGGTCTTATATTTCCCTCTGCTAGCTATTTAGGTCTTAGGCCAGAGCTGGGCATCTAGCAATAAATAGGAAATGCTACCTGGCTATTTCTAGTTGCGCGGCAGGCTTAGTTCATGGTCAGTATAGTTCCGTCTTCCGAGAGCTTGTCCCTCTATAGGCTTGCTATGATCTCTGCCTGCAGAGATCATGACAGTTTGACCGGCCAGTAAAGTGTTAAAGACCCAGGTTGAGAAAGGAGAGTTATAAGAAGTCTGCTGGAATTTTTTTTTTTTTTTTTTTTTTTTTTTTTCCTCCAGTTTGCCTTGCTGCAGTCTTTTTTCTCTCTCTCTCCTCCTAATCTCTGTATGGCTCTGTGTGCACCTGACAATAATGGATCTTCAGAGTGTAACTGCGGGTTTGAATAATCTCATCACGAAAGTACAAAATTTACAAGATTTTGTGGTACATGCTCCAGTATCTGAGCCGAGAATTCCTTTGCCGGAGTTCTTCACAGGGAATAGAGCTAGCTTCCAGAATTTCCGAAATAATTGTAAGCTGTATTTGTCCCTGAAGTCTCGTTCAGCTGGAGACCCTGCTCAGCAGGTTAGGATTGTGATTTCCTTGCTCAGGGGTGACCCTCAAGATTGGGCCTTCTCATTGCCAGCAGGGGATCCTGCGTTGCGCGATGTGGATGCGTTTTTTCTGGCCTTGGGCTTGCTTTATGAGGAACCTCATTTGGAACTTCAGGCAGAAAAAACTTTGATGGCACTATCTCAGGGGCAAGACGAAGCTGAGGTTTACTGCCAAAAATTCCGTAAATGGTCTGTGCTTACTCAGTGGAATGAGTGCGCCTTGGCGGCAACTTTCAGAGAAGGTCTCTCTGATGCCGTTAAGGATGTTATGGTGGGGTTCCCTGTGCCTGCAGGTCTGAATGAGTCCATGACAATGGCTATTCAGATTGATAGGCGTCTGCGGGAGCGCAAACCGGTGCACCATCTGGCGGTGTCTATGGAAAAGACGCCAGAAAGTATGCAGTGTGATAGAATTCTGTCCAGGAGCGAGCGACAGAATTTTAGACGGAAGAATGGATTGTGCTTCTATTGTGGGGATTCTACTCATGTTATATCAGCATGCTCTAGGCGTACAAAGAAGCTTGATAAGTCTGTTTCCATTGGCACCATTCAGTCTAAGTTTATTTTGTCTGTAACCCTGATTTGCTCTTTGTCATCCATTGCCACGGACGCCTATGTTGACTCTGGCGCCGCTCTGAGTCTTATGGATTGGTCCTTTGCCAATCGTTGTGGTTTTGATTTAGAGCCTTTGGAGACTCTTATTCCTCTGAAGGGGATTGACTCCACCCCATTGGCTAATAATAAACCACAATACTGGACACAAGTAACCATGCGTATCAATCCGGATCACCAGGAGATTATTCGTTTCCTGGTGCTGTATAATTTACATGACGATTTGGTACTGGGATTGCCATGGTTGCAGTCTCACAATCCAGTCTTGGACTGGAGAGCAATGTCTGTGTTGAGCTGGGGATGTAAGGGTATTCATGGGGACTTACCTTTGGTTTCTATTTCGTCGTCCATTCCCTCTGAAGTCCCTGAGTTCCTCTCTGATTATCAAGACGTCTTTGACGAACCCAAGCTTGGGTCGTTACCTCCGCACCGTGAGTGCGATTGTGCCATAGATTTGATACCGGGTTGCAAATATCCAAAGGGTCGTTTGTTTAATCTGTCTGTGCCGGAACATGCTGCTATGCGGGAATATATAAAGGAGTCTTTGGAAAAGGGACATATTCGTCCATCTTCTTCTCCCTTGGGAGCTGGGTTTTTCTTTGTCTCAAAAAAGGACGGCTCTTTGAGACCATGTATTGATTATCGGCTTCTGAATAAGATCACTGTTAAGTACCAATACCCATTGCCATTGCTTACTGATTTGTTTGCTCGTATAGAGGGTGCTAAGTGGTTCTCTAAAATTGATCTTCGTGGGGCGTATAATTTGGTGCGGATCAGGCAGGGGGATGAGTGGAAGACCGCATTTAATACGCCCGAGGGCCACTTTGAGTATTTGGTCATGCCTTTTGGTCTTTCTAATGCCCCTTCAGTTTTCCAGTCTTTTATGCATGATATTTTCCGCGATTTTCTGGATAAATTTATGATAATATATCTGGATGATATTCTGATTTTTTCTGATGACTGGGACTCTCATGTCCAGCAGGTCAGGAGAGTTTTTCAGGTTCTGCGGTCTAATTCTTTATGTGTGAAGGGGTCTAAGTGCGTTTTTGGGGTCCAGAAAATTTCCTTTTTGGGGTATATTTTTTCTCCCTCTTCCATTGAGATGGATCCCGTCAAGGTGCAAGCTATTTGTGACTGGACTCAGCCCTCCTCTCTTAAGGGTCTTCAGAGATTTTTGGGCTTTGCCAACTTTTACCGCCGATTTATTGCTGGTTTTTCGGATGTCGTTAAACCACTGACTGATTTGACCAGACATGGCGCTGATGTTGCTAATTGGTCCCCTCATGCTGTAGAGGCCTTTCAGGAGCTTAAGCACCGTTTTGCCTCTGCCCCTGTGTTACGTCAGCCTGATGTGAATCTGCCTTTTCAGGTTGAGGTTGACGCTTCGGAGATCGGAGCTGGGGCAGTGTTGTCGCAGAAAGGTTCCGACTGCTCCGTCATTAGGCCTTGTGCCTTCTTTTCTCGCAAATTTTCGCCCGCAGAGCGGAATTATGATGTTGGGAATAGGGAGCTTTTGGCCATGAAGTGGGCGTTTGAGGAGTGGCGCCATTGGCTAGAGGGGGCTAAGCATCAGGTGGTGGTATTGACTGACCACAAAAATTTGATTTATCTTGAGACTGCCAGGCGCCTGAATCCTAGACAGGCGCGCTGGTCTTTATTTTTTTCTCGCTTTAATTTTGTGGTGTCGTACCTACCGGGTTCTAAGAATGTTAAGGCAGATGCCCTTTCTAGGAGTTTTGACCCGGACTCTCCTGGTAATGCTGAACCCACAGGTATCCTTAGGGAGGGAGTAATTTTGTCGGCCGTTTCTCCTGATCTGCGGCGGTCCTTGCAAGAGTTTCAGGCGGATAGACCGGATCGTTGTCCGCCTGATAGACTGTTTGTTCCGGATGATTGGACCAGTAGAGTCATCTCTGAGGTACATTCTTCTGCATTGGCAGGTCATCCCGGAATTTTTGGTACCAGGGATTTGGTGGCAAGATCCTTCTGGTGGCCTTCCCTGTCACGAGATGTGCGAGTCTTTGTGCAGTCATGTGACATTTGTGCTCGGGCCAAGTCTTGTAGTTCTCGGGCTAGCGGACTGCTGTTGCCCTTGCCTATTCCTAAGAGGCCTTGGACACACATCTCGATGGATTTTATTTCAGATCTGCCTGTTTCCCAGAAGATGTCTGTCATCTGGGTGGTCTGTGACCGTTTCTCTAAAATGGTCCATTTGGTTCCTCTGCCCAAGTTGCCTTCTTCTTCTGAGTTGGTTCCTCTGTTTTTTCAGAATGTTGTCCGATTGCACGGTATTCCTGAGAATATTGTTTCTGACAGAGGTACCCAATTTGTGTCTAGATTTTGGCGGGCATTCTGTGCTAGGATGGGCATAGATTTGTCTTTTTCATCTGCTTTTCACCCTCAGACTAATGGCCAGACCGAGCGGACTAATCAGACCCTGGAGACATATCTGAGGTGTTTTGTCTCTGCTGACCAGGATGATTGGGTTGCTTTTTTGCCATTGGCAGAGTTCGCCCTCAATAATCGGGCCAGCTCTTCCACCTTGGTGTCC
The DNA here is from genome assembly GCF_051348905.1 of Ranitomeya variabilis. Classification (NCBI taxonomy): domain Eukaryota; kingdom Metazoa; phylum Chordata; class Amphibia; order Anura; family Dendrobatidae; genus Ranitomeya; species Ranitomeya variabilis. The sequence continues at coordinate 159,096,722 of NC_135239.1, read as the reverse complement.
CCGTTTTTCTGTAATTCGGGGTTTCACCCTCGATTTTCCTCCGGTCAGGTGGAATCCTCGGATTGTCCTGGAGTGGATGCGGTGGTGGAGAGATTGCATCACATCTGGGGGCAGGTTATGGACAATTTGAAGTTGTCCCAGGAGAAGACTCAGCGTTTTGCCAACCGTCATCGTCGTGTTGGTTCTCGGCTTTGTGTTGGAGATTTGGTGTGGTTGTCTTCTCGTTTTGTCCCTATGAGGGTCTCTTCTCCTAAGTTTAAACCTCGGTTTATCGGCCCTTATAGAATATTGGAGATTCTTAATCCTGTTTCTTTCCGTTTGGACCTCCCTGCGTCCTTTTCCATTCATAACGTTTTTCATCGGTCGTTATTGCGCAGGTATGAGGTACCTGTTGTACCTTCAGTTGAGCCTCCTGCTCCGGTGTTGGTGGAGGGTGAGTTGGAGTACGTTGTGGAGAAAATTTTGGACTCTCGTGTTTCCAGACGGAGACTCCAGTATCTGGTTAATTGGAAGGGTTACGGCCAGGAGGATAATTCTTGGGTCAATGCATCTGATGTTCATGCTTCTGATCTTGTTCGTGCCTTCCATAGGGCTCATCCTGGTCGCCCTGGTGGATCTGGTGAGGGTTCGGTGCCCCCTCCTTGAGGGGGGGGTACTGTTGTGAATTTGGATTCTGGGCTCCCCCGGTGGCCGCTTGTGGAATTGGACTTGTCATCCTCTTTCCTGTTTCACCTGTTTCCATCAGTAGTGGGTGTCGCTATTTAAGCTCATTTCTCTGGTGGTTTCTTGCCGGTCAACAATGTTATCTGATGCCTCTCAGTGCTTGTTCCTGCTTCTGACAACTACTAGATAAGTTGGACTTTTGTCCATGTTTCGTTTTGCCTATTTGTTCCAGTTCACAGCTGAAGTTTTGTTACTGTGTCTGGAAAGCTCTCGTTGATCAGGGATTGCTACTCTGGTGTTATGAGTTAATGCCAGAGTTTAAGGTAATCTCTGGATGGTGTTTTGTTAGTGTTTTTCTGCTGACCATGAAAGTATACTATCTGTCTTCTGCTATCTAGTAAGCGGACCTCAAATTTGCTAAAGACTATTTTCCTGCTGCGTTTGTTGTTTCATCTGAACTCACCGTCATTATATGTGGGGGGCTATTGTCTTCTTTGGAATATTTCTCTAGAGGTGAGCCAGGTCTTATATTTCCCTCTGCTAGCTATTTAGGTCTTAGGCCAGAGCTGGGCATCTAGCAATAAATAGGAAATGCTACCTGGCTATTTCTAGTTGCGCGGCAGGCTTAGTTCATGGTCAGTATAGTTCCGTCTTCCAAGAGCTTGTCCCTCTATAGGCTTGCTATGATCTCTGCCTGCAGAGATCATGACAGGGGGGGTTAAAGGTTACCTTTGAAATTGGTTCAAGTAGGCTTCGGCCTACACTCTGCTCCCCCTGCAGAGCCCGGGCTCCAACACCGCCAGTTGGGGCCCGGTACTGCTAGCTGCACAGAGCCAAACACCAGCCAATGTGTCAGTGGGGTTCAGCACCGCCAGCTGTTCCCCTGCTGTGCAGCCGGCAACGTGTCCTGCAACAGCCACGCAGGCACAACAGACCCAAAGCTGCCGCCAGTGCAGGCTTCGGCCTACACTCTGCTCCATCTCCTCCTCCTGCTGACCCCGGGCTCTAACACCGCCAGTTGGGGCCCGGTACTGCTAGCTGCACAGAGAAAAACACCAGCCAATGTGTCAGTGGGGTTCAGCACCGCCAGCTGTTCCCCTGCTGTGCAGCCGGCATCGTGTCCTGCAAAAGCCACGCAGACACTTGCTCTTGTACCTTCTGCTCCCCATCCTGGTTCCAGTACCGTCAGCTGGTTCCGGGCAGAGCCTTTGGCTTAGGTGCCTCCCTCTGGGTATCCGAGTTCCACCAACGTCAGGTGGTCCTTGGTAGTGCTTTCAGGCACGGGTACCTCCTGCTTAGTAACCGGGTTCCAGTAACGTCAGCTGGTCTTCGGTAGTTCCATTGGCTCTTGGACCTTCGGCTACCCATCCGGGTTCCAGCACCGTCAGCTGGTTCTCGGCAGTGTCTTTTGCTCTTGTACCTTCTGCTCCCCATCCTGGTTCCAGTACCGTCAGCTGGTTCCGGGCAGAGCCTTTGGCTTAGGTGCCTCCCTCTGGGTATCCGAGTTCCACCAACGTCAGGTGGTCCTTGGTAGTGCTTTCAGGCACAGGTACCTCCTGCTTAGTAACCGGGTTCCAGTAACGTCAGCTGGTCCTCGGTAGTTCCATTGGCTCTTGGACCTTCGGGTAGCCATCCGAGTTCCAGTTCCATCAGCTGGTTCTCGGCATTTTCTCAGCCTTCTTGTACCTTCTGCTACATTTCCAAGTTCAAGAGACTAAACACGATGACCCGGAAGACCACCCCTAAGATGACGACGACACCAGAGACGACAACCACCGTGATGACGACGACCCTGGAGACGATGACCCCGAAGACCACCCCGATGACGACGACCCCGGAGACGACGACCCTGAAGACCACCCCGATGACGACGACCCCGGAGACGACGACCCTGGAGACGACGACGACCTGGAAGACCGAGAAGCAGAAGAACAAGAGGCTGCAGAACAAAGAGCAGAAGAACATTAAGCATAAGACTAAATATCAGAGCAAAAGATATTATCTAAATTATAAGCAGAAGAAGACTAAGCAGTGCATGGGGGTGAGTCCGTTCCTCCTCGTGGTGCCCCTGGATAAAGCCTGATGCTGCAGGCCAAACTGAACGCGGACAAATGTAACTCTTTTGTGACAGGCAGAACGGAAGGTGTAATCTTCAAACTTTTATAGATAACAACTACGGGAATGCCTGTCACAAATAAGAATATGATGAAGAAGTAGAATATGATGAAGATAATAGTAAAATAAAAAGAATATGAACAATGTAACCAAAAAAATAATAGGTAGAAGATGAAGAAGAAGATGAATAAGGTGAAGAAGTTGATGTCAAAGAAGCTGATGATGAGGATAATGAAGAAGAAAGTGTGGGAGAAGTAAAAAAGAAGGTGAAGGGTGTGGAAGTAGTGAAACATCAATATCTGACAAAATAAAAAAAAAATTAACATAGTCAAAATCTTTCTAACGCCGAACGTCATAAAAAAACCAAAAACCTGCTATTCTATTACATTGGGCTAAACCTCTGTGCCTTTAATGTCTCCGCCACGTCCCCCAATACATCCTACATTATTCTTAGTTGTTTTCCTTCATGTAGAATGAACCTACAAGTTTATAAAGGGTTTATTTTAATTCCGATATTTTCGTCCCATTGACTTGCATTGGGATCGGGTATCGGTATCGGATTAGATCCGATATTTTGACGGTATCGGCCGATACTTTCCGATACCGATACTTTCCGATATCGGAAAGTATCGCTCAACACTAGTGATCAGTAGTTTGTGCTTTGCTGCGTTTTTTAAACATAGAGCATGTCACCTCTTTCAGCATTTTTGCTGCGTTTTTTCACCCATTGACTTGAATGGGTGTTGAAAAAAATGTAGCAAAAAAGCAGGTATCATTATTTGCTGCATTTTTGCTGCTGAAAATCCAAGGACATTAGCATGGACAAAGAGAAAAAAAAACGCACCAAAAACCGCACCAAAAATGCACCTAAACTTGCGTTTTTGACGCAGCTTCTTTCCTGCCAAGAAGGTCAGGTTTTGCTGCAGAAAAAAAAGCAGCAAAAAGGCCCTGTGTGAACTTACCCTAACTCCTCCCTCTTGTTTCCATGACAACTCCTCACAACTGACACTCTCTCCACCCACACCTTCTACCTAGTTCCTCCCTGGCCTGGAGAGGTATACTGTTGGGTGCTAGTGTGTGGGTACTGGGTAGTGTCCCCTCCTTACTCGAGAGCGGAGTACCACACCTCTAGCTGAGGTGCAGTACCTCTGTGGCGACTGGACCCTCAGGGGTGCCAGCCACACACACATATCAGGAAGACCCCCGGGCAATGTGCGCTTTTTGAGCATTTTCACTACTTAATCTACCACTTCAGTGTCTTTTTTTCTTTATTTCAGCACTAGTGACTAACCGGAAGTAAGAGCCAATGGTCACAAGCACGTCATAAGTCTATGAGAACCTTGTTCTGGCCTCCTTCTGGTGGTCATTAACTCATATTGAGTTGTGACTTCCGGATCACCCAGCAAACACTGGAGCCATCCAGCAAGTCACAAGTTGAGAACAGATGAAGACGGTGGCAGGTAAGTACAGTCTATCGCAAAAGTGAATACACCCCTGGTCAATATTTTATTATATATTTCATGGGACTACATTGAAGATAGGACACTCTAAAACAATGTAAAGTAGTCAGTGTACAGCTTGTATAGCAGTGTAAATTTGCTGTGCCTTCTAATTAACTTAACACACAGCCGTTAAAATAAACCTGTCATCAGGACTTTGTTAAGTAAACTACAGGCAGTGTCAGGTTGGTGCTCTTACACTGATTAAAAGGATACTTGTGGTCAGGGGTGGGATTCAGCCGGTACGACCCGGTACGGGGCAGCCGTTTACTAAAATTTCTATCTGCCAGCGTTCCGGTAATTGAAAATGCCATTTTCAATTACCGGAACGCTGGCAGATAGAAATTTTCAAAATGGTTACCACTGGCAGTGGCGTAGGAAGGGGGGGGCGGGGGGGCGGCACAATGCGGGGGGCGGCACAATACGGGGGGCGGGTCGCCGGCGGCGCAGAATTTACCCGTCCGCATCTCAGCTTCAGAAAAATGGCCGCCGCGATCTCCATCTGCGCATGCGCGGCATCCCGCGGCCATTTTCCTGAAGCCCCGGTCAGCAGAGCACTCCACCTGCGCACGCGCGGCCTCAGGAAGATGGCCGCCCCCACCGATAACCAGAGAGAGCAGAATCGCGGTCAGGTAAGCAGAACTTTTTTTTTTTTTTTTTTTTTATTGAGAGCGGCGATCGGGGGGGCCCAGGGCAGAAAGCTGGACACAGGGGGTCAGAAAGCTGGAAACAGGGGGTCAGAAAGCTGGACGCTGGGGCAGAACGCTGGACGCTGGGGCTGAAAGCTGGACGCTGGGGCAGAAAGCTGGACACTGGGGCAGAAAGCTGGACACAGGGGGGCAGAAAGCTGGACACAGGGGCAGAAAGCTGGACACAGGGGCAGAAAGCTGGACACTGGGGTCAGAACGCTGGACGCTGGGGCAGAACGCTGGACGCTGGGGCAGAACGCTGGATGCTGGGGCAGAACGCTGGACGCTGGGGCAGAACGCTGGACACGGGGGCAGAACGCTGGACACGGGGGCAGAAAGCTGGACACTGGGGCAGAAAGCTGGACACAGGGGGGCAGAAAGCTGGACACAGGGGCAGAAAGCTGGACACAGGGGCAGAAAGCTGGACACAGGGGCAGAAAGCTGGACACTGGGGTCAGAACGATGGACGCTGGGGCAGAACGCTGGACGCTGGGGCAGAACGCTGGACGCTGGGGCAGAACGCTGGACACGGGGGCAGAACGCTGGACACGGGGGCAGAACGCTGGACACGGGGGCAGAAAGCTGGACACAGGGGCAGAAAGCTGGACACTGGGGTCAGAACGATGGACGCTGGGGCAGAACGCTGGACGCTGGGGCAGAACGCTGGATGCTGGGGCAGAACGCTGGACGCTGGGGCAGAACGCTGGACGCTGGGGCAGAACGCTGGACACGGGGGCAGAACGCTGGACACGGGGGCAGAAAGCTGGACACTGGGGCAGAAAGCTGGACACAGGGGCAGAAAGCTGGACACTGGGGTCAGAACGATGGACGCTGGGGCAGAACGCTGGACGCTGGGGCAGAACGCTGGATGCTGGGGCAGAACGCTGGACGCGGGGGCAGAACGCTGGACACGGGGGCAGAAAGCTGGACACGGGGGCAGAAAGCTGGACACAGGGGGGCAGAAAGCTGGAAACAGGGGGTCAGAAAGCTGGACACAGGGGGTCAGAAAGCTGGACGCTGGGGCAGAAAGCTGGACGCTGGGGCAGAACGCTGGACGCTGGGGCAGAACGCTGGACACGGGGGCAGAAAGCTGGACACTGGGGCAGAAAGCTGGACACGGGGGCAGAAAGCTGGAAACAGGGGGTCAGAAAGCTGGACGCTGGGGCAGAAAGCTGGACGCTGGGGCAGAACGCTGGACGCTGGGGCAGAACGCTGGACACGGGGGCAGAAAGCTGGACACTGGGGCAGAAAGCTGGACACGGGGGCAGAAAGCTGGAAACAGGGGGTCAGAAAGCTGGACACGGAGTCAGAAAGCTGGACGCTGGGGCAGAACGATGGACGCTGGGGCTGAAAGCTGGACGCTGGAGCAGAACGCTGGACGCTGGGGCAGAACGCTGGACACGGGGGCAGAACGCTGGACACGGGGGCAGAAAGCTGGACACTGGGGCAGAAAGTTGGACACAGGGGCAGAAAGCTGGACACTGGGGTCAGAACGATGGACGCTGGGGCAGAACGCTGGACGCTGGGGCAGAACGCTGGATGCTGGGGCAGAACGCTGGACACGGGGGCAGAACGCTGGACACGGGGGCAGAACGCTGGACACGGGGGCAGAAAGCTGGACACAGGGGGGCAGAAAGCTGGAAACAGGGGGTCAGAAAGCTGGACACAGGGGGTCAGAAAGCTGGACGCTGGGGCAGAAAGCTGGACGCTGGGGCAGAACGCTGGACGCTGGGGCAGAACGCTGGACACGGGGGCAGAAAGCTGGACACTGGGGCAGAAAGCTGGACACGGGGGCAGAAAGCTGGAAACAGGGGGTCAGAAAGCTGGACACGGAGTCAGAAAGCTGGACGCTGGGGCAGAACGATGGACGCTGGGGCTGAAAGCTGGACGCTGGAGCAGAAAGCTGGACGCTGGGGCAAAAAGCTGGACACGGGGGCAGAAAGCTGGACACTGGGGCAGAAAGCTGGACACTGGGGCAGAAAGCTGGACACAGGGGCAGAAAGCTGGACACAGGGGGGCAGAAAGCTGGACACGGGGGTAGAAAGCTGGACACAGGGGCAGATTGCTGGACACGGGCAGAATGGAGAAACGGGGCATGATTGGAGACACAGGGGGCAGGATGACAGACATGGCGGCATGACTGGAGACACTGGAGGCAGGATTGGAGACAGATGGGGCAGGATCATGGGGCAGGATGGATACGATGGAGACAGATGGGGCAGGATGGGAAGATCATATGGGGCAGGATGGATACTCATTAGGGCAGGATGGGAGAACATATGGCTGACGCCAGGAATGAGACACACAGGGGCTAGGATGGCGAATATTATTACCATAGGGGGCTAATTAAGGGATATTATTCCTGCAGTGATGTATTTATTTTATTTTTTGAGTACACTGTTTTAAATGGAGGGGCGGTCCTATTACTGTGTACAGTGACACTATGTCGCCTTCTTCGTGTGGTGTAATGTAAAAGTTGGGAAAATTAAGTAATGTGTTCTGCAAGTGGAACTCGAGATAACTGTGTTATTTCCTGCAGAGACGAGTCCTGGCTGGATGAAGTGATGGCGGTCTGTGCGGGATGAAAGATGAAGGACTTCACCTAGAGACGTCACTGGTGAGTCAGTGTGTTACCTATACACTGACACTATACACTGTATACTATATACAGAGCTCCTGTGTATAATGTCACTGGTGATCACTGTATTACCCATACACTATATACAGAGCTCCTGTGTATAATGTCACTGGTGATCACTGGATTACCTGTACACAGACACTGCATACTAAGTACAGATCTCCTGTGTATAATGGCACTTATGGTGATAGTATTGTGGGTTTTTTTTTTATTATTGATCAGTACTATAGTATTCAGTCACTATGTGGTGGTAATATGTGGTCTGGTCATGATGTTTTGGTATTTGTTCCTTGTATTTGATATTATTCGATCACTGTGGTGGTAATATGTCATCTGGTCATGGTGTGGCGGTATTTGTGCCTTGTAGATAGTATTATAGAGGGGGGGGGCGCCCTGTAGCCTCCCCCTGGGCCCTGCAGCCCCAAGTCCCCACCAGCCTCCCCCTGGGCCCTGCAGCCCTCTAGCCTCCCCCTGGGCCCTGCAGCCCCAAGTCCCCACTAGCCTCCCCCTGGGCCCTGCAGCCCTGTAGCCTCCCCCTGGGCCCTGCAGCCCCAAGTCCCCACCAGCCTCCCCCTGGGCCCTGCAGCCCTTTAGCCTCCCCCTGGGCCCTGCAGCCCCAAGTCCCCACTAGCCTCCCCCTGGGCCCTGCAGCCCTGTAGCCTCCCCCTGGGCCCTGCAGCCCCAAGTCCCCACCAGCCTCCCCCTGGGCCCTGCAGCCCTCTAGCCTCCCCCTGGGCCCTGCAGCCCCAAGTCCCCACTAGCCTCCCCCTGGGCCCTGCAGCCCCCAGTCCCACTAGCCTCCTGCTGGACTCTGTAGCCTCCCCCCTGGGCCCTGCAGCCCCCAGTCCCACTAGCCTCCCGCTGGACTCTGTAGCCTCCCTCCTGGGCCCTGCAGCACCCAGTCCCCACTAGCCTCCTCCTTTGCCCTGCAGCCCTCTAGCCTTCCCTGGGCCCTGTTGGATGTGGCAGCCAGTCATGGACTATATAGGAGGGAGAAGCTGATGTGTATATGACACGATCGTGTTCATATAGACATCACAGTGCCCCTAACACTTTCTCTCTTATTTTTAGCTACCAGCTGAAGCTGCTGGCTAGAAACACAGTGGATGCCACGTTGACATCATGGAAGACTCCTCAAGGTTTGTTTGGTCCTTGAATAATGTATAGAGAAATGCAGAGCTGTAGTACACAACCCGTATAACACCCCTCTCCCATATACAGTATCAGCGCCCTGTTCTTTGGTGCTAGCATTCTTAGAATTATAAAATTGTAGAGTTGGAAGGGACCTCAAGGGCCATCGGGTCCAACCCCCTGCGAATGCAGGTTTACCTAAGGGCAGGCGCACACGGACGATTTTGCTGCGATTATACGGTGCGTATAATCGCAGCAAAGCGGCTGTCAAACCTGCCCTGCGAGCGGGTCTGAGAGTGCTGGAGGGAGCGCATACCTGCGCTCCTCTTCAAAGCCCGGAGTCGACCGCAAGTGTCCTGAACGGGACTCAAAGAGGCAGCATCGCGCTGCCTCTCTGAGTCCCGTTTAGGACACCTGCGGTCGGGGCGGGCTCTGTAACAGGAATGACTTTAATACCGTATGTCACAACGTATTCTTGTCATTAAGGGAGACAAACTGCTTCCAAAAATATGAATCGTGCCACTGGGCGTGGCTTATTAGTATGGGCGGGGTTATTGAAAATGGGCGTGGCCAAAATTACGGCCGCCGCGACTTAGAGGACCTGTTGTTAAAAATTTGAATCCCACCCCTGCTTGTGGTGAAGAAATCCATCTTCTAGTTGGGGTTTAATCTGTAATTACAGTTTTGAGTTAATGAGATTTTCGTGCTTCGGGGCGGGGAGTGTGGCTCTTTTTTTCGTGCTCTGTCCTCATTGTCATCATTCTGTCTTAAATGACAGGTCACTGAAGTTACCTGCCTCCTATTTTAAATATTGCACTTGCGCAGTTAATATTGTGGTCTTTGAAAAAAAAAAGTAGCTACACCAAAATAGTGCCATTTTGTTTGGAGCAAAAAAAAAATTGGCTCTAGCAAAATGGCCATGGCGCATGCGCAGTAGCATCTATCATCAAGCAATAGATGCTAATGCGCATGCATTGCTGCCATTTTGCGTGAGCAAATTTTTTTTAACCCCTTCACGCCGCAGCCCATTTTTGTTTTTGCATTTAAATTTTTTGCTCCCTTGCTTCCCACGGCCATAACTTTTTATTTTTTTGTCAATATGGCCATGTGAGGGCTTAGAAGCTTCCAAACACATGACATCATCATATGGGCAGTCCAGAATTGTTTAACGGCACAGTAATCTTAGTGTATGTAAACTTTTGACTTTGCAGTAAGTAATAAAAATGCCTTAAAACATTCTCTCTTTTTCATTATTCTGGCATTTGGCAAATATTAATAATTATGACAATCCTAATTGACCTAAAACTGGAAAGGTTTATTCTGATTTCATGTCAGATTTTAAGAAAAACATGCATAGGTGATTTTTTATATAGTGTATGTAAACTACTGGTTTCAACTGTATGTGATTCAGATAGACCCCCGGCGGAAGATTCCCTATAATGAGGCAGATGGAGGCACTGTGGACGCTATAGGATCTGTCATCTGACGGTGTCCGTCTTTTTAGGTGTGCATAAAAGCGTGGTCAACAGTTTTGTGCACCTCTGAAAAGAAGGACACCTCTGAAAAGAGGCCAGATGGAGTCAAGAGTAACTCTGCTGCTGCACTATAGTGAATGGATCTCTCAGGGGTTTCATCTGTCACATCACTCGGAGATTTAGATGGAAACCCCAAAGTAAGTGCTCAGAGTAGAGCACCGGATAAATGTGATCCCAAACATTCTGTAAAATGTTTCAAATAAAAGCTTCAACTCAATCCATAAAAAAGCAAGTCCTCACTCAGGTCTGTCATCTTTTAACAGAATTATAGGGAGCTTCCACATTACTGGTAGTACAAAGGCTTTGGAAGACCACTATGACACCTCACCCCCAAAAGAAATTCAGTGAATTCTGCACTCCCAAATCCAAATGCCCACTTTTAGCTTTTGAGATCCCCTGGATCATTTTGTTTATTTGAAGTTAGTTAGATGCACCTGGTTAGCTTTGACTAAGAATTAGAAAATAGGTTCACCTTGTGTCAGTCTGCTGGATGTCGAGTAGAGTGGACTGCGTTGAAGCTGGTGAGTGACCAGCCAAAATGTGAGCTTTAGCTGGGAGAGAGACAAGGCAAAGTCTCTCTCTAAATGGAGACTGCACGGGTCAACTAGAAAGCTGAGGAGTCGGTGAATTGGAACAGCAGAATAATGTGTGGAAGCTCAAGCCTGTTCAGTGTGAACAGTGCATGGAGATGAACACTTCTATCTAGCGCTTGAAGCTGCAGGAGCTCAGACTAAAGGAGTTACCGTGACTGGTAGGACCATGCCTCTTATGTGCATAAAGTTTGCTCCTGGAGAAAGAACTGTAATCTGTTCAGGTGAGCCCGCACAGATATATATGTACCTGCTGAATTAACTGTTTATTTGCTCTTATACCTTTGTGCCTGGCAGAGGCTGTTTTTGGTTTTAAATTTGGAGTGTTATCAAATCAATAAAACTGCATTGCCTGTGTGAAGACTACCTAATACCTACCTGATAGCATGAATTCCTACAAGATGTTAAGGAGTAATTGTGTACAATTAAAATTCTTTTGAAATTTAATTACTTTATGCTACCCTCTGAAGGAAAGTATATCTGAGAGACAGGTCTGTGCTCATATTAGTCCAAAATAATCTGTACAAAATATTTTGTGGCATTGTACATGCCAGTCTTAATGAAAGGGTATTTTGAAGTAGACTGTGCCAAATTCCTTAAAAGGCGCATGCCACCTAATTTACTTGAAGCATCTACTTAGTGGCGTGCGCATCATTGAGCCTCACCAGAAATATTACTCCAGTCAAGAAGTGGAGTAACATTTCTGGCATAAAAAAATGCTGACACTAATAATAAATTTGACGGGCAGGCATTGCCAAGACAAAGCTTCTCTCCAGCTCCACACCCATTTTGTCAGAGCTGCCCAAAACTGGCAACATTTTTGCACAATACTGATGAATTGGGGCCTTTGATGAATGACTTTGATGAAACAGGCCTTTGAGCTCTTTACCAAGAGTGATAAAAACTCTGACCCAGGCTGCTGTGTTTGCCTGTATACACAAAAAATTGTCAGTCACAGCTATGAGGAGTATGGGCGGTGGGAAATGTCACGTGTGTATGTAGCGCCCCCACTGCCACAGGGCCGAGGGGTACCCGGTACCGGGCCTCTGAGTCTCTGTCCTGGGGTTGTCACGGTGGCTAGACCCGGTCCGTGACCCTGCTGAGGGGCGTACAATGAAGGTGGAGGGGATGGTGATGATGTTGTGGTGGTGCGGTGTAGTGCCGGTCGCGGTAAATAATGAGGACACCAGGTTGCAGTCTCTTTACCTCTTTACTGAAGGCTTCAGGATCCTCAGTCCGGAATACGGTTAACCAGGCTGCGCAAGTCCGGCCGGTCCGATGGCACCTCCAGAGTTCCCTTTGCAGGTGGAAATCTGTGCCTACCTTCTAGCGCTTGTGTGTTGTGGTCCTCCCCTGCTGTGCTTACGGGATAGTCCCCACAACTGTTGTGTCTGTTTCTGAAGTTCCCTCACAACTCGATTATGATGTTCTTCTTTGTCCCCCAGATGATATGGCTAGGACGCACCCGTATGACGGGTAGGCTCGGAGCTCTTCCTGGACCCTAGTGTCGCCCCTCTCCTGTTGTTGCCCCCTATGTCTTCTTAGGTGATTTGGGAGAGACAGCCCGCCTATAACTGACTGTCCTGCCGTAGGTTTGAAGTTAGACCTGGAGCTCTATACTTCCTCGGCGTTCCGGCCACCGGCTGCGCGCCTCAGTAGGATGTTGCCTCGTCTTACAGCACGACTCCTACTGGTGTTTCTCCTTGTTGCGTTGATCTCGTTTCTCACTCAGCACAATAAACCTCGCTTCTTGTCCTTTCTTAGGGTACCGCCGCGTTCAGGTGCAGGCGCGGTCCCGTAACGGTCTCTCTGTTCGCTAGGCCTCTGTCAGGATCCCACCCCTGACAGGGACCCCCCTGAATCTTCCCCTGCAACACCCTCTGCCACAGGATGTTGCCTGGTTCCAACCCAGTCAGCTTCTGTCTAACTTCCTATCCAACCCCCAGTTTTACCAGACTGTGAGGAGTGGCCTAATACATAGCGCCCTTAGCTCCCCCTGGAGGCCAGACTGTGAAGTGTATTAGTGTCTGTGATACCTGGTCAGGTGAACTCCTTCAGTGCCATCAGACGTACCATAGCCCCCCTTAGCGGCGGAGCATCAGTACTGCAACGACCAGGACTCTGGGGCGCTGCATGTACAACCCTCATGAATAGACTGGACTCATATTTATGAATCTGATGTTTTCTTATATTCATTAAATTGGCAACACCTTTTTGGCAAACAAAAGTACTGATCTGTCGCAGATCTATTTTACCCTCATACAAGGCAGCATAGCTAACTGACCGATCTGCTTAAGAAAACATAAAAACCCTTTTACCCCATGATAAATCTGTTAAATTGCTAATATTGAGATATATGGCACTTCCAGAATTTGATGGCTCGGATAGGGTCTCACTTCATAAGTACAATAATAACAGAAAAACCCGAAACTCCAATAGTGACAAACAAAGTGCAACATGTGGCGTTTCAGTCTGTAGACCTTCTCCAGGTACTCAATACTAAGACAGATAATATGCGGCATATTAGAGTGTCATTTTATACCAGCAGATGTTGTAAAGACATAATGATAGGGAATTCAGATTGTGAGCCCCATCGGGGACAGTGATGGTAATGTGTTCAAACTGTAAAGCGCTGCGGAATACGCTAGTGCTATATAAAAATAAAGATTATTGTTATTACTATTATTGTGCTTAGATGGCTTATCCATTTTTTTTTAATCAAAAACTGCTAACTAGGGTTGAGCGACCTTTAGTTTTTTAGGGTCGAGTCGGGTTTTGTGAAACCCGACTGTCTTAAAAGTCGAGTCGAGTGAAATCGGCCGACCACAGTGATAAGTCAGGTTTCGGCCGAAACACGAAACCCAGTGAAGATTTATTTATTTTTTGGTTTTTTTTTTTCTCTCTCTCTCTCTCTTTCTCTCTCTCTCTCCCTCCGTCCCAGAACAGAAAATTTCGATTTGCACATTCCAAATCGCTACTGCGCACAAGCGACACATGACGATAGGCGTTCACTCCCCTAACACCTATGTCATCACTCTGCCCACGCTCATTCATTGGCTGAAAAAATGGCGCTAATCGCGTCATACGAAACGCGACTTTGGCGCCAAGATCGCGTACCGCATGGCCGACCCCACACAGGGATCGGGTCGGGTTTCATGAGACGCCGACTTTGCCAAAAGTCGGCGACTTATGAAAATGAACGACCCGTTTCGCTCAACCCTACTGCTAACTATGTACGTCACATTTTTATGTGTGCAGCAATGGCGGATCATGCATTCGTTAATCGCAGTGTGCTGATGCATTTTGTTACTATATAGGTTGTATTAGTGAATATATGAGGAGATATTGGTAAATTGTTGGCCTTGAATATTTCATTTAGGCAAAAATAAATACCGTTGCTATGGAAACAAATATTAACTTTGACAAGCGCACGTGCTTAGTTTTAGCAGAAACGGTTATGTCATTTTGAAGTTGTGATTACAGAGTAATCGTCGTTTACATTTTGATATCATGAATCATATAAGTGATCATAAATGAGCGCAGGAAAATAATCAACTTTGTAATATATCTTTTTATAGAAATCTGCTGCTTTCTCCACCAGGACAGATCTTAAAATTCTCAATTTCTGAGTAATATCTATATTTAGTAAAGACAGATTTTTACATTGCTGAGCTAGGGAGTGGCCATGTACCCTAGATCAGACCTGAGCAAAGTGCGGCCCGAGGGGCTGGAAAACAGACGCTCCCAGTCTCCATCTGCACTGACTTCATTAGTGGAGGAGGGGCCACTTCCTCCCCCAATCAACTTGTGAAACAGCCGACGCGATGATGTTATTTAATCGCATAAGCTGTGTGCTGCGGAGAGTCAGCACACCGGAGACAACTCCAGTTGTTGCCTTCAAGGATGTATGGATGACCCTTCATATAACTTTTTTCTGGTTTTGCACTATGTGCAGAGTCTTTATGAGTGTAGAAGTACCACAACTACACTTTCTTGATATTTTAATGAGGCCCTCCACTTGTTACCTTCAAGAGTCTATGGATCAACCTTCTTATATTTTTTTTCTGGCTTTGCACTATGTGCAAAGCCTTTATGAGTATAGAAGTACGGCAACTAAACTTTCGTAATGTTTGGATGAGGTACTTCAGTTCATGCCTTTAAGGGTGTATTGATGACCCTGTCGGTAATTTTTTGCAGGGTTTGCACTGTGTGCAGCGCTTTTATGAGTTGGTGCCTTCAAAGGTGTATGGATGACACTGTTCAGGACCAGCATCAGCACCCGGCGCACCCTGAGCAGGCGGGGGCCTACTCGCCCACGAGGACATCGGCGCGCTATAGGGGCCCAGTGCCAGCACCCACAAGTGGGCACCCTCACTGCTTACTCAGGGCTCCAGTACATGCAATACTTACCTCTCCCCATTCCTCCGCTGTGGCATCTTCCGCATCTCCTGACTCTGTGACATCTCGATGACGTAACTAGTGTGTGCCCTCTGCCTGAACAGTCACAATGCAGAGAGCTGAAAGACAGTGACACTGAGGAGTCAGGAGCAGAGCAGCGGCCCAGTGAGGAGAGGTGAGTATTTCATAAAAAAAAATAATAATAATGTTTGGAGCATTATATGGGGCTTAGCATGTGCCGGAGCATTATATGGGGACCATCATATACTGGAACATTGTATGGGGTCCAACATATACTGGAGCATTATATGTGGCCCAGCATATACTGGAACATTATATGGGGCCCATCATATGCTGGAGCATTATATGGGACAAAGAATATACTGGAGCATTATGTGGGGCCCATTATATACTGGAACATTATATGGGGCCCAGCATACACTGGAGCATTATATGGATCCCAGCATATACTGGAGCATTATATTATGCCCATCATATACTGGAGCATTATATGGGGCCCATTATATGCTAAAGCTTTATATAGGACCCAGCATAGTTTGAATCATTATATGGGGCCCATTATATATGGAGCATTATATGTGGCCCAGCATATACTGGAACATTATATGGGGCCGGGCATATACTGGAGCATTATATGGGGCCCATCATACAGTGGGGGAAAAAAATGTAGTCAGCCACCAATTGTGTAAGTTGTCCCACTTAAAAAGATGAGAGAGGCCTGTAATTGACATCATAGGTAGACCACAACTATGAGAGTCAAAATGAGAAAAGAAATCCAGAAAATCACCTTGTCTGATTTCGCAAGATTTATTTTGCAAATCATGGTGGAAAATAAGTATTTGGTCACCTAAAAACATGCAAGATTTCTGGTTCTCACAGACCTGTAACTTCTTTAAGAGGCTCCTCTGTCCTCCACTCATTACCTGTAGTAATGGCACCTGTTTGAACTTGTTATCAGTATAAAAGACACCTGTCCACAACCTCAAACTTAATCAGTCAAGAATGATGCACTCAATATGGAGAGATGGTGCCCGAAGGAAAAATGATCCAAGTACAAAATAGTAACCTTCGGCACTCAAAAAGTCACAAGGAGATTCACAGATTCATATGATAATCCTTTTAATGAACAACCGACAAAATGTAAATATAGACATCAATCCGTCCGACGTTTCGGCATATGAGCCTTTATCAAGGAAATCTACGAATATATAGATACAAAAATAGACAAAGTGAAAAAAAGTAAAATCTACATATGATTCACCACCTCATATATAAATAACCAAAAGGTTTTACTTATAGTATTATATGTACATACAAAAGCTAATAAAGAAATGGGTAACCAGCGGCTGTAGATATTCAAACAATCTACATATGGCAATAAAATACATACATATGTATATGCAGCGCCCCAGAGTCCTGGTCGTTGCAGTAATGTCGCTCTGCCACTAAGGGGGGTGATGTTACGTCTGATTGCACTAAAGGAGTTCACCTGACCAGGTAACACTCACACTACACTTCACACTCCGGCCACCAGGGGGCGTGGTTCTATCTAGTAGGCCACTCCTCACACTCTGGTAAAACTGGGGGTTGGACAGGAAGACAGAGAGAAGTAACTGGGAAGAGCTAGAGAGAGGACCTGTCAGGGATGGGATCCTGACAGATTCCTAAGAAAGGACAAAAAGTGAGAAAACGGGAGTACAGCAAAGAGGCGATAGGACCAGAAGGAGTCGTGCTGTAAGATCGAGGCAACATCCTTCTGAGGCGCAAACAGTCGGTGGCCGGAACGCCGAGAAAGTAAGAGACTTTAAGCATTACTTCAAACCACGGCAGGACAGCCAATTATAGGTTGGCTGTCTCACTTAAACACCTAAGCAGACAACGGAGGCAGCTGTGGGAGAGGGGCGACACTAGAGTCCCGGAAGAACTCCAGGCCTACCCCGTCATACGGGTGCGTCCTAACCATATCATCTGGGGGACGGAGAGAACGAACATCAGAGACAGACAGAATAAGTTGTGAGGACTATCCTGGGGTGCTCAGCAGGGAAGGACTACAATACACAGGCGCTAGAAGGTAGACACTGATTCCCACCTGCAAAGGGAACTCCGGATGTGCCGTTGGACCGGCCGGTCTCAGCCAGCCCTGTTAACAGTGCTCTGGATTGGGTACCTCCAAACCTTCAGTAAAAAGGTAAGGAGACGGCAACCTGGTGTCCTTGTTATTTACTGCGACCGGCACCACACCACAACATCATCACTCTCCACCTTCATTGGACGCCCCTCAGCAGGGTCACGGACCGGGTCTAGCCACCGTGACAACCCCAGAACTGGGACAGAGAGGCCCGGTACCGGGTACCCCTCGGCCCTGCGGCAGTGGGGGCGCTCCAACTTGGCATCACGAACAGGATCTACTTAAGCCTGAAGAATCAGGTCATGTGTGCCTTGGAACTGTGATTTATTGTACTTGGACTGTGACTTATTGCAAAGACTGTGAGTTGCTGATTGCCGCCAAGAGCTCCCGCCACAATTCGCCATTGCCCCGCATGGAGGGAGGAGCCTTAGCTTCGTGGGCGGAATCGGACAAGAAAGCGCGGTAAAGTGCCAACTCCGGAAGAGGAACTCCAACCTCCAGCAGGTTAGTGGGAGGAAGGGACAGCCATGTCCGAGTCGGGAGGAGCGGAGGCGGCGGTCGCAGCCGTGGACGCAGAGGCAGCTCTGGTCCCCGCAGCGGATGAAGCTGCGGCCCTAATACCACCACCGGTTGCCGCAGAACCCGCTGCCCCCCTCAGCCAGTCGGACGCTGACGCTACCACAAAGGCCATAATGCCCTTCTCTATGCCGTACCTGCCCGGAGCGGCCTGGCTCCCACGATACTCCGGGCAGTCGCATACATTCACTGACTTTAAAGAAGGGATCTGCAGCCTGCTCGAGTTCTATCCCCTGACAGAGCCTCAGAAGGTTCATATGATAATCGGCCAACTCTTTGGGGCGGCTGTGAGAGAAGTGAAGTCCTGGCCCGCCGCGGATAAGGGAATGGCACAGCAGGTTTTTGCAAAGCTTAAAGCCACCTTCGATACCCGTACTGCTACAGAAATTAAATTGACTTTCTATGGATGCAAACAGAGACCGCAGGATAGCTTACGGGACTATGCCCTTAATCTCCAGGAGGCGCTGCGGGCCATTAAGCAGAGTGACCCCGGCAGCATGCAAGATGAGGATAAACTCCTGAAAGAGCAGTTCATTGAGGGGCTCCTGTGCAGTCACCAAAGGGGCCAATTACACTTCCTGGCCATGCAGAATCCAGACTTGACTTTTGCGCAATTCAAGGATAAAGCTATCCAGGCGCTGCAGGAGCGACAACCCAGCCGCACAATACCACCCAGGCGTCCCGCTCTCACATACCACCAGGAGGTGGCGTCGGATGCCCCAGTCGCCGCCGAGGCCGACACCCAGAGCCTAGAGGACGACTCCCCTGCAGGACTCCGCCTCCAGATGCAGGAGCTGACCAAGAGCGTTGCTGCACTAGCCCGGACGGTGCAGTCCCTACAGGAGGCCCCCAAGGAGAAGATCCAGCTGGCCTCCAGACCGGAAGATGTCCCCTGGATGCGACAGAGGAGGACTCCGCTGACCAGAGGCCGGGACTACGATCGTTTCCATCGGGACGGACGACCCATCTGCCGCCGCTGTCACCAGGTGGGCCACCTTGCAAGGTACTGTCCTTTAAACGAGCAACCCCTGGGGCAAAGGGCCAACCCCCAGGAGTAGGACGATCAGGCCCGCAGCATTGGAGAGCCAAATACGTTGGAGGGCGACCAGTTCTTCCTGTTGTGATCGACGGTATCCCCATGAACACTCTGCTGGACACCAGTTCTCAGGTGACAACTATGCCTTACGTGCTTTATAAACGGTATTGGGAGGACACCGATATTACTCGTGGCCCCGATGACGATTTCACCATCATAGCCAGTAATGGTCAGCCGTTGCCACAAGTGGGCTATAAAGAGGTCACCATCAAGGTGGGGCGGGTGGAATTGAAGGCCCAAGGGATTGTAATTGTTGATATTGACCGCCGTGAATGTAATCCCATGATGACCATCGGTACCAATGTTATAGAAAATTGTCTTGCAGAAGTTATTGTCTTGTTACAACAGGTAGCAGAAACCGCTGGCTACAGTGAACAACGCGCCCTGCAAAAAGAAATCAGAGCTCTGATGCAGAGACAGCAGGTAGAGCTGACTGGTGGTGAAATTGGTCGTGTCACTGTAAGTGATTCAAACCCTATTGCGATACCCCCCAGGAGTGAGATGTTAATATCGTGTCAGGCAGCCATAGGCCTCCGGGGAAAGGACTATCAGGCCCTGGTAGAACCCGTGTATTCAGACAATAGGCCTACTCTCCTGACAGTCGGGGGTGGTCGACGTCCGCCAGGGGAGGGTGCCCGTACGTGTCCTTAATTGTGGGGAGGAAGAGGTCCACCTCACCAAGTATGTCACGCTTGCCAAACTGTTCGCTGTCAATAATAGTGTGATACAGACACCTGGACCCTTGGCCCCGTCCAACCTGGCGGAGGACAACGGTTCTGCGGGGCACTCGAAAGATTGGTGTCGGGAATTGCATGTGGGCACTGACTCCACCCCATCCCATCAGAAACGGGGCCTACAGGGTGGTTCACGAGTACGAGCGGGTATTTAGCAAACACCCCTTAGATTTTGGACAGGTGAAAGGGATCCAACATCATATCCCCACGGGAGATCACCGGCCCATAAAAGAGAGATACCGCCCTGTACCCCCAGTGTGCCAAGGACATTTTGCGAGAAATGAAGGAGGCTGGGGTGGTGAGAGACAGTTGCAGCCCCTGGGCAGCTCCATTAGTCCTTGTTAAAAAGAAAGATGGCACAATGAGGATGTGTGTTGATTACAGGCAGTTGAATCGCATTACACATAAGGATGCATACCCACTGCCCAGGATAGAGGAGTCTCTGGCTGCCTTAAAATCTGCTAACTACTTCTCTACCTTAGATCTCACCAGTGGGTACTGGCAGGTTCCCGTGGCGGAGGCGGACAAAGAGAAGACGGCCTTCATGACACCGATGGGTCTCTGCGAATTCAACTACATGCCCTTCGGATTGTGCAATGCCCCGGGGACGTTCCAGAGGATGATGGAGTGCTGTCTGGGGCACAAGAACTTTGAAACCGTATTGCTGTATTTGCATGATGTCATTGTCTTCTCTAAGACCTACGAAGACCATCTGAAACACCTGGCTGAGGTGTTTGAAGCCCTGTCCAACTTTGGCTTAAAGGTGAAACCATCCAAATGTCATCTGCTGAAACCCAAAGTGCAGTACCTGGGCCATGTGGTGAGCGCTGAGGGAGTGGCCCCAGACCCCGACAAGGTCACGTGATCCGGGACTGGCCGAAGCCCAGCAACCTCCACGAAGTCCGGCAGTTCCTCGGGCTGGTAGGCTACTACCGGAGGTTCATTAAGGACTTCACCAAGAAGGCAGCGCCCTTGCAAGACCTGTTGGTGGGCCAATCAAAGAAGACCAAGGGGAAGAACACCCCATTTGATTGGAACGAGGGGCTGGAAGGATCCTTCACTTGCTTGAAGTCGGCACTGACGGGAGAAGAGGTACTGGCCTACCCTGAATACGACCAACCGTTTGTGCTGTATACGGATGCCAGCAATGTAGGATTGGGGGCCGTGCTGTCCCAGGTCCAGAAAGGCAAGGAGAGGGTAATCGCTTACGCCAGCAGGAAGCTCCGTCCCACGGAAAGGAACCCTGACAACTACAGTTCCTTTAAGCTGGAATTCCTTGCCATCGTCTGGGCAGTGACAGAGAGGTTCAAACACTACCTGGCCTCAGCAAAATTCACCGTCTTCACGGATAACAATCCGCTGACGCACTTGGATACCACCAAACTCGGAGCCTTGGAACAGCGGTGGATGGCCCGGCTGTCCAACTATGACTTAACCATCAAGTACCGGGCAGGACGCAAGAATGCAAATGCCGATGCCTTGTCTCGAATGCCCAATTTGCCAGAAACGGGGGAGGACCCGGAGGCACTTGAAGAGGTAGAACTGCCTGCATTCCATCGCCCCAAAGCCGCTCAGCACTCCCATCATGTGAAGAATAGGCACAAGAACCAACAGGATGCCACGCTGAATCCCCTGCCCCATCACGGATGGGCGGAGACCCAGGATGGTGACCCCGCGGTCCGTCAGGTGAAAGAGCTCCTGACGCAGGCAGGGTTGCATCCCGGCTCAGATGACCCGCAGGAGACACGACAGCTGTGGAAGGGGAGAAGCAAACTGTTTATCCATGATGGCAAGCTGTGTCGGAGGAGCATCGACCCACGTACTCATGAATTGGTATGGCAGATAGTGGTGCCAAGGCGAGATGCGCCCATGGTTCTGGGAGCCTACCACGATGGAGCCGGACACTTCGGATGGAGGAAGCTAGAGAGGCTACTCCGAGGGAGGTTCTATTGGATTGGCATGAAGAGAGCCATTGAGAAGTGGTGTCGGGAGTGCGGTCCATGTAGCCTACGCAGGAAGGACCGTGGCAGCCAACGGGCTCCCCTGCGGCCTATCATCACCAAACGGCCGCTCGAACTGGTCGCGCTGGATCATGTGAAGCTGACACCTAGCCGGTCAGGCTATATCTACGCTCTTACCATCGTAGATCACTACTCCAGATTTTTGGTGGTTGTACCTGTCAAGGATCTAACGGCCAGGACGGCCGCCAAGGCCTTCCAGCAGTACTTTTGTAGGCCCCATGGCTACCCGGAGAAGGTACTGACCGATCAGGGACCAGCATTCGAAGCAGAAGTGTTCCAAGAGTTCTGCCAACTGTATGGGTGTAAGAAGATCAGAACCACACCGTACCATCTTCAAACCAATGGGATGTGTGAAAAGATGAACCAAGTGGTGATCAACTTACTAAAGACCTTGCCCGTAGAGGAACGGAACCTGTTCGGAACAAAGTTGCCTGACTTGGTGGACATATACAATCACATCCCAGTAAATTCCACCAACTGCACTCCAGCGTACCTGATGCGAGGAAGGTCTAGCAAGTTACCCGTTGATCTGGACATGGGGGTCCTAACCCCCGAAGAAACCTCGCCAGATGCCAATTGGGATACAGAGAGGCAGCAAAGGTACCGCAAGGTACAGGAGTGCGTGGAAAGAAGCCTCGCTCAGGCCAGGCAAAAACAGGAAAGGGACTACAACCAGCATGCTCCTGCGATTCCCTTGCCACCTGGTGAGCAAGTACTCAAGCGGAAGAGAAGGCTACACAAGCTTGACGACCAATGGGAAGTGGAACTGTATACCATCCTGCCGTCCGATTTCGACAATAATAAGGTCTGTCTCATCAGCAAAGATGGGGGAGAAACCTCAACGGTCATATCCAGAGACCACCTTAAAGTGTGCCCTGATAATTTGAGAGAGAGGGAAACAGATCCAAGAACCTCCCCACCTGAGGAAGAGAAGATGATACACACTGTTCTTGGTGATTTTCCCCAGTCCTGGACTCAGATTAATCAGGCCATCGTGGTACCTGTCCTAACGTTCCATCAACCGGATCCACGAGAACTAACAGTGGTGCCAGATCGTCCGGACCCGCAACCTCAGCAGATCCCGCCCGAAGAAGCCATGCCAATCGTTGAACCGGCAAGTCCTCCCTCTGCTATTGGCGAACCTGCCGTACCCACTGTTGGTAACAGCAGCTCTGAGAGCTCCAGCCTGCCAGTGCTACCCAGACTCACTAGAAGCGTAGCTAGAAGACAGTGCACTACACCAGCGGTAGCAAGCATAGCGGGCCCTGTTAGGTCAATAGCGACCCCTACGCTGCGAAAGTCCACACGCAGCACTCAGAATCAAACTCCCCTCCGCTACAAAACTTGGAGGTTTTAATGAGGGCTGCTATTCAGTTGAAAATGTTTGTATGCATATCTTTTGTTACAGGTTTTAAAATGGACAACGGAGTAATGGACAGTGATTGCTCCAAAAACTTCTAGAAGGGGACCCCTTTGTTTACCGGGGTCCCCGCTGTTTCAACCACTGAACTGAGAGTCATAAACTGTGCATGACCTAACTTTCACAACGTTCAAGAGTTCTCACCTCCCATAAAGGGAAGCACTGTTATGTTTAATTGTTTATGATGTTTCAAAATTTTGTGTGTTTTCTGTTAACATGTATTGTTGTTCTTGTTTTCCCAGTCCGGGAGTACTGGATTTAACCGGGGGGAAGTGCAGCGCCCCAGAGTCCTGGTCGTTGCAGTAATGTCGCTCTGCCACTAAGGGGGGTGATGTTACGTCTGATTGCACTAAAGGAGTTCACCTGACCAGGTAACACTCACACTACACTTCACACTCCGGCCACCAGGGGGAGTGGTTCTACCTAGTAGGCCATTCCTCACACTGGTAAAACTTGGGGTTGGACAGGAAGACAGAGAGAAGTAACTGGGAAGAGCTAGAGAGAGGACCTGTCAGGGATGGGATCCTGACAGATTCCTAAGAAAGGACAAAAAGTGAGAAAACGGGAGTACAGCAAAGAGGCGATAGGACCAGAAGGAGTCGTGCTGTAAGATCGAGGCAACATCCTTCTGAGGCGCAAACAGTCGGTGGCCGGAACGCCGAGAAAGTAAGAGACTTTAAGCATTACTTCAAACCACGGCAGGACAGCCAATTATAGGTTGGCTGTCTCACTTAAACACCTAAGCAGACAACGGAGGCAGCTGTGGGAGAGGGGCGACACTAGAGTCCCGGAAGAACTCCAGGCCTACTGTTGTGAATTGTGCTCTTGGGTTCCCTCCGGTGGTTGTTGATAGTAATGCAGTTGTCCCTGGGTTGCAATCCTGGGCAGGTGTCCCTGCTGATTGCAGCTCTGACTGGGATATTTAGGTGTGCAGGATTCATTAGCCCTTGCCAGTTTTCCATTGTTCTTGGAGGTTTTGCATCTCTGTCTGGTTCCTCCTGCCCTGCTGCCAAATCAACAAAGATAAGTGTCTGGTTTTTGTT
This sequence comes from Ranitomeya variabilis, assembly GCF_051348905.1. NCBI lineage: Eukaryota > Metazoa > Chordata > Amphibia > Anura > Dendrobatidae > Ranitomeya > Ranitomeya variabilis. The sequence continues at coordinate 159,072,425 of NC_135239.1, read as the reverse complement.
TCTACAGTACACATGCTGTGTGCTTTACAATTCAGTGCTATTCATGGTTTTTTCTTGTCCAGCTTAGGCCATGTGCACACGTTCAGGATTTCTTGCAGAAATTTCCTGAAGAAAACCGGAAATTTTCTGCAAGAAATCTGCATTTTTTTTTTGCGGTTTTTTTCTGGTTTTTTTTAGCATTCTGCAAGCGTAATTAGCTTGTAGAATACTAAAGTTTTCCAAGCGATCTGTAGCATCGCATGGAAAACTGACTGACAGGTTGGTCACACTTGTCAAACATACTGTTTGACAAGTGTGACCAACTTTTTACTATAGATCCAGCTTATGCAGCATCTATAGTAAAAGATAGAATGTTTAAAAATAATAAAAAAAATAAAAAAAATGGTTATACTCACCCAGACATCTCCTCAGCGGCGTCCGTTCCTCTTCCTATAGCTGCTGTGCGCGCAGGACCTTCCATGACGTCGCGGTCATGTGAGCGGTCACGTGAGCGGTCACATGACCGCTCACGACCAATCACAAGACAGTGACGTCATCGGCAGGTCCTTCACCGCACACCAGCTACAGAAACCGAAGCGGCAGCATGTAGCGGTGAGGCGGGAAGACATCGAGGGTGAGTATAGGACTATTTTTTATTTTAATTCTTTTTTTTTTGACCAATTATATGGTGCCCAGTCCGTGGAGGAGAGTCTCCTCTCCTCCACCCTGGGTACCAACCGCATATAATCTGCTTACTTCCCGCATGGTGTGCACAGCCCCGTGCGGGAAGTAAGCAGATCAATGCACTCCTAGGTGTGCGGAATCCCCGCAATTCCGCATTTTTAATGAACATGTTGCTTTTTTTTCCGCGATGCGATTTTTTCGCGGAAAAAAATCGCAACATTTGCACAAAAAATGCGGAATACACTGTAAATAATAGGAGGCATATGTTAGCGTTTTTTTCGCGTTTTTATCACGTTTTTATAGCGAAAAAACGCGAAAAAAAACGCTAAAAATCCTGAACGTGTGCACATGGCCTTAGACTGTGTTTGGATATTTTCAGTCAAGTTGGATTCTCAGGAGAAGCAGATATACATTCCATGTCTTTAGTTAGATGTGGAATTTTTGTATTATCGGCTGTGGATATTTTTAGGGTTTTAATACTGACCGCTTAGTATTCTGTCCTATCCTTTCCTATTTAGCTAGCGTGGCCTCTTTTGCTAAATCCTGATTTCTGCCTGCGTGTGTCTTTTCCTCTAATACTCACAGTCAATATTTGTGGGGGGCTGCCTATCCTTTGGGGTTCTGCTCTGAGGCAAGATAGAATTCCCATTTCCATCTATAGGGGTATTTAGTCCTCTGGCTGTGTCGAGGTGTCTAGGATGTGTTAGGTACACCCCACGGCTACTTCTAGTTGCGGTGTCAGTTTAGGGTTTGCGGTCAGTACAGGTTCCACCTACTCCTGAGAAAGTCCCATGCGGCTCCAAGGTCACCAGATCATAACAGTACAACTGGCCAACAATGAGTTAAATGCATCTCAGAAGAAGGGAAGAAAGGTGTTGAGCCATTTTTTTTTCTGTAGCCTGCTTTGTCTTTTCTTCCCTCTTTTTCTCTGGGTGACTGAGGAGTCTTGTGCTAGCATGGATGTTCAGGGATTAGCTTCTCGTGTAGACCAGCTTGCTGCTAGGGTACAGAGTATTTCTGATTATATTGTTCAGACTCAAGTTTTAGAGCCTAAGATACCTACTCCTGATTTGTTTTTTGGGGACAGGTCCAAATTTTTGAATTTTAAAAACAACTGTAAACTGTTTTTTGCTCTGAGACCTCGATCCTCTGGTGATTCCATTCAGCAGGTTAAAATTGTTATCTCCCTGCGTGGCGATCCTCAGGATTGGGCATTTTCCCTGGAATCTGGGAATCTGGCCTTGCTTAATGTAGATGCCTTTTTTTCAGGCTTTAGGATTATTATATGATGAACCAAATTCTGTGGTCAAGCGGAGAAGACCTTGTTGGCCCTGTCTCAGGGTCAAGAAGCGGCAGAATTGTATTGTCAAAAATTTAGAAAATGGTCTGTGTTGACCAAATGGAATGATGATGCTTTGGCGGCAATTTTCAGAAAGGGTCTTTCTGAATCCGTTAAAGATGTGTGTAAGATATGTGTTAGGTACACCCCACGGCTACTTCTAGTTGCGGTGTCAGTTTAGGGTTTGCGGTCAGTACAGGTTCCACCTACTCCTGAGAAAGTCCCATGCGGCTCCAAGGTCACCAGATCATAACAGCCTACCCCGTCATACGGGTGCGTCCTAACCATATCATCTGGGGGACGGAGAGAACGAACATCAGAGACAGACAGAATAAGTTGTGAGGACTATCCTGGGGTGCTCAGCAGGGAAGGACTACAATACACAGGCGCTAGAAGGTAGACACTGATTCCCACCTGCAAAGGGAACTCCGGATGTGCCGTTGGACCGCCTGGTCTCAGCCAGCCCTGTTATCAGTGCTCTGGATTGGGTAGCTCCAACCCTTCAGTAAAAAGGTAAAGAGACGGCAACCTGGTGTCCTTGTTATTTACTGCGACCGGCACCACACCACAACATCATCACTCTCCACCTTCATTGGACGCCCCTCAGCAGGGTCACGGGCCGGGTCTAGCCACCGTTACAACCCCAGAACTGAGACAGAGAGGCCCGGTACCGGGTACCCCTCGGCCCTGCGGCAGTGGGGGCGCTCCATATACATACATGTATAAAAATGGAAAGGTGACCGAAACTAGGTCCATATTATGTTCATTAAATCAGGCAACCTCAAAAAGTCACACTCCAAACTCCACTATGGTGAAGACCAAAGAGCTGTTGAAGGACACCAGAAACAAAATTGTAGCCCTGCACCAGGATGGGAAGAGTGAATCTTCAATAGGCAAGCAGCTTGGTGTGATGAAATCAACTGTGGGAGCATTATTCTGTATGGAGCAATATATGGGATCATTATTCTGTATGGGGCACTATGTGGTCCCATAATACTGTATGGAGGACTATACTGTCCGGTTTCTAACCTATTGTAGAATTTACAATATATATATCACTCAAGTAATGTAAGAAGTGAAATCTTTGGCATTGTACTATACCTATATTCCTTTTTCCGTATTAGTGCATCATGAATCGTGGTATGTGTTAAAGGGGCCCATTGAGACTCTTTTGCATGGGGCCCACAAAAACCTGGAGCCGGCCCTGACCCTGTTTCTAATTTTTGAAAGGCTTTGCACTTAGTGCAAAGCCTTTATGAGTCTAGAAGTACCAATACATGACAATTTGAACAGAATGTGTATAAGGCCCTCCTTTACAGTATGTCTAATCAGTAGCATAGCTACTGGGGGGACAGAGGGTGTGGGCGCCCTGATACAGTTACATTCTGTGGCAGAGCAGGGAGAATCAATCTCCCTGCTCTGCAGCCCCCCCACTATGGGGCCCCTGAGCAGGCGGTGGGGGGGTCGGTGCCAGCAGTGGGCCCCCGCCCGAAACCGCAAGGTCAGCTGTTTCGGCGTTTAGCTGATACAGCTAACCACATTGATGAGGGAAGGAGCGCTGCACTCCTTCTCCCATCATCCCTCTTTCAGCGTCTGACATCACCGACACTGACATTAGGCGCGATGACGTCACCACCCGGTGCCCGCTGTCAGGAGATGAGCGGGAGCTCGGAGCACCGCTGGAACAAGGAAGAAGAGAGATGAGTATTTACTTATTGGTTTTTTTTATGGGGGCTGCCTTATACTACAGGGTCTACTTATGGGGGAGCTGCCTTATACTACAGGGTCTGTCTATGGGGGTGCTGCCTTATACTACAGGATCTGCCTATGGGGGTGCTGCCTTATACTACAGGGTCTGCCTATGGGGTGCTGCCTTATACTACAGGGTCTGCCTATGGGGTACTGCCTTATACTACAGGGTCTGCCTATGGGGTGCTGTCTTTTAGAACAGGTTCTGTCTATGGGGTGTTGTCTTATACTACAGGGTCTGCCTATGGGGTGCTGCTTTGTGCTATAGAGTCTGCCTATGGGGCTGCCTTGAGCTATAGAGTCTGCCTATGGGGAGTGCATTATACTATATGGAGGCTATCTAGTGGGCCATCGTACAGTATGGGGATTACAGTGAAGGGGCCATCGTACAGTGATGGAACCATCAAACAGTTTGGAGGCTACTAAGGGGTCAGTATACTGTGTGGGTGGTACTATATGCAGCGTCCCAGAGTCCTGGTTGTTGCAGTACTGTGGCTCCGCCACTATGGGGAGCCATGGTGCGTCCGATGGCACTGAAGGAGTTCATCTGATCAGGTATCACAGACACCAATATGTTTCACAGCAGGGCCTCCGGGGGGAGCTAAGGGTTCTATTCATTAGGCCACTCCCCACCATAGTGGGTAAACTGGGGGTCAGGCAGGAAGTTAGATCAGAAAGCTGACTGGATTGGACGAAGCAACACTCAGTGGCAGAGGGTGTTGTGGAGGAAGAGACAGTAGGGTCTCTGCCAGGGGTGGGATCCTGGCAGAGGCTTGGCATTGGAAAGAACGTAACGGGACCGTGCCTGCTCAGAATAGCGGCGGTGCCCTAAGAAAGGACTAGAAGCGAGATAGATTGTGCTGAGTGAGAAACGAGATCAAGCAATAGGAGAATTCCAGTAGGGGTCGTGCTGTAAGACCGGAGCAACACCCTACTGAGGCGCACTACCGGTGGCCGGAACGCCGAGGGAGTATTATAACATTCAGCTTCAAGCAATACTCTAAACAGCGGCAGGACAGTCAGTTTAAGGCGGGCTGTCTAACACATATCACCTATGAAGTCTTGGGAGGCAATTGCGGGAGAGGGGCGTCTCTAAGGTCCCGGAAGAACTCCAGGCCTACCCGACAAACGGGTGCCGTTCTAACCGTAACATCAGGGAGGGACGGACGATTAGAAGAACATCATTTAATCGAGTTGTGAGGGAACTTAAGAAACAGACACAACAGTTGTGGGGTACTTTCCGTAAGTACAGCAGGGGAGGACTACAACACATAGCGCTAAGAAGGAAGGCACCGATTTCCACCTGTGAAGAGAACTCTGGAAGTGCCATTGGACCGGCCGGACTTGCGCAGCCTGGTGAACCGTATTCTGGACTGAGGACTCAGAGATCTCCAGTAAAGAGGTAAAGAGACTGCAACCTGGTGTCCTCGTTATTTACCGCGACCTGCACCCCACAACTGCACCGTTACAACACCACTTATTGCACCGGACGTCCCCCACTGACAGACAGGGCCACGGACCGGGTCTAGCCACCGTGACAACCCCAGGACTGAGACCTAGAGGCCCGGCTCCGGGTACCCCTCGGCCCTGCGGCGGTGTGGGGGCGCTCCAAATCTTGGCGTCACGAACAGGATCTACTTAAGCCTGAAGAATCAGGTCATGTGTGCCTAGAGACTGTGATTTGTTGTGCTTGGACTGTACTTTATTAAGAGGACTGTGTGTTGTGCCATTTGCCGCCAAAATCCGCCGCCATTGTAGCGCTGAGGAGAGCGCAGGAAGAGAAGAGGGGCGTGAAGGGGGCGTAGGCAAGCTGGAGAGCGCGAACAGCAATGGCCGCCCAGTCTAAGTATTTCTGTGTCCTGAGGACGTGCCCGTCAACAGCCAAGGTCCGCCTCCTGATCCTGGTCGGAGGGTGGAGACCATGGGGACGGGGCCACCCACGAAAGAGACCGCGGGAAGAAGACATTGGAGAGGAGATAAAGATGGCGACACCAGAAGCACCGCATGGGGATGGTCGAACTCCGAGAGAGGCTGGACAGCCCGGTGTGGCTCAGGATACGCCGCCGCTGCGGGAGCTGACCCTCACGGAGCCAACGATGGGCCGACCCCCCAGGCCGCCGTCGGAAGAGTGCGTGGCCGCAGCCGAGGCCCGGCGGATCGCTGCTCGCCTGGAGGCCGATGCTCGAGTGACTGCTCGGCTGGGCCGGCCCACGGAGGTCTGCTTGTCTCCAGTGTCCCTTGATCCTCTCAACCCTGGAAGTGCGCCGCTGACACCAGGCTTGAAGCTCCTGCCTGAAGCCGAACACCTGCGGCACATGATGGCTGCATGGCGAGCCCGGCCACAACCGGTACCCCAGGTAGACTTGCTCACTGTTGCGGAGCCCCCCTTGTCCCACTGGGGTGTAGTGGTCTCCTTTAACCCCCAATATGGACGCGGGGTCATCCAGGAGATTGGGGAGCCGCTGCAAATCCACGTGGAACGGGAAGAAGTGGAGCCCTGCAGCGGAAGATTTCTCCGCGACCTGGAGCCAGGTGATGCGGTGACGTACACCCGATGGAGGAGGGCTACGGGAGAAGCTGGCTGGGTGGCGCGAGGTGTTCAGCGGTGCATCGCCCTCCAGGCTGCTGCTGAAGCACCGGAAGAAGGTGATCCCAAGGGAAAAGCAGCGGAGCCTGGCCCCGCGGAACCACAAGAAGCCCGACCTCGCCGTGCCCCGGAGGAACGTGTGCGCCTGCCAGTAAGAAGGGCCTCCCGGCGAGGGATTTTATCACTGCTGGGACCGGAACGGCGTCCTGGCTCACCAGTGCGATCTGTTGGCCTGGTGAGGCCGGATAGGAGACCACCTTCCGCTTCACCACAGTAAGGTTTTACTGTTTCTTTTGAAAATGTAAATAGTTCTCCTTTTAACTGTTTGTTTACTGTTTGCTGCTAAACCCGTCCAGGGTTAACTTTTTATGGATCCCTTAGTTGACCCGGGATCCTTATTGTTTGTTTTTCTACAAGTTTGCACAAGTTTTACAAACTGAGAAATCATGAACAGTGCATGATCCAAACTTTCTTGTAAATAGTTTGCACCTTATTAAAGGCGCTTCCTACTGGTTTTATTTAAAGACTCTTTGCGAAGATACCGTTCTGGAACCTTTGCTGAACAAAGACTGGTAGGCTGAGAAGACGAGCTACCTCAGAAAGACTTGATCCTCTTTTAAAGGGGATGTCCAACAGCGTACTTACGAGAGATACTGTTTTAAGAACAGCAATGCCATGGTAATGTTGGAATGAGAAAAGTTGTATGTGTTTTAACTAGTTAAATGTAAAGAAATACTGATGATGATGCTCTGGAAGAAATGTAACTGTTTTGCATATAGGAAAGTTATGTGTGTTCAATTTGTTTAAAATGTGAAACCTAGATAATGTTCTTTGAAAAAGAAAGATGCAGAAAGCCCGTAGGGGCAGATTTAGAGTTCTGCTTAAGTGAAAGTAAGAAAGTAATAATGAAGGTGAGGATAGAAGGTAAACCCTGAGTCCCCATAGAAAGTTAATAATGTGTTACTAAGGACAGAAAGTGAACCCGTAGGGGTTAGTGAGTGAGTCCTAATAGGAGCCAAGTAGAGCCGGCTCCATGTTCTCTAATTGAAAGGAATGTTATGTCTATACCATGTATAGTAGAGAAAGGCAGTAGGCCCTGGCTGAACGGGGCGGTCCTGTAAAAGAAAGGAGAGGCAGTAGGTCTGGTGCCATAGGGACAGGCGGTCCTGCAGGTTCAAAGTAGGAGAATGAAAAGTTAACTTGCCCTGTAATGTGATTATGGGAAGGCCTTTAGCGAGCTAGGAGTGTATGTTCCTTGAAGGCAATGTTAAATTATTGTTGATTTAATTGCACTTAATAGAATACCCGGTTGGGTAATGAGAGTTAATTGTAGCCTGTTGCTATGATATTTAATTATGTTTGTAACGTTAAAGTGTCCTCACCTCCCATAAAGGGAAGCCTGTTCAAGTATACTTATTGTTTGCACTCAACAAAATTGTATGTCTTTTTGCTAACCTGTATTGTTGTTTTCTTCCCAGTCCCGGAGTACTGTGTTTAACCAGGGGGGAGTGCAGCGCCCCAGAGTCCTGGTCGTTGCAGTACTGTGGCTCCGCCACTATGGGGAGCCATGGTGCGTCCGATGGCACTGAAGGAGTTCATCTGATCAGGTATCACAGACACCAATATGTTTCACAGCAGGGCCTCCGGGGGGAGCTATGGGTTCTATTCATTAGGCCACTCCCCACCATAGTGAGTAAACTGGGGGTCAGGCAGGAAGTTAGATCAGAAAGCTGACTGGATTGGACGAAGCAACACTCAGTGGCAGAGGGTGTTGTGGAGGAAGAGACAGTAGGGTCTCTGCCAGGGGTGGGATCCTGGCAGAGGCTTGGCATTGGAAAGAACGTAACGGGACCGTGCCTGCTCAGAATAGCGGCGGTGCCCTAAGAAAGGACTAGAAGCGAGATAGATTGTGCTGAGTGAGAAACGAGATCAAGCAATAGGAGAATTCCAGTAGGGGTCGTGCTGTAAGACCGGAGCAACACCCTACTGAGGCGCACTACCGGTGGCCGGAACGCCGAGGGAGTATTATAACATTCAGCTTCAAGCAATACTCTAAACAGCGGCAGGACAGTCAGTTTAAGGCGGGCTGTCTAACACATATCACCTATGAAGTCTTGGGAGGCAATTGCGGGAGAGGGGCGTCTCTAAGGTCCCGGAAGAACTCCAGGCCTACCCGACAAACGGGTGCCGTTCTAACCGTAACATCAGGGAGGGACGGACGATTAGAAGAACATCATTTAATCGAGTTGTGAGGGAACTTAAGAAACAGACACAACAGTTGTGGGGTACTTTCCGTAAGTACAGAAGGGGAGGACTACAACACATAGCGCTAAGAAGGAAGGCACCGATTTCCACCTGTGAAGAGAACTCTGGAAGTGCCATTGGACCGGCCGGACTTGCGCAGCCTGGTGAACCGTATTCTGGACTGAGGACTCAGAGATCTCCAGTAAAGAGGTAAAGAGACTGCAACCTGGTGTCCTCGTTATTTACCGCGACCTGCACCTCACAACTGCACCGTTACAACACCACTTATTGCACCGGACGTCCCCCACTGACAGACAGGGCCACGGACCGGGTCTAGCCACCGTGACAACCCCAGGACTGAGACCTAGAGGCCCGGCTCCGGGTACCCCTCGGCCCTGCGGCGGTGTGGGGGCGCTCCACTATACAGTGAGGGTGCATTATACTGTGTTTAAGTGAGCATCATACTGTGTATAGGGGAGCTGTACAGGGGGGAGACTCGGGACTTTATTAAATGTAAAGTAGGCACTTATTGTTATAGGGGAACTCAGGTTACTGTGACTATCAAAGGGGCACACAGAGGGCATTATTACTTTCTAGGGGGCAAAATGTGGGCACTGTTTTCTAGGTCGCTTGCACTCGGCATTACTATATTATAGAGGGGTGCTTTAGAATTTAGAGGGCACAGAGAATCACACAGCAGGTGTAGTAATAGGGACACATACATCAGCAACGGCTCAGTATTCGAGGTATCAGCAGGATGAGGAGTTTGTACAGGTTGGGAATAGATTGTGATGGGGCTGGAATATGAAAAGTGAAATGTGTCTTTATTGTTTTCTCTGCAGCCGAGTTCTGGCTGGAACAAGTTGTCATGTTGGTCTGGGCAAGATGGAAAAGATGGGAAAAGTAAACGATTCCATCAGAAAGAACGTCAGCGGTAAGTCATTATCTGTAACTGTGCTGTGATCTCTTATATGTTCTGTAGGACTGATATTTAACACTGACCATATGGCGGTAATATCTATGATGGTCTTGAAATAGAGGTTCTTCTCTACTATTAGGGTGCGTCACCAAGTAGTAATCAAGGTTACCTGGTTAGGGGCCCACTCAGAAGCTTCGTCCCCTGAACCAAAACCCTAGCTACTCCTCTGTGTCTAATACAGGGTGTATCTGAGTTCCTTCATTAATTACACTGACATTTCCATTTTTTTTTTAATAAAAATGTCAATTTTGGTTTACTTAAATATTTTTTTTAATCCTTTTTATGTTTTGCCTTACATACAAGTTATTATATAGGAAATAATGTTTCTTAACTTTTTTTTTCTTGTAGACTCCAATTTCTCTTTGATTTTGAATGTTTTATCATCAGTCCTTAAAATGGAGTAAGGCTGCCGTCACACTAGCAGTATTTGGTCAGTATTTTACATCAGTATTTGTAAGCCAAAACCAGGAGTGGGTGATAAATGCAGAAGTGGTGAATATGTTTCTATTATACTTTTCCTCGAATTGTTCCACTCCTGGCTTAGGCTTACAAATACTGATGTAAAATACTGACCAAATACTGCTAGTGTGACGGCAGCCTAACAGTGTGACACCATTGTTCTCAGCAGTGATCTGGGAATCAAAGATGCTTCCAGGTGTCGTCCCCATGCTGTTCTCCTTCCATTTAGCACATTTTCCATTTAATTCAACATTTTCACTACCCCCCAGACCTCCTTGTAGGGTGTGCTGGAAAAATGCTCAGATTTCCAGTTGACTCCCACTATACTCATTATGAGCATTATGAATTGCTCGGTTCGAGTAACGAACATCCAAGCATTTTAGTGCTCGCTCATCCCTAATAATGATCCTAAACACACATCAAAATCCACATTAGACTATCTCAAAATGCGCAAGCTGAAGGTTTTACAATGGCCCTCACAGTCCCCTGATCTGAATATCATTGAAAATCTGTGACTAGACCTCAAAATAGCAGTGCATGCAAGACGACCCAGGAATCTCACAGAACTGGAAGAATTTTCCTAGGAAGAATGGATGAAAATCCCTCAAATAAGAATTGAAAGACTTGGCTGGCTACAAAAAACGTTTAGAAGCTGTGATACTTTAAAAAGGAGTTGCTACTAGGTACTAACCAACCACGTAGGATGGGCAAACTTTTGCACTGGACCGTTTTCCTTTTTGTAATATTTAAAATATAAAAGATGACAATATTTATAATTTTTTGGCATAGAATACAATGTATTTAATCTATGAATTTACTGTACTTGGCTCATGAATTTCCGTGTTTCCTTTGAGATGTGTAAAAATTGGACAGCATATGCATTGTTGGTGTGCCATCCCTTTTTTTCTTGGACCCATTGACTTGCACTGTCAAATCTCGTCCGATACACACGACCATACGCAGCATGCTGCAATTTTCTTCCTTAGCATCTCCCCAGCTGAATAAAAACTCACAGATCAACATTGACTCATTGACTAACTTTGGTGCGAGTTCAATACTTTTTATTTCTCATATTGCACAGGTAGGAGAAGGCCTAATTCTAGGAATCTGCTGCAGTGCTTCCTTCAGGGTTTTTTTTTATAATTGTCTCCTCATGGGCTGCTTTATCATGTTTGCCTACTTTGAGGCACTTAGCACATTTTTTAACATTGAGGGTAAAGGCCCCGTCTCACATAGCGATTTACCAACGATCACGACCAGCGATACGACCTGGCCGTGATCGTTGGCAAGTCGTTGTGTGGTCGCTGGGGAGCTGTCACACAGACAGCTCTCTCCAGAGACCAACGATCAGGGGAACGACTTCGGCATCGTTGAAACTGTCTTCAACGATGCCGAAGTCCCCCTGCAGCACCCGGGTAACCAGGGTAAACATCGGGTTACTAAGCGCAGGGCCGCGCTTAGTAACCCGATGTTTAACCTGGTTACCAAGAAAAACAAACAGTACATACTCACCATCTGATGTCCGTCAGGTCCCTTGCCGTCTGCTTCCTGCTCTGACTGAGTGCCGCCGTACAGTGAGAGCACAGCAGAGCGGTGACGTCACCGCTGCGCTCTGCTCTCACTGTACGGCGGCACTCAGTCAGAGCAGGAAGCAGACAGCAAGGGACCTGACGGACATCAGATGGTGAGTATGTACTGTTTGTTTTTTTTACATTTACGCTGGTAACCAGGGTAAACATCGGGTTACTAAGCGCGGCCCTGCGCTTAGTAACCCGATGTTTACCCTGGTTACCAGTGAAGACATCGCTGGATCGGTGTCACACACACCGATTCAGCGATGTCAGCGGGACCTCAACGACCAAAAAAAGGTCCAGGCCATTCCGACACGACCAGCGATCTCGCAGCAGGGGCCTGGTCGCTGGTACGTGTCACACATAGCGAGATCGCTACTGAGGTCGCTGTTGCGTCACAAAACTTGTGACTCAGCAGCGATCTCGCTAGCGATCTCGCTATGTGAGACGGGGCCTTTAATTGATTCACAAAGGAATGTTGATTCCTGGACTTGAATATCATGAGGTAGGAAACTCTGGCTATGTTTTGGGGATTTGTACATGGAGTTAAAAATAAGTTTGTTTGAGATTATTTATAGCGCGTCTGTCGGAATAGATCAATCTTTTTAAGTTGTCTATATGGGCATGTAGGTCATAAGAAGTTGAATAAAATGATACCTTGATATCTGCGCTCTGATATCTTATTCCAAAGAAATCCACATTTTTCTTCTATGCAACTAGGCTGAAGAGATCTTTGTTACCAGGGTTGCAAATTATTCATCCTCCCGCTTACAAAAATTGGGAAAGGTACTATCAAAATTTTTTCCATAAATCAATAGTATAATATAAGAAACTTTGTATTATATCAAAGCAGAAAAATCTGCTTACTTCCCCACTTCAGATACTTCTTCCCCCGTAACTAATGCCTTTTGAACATGTCATCCAGCTTACTGTGGTGTTAGGTTACAGTTCCTACTACGCTCCATGGAGGTAAGGTGGGAGGTGTGTTCACTAGAGTTGAGCGACTTTTAGTTTTTTAGGATCGAGTCGGGTTTCGCGAAACCCGACTTTCTCAAAAGCCGGGTCGGGTGAAATCGGCCGATTATTGCATAAAGTCGGGGGCCGACCGAAATACGAAATCCAATGCAAGTCAATGGGGAATCAAAGTCGGCAGTGAGTGGAGGACAGGAAAACACCTACAGTGCCCATTTTAATGCCAAAAACATTAATTCTTGTTACTTAAGCTTGTCAATCTTAATGTACCTTATAATAATAGTTAGGCATTGAAAATTGGGGGTCATTTGGCTAAAGTTGTGGGGAGGTAGGGCTGGTTCAAGTTTTTTGTGGGCCCAGGAAATGCGGACTACGTCACTGCGGTAGAGCAGGGAGAGGTAAGTATTTAGAATTTGCAACTGCTGTGATCCTGAGCAAGCAGGGGGGGCCCACTCGTTCGCATTGGCACTGGCACAGGGCCCCTCAAAGTACGGCGGTGTGTTTGACGGCGGGGGCGCCTCCCACTGGCAGACACTTTTGCGTACTATGAGGGGCCCTGTGCCAGTGACGTCACCAATGAGTATGCCCCCCCACCTGATGAAGGAACCTGCACTTTCATCTGCACCTTCCTCTTTGTCCCCGTGTAAGGTGGTATAGTATGCGGGAAGGGGAACCTGACTTTCAGCAGGGTCAGATTCTGGCTGTGTAGAGTGCAAGGGGAATGTAGTGGTCTGGGTCAATGTACCAGCAGACTCATCTAGCAGTGGCTGGGCAATGGGCAGGATGAGAAGGAAACACAGTTAGTAGGCCCAAATAATAAAGTAGGCTAAATGCAGTTCAAATGTGGAAACAGGACTAAACAGGCGGCATTGCTTTGTTCAGTGGAGGACAACTATAATGAGTGGCAGACACAGTTAGTAGGCCCAAGTAATAAAGTGGGCCAAATGCAGTTCAAAATTGGTAACAGGAGTAAACAGGCGGCACTGCTTTGTTCAGTGGAGGAGAACAACAAGCAGCGGCAGACACCGTTAGTAGGCCCAACCAAACAAGTAGGCCAAATGCAGTTTAATATCCAAAACAGGATGAAAATTGAGGCTCAGCTTTGTTCAGTGGTGGAGAACAAGCAGCGGCAGACACCATTAGTAGGCCCAACCAAACAAGTAGGCCAAATGTAGTTTAATATTCGAAACAGGATGAAAATTGAGGCTCAGCTTTGTTCAGTGGAGGAGAAAAGCAAGGAGCGGCAGACACCGTTAGTAGGCCCAACCAAACAAGTAGGCCAAATGCAGTTTAATATTCGAAACAGGATGAAAATTGAGGCTCAGCTTTGTTCAGTGGAGGACAACTGTAATGGGAGGCAGACACAGTTAGTAGGCCTAAATAAGTAAGCAGGCTAAATGCAGTTCAAAATTGGTAACTGGAGTACACAGGCGGCATAGCTTTGTTCAATGGAGGAGAGCTGTAATGAGTGGCGCAGACAGACTTAGTAGGCCTAAAATAAAAAAGTAGGCTAAATGCAGTTCAAAATTGGTAACTGGAGTACACAGGCGGCATAGTGTCATGGATCCCAATGGCTGGGGATCGCACTGGACAAGCAAAATAACATAAATAACGGACGAGCTCTAGGGTGATGGAACCTGGGCTGACCGCTGCCCTACTCCTGACAAATACAACTAGAAATAGCCAGGGAGCGTGCCTACGTTGATTCTAGACGCCACGCGCCAGCCTAAGAGCTAACTAGCACTGCAGAGGAAATAAAGACCTAGCTTGCCTCCAGAGGAATGAACCCCAAAAGGTATAGTTGCCCCCCACATGTATTGACGGTGAAATGAGAGGAAGGCACGCACATAGAGATGAAAATAGATTTTAGCAAAATGAGGCCCGCTATAACTAGAAAGCAGAATGATACAAAAGGGGTCTGAGCGGTCAGCAAAAAACCCTAATCAAAAACCATCCTGAGATTACAAGAACCCATGTGCCAACTCATGGCACATGGGGAGAACCTCAGCCCACTAGAGCTACCAGCTAGCATAGAGTCATAATTAGCAAGCTGGACAAAAAACCAAACAACTGAAAAACAAAACTTAGCTTATCCTGAGAGATCTGGGAGCAGGTAGTCAGGAACCAAACTGAGCACATCTGAGTACATTGATAGCCGGCAAGGGAATGACAGGAAAGCCAGGTTAAATAGGAAACACCCAGCCTCTGATGGACAGGTGGAAACCAGAGACCGCAACCCACCAAAGTCACCCAGTACCAGCCGTAACCACCAGAGGGAGCCCAAAAACAGAATCCACAACAGTACCCCCCCCTTGAGGAGGGGTCACCGAACCCTCACGAGAACCCCCAGGGCGATCAGGATGAGCTCTATGGAAGGCGCGGACCAAATCAGTCGCATGAACATCAGAGGCGACCACCCAGGAATTATCCTCCTGACCATAACCCTTCCACTTAACCAAATACTGGAGTTTACATCTGGAAACACGAGAATCCAAGATCTTCTCAACAACATACTCCAATTCTCCCTCCACCAGCACCGGAGCAGGAGGCTCAACCGAAGGAACAACGGGCACCTCATACCTCCGCAATAACGACCGATGGAACACATTATGAATAGCAAACGATGCTGGGAGATCCAAACGAAAAGACACAGGGTTAAGAATCTCCAAGATCTTATAAGGACCGATGAACCGAGGCTTGAACTTAGGAGAAGAGACCTTCATAGGGACAAAACGAGAAGACAACCACACCAAGTCCCCAACAAGAAGTCGGGGACCCACGCGGCGACGGCGATTAGCAAACTGCTGAGTCTTCTCCTGAGACAACTTCAAATTGTCCACCACCTGATTCCAAATCTGATGTAGCCTGTCCACCACCACGTCCACTCCAGGACAATCCGAAGGCTCCACCTGACCAGAGGAAAAACGAGGATGAAACCCCGAATTACAAAAGAAAGGAGAGACCAAAGTAGCAGAACTAGCCCGATTATTAAGGGCAAATTCGGCCAGTGGCAAAAAGGCAACCCAGTCATCTTGATCAGCAGAAACAAAACACCTTAAATAAATTTCTAAGGTCTGAGTAGTTCGCTCCGTCTGGCCATTCGTCTGAGGATGGAATGCAGACGAGAAAGACAAATCAATGCCCATCTTAGCACAAAACGTCCGCCAAAATCTAGACACAAACTGGGATCCCCTGTCAGAAACTATATTCTCCGGAATCCCATGCAAACGAACCACGTTCTGAAAAAACAAAGGGACCAACTCAGAGAAGGAAGGCAACTTAGGCAAGGGTACCAAATGAACCATCTTAGAAAAGCAGTCACACACAACCCAGATAACGGACATTTTCTGTGAGACAGGGAGATCTGAAATAAAATCCATGGAAATGTGCGTCCAAGGCCTCTTCGGGATAGGCAAGGATAACAACAACCCACTGGCCCGAGAACAGCAAGGCTTAGCCCGAGCACACACTTCACAAGACTGCACAAAGGTGCGCACATCCCTTGACAAGGAAGGCCACCAAAAAGACCTGGCCACCAAGTCTCTAGTACCAAATATTCCAGGATGACCAGCCAACACAGAAGAATGGACCTCGGAGATGACTCTACTGGTCCAATCATCCGGAACAAACAGTCTTTCTGGTGGACAACGATCAGGTTTATCCGCCTGAAACTCCTGCAATGCACGTCGCAAGTCTGGGGAGACGGCGGACAATATTACCCCATCCCTAAGGATACCAGTAGGCCCAGAGTCTCCAGGAGAGTCAAGCACAAAACTCCTGGAAAGAGCATCTGCCTTCACATTCTTTGAACCTGGCAGGTATGAAACCACAAAATTGAAACGAGAAAAAAACAACGACCAACGAGCCTGTCTAGGATTCAGACGCCTGGCAGACTCAAGGTAAATCAGATTTTTGTGATCAGTCAAGACCACCACACGATGTCTAGCACCCTCAAGCCAATGACGCTACTCCTCAAATGCCCACTTCATGGCCAAAAGCTCCCGATTACCCACATCATAATTGCGCTCGGCGGGCGAGAATTTTCTAGAAAAGAACGCACATGGCTTCATCACCGAGCCATTGGAACTTCTCTGTGACAAAACCGCCCCCGCTCCAATCTCGGAAGCATCAACCTCAACCTGAATAGGAAGTGAAACATCTGGTTGACATAACACAGGAGCAGAAGAAAACCGGCGCTTAAGTTCCTGAAAGGCCTCCACAGCCGTAGGAGACCAATTAGCAACATCAGCACCCTTTTTAGTCAAATCAGTCAAAGGTTTAACAACACTGGAAAAATTAGTAATGAACCGACGATAAAAATTAGCAAAACCCAAGAACTTCTGAAGACTCTTAACAGATGTAGGTTGTGTCCAGTCACAAATCGCCTGAACCTTGACGGGATCCATCTCAATAGTAGAAGGAGAAAAAATGTACCCCAAAAAAGAAATTTTCTGGACTCCGAAGAGACATTTTGAGCCCTTCACAAACAGAGAATTGGCCCGCAGGACTTGAAACACCTTCCTGACCTGTAGAACATGAGACTCCCAGTCATCAGAAAACACCAAAATATCATCCAAATACACAATCATAAACTTATCCAGATATTCACGGAAAATATTGTGCATAAAGGACTGAAAGACTGAAGGAGCATTAGAAAGTCCAAAAGGCATTACCAAATACTCAAAATGGCCCTCAGGCGTATTAAATGCGGTTTTCCACTCATCACCCTGCTTTATCCGCACAAGATTATACGCACCGCGAAGATCTATCTTAGTGAACCACCTAGCGCCCTTAATGCGAGCAAACAAATCAGTCAATAATGGCAATGGATACTGATATTTGACTGTAATCTTATTCAGAAGGCGATAATCTATACAAGGCCTCAGGGAACCATCTTTTTTTGCCACGAAAAAAAAACCTGCTCCCAGAGGGGACGAAGATGGACGAATATGTCCCTTTTCCAAGGACTCCTTAATATAATTCCGCATAGCAGTATGCTCTGGCAGTGACAGATTAAATAAACGACCCTTAGGGAACTTACTGCCAGGAATTAATTCTATAGCACAGTCACAATCCCTATGAGGAGGGAGCGAATTGAGCTTAGGCTCCTCAAAAACATCCCTATAGTCAGACAAAAACGCAGGGACCTCAGAAGGAGTAGATGAAGCTATTGAAATCAGAGGTGCATCATCATGAACCCCCTGACATCCCCAGCTTAACACAGACATTGTTTTCCAATCCAGGACAGGATTATGAGTTTGTAACCATGGCAGACCAAGCACTAGTACATCATGTAAATTATACAGTACAAGGAAGCGAATCACCTCCTGATGAACAGGAGTCATGCGCATGGTCACTTGTGTCCAGTACTGCGGTTTATTCATAGCCAATGGTGTAGAGTCAATTCCCTTCAAAGGAATAGGAACTTCCAGAGGCTCCAGACTAAAACCGCAGCGTTTGGCAAATGACCAATCCATAAGACTCAGGGCAGTGCCCGAATCCACATAGGCATCGACGGAAATGGAAGACAGTGAACAAATCAGAGTTACAGACAAAATGAACTTAGACTGCAGAGTACTAATGGCAAAAGATTTATCAACCTTTTTTGTGCGTTTAGAGCATGCTGATATAACATGAGCTGAATCACCACAATAAAAACACAATCCATTTTTCCGCCTATAATTTTGCCGTTCACTTCTGGACTGAATTCTATCACATTGCATAGTCTCAGGTGCCTGTTCAGAAGACACCGCCAACTGGTGCACAGGTTTGCGCTCCCGTAAACGCCGATCAATCTAAATGGCCATAGCCATAGACTCATTCAGACCTGTAGGCGCAGGGAACCCCACCATAATATCCTTAATGGCCTCAGAAAGACCATCTCTGAAGTTTGCAGCCAGGGCGCACTCATTCCACTGAGTAAGCACCGACCATTTCCGAAATTTTTGACAATATACTTCCGCTTCATCATGCCCCTGAGAGAGGGCTAATAAAGCCTTTTCAGCCTGAATCTCCAGGTTAGGTTCCTCATAGAGCAATCCCAGTGCCAGAAAAAATGCATCCACACTGAGCAATGCAGGATCCCCTGGTGCCAATGCAAATGCCCAATTCTGAGGGTCGCCCCGCAGGAAAGATATTACAATCTTAACCTGCTGAGCAGGGTCTCCAGAGGAGCGAGATTTCAAAGAAAGAAACAATTTGCAATTGTTCCTGAAATTCAGGAAGGTAGATCTATCTCCAGAAAAAAACTCTGGAATAGGAATTCTAGGTTCAGACATGGGAGTGTGAACAACAAAATCCTGTATGTTTTGAACTTTTGCAGCAAGATTACTCAGGCTGGAAGCCAAACTCTGGACATCCATGTTAAACAGCTAAGGTCAGAGCCATTCAAGGGTTAAGAGGAGGTAAGAAGCAGCTAGACAGCAATTAAGGGCTAGGCAGCAAAACTCTGAGGGGGAAAAAAAAAAAAATTTCCCTTAAACACTTTTTTTTCTCCTGCTTCAGCCCAAACAATTAACACTTTGTGGGCTGGCTATACTGTCATGGATCCCAATGGCTGGGGATCGCACTGGACAAGCAAAATAACATAAATAACGGACGAGCTCTAGGGTGATGGAACCTGGGCTGACCTCTGCCCTACTCCTGACAAACACAACTAGAAATAGCCAGGGAGCGTGCCTACGTTGATTCTAGACGCCACGCGCCAGCCTAAGAGCTAACTAGCACTGCAGAGGAAATAAAGACCTAGCTTGCCTCCAGAGGAATGAACCCCAAAAGGTATAGTTGCCCCCCACATGTATTGACGGTGAAATGAGAGGAAGGCACGCACATAGAGATGAAAATAGATTTTAGCAAAATGAGGCCCGCTATAACTAGAAAGCAGAATGATACAAAAGGGGTCTGAGCGGTCAGCAAAAAACCCTAATCAAAAACCATCCTGAGATTACAAGAACCCATGTGCCAACTCATGGCACATGGGGAGAACCTCAGCCCACTAGAGCTACCAGCTAGCATAGAGTCATAATTAGCAAGCTGGACAAAAAACCAAACAACTGAAAAACAAAACTTAGCTTATCCTGAGAGATCTGGGAGCAGGTAGTCAGGAACCAAACTGAGCACATCTGAGTACATTGATAGCCGGCAAGGGAATGACAGGAAAGCCAGGTTAAATAGGAAACACCCAGCCTCTGATGGACAGGTGGAAACCAGAGACCGCAACCCACCAAAGTCACCCAGTACCAGCCGTAACCACCAGAGGGAGCCCAAAAACAGAATCCACAACAGCATAGCTTTGTTCAAAGGAGGACAGCTGTAATGAGTGGCGCAGACAGACTTAGTAGGCCTAAAATAAAAAAGTAGGCTAAATGCAGTTCAAAATTGGTAACTGGAGTACACAGGCGGCATAGCTTTGTTCAATGGAGGACAGCTGTAATGAGTGGCACAAACAGACTTAGTAGGCCTAAAATAAAAAAGTAGGCTAAATGCAGTTCTAAGTTTGTAACAGGAGTACACAGGTGGCATAGCTTTGTGCAGTGGAGGACAACTGTAAGGAGTGGCGCAGACAGACACATGTAGTAGGCCCAAATGATAAAGTAGGCTAAATGCAGTTCAAAACTGGTAACTGGAGTACACAGGCGGCATTGCTTTGTTTGGTGGAGGACAACTGGAAGGAGTGGCTGACACAGTTAGCAGGCCAAAATAGTAAAGTGGGCTAAATCTCTGCCAAAACAATGTCCCTAAATAAACAGGTGGCATAGCTAGGTACAGGGGTGGGCTCCTCTGCTGAGTAGCAGACAGTGGTAGTTCGCGCACAGTATTAACTGGTCTAAATGGAGGGCAGGACCCCTGTATATTTTTACTATCATCTATCATTTCAACAAATTTGCATTGGCAGTGCCATTGAAGGATTTAACAGCACAGACTAAACAGTGGTGGAGCAGTGAGAGATAAGTTTTGCAAGTGGTAGAGCACTGTTCGAGCTGGGGGAAACACTCTCTCGTGGGCGGCGGTACTGGCACAGGGCCCCTCATATTACGATGGTGTGTCTGACGTTGGGTGTGCACCACCACCGTCAGAGACACTTCATGGTACTATGAGGGACCTTGTGCCAGTGCCGTCGCCCAAAAGTGGGCACACCCACCTGTCCAGGCAAACTGCACTCGCACGGGTGCTTGCGCCAAGTGGTGACCACGGCCCTGTGGGGGGAGTCAGACCATTTAGGGAGGTATAAAAATGGCCTATGGTGGACATTCAGCAGCTGCAAATGGAGGAATTGGAGCAGTCAGTAAGAGGAGGCCAAAAGCAAGACATTTTTCAAGCAAGCTACGTGTCAGCAGGGGAAGGTGGGGCAAAATCATTTGAAATCCATGATTGGTTCATTTTAATGAAAGTTAGATCATCAACATTTCGGGTAGCCAGACGAGTCCTTTTGTCGGTCAGTATTGAACAAGCAACACTGAAGACTCTTTCTGATAGCACACTAGCAGCTGGGCAAGCGAGCTCCTGTAATGCATATTCTGCCAATTCAGGCCAGGTGTCTATTTTAGATGCCCAGTAATCAAAGGGGAATGACGTGTGAGGGAGAACATCGATAAGGGAGGAAAAATAGTTCGTAACCATACTGGACAAATCCTGTCTCCTGTCACTTTTGAATCGATGCAGCAGTACCTGTCGTGTCTGCGGTCATTGCGAAATCACTCCACAACCTGGTCATAAAACCCCTCTGTCCAACGCCACTTCTGATTTGTGCACCTCTAACACCTCTGCCATGTTGCCCCCTACAGCTCGTGTGAGAACCATCACCGCCGCTGTGTGCTGGGAATGCCTGAACCAAACGGTCTACAAGAGTTGCTTGTTTAGTAGCCAATATTTTCTCAAGGTTCTCATGTGGCATGATATTTTGTAATTTCCCTTTATATCGTGGATCCAGGAGGCAGGCCAACCAGTAATCGTCATCGGTCATCATTTTGATAATGCGGGGGTCCTTTTTTAGGATACGCAAGGCATAATCAGCCATGTGGGCCAATGTTCCAGGTGTCAATTCACTGCTTGTGCTGGGTTGAGGAGCACTTTCTTGCAAATCAACATCACTTGTCTCTTGCAAAAACCCTGTACCTGACCTTGCAACGCCACCAGTTTCTATTGCCCCCTGAGAAGCATCCTCCTTTCATAAATATTCATCCCCATCATCCTCCTCCTCCTCCTCCTCCTCCTCTTCATCCGCCACCTCATCCAGGAGAGTTCCCTGAGCAGACAATGGCTGACTGTCATCAAGGCTTCCCTCCTCCTCGGCCGCAGACGCCTGCTCCTTAATGTGCGTCAAACTTTGCATCAGTAGACGCATTAGTGGGATGCTCATGCTTATGATGGCGTTGTCTGCACTTACCAGCCGTGTGCATTCCTCAAAACACTGAAGGACTTGACAGAGGTCTTGTAGCTTCAACCACTGCACACCAGACAACTCCATGTCTGCCATCCAACTGCCTGCCTGTGTATGTGTATCCTCCCACAAATACATTACAGCACGCCTCTGTTCACACAGCCTCTGAAGCATGTGCAGTGTGGAGTTCCACATTGTTGCAACGTCGATTATTAGGCGGTGCTGGGGAAGCTTCAGCGATCGCTGATGGTTCAGCATATGGCTGGAGTGTACGGGCGAGCGGCGGATGTGCGAGCAAAGTCTTCGCACCTTCAGGAGCAGGGCTGGTAACCCCGGATAATTTTTCAGGAAGCACTGTACCACCAGGTTCAAGGTGTGAGCCAGGCAAGGTATGTGTTTCAGTTCTGAAAGGGCTATGGCAGCCATAAAATTCCTTCCGTTATCACTGACTACCTTGCCTGCCTCAAGATGTACACTGCCCAGCCATGACTGAGTTTCTTGCTGCAAGTACTCGGCCAGTACTTCTGCGGTGTGTCTGTTGTCGCCCAAACACTTCATTTCCAACACAGCCTGCTGACGCTTACCACTAGCTGTTCCATAATGAGACACCTCGTGTGCAACACTGGCAGCTGTGGATGGAATGGTCGTGCGACTGCGCTCTGTGGACGAGCTTTCGCTTCTGGAGGAGGGGTGGCGAATGCCTACAGCCAACTGTTTCCTAGACCGTGGGCTAGGCAGAACTGTCCCACTATGGCTGTCCCCTGTGGACCTTGCATCCACCACATTAACCCAGTGCGCCGTGATGGACACGTAACGTCCCTGGCCATGCCTACTGGTCCATGCATCTGTTGTGAGGTGTACCTTTCTACTGACTGATTGCCTCAGTGCATGGACAATGCGGTCTTTGACATGCTGGTGGAGGGCTGGGATGGCTTTTCTCACAAAGAAGTGTCGACTGGGTAGGTCATAGCGTGGTACTGCGTAGGCCATCAGGGCTTTGAAAGCTTCGCTTTCAACCAACCGGTAGGGCATAATCTCTAACGAGATTAGTCTAGCAATGTGGGCGTTCAAACCATGTGTACGCGGATGAGAGGATGAGTGCTTCCTTTTCCTAACGAGAGTCTCTTGTAGGATGAGCTGGACTGGAGAGCTGCATATGGTAGAACTAGCGGGGGTGGTTGTGGACATGGCAGATTGAGAGAGGGTTGGTGATGGTATTCTTGATGTTGGCCTACATACAGTGTTTCCTACCAAGAACCTTGTGATTCCCTGACTGCTTTGGCCTTGCGACGATACCTCCACATTTGCTACTGGTGGTGTCCTAAGCAGTGGGCTTACAGTGAGGGAAGCAATGTAGCGTTGCTGACTACCTTCATTCTGAGCGGGTGCACCAACGGTACGGGACGTTTGGTAGTTAGTCCAGGCTTGCAAGTGCATGCTGGTTAAATGTCTACGCATGCACGTTGTATTTAAATTTTGGACATTCTTCCCTCTGCTAAAGGTCTTTGAGCATTTCTTACAGATAACTTTGCACTGATCATTCGGATCTTGGTTAAAAAATTGCCACACTGCACTCTTCCTACTATCGAATACCTTTTCAGGCATTGCACACTGTGCTACTTTCACCAGATGGCCACGCTGTCCTAAAAGTGTTTTTGGTTTTGTCAAACGTTTTTGGCCAGATACGGGCCTGCCAGATGAAAGCTGTTGCGATGTAGATGCCTGCTGTGGATCATCCTCCTCCGCTTCAGAGCTACTGCCAGCGGCACCCTGTTCCCCCAATGGCTGCCAATCTGGGTCAACAACTGGGTCATCTATCACCTCCTCTTCAGTGTCATGTGCACCTTCCTCTGTGTCACCGTGTAAGGTGCTATAGCGGTCGGGACGGGGCACCATAGTCTCATCAGGGTCACATTCTGGCTCAGTACACTGCGAGGGCAATGTAGTGATCTGAGTCAATGGAACAGCATAATAATCTAGCTGTGGCTGTGCATCTGTGCACTTCATGTCCGATTCATCTTGTAATGGGCTGTTAACTATTTCCCTTTATAACCCTGGCACGGTATGTGTAAAGAGCTCCGTGGAGTAAACTGTAGTGTCGCCTGCCGCATCCTTCACTTTGCTTTGGGTGAAGGACACAAGGAAGCAACTTGTTCCTGACCGGGAGCATCCACTGACGACTTGCTGCTTTTATATTTTGAACTTTCTGAAGAGGAGGCGAAAGAGCTAGAAGCTGAGTCAGCAAGGAAAGCCAAAACTTTTTCCTGCTGCTCCTGCTTTAAAAGCGGTTTTCCTACTCCCAGATAAGGGAGCCTTCGAGGCCTTGTGTAGCCAGACGATGACGCTGGCTCAACAACTCGAGCCTTAGGTGCTATTTTGCTTTTCCCACTACCACCAGATGCTCCACCACCATCATTACCACCTGGCAACGACCGCCCACAGCCTCTTCCACCAGACTTCCTCATTTTTGGGAAAATGTAACCAAACTAACAACCGTTATATGGTACTGTAAAACAAGGTAGAAGGTGTATATAAACTTGTTGAGAATTTAAATCTCCCTTTTTTGAGGGGGGAGACTGCAGCAAAACTCAGGCCCAGTGTATTACACTACACAATGTAAGTGGCAGAACGTGGCTGGCAGATATACGACAAACAGAACTGACATATATAAACTTGTTGGTAATTTAAATCTCCTTTTTTTTGGGGGGGAGACTGCAGCAAAAAACAGGCCCTGTGTATTACATTATACAATGTAAAAGGCAGAACGTGGCTGGCAGATATACGACAAACAGAACTGACGTAGATCCACTTAGTGGCAATTTAAATCTCCCTTTTTTGGGGGGGGGGAGACTGCAGCAAAAAACAGGACCTATGTATTACACTACACAATGTAAAAGGCAGAATGTGGCTAGCAGATATACGACAAACAGAACTGACGTATATAAACTTGTTGGCAATTTAAATCTCCCTTTTTTGGGGGGGGAGACTGCAGCAAAAAACAGGCCCTGTGTATTACACTACACAATGTAATTGGCAGAACGTGGCTGGCAGATATACGACAAACAGAACTGACGTAGATCCACTTAGTGGCAATTTAAATCTCCCTTTTTGGGGGGGGCAGACTGCAGCAAAAAACAGGCCCTATGTATTACACTACACAATGTAAAAGGCAGAACGTGGCTGGCAGATATACGACAAACAGAACTGACGTAGATCCACTTAGTGTCAATTTAAATCTCCTTTTTTGGGGGGGAGACTGCAGCAAAAAACAGGCCCTATGTATTACACTACACAATGTAAAAGGCAGAACGTGGCTGGCAGATATACGACAAACAGAACTGACGCATATAAAATAAACTTGTTGGCAATTTAAATCTCTTTTTTTTTGGGGGGGGGGAGACTGCAGCAAAAAACAGGCCCTGTGTATTAGACTATACAATGTAAGTGGCAGAACGTGGCTGGAAGATATATAAAAAAATACAAGGACTGTACTACAATTTCAATCTCCCTACAATGATCTCAGGACAAGTATGGCAGCCAGCAATAAAAAGGACTGCTGCACACAAAAGTGTGGACAAATAAACAAGATAACTGTGCAGAAAGGAGCAACAGGATTTTTGCTTTTAAAAAAGCAGTTGGTTTGCACAGCGGCGTACAAACAGCAATGCAGCTATCAGGGAGCCTTATAAGGCAGCCTAATAAGCTACAGAGCTGATGCACAAAAATCTAGTCTCCACTGTCCCTGCAAAGAAAAGGTGGTGTTAGACAGTGGAAATCGCTACAGCACAAGCGGTTTGGGGGTTAATATTCCCTCCCTAATGATATCCCTGCTTCTGATGAAGCTGCAGCAACCTCTCCCTATGCTCAGATCGGCAGAAGTAAGATGGCGGTCGGCGTGCACGCCCCTTTATAGCCCCTGTGACGCCGCAGAAAGCAAGCCAATCACTGTCATGCCCTTCTCTAAGATGGTGGGGACCGAGACCTATGTCATCACGCTGCCTACACTCTGCGTCCTCCTTCATTGGCTGAAAAATGGCGCTGAAAGCGTCATACGAAACGCGACTTTGGCGCGAAGATCGCCGACCTCATGGCCGATCCCACACTGGGATCGGGTCGGGTTTCATGAAACCCGACTTTGCCGAAAGTCGGCGATTTTTTAATTTGTCCGATCCGTTTTGCTCAACCCTAGTGTTCACCAAAGTGAGAAAATAAGCAAAGGGACATACAGAGAGTTAGTGCTGTGCTTGCTAATGTCTTTTATCTCACCCCAAAGTTCTATTCACATCTAAACAACTCAGTACTGTCGTCAAATGTTCACCATGCTGCTTCTCTCAGAGTACTAAATAGAAGTAACCAAGAGCAGGAGGCGATCTCTTTGTGCCCAGCTCTTTATGGGAGAAATCACTGCAGCTAGTCTCCTCCCACTAGCTTAGAGTCAATTGCAAAGTGAGAAATAGAGCTTGCAGAGGTGAAAACAGATGAAAAAAGCAGAATACAAGTAACAGATGGCCAGAACTAGTGTTACTCCTCATATACACATACAAGGTTGGTTATTGTGAAAAATTATTTGACAGTATGGTTACCCTTTAATCCCATCATGACATACGATGAAAACTTATGTCAAATATCGTGTCTTTACCTTTGATCAGCCATCATGTGCCTCTAACAGGTGCGGGTGGAGCTTCACCCATGACTGTTAACCTGTTAAATTCCATTGTCAATCTCTGTTACATCCCATTGTCAACCTATTAAATCCCACTATTAACCTCCTATTTCAGCCATGACTGTATATGCCGAAATACTAAACATATGGCAGCAGTATGCATTATTATCATGGGGTGTATGAATGTTAAATTGAACTATTAGAGCAGTTATGCAAAAAGTAAAATGTGTGCGCTTTTTTCCGGTGTTCACGGAAGAAGCCTGCAGCGAAACGGCACCTGCCGGGTGTGAAGGGAACACAGACAGCTCCATGGTGCACGGAACCATTCTTCTTAACATTTTGTTTCCATCTGCTCTTTATTTCTCTGTATGCCTCTGGGACTTTGGTGTATAGTGGGGGATCCTTTCAGGGAGGTCTTTCCTGTGGTGTTACACTAGTGCAAAGCATTGATAGTGACTGCATCAAGGTGTACCACGGCATTTGTATTCCCTGGGACTCATCTATTCACAATAGCCAATGCGGGAAGCATGTATATCCCGCTTTTCTAAGTAGCCCGATTTTGTCAGCTTCCCAGCATTCTCTAGCACCGTTCACTGTGCAGGCCACTTTCCTCTGCAGGCTAGGTTTTCGGTTGCTTTCAATGTCATTGTTAGCATTGTCGGGTTCTGGTCCGTGACTACCCCTGCATTTTGTCCCACTGCTTCCCACCACTTACCTACTGTTGCTGTGTGTTTCCCCCTCCGTTTTTGTAGGGTTTTTTTGCAGTCTTTTTTTATTCATTACGTTATTTGTTTGTAATTTTGATATTGAATAAAAATTATTGTGATTTCATCCTCTTGAGTTGGAATCGCTTCGTATCTAAATGACAAGCAACCGTATTACACTATGCTGTATTTGTGAGGTAGACGGTTGCATTTACATTTTTGGAGTGTTAGGAATTTACTTTTCTAAATAAACAAAAAAAATCCCTTCACAAGTAAAAATGCAAAAGATGTCTTTTATGATCTTATGGCTTGTCAGTTTTAAGCCAGGAAGCACACTTTTTTAGACAGACTAGCTTTTTTGTATTTTTCTTCAGCAGGAAATTTAAGACTGAGGGGACATCAAGGGGTTGTCTGGGAGTTTTATATTAGAGGCTTATTTTTAGACTAGGTTATGATTAAATGATCGGCGGAAGTGCGACATCCAGCAACACCCCCACCCTTCAATCAGTTGCTCCCAATGCTGGCAGCTGTCGGATGTGATCAGTTGTGAGCCACACGCCACAGCTCTGTCAGCTGTATAGTGGACGCGGCTCCCTATTTGAATGAATTGAATGTGGTACCGCTCCCCACCAGTAACAGCTGACTGGCGGGGGCGGCAGGTATAGCACCCCCACTAATCAGATATCAATGGCTTATCTTAAGAATAAACCATAAATGCAAAATTCCTAGACAATCCCTTTAATCCCTTAAGGACCGTTGAACCACTGTGTACATTAATGACCGAGCCTTATTTGTAAAATCTGATGTGTCACATTATGAGGTAATAACTCTGGCATGCTTCAACAGATCCCAGTGATTCCAATTTTTTTTTGTGACATATTATACTTCATATTAGTGGTAAATTTTGGCCAATATGATTTGCGTTTATTTTGGGAAAAAAAATAAAATTTGACGGAAAAAAAATTCCATTTTACAATTTTCAATCTATTAATTTTTATGCCCTTAAATCAGATAGCTATCCCACAAAAAATACTTAATAATTAAAATTTCCCACATGTCTACGTCACATCAGCATCATTTTTAAAACATAAATCTTTTTTGGAAGTTAGAAGGGTTAGACGTTTCAGCAATTTACCAACTTTCCAACATAATTTACAAAACCAATTTTTTTAGAGACCACATCCTTTTTGAAGTGACTTTGAAGGCCCTATGAGACAGAAAATACCAAAAGTGACACCATTTTAAAAACGGTACCCAAATGTTTAATTTTTACAAAGGTAACAGGATAAAATGGACCATAACAATTGTTGCTCAATTTCTCCTGAGTACGTTGATACCTCATAAGTGGTAGAAAACTACTGTCTGGGTGCACGGCAGGGCTTAGAAAGAAGGAGCACGATTTGACATTTGGAGTGCAAAATTGGCTGGAATAGATAGCGGATGCCATGTTGTATTTAGAGAACCTCTGATGTGTCTAAACAGTGGAATCCCCCCAACACAAGTGACCCCATTTTGGAAACTACACCCCTTAAGGAACTTATCTAGAGGTGTGGTGTGCACCTTGAACTCATAGGTGCTTCACAGATTTTTAGAACGTTGCGCCACAAAAATGGAAACAAGCTTTTTTCCCAATAAAAATGTTGTTTCACACCCAAATTTTTCATTTTCATAAGGCTAGTGTAGCGCCCCCACCGCCGCAGGGCTGAGGGGTACCCGGTACCGGGCCTACGGGTCTCTGCTTCTGGGGTTGTCACGGCGGCTAGGCCCCGGTCCGTGACCCTGCCGTGGGGCGCACAGTGGATGATAGGTGTGGATGTTGGTGGTGGTGGTGCGGTGCAGTAAATAACGAGGACACCAGGTTGCAGTCTCTTTACCTCTTTACTGAAGATCTCTGAGTCCACAGTCCAGAATACGGTTCACCAGGCTGCGCAAGTCCAGCCGGTCCAATGGCACCTCCAGAGTTCTCTTCGCAGGTGGAAATCGGTGCCTTCCTTCTAGCGCTATGTGTTGCGGTCCTTCCCTGCTGTGCTTACGGAAAGTCCCCACAACCGTTGTGTCTGTTTCTTAAGTTCCCTCACAACTCGATTAAATGATGTTCTTCTAATCCTCCGTCCCTCCCTGATGTTCTGGTTGGGACGGCACCCGTTTGACGGGTAGGCTCGGAGCTCTTCCGGGACCCTAGAGTCGCCCCTCTCCACAAGGTGCCCCCCAAGACTTCATAGGTGATTTGTGTGAGACAGCCCGCCTTAGACTGACTGTCCTGCCGCTGTTTAGAGTATTGCTTGAAGCTGAATGTTATAATACTCCCTCGGTGTTCCGGCCACCGGTAGTGCGCCTCAGTAGGGTGTTGCTCCGGTCTTACAGCACGACCCCTACTGGTATTCTCCTATTGCTTGATCTCGTTTCTCACTCAGCACAATCTATCTCGCTTCTAGTCCTTTCTTGGGCCCCGCGGCTTCCCGGAGCTGGCGCAGACCCGTTACGTTCTTTCCAATGCCAAGCCTCTGTCAGGATCCCACCCCTGACAGAGACCCTACTGTATCTTCCCCTACAACACCCTCTGCCACAAGGTGTTGCCTGGTTCCAACCCAGTCAGCTTTCTGATCTAACTTCCTGCCTGACCCCCAGTTTACCCACTATGGTGGGGAGTGGCCTAATTAATAGCACCCTTAGCTCCCCCCGGAGGCCCAGCTGTGAAATGTATTGGTGTCTGTGATGCCTGATCAGATGAACTCCTTCAGTGCCATCGGACGCACCGTAGCTCCCCATAGTGGCGGAGACACAGTACTGCAACGACCAGGACTCTGGGGCGCTGCACTCCCCCCTGGCTAAACACAGTACTCCGGGACTGGGAAGAAAACAACAATACAAGTTAGCAAAAAGACATACAATTTTGTTGAGTGCAATAACAATAAGCATATTTGAACAGAGCTTCCCTTTATGGGAGGTGAGGACACTTAAACGTTACAAACATGGTAAAATATCATAGCAACATGCTATAATTAACTTTTCTTACCCAACCGGGTATTCTACTTAAGTGCAAAAATTGTTGAACAATAATTTAACTTTGCCTTTAAGGACATACACTCTTAATCCACTAAAGACCTTCCTATAATCACATTATAAGGTATTTTAACTTTTTCATTCCCCTTCTTTAAATCTGCAGGACCGCCTGTCCTATCGGCACCAGACCTACTGCTTCTCCTTTCTGTTACAGGACCGCCCCGTTCAGCCAGGGCCTACTGCCTTTTCAACTACTATACACAGTATAGAACATAACATTACTTTCAGTTTAAGAGCACTAAGTCATCTCTACATGACTCCTATGAGGACTCAGGGTTTACCTTCTATCCTAACTATCTATCAGCATTATCAAAACATTTTCTATTGAACATTAAGCCTTCTCATTATCTTTCTTTCTATCATGCATGCTGGACACCACGTCTATCCCTACGGGTCCACTGCATCCTTCTTCTATCTTTCACCTTTTACTTCTCAGAGCACATCATCAGTATTTCTTCACATTTAACTAATTAAACACATATAACTTTTCTCATATAAACATTATCATCATTTCCTTTGATCAAGACATTATTGCTTCCTGTCTTAAAGCAATATCATAGTTTAAGCGTAACAATTGAACATCCCCTTTAAGAGGGGACCAAGTCTCTATGAGGTAGCGTATCTTCCCAAGCTACCAGTCCATACTCAGCAAAGGTTCCAGTGCGGTATCTTCACAAAGAGTCCTTTTTGAAGTAAAACCAGTAGGGAGCGCCTTTAATAAGGTGCAAACTATTTACAAGAAGTTCGGATCATGCACTGTTCATGATTTCAGCAGTTCTAAAACTTGTGCAAAAACTTTGGAAAGACAAACAAAACAAAACACTAGGGATCCCGGGTCAACAAAAGGATCCCTTTAAAAGTTTACCCTGGACGGGTTTAGCAAAACACAGAAAAACAGCAACTATTTACAGATTCATGGTATCAAGGTTTATTCTTCCAAGTCTGGGGGCGGCTTCCGCGAGTACCGGTCTCCCCCCGCCACCACATAGAGGGCGTCCGCACCCTGGATAGGGGTCTGGGTACTCACGGTTCTCCTTGGAGTGATGGCCCGCAGGCATTTGGCGCACAGGGAGATTGGGGCAATAACCGCCGGCCTTGGTGAATCATCAGAGGATGGTACTGTCACTTCCGGCTTGTATTTGCGCACATGCAGGGCATACCACCCCTTATCCCCCCAGTGGCGGGTGTACCGAACCCGGTCTCCTGGGTAAAGATCCCGGCCTGGGTGTCCCTCAATGAGGTGCGCCTCTACATCCCGCCGGTTTACAAACACTTCCAAGGCAAGACCGGGCTCCTTAATGAAGCCCCAACCTCCCTGCAGCCGGAAGGTGTTGATCACGCCATAGCGCTGCGGGCCCCAGTTCTCCTCAGCAACTTGCCTGACTTGGGCTTTATTCTGAAGGTCCTTCTCTCGCTCAGCCTGACGCCGGAGCTCCTTCTTGCGGGCCCACTCTTCCTCTTACTGGCGCAGCTGTTGGCGGTACTCCCTCTGGCGGATGACCTCGATACTCTCCCCCTCCTCCTGGGCATCCCCTGGAAACCCCATCAGATTGGTAGTGGCCGCGCGGGTCCATTTGAAGGTTACCCATTCTCCCTGGAGCTGCGTGGGTTGTTTGATGGGCCGTAGGGGGCGATCGGCCGTCTGCAGAGTTTCCCAGGGCCTCTCGCATTCAAGACGGCTACACACTCGCCTGGTGGTCGTGGTGGGGGTGAGTCTATATCCACCAGCAGGGGCTCTTCAATCGCCACGCCGGGATCGGCGCGGTTACCTGCTTCCGATGCATCTCCGGTGCCGGCCTCCTCCGTTGTCGGCTACAGGACCGATATCTGGTGCGGGTGCGGCTCCTCGCCAGGGGTGGTTGCTCGCTGGCACAGACTCCGGAACTGCCGGCACAACTCCTCCACTTCCGCCCCGAGGATTTCCTGATTAGCGCAGCCTGGTAAGGACTCCGCCGGCTCCCATTGGTAGAACCTGGCACAGGTCTTCTCTCCCTCCCCGGGGTGACTTCCGCGCTCCATGCTGCCAATCGGATTCTGCCTCGTGGTCTCCAGAAGTTCTTGCCCCTCCCCGTCCGGAGGGCGGCCTTTCTCTCCTCCACCATCCCACACTAGGAGGCGTGCCCTTCGCCTTGATGGGCATATTCTCTGGACATAGTAATATCGGTGAGGGGCGGGCTCCATCTTTGCGCCACTCTTCGAAGCTACGCCCACGAGGACACGCCCCATGCTCCCTGCGCGCCACATAGTGTTATAATGGCGGCGGTTTTGGCGGGGAATGTCGTAACACAGTCTTTGCAACATAATACAGTCCTAGCACAGCAGACCACAGTTCCAAGGCACACATGACCTGATTCTTCAGGCTTAAGTAGATCCTGTTCGTGACGCCAAGTTGTAGCGCCCCCACCGCCGCAGGGCTGAGGGGTACCCGGTACCGGGCCTACGGGTCTCTGCTTCTGGGGTTGTCACGGCGGCTAGGCCCCGGTCCGTGACCCTGCCGTGGGGCGCACAGTGGATGATAGGTGTGGATGTTGGTGGTGGTGGTGCGGTGCAGTAAATAACGAGGACACCAGGTTGCAGTCTCTTTACCTCTTTACTGAAGATCTCTGCGTCCACAGTCCAGAATACGGTTCACCAGGCTGCGCAAGTCCGGCCGGTCCAATGGCACCTCCAGAGTTCTCTTCGCAGGTGGAAATCGGTGCCTTCCTTCTAGCGCTATGTGTTGCGGTCCTTCCCTGCTGTGCTTACGGAAAGTCCCCACAACCGTTGTGTCTGTTTCTTAAGTTCCTTCACAACTCGATTAAATGATGTTCTTCTAATCCTCCGTCCCTCCCTGATGTTCTGGTTGGGACGGCACCCGTTTGACGGGTAGGCTCGGAGCTCTTCCGGGACCCTAGAGTCGCCCCTCTCCACAAGGTGCCCCCCAAGAGTTCATAGGTGATTTGTGTGAGACAGCCCGCCTTAGACTGACTGTCCTGCCGCTGTTTAGAGTATTGCTTGAAGCTGAATGTTATAATACTCCCTCGGCGTTCCGGCCACCGGTAGTGCGCCTCAGTAGGGTGTTGCTCCGGTCTTACAGCACGACCCCTACTGGTATTCTCCTATTGCTTGATCTCGTTTCTCACTCAGCACAATCTATCTCACTTCTAGTCCTTTCTTGGGCCCCGCCGCTTCCCGGAGCTGGCGCGGACCCGTTACGTTCTTTCCAATGCCAAGCCTCTGTCAGGATCCCACCCCTGACAGAGACCCTACTGTATCTTCCCCTACAACACCCTCTGCCACAAGGTGTTGCCTGGTTCCAACCCAGTCAGCTTTCTGATCTAACTTCCTGCTGACCCCCAGTTTACCCACTATGGTGGGGAGTGGCCTAATGAATAGCACCCTTAGCTCCCCCCGGAGGCCCAGCTGTGAAATGTATTGGTGTCTGTGATACCTGATCAGATGAACTCCTTCAGTGCCATCGGACGCACCGTAGCTCCCCATAGTGGCGGAGCCACAGTACTGCAATGACCAGGACTCTGGGGCGCTGCACTAGCAGGAGAAAATGGACCACAAAATTTGTTCTGCAATGTCTCCTGAGCACAGGGATAACCCATATGTGCTCAGAAACACTTGTTTGGGGAAATGGTAGGGCTTGGAAGGGAAGGACCACTATATGATTTTTGCAGTGTAAAAGAGATCGTGGATGCCATGTCGCATTTGGAGAGCCACCAAGGTTTCAGAACAGCAGAAACCCCACACATTACCTCATTTTCGTAACTACACCTCTTGAAAAATTCCTCAAAGGGTGTAGTGAGCATTTTAAACCCACAAGTATTTCACAAGATTATATAACATTAGGCCGTGAAAATGAAAAGTTACGTTTTGTCCACTAAAATGTTGCTGTATACTCAGGTTTCTAATTTTCAAAAGGGATAATAGGAGAAAATGGACCACAAAATTTGTTAAGCAATGCCTCCTGAGTACAGCAATGCCCCATATGTGGTCAAAAACTTGAGGGTGCCACGTCACTTTGGCAAAGCCTCTGTGGTGTCATGACAGCACCCCATTTTTTTTTTTTTTTTTATTAAGAGCGGCGATCCGGGGGGCCCAGGGCAGAATGCTGGACACAGGGGCAGAACGCTGGACACAGGGGCAGAAAGCTGGACACAGGGGCAGAGCGCTGGACACGGGCAGAACGCTGGACACAGGGGCTGGACACAGGGGCAGAACGCTGGACACAGGGGCAGAACGCTGGACACAGGGGCAGAATGCTGGACACAGGGGCAGAATGCTGGACACAGGGGCAGAAAGCTGGACATTGGGGCAGAATGCTGGACACTGATGCAGAAAGCTGGACACAGGGGCAGAATGCTGGACACAGGGGCAGAATGCTGGACACAGGGGCAGAATGCTGGACACAGGGGCAGAAAGTTGGACACAGGGGCAGAAAGCTGGACATTGGGGCAGAATGCTGGACACTGATGCAGAAAGCTGGACACAGGGGCAGAATGCTGGACACAGGGGCAGAATGCTGGACACAGGGGCAGAATGCTGGACACAGGGGCAGAAAGTTGGACACAGGGGCAGAAAGCTGGACATTGGGGCAGAATGCTGGACACTGATGCAGAAAGCTGGACACAGGGGCAGAAAGCTGGACACAGGGGCAGAGCGCTGGACACGGGCAGAGCGCTGGACACAGGGGCTGGACACAGGGGCAGAACGCTGGACACAGGGGCAGAACACTGGACACAGGGGCAGAATGCTGGACACAGGGGCAGAAAGCTGGACATTGGGGCAGAATGCTGGACACTGATGCAGAAAGCTGGACACAGGGGCAGAATGCTGGACACAGGGGCAGAATGCTGGACACAGGGGCAGAATGCTGGACACAGGGGCAGAAAGTTGGACACAGGGGCAGAAAGCTGGACATTGGGGCAGAATGCTGGACACTGATGCAGAAAGCTGGACACAGGGGCAGAATGCTGGACACAGGGGCAGAATGCTGGACACAGGGGCAGAATGCTGGACACAAGGGCAGAATGCTGGACACAGGGGCAGAAAGTTGGACACAGGGGCAGAAAGCTGGACACGGGCAGAAAGCTGGACACGGGCAGAAAGCTGGACACAGGGGCAGAATGCTGGACACTGGGGCAGAATGCTGGACACGGGGCAGAATGGAGAAATGGGGCATGATTGGAGACACAGGGGGCAGGATGACAGACATGGCGGCATGACTGGAGACACTGGGGCATGACTGGAGACAGATGGGGCAGGATTGGAAACAGATGGGGCAGAATGGAGACACAGGGGGCATGATTGCATACATGGGGGCATGATTGGAGATGGGGCAGAATGGTGATACGGGCATGATTGGAGACACTGGAGGCAGGATTGGAGACAGATGGGGCAGGGTTGGAGACAGATCGTGCAGGATCATGGGGCAGGATGGATACGATGGAGACAGATGGGGCATGATGGGGAGATCATATGGGGCAGAATGGATACTCATTAGGGCAGGATGGGAGAACATATGGCTGATGCCAGGAATGAGACACACGGGGGCTAGGATGGCGAATATTATTATCATAGGGGCTAATTAAGGGATATTATTACTGCAGTGATGTATTTATTTTATTTTTTGAGTATACTGTTTTAAATGGGGGGGGCGGTCCTGTTACTGTGTAGAGTGACACTATCGCCTTTTTTCTTCATGTGGTGTAATGTAGAAGTTGGGAAAATTAAGTAATGTGTTCTGCAAGTGGAACTCGAGATAACGGTGTTATTTCCTGCAGAGAGGAGCCCTGGCTGGATGAACTGATGGCGATCTGTGCTGGATGAAAGATGAAGGACTTCACCTAGAGACGTCACTGGTGAGTCAGTGTGTTACCTATACACTGACACTATACACTGTATACTATATACAGCGGTCCTGTGTATAATGTCACCAGTGATCACTGTATTACCTATACATTATATACAGAGCTCCTGTGTATAATGTCACTGGTGATCACTGTATTACCTGTACACAGACACTGCATACTAAGTACAGATCTCCTGTGAATACTGGCACTTCACTTATGGTGATAGTATTGTGGGGGTTTTTTATTACTGATCAGTCACTATGTGGTGGTAATATGTGATCTGGTCATGATGTTGTGGTATTTGTTCCTTGTATTTGATATTATTCAATCACTGTGGTGGTAATATGTCATCTGGTCATGGTGCTGTGGTATTTGTTCCTTGTATGTGGTATTATAGGTCATTTTAAAAATTGAAAAATCAATAAAAATATACCTATATTGTATTACATATTTTAACAACTATTTAATAGGATACAGTAGAGTAGGGCCTGGCCAAAAGTGTCTACCTTGTCATTTTGGTGGCTTAAAAAATCTTTTTGCCAAAACAAAAGCTGCCGGCTATATGTGTGATCTGGTGATGGGAACTGTCAATGTGTGATAGGTGAGAAGTGGAGATTTTCCAAGAGAGAGCGGTGGGACTGTGGACAGTTTGAGGGGTGGAGCGTGGAGGTGGGGCTGGGGTGGAGCCTGGGCGGAGTCTCAAGGGGGCCCCGGAAATTTTGCCAGTATGGGGCCCCGAAATTTCTAGTGGCAGCCCTGGCAGCACCTGACATCACGTGAGCTTGCTCTCTGACTGATGCAATCTTCAGCAATGTGTGAAATGGTGCCATGCTTTTTTTAGTGAATCAAATTGTTCAAATTCGTCAGGACTTGCAAATTTCATGAAATTTAACTTGAAGTCCATTTGCACTGGATCAACTAAATGATCTCTAGTTCTAAACTGTTCAGGACTGAAGTGTCCAGTGTTTGTTGCTATGGGTTAAGGTCACCATACACGTGATGTCTGATTATCGGACAATCTAATTTGTAAGGCTGGTTTCACACTTGCGTTGCTCATCAAGCACTGAAATGATCGACAGTCAGCTCAAGTCTTAGGCTGGTTTCACACTTGCATTGCTCCGAGCTGAATGTTGCATTTGGCGCAGCGTCAAATTGACGCATGCGGAGGCATCTGCATATATTCGCATGGCCTACGTACCCAATGTTAAAGATAGGTACGCAGGACGCAAGCCATAAAATCCCTGAGCTGGTGACTGCAGCAGGAGTAAGGTGGGGACTGTTCCAATAAACTCATGCAGCTGATCTTCATCACTGTACATTTATGTATAACTCAATAGATGAGTGGAAACAAAAAAGCTACAAAGAGTCACTTAACAATGTCCTCACGATTGTTCAATAAGCAAATCCTTCTTGCGATACTTGAAATATAATGTATAAAATAATCATAATTTGGTAGGAGCTTTATTCAGATTTTTTTTTTTTCATTTCGGAAAGAAAGGAATACTAGTACTCTAGAAAATTTTTAAAAGATATAGACACCATCGGAGGCAATTTTTTTACTTAGTTTGGGCTAAAAATATTTCCAACTGGGTTTCATTAAAATAAATTTGCACCATTTGGCTTTTAGGTTATGTTCCCACAATGAGCTTTTGGTGAGATTTTGGTGTTGCAGATTTCCTGCACCCATTACATAAATTAGGTTACTTGCATTTTCACCGTGTTTTTGATGCTGCGTTTTTTGTCTCTTGTTGATATGTCATGTTTTAAATAAAGCTGCTTTGTTTCTGATACTTCCTGATATTTGACTTTAATAAAACTTTATTGATACAGTAATGTGAAGATTACATGCATTGTTGTTGTGTTTTTGCTAAGGAAATGCTCTATACGTACGTGTGTTTTGTACCTGGATTTTCTTCATCTAAGACAAGTATATGGGGAAAATCTGCACAGAAAACTCTGTTTACCCGTAAGAGAAATTAACATGTTGTGGATTTGAAGCACGCACTGCAGGTCAGGTTACACTGAGTTAAAAAAAAAGAAGCACAGAGGGCAGGAGATGTCTATAAATCCCACCCACTTCACTAGAATTATAACATTCTGTGCAGAAAGTGAGCGTCTGGTGAGTTTTTGATGCTGCGTATTTTTTCTGCTCAACAGACACAGTGTCTAAGGGTATGTGTCCACGTTCAAGAAACGCTGCGTGTTTGATGCTGCGCAGAGCCGCAGCGTCAAACACGCAGCGTCCAGATGTTACAGCATAGTGGAGGGGATTTTATGAAATCCCGTCTCCACTATGCGTGGTTACACGCACCCGGCGGCCCTGCAATTCCAGACATGCTGCGCATCTTTTAAGATTGCAGCATGTCCGTGTACCCTGCGGCGACGCTGCGCCGCCGCAAGGTATATCACAGGCCCCTATGTGTGGGGTGCGATGATGCCGGATGTGTGCAATGAACACATCCGGCATAATCGCGTCACAGAAGGGGGCGGGGCTTAGGACGGAGCGGGTTTGCCGGCCATCCTGAAAGTGGACACATACCCTAAGGGGTTTTATGCAGGTAAAGTCCTGACCAAATCTGCACCTGAGGTCACTGGCAGGTCACCTGCGGTGTTCTTGCGTGTTTTGCTCATTGTAAGGACATGCTGCGTTCTTAAACACGCAGCGTTTCCTGAACGTGGAAACATACCCTTACAGTTCCAGCAAACTAGATGGGATTTATAGACATCTCCTGTCCTCTGTGCTGTTTTTTATTCAGCAGCAGTGTGAGTTTCGAATCCGCATCCCATCAATTTCTCTTGCTGGTGCACTGAATTTTATGCACAGATTTTTCCCATCGGCTTGTATCAGATGCGGAAAATCCTCAGGTAGAAAACGCATGTGTGTTGTGTGTTTTTAGTGCATTTCTGAGGCAGAAAGGCAAAAAAAAGCAAGCAATCTGCATAGGACTGTATCAATAAAATTTTGTCGAAGCCATATACCAGGAACTATAAAAAAACAAAGCAGCTTTATTTAACCCCTTAGTGACCAAGCCAATTTTGACCTTAATGACCAAGCCAAATTTTTGTTATTCTGACCAGTGTCACTTTTTGAGGTTATAACTCTGGAACGCTTCAATGGATCCCACTGATTCTGAGACTGTTTTCTCATGTGCAGTATGCTTTGCCTAACTGCGGGCAAAGCTGAAAGTATTACTGCGCATGCACCCGCGCACTATGTCCCGGAAGTATTTCGCTGTGTTGCAGGACATAGTGAGCGGGCATATGCGCAGTAATGCTTTTCGGCTTTGCCCGCAGTTGGGCAAAGCATACTGCACGTGCGCCACCGAAGATTGCATTGCGCACGCACGAACTATGGAGGACAAGTACTCTAATTCACTATTGTATTGCAGACAACAGGGACGGACAGGGTTGTAAATGAAGAGGAAACGCTGCCCATCGGACCGGAAAAAAGGCATTTACATATCCCGCCAATTTGAGGTGACAGGTTCCCTTTAAATTAGAGTGTTATGTCACTGTAAGATGAGGCACCGGACCGGGGGTACCTTTCTTGCGACGGGTACGGAACTGTCGGGAATGTCACCATTGTTGTCTGGGGGAAAGCTTAGAGACCCAGACCGACCTTTGCACTGGACAGCAGGGGGCATGGTTAGGATAAAAACGAGAGAGCGCGCAAAAAGGAGAGGATCTTGGCGGAACACGCAGCACCCCACAGGGGAGATTTGGTGCTCCGTCCTCTAAGCACCGTGGCAGTGCAGGCCCATGCTTTATTATCCCTGCTGCCACTTACAGAAACTGTGACCGGAGAACTATATTCTGCCTGTTGGCTCCCACTACTCCAGATACCCAACATTGCGGGCCAGTACAGAACACGCGCGTGCCACCTGAGAAACCCCAGGTGACTTACCGAGAACTGTACTATTTCTCACCCGCCTGTTTCTGCCGAGATGCGTTAAGCCCCGGCAGTGTTGAAGACCGTTTTCCACCGACACCCCGGACCCCGTGCAAGATGTCAAGGATCCATCTCCATCTCCAGGAACCGGATCAGCAACGCCTGTAGCATGACACCGGATTCATCACATGCTGACCGTGTTGGCACCACCGTTAGAACCTAAGACTCTGCAGTCAGGAAGCCGTCAGACTGATAAGTTTACTCTTTATGAACAGTTGTTATACTTTCGGCCTCATAAGCTCCCTCAGCACTCTTACTGCGTTTCAACTGCCATACCCCTGCCTCTACTTTCCCCTCCCTGCATGAAGTATACCCCTGTATCAGTAAAGTTCACTTTAACCCTTGCTCTGCCTCCTGTCCATTACTGCATCCCACAACCTGCTCACGTCACACAAAATAACATTTCCCACATGTCTACATCAGCAAAATTTTTGACCATTTTTTTTTTGTCAGGAAGTTATAAGGGTTAAAAGTCGACCAGCGATTTCTCATTTTTACAACAAAATTTACAAAACCATTTTTTTGGAGACCACATCACATTTGAAGTGACTTTGAGGGGCCTATATGACAGAAAATACCCAAAAGTGACACCACATTCAAGAAGTTTATTAACCCTTCTGGTGCTTCACAGGAGCTAAAGCAATGTGGAAGGAAAAAAATGAACATTTAACTTTTTTTCACAAAACTTTTACTTTAGTTCCATATTTCTTATTTTCACATTGATAACAGGAGAAAATGGATGTGAAAATTTGTTGTACAATTTCCCATGAGTGCACCGATACCCCATATGTGTGGGAAATTCACTTTTTGGGCGCACGTCAGGGCTCGGAAGGGAAGGAGCACAGTTTGACTTTTCGACCGCAAAAACGTCTGGAATTGAGAGCTGACACTTGGTCGTGTTTGGAGAGCCGCTGATTTGACTAAATAGTGGAAACCCCCCAAAAGTGACACCATTTTGGAAATTAGGCCCCTTGGGGAACTCATCTAGATGTGTCATGAGCACCTGGAACCCCCAGATGCTTAACAAAAGTTTATAACGCAGAGCTGTGAAAATAAAAAAAAATCACATTCTACCAACAAATATGTACTATTAACCCAAATTATTTTATTTTCACAAGGGTAACAGGAGAAAACGGACCCCAAAATTTGTTGTATATTTTCTACTGAGTACGCCGCTCTCCATATGTATGGGAATACTATTATTTGGGCTCACGGCAGGGATTGAAAGGGAAGGAGCACCGTTTGACTTTTTGAACGCCAACACGGCTGGAATCGAGAGCTGATGCCATGTCGCGTTTGGAGAGCTCCTGACATGTGTAAACAGTGGCAATCCCCCACAAGTGACCCCATTTTGGAAACTAGATCCCTTAGGGAACTTATCTAGATGTGTCATGGGCACCTTGAACCCCAGGTGCTTCACAGAAGCTTTTAACATAGAGCTGTAAACAAAAAATCACATTTTACCTATAAAAATGGAAGAAAAAATGTGTTGTGCAATTTCTCCTGAGTACGCCGATTCCCCATATGCAGAGGAAAGCCACTGTTTGGCGCATGGTAGGGCTTGGAAGGAAGGAGTGACTTTTTGAACGCAGACTTTGATGGAATGGTCTGTGGGCATCATGTCAAGAGGAGAGTCCCTGATGTGCCTAAACAGTTAAAACCCCTTACAAGTGACACCATTTTGGAAACTACACCCCTCAAGGATTTTATCCTGGGGTACAGTGAGCATTTTGAACCCACAGGTAATACACCAAATTTGCTATCATTAGGTAGTCATATTGAAAAATTTCATTTTTTCCACAAAAATTTTGTTTTAGTCCCAGATTTGTAATTTTCAGAAAGGATAATAGGAGAAAACAGACCCCATAATTGTTGTGCAATTTGTCTCGAACGCAGCTATACCCCATATGTGGTCAAAAACTTCTGTTTGGGCACATGGCAGGGCAGGAAAAGGAAAGAGAGCTATTTGCCTGGGATAGATTGTGAATGCTATGTTGAATTTGAAGAGCCCCTGATGTGTGAAAACAGCAGAAACCCTCACAAGCGACCCCGTTTTGGAAACTAGATTTCTCAAGGAATTCATGTGGCGTTTTGGTGAGAATTTTGAACCCATATGTGACTCACAGAATTCTATCAAGTAAATAAGGCAGCACACTGCAACGCTGAAACATGCAAACAAGAAACATGAAAACTGAACTGCATTCTTGCACTAGAAATATGAAAAATGAGAGCGTTTAGCGCATAAAAATGGCCAATTTTATGTGTACCTGGTAGGCACTTTAGGGCATCTCTCGTATACCTGGTCCTACGCTTTCCTTTCCTCGCTGAGAATAAACGTCTCCATCTGAATGGGTACCTGTGAAACCTCTTCTTAGACTAACATTCTCTCTTTCTGTGGAGGGGTAATGGACCTGTTGCGATGTCACAGAATTCTATGACACTGAGACCTGGAAATATGAGATTTTAGTGGTAAAAATTTAATTTTTGTATTTGCAGCAAATTTGTCAGCTACACAAGGGTTAATAGATGAAATTAGACCCCACAATTTCTTGCACAATTTCTTACGAACGCGTTGCTGCCCCATATGTTGTCAGAAATTACTGTTAGGCCACACGTCATTGATCAAATTTTCCTAGAATAGCTTACTAGAACAGCAGAAAACCCCTCAAAGTGACCCCATTGAAGAAACTGAACCTCTCAATTAATTAATCTATGGCTTTAATGACCATTTTGTAACAATCACGCTGTGCTTTATTCTGGAGAATTGCAAATCTGCTAGTCTAGTAGCTATACATTGTGCCCCCATACAGTGTAGCGCCACATTGTGCCCAGCTTGTGCTTCTGGCGATACGCACCCATAAAATAAGTGCTTTCTCTCCATTACAATAATGCCAAACATGTGGCCTCTTACTGTGGCTTAGGCTAGGTTCACATTAGCGTTTCTGTGCATAGCGTATCATCTGCATTCGCAAATGCATGCCAAAATGCATGCAAACGCATACTTACGCCTCCGCATCATCTTACGCATGATGCCAAAAACGGTGGAGGTGGTGACAAAATTTCCTGGACATGCGCAGTCTAAAGTACCCATGCGTATCGAAAGCACACGTACGCATGTCCTTTGCGTACCAATGCGTTTCCATAGACAGTAATGCATTTTTTGTTGCACTCATCCGCAATCATCCACATGTGCATGATTGCGCAATATTTGACACCTAAAGAATGCAACACCGCAAAACGACGCATGCATGCGTACGCATCCGCATGTGAATGCATGCAAACGATTGTCCCTGCGTACACCATGTTAAAGATATGTACGCATGACGCATGTGGATCTATGCAGATCATACACTGCGCACAGAAATGCTAATGTGAACTTGGCCTTAGGCACAGTGGGGCTCAGGAGGGGGACATTTGGATTAGGGAGCGCAGAATTCACTGGATTTTATTTGAGCGGGTGGGAGCTATGTCGCTTTTTCAGAGCCTGTCCTACCAGTAACATGGGAACCCCCTATAGTACCAGTGACAGATGACGGACCTGACTGAGGACTGGTTTTGTGCAGGATAAATTAGGGTTTTCATTGGTAATATTTTGGGGTACATAATATTATTCGATCACTTCAATAATAAGGCTGGGATCACATTCTTGTGCTCTAAGCTGAGCACTTATGTCGGGGTTTCCATGTAAATCCCACAAAAATGTGATTTTGATGAAACCCCCGAGGGAACTGCCCACCATGAGGCAAATGGAGACACGTCGTACTCCATTTGACATCTGCTCTGGCTGTCTCCATCTTTTTGGGCATGCACAAATCTGTGGTCGCCCACACTTGTACGCTAAAAAAATTCCTAAAATGATGGGACACCGCTAGAACACA
This sequence comes from Ranitomeya variabilis, assembly GCF_051348905.1. NCBI lineage: Eukaryota > Metazoa > Chordata > Amphibia > Anura > Dendrobatidae > Ranitomeya > Ranitomeya variabilis. The sequence continues at coordinate 159,028,386 of NC_135239.1, read as the reverse complement.
GGCCAGTCCAAAGTGACTTCATCTGCCTTATAAGTGAGTGGTTCTGTCGCGGTTTTGTCTGAATCACGCTTTTTTTGAATTTACACAGAAACCCAGACATAAGACATAAGTGGTCACTGGAGAGTGCAGGATAAATGTTAGCCGAGCCTTATTACGATTTTTGGGAGGTAGAACGAACAAAAACACAGCAATACAAGAATAGTTCTTATTTTTATTTTTGTGCTGTTCACCGTGTGGTATAAGTAATGAGGCGGATTTATTATATGGGTCAGTGAGATTACAGTGATACCAGATTTATATTCTATTTTTTAGGTTTTGCTGCTATCACACAATAAAAATGCTTTTTTATAAAAATTGTTTTTTTGTTGTTGCCATATTCTGAGAGCTGTAACTTATTTTATTTTTTACCAAACAGAGTTGTATGAGGGGTTATTTTTTGCGAGACAAGTTGCAGATTTTTTTGGTACCAGTTTGAGGTTTATAATATTTTTTGATTGCTTTTTATTCAAAATTTTCAGTCACAGAATGAACAAAAACCAGCAATTCAATTATTGTTTTTATTTTTTATTTTTTGCGCCGTTCACCATACAGTAAAAGGGATTAGACTGATTTGTTTATTGGGTCAGTATGATTACAGCGATACAGGATTTATATAGTTTTTTTATGATTTGCTATTTTTACACACTAAAAACAATATTTTAGCAAACTTAATTTGTTTTTAGTGATTGTTTTTTGCGGGACGGGTTGGCGTTTTCATTTATATCATTTTTTTTTTACATATGACTTTTTGATCGCTTTTTATTCATTTTTTGTGAGTAACTATGATGAAAAAGAGACATTTTTAGAGTGTTTTTTACTATTTCTTTACAGTGTTCGCTAAACAGAATAAATAACATGCCAGTTTTATAGAGTGGGTTGTTACGGATGCGGAGACACCAATTATGTGTACTTTAAATTTATTATTGTTTACTTTTCACTTTTTTACACTTTTTCATTCTTAGTTAACTCATTCTGCAGGCAGCAATAGACAGAGCAATGCAGAGGTTGTAAAAGGAAATAAAATAAAGAAAACTAATTGCAAATTTCTTTTAGTCCAAAACACATGAATTTATTTCATTTAAGTAAAAAAAAAATTGCCCTAATGTTTAGATTATTCTAAAAAAAACTGGTTAATCACCTTAAAATGAAGCTCTGGGCACAAGTTGAAAATCCAGCTTTTGTCCTATACTTAAGCCCCCTAAAGTTAGACGTAAACCTGTGCCAGTAGGGAGAACACTATGACCCTGACAACCGTCAAGAGCAGAGTGGGGGTCTCCACTCCAGGCAAAGGCTTTTAGGCTTTAATATGTGGTTTCACTATAAGTATTGGTTTGATGTCTTATTTTACACGTACACAAATATTGTCAAATTCAGAGAATAATATTGAAAACAAAAATGTTCCAGAAAGACTTATTTTCACATAAATGAAGAGAAATGCTGTATATTCAGCCTTCCGCTTATTAGCTTTAGCATAATGTCCCTTTTGTGTTTCTATGAGTCCATTCTATTTATAAAGCACCTCATCACTATTGATTCCTGGCAGTAAATGACGTAAGTGTTCACAAAGACTCCTACTGTTCGCTACTAGGTGTATTTCTGTCCTCAGTGTCATGCTGTGTGAATTCTTTATAAGACCTGTTACTTACGTTGCTACTAACTTGTGGAAAAAAAGTAACATGTAGCGAACACTGGAGATAAACATTTTTTTTTTCTGGCAAAGATTTTAAAGTGTCTTTACCATTTAGATCAGTGAGGCCCAACCTTATCTGGTCCAACCTTATCTGGTCCAAACTTATCTGGTCTAATCTTATCTGATGGTAACCTTATCAGGTCCAACCTTATCTGGTCCAAACTTATCTGGTCTAACCTTATCTGATGGTAACCTTATCAGGTCCAACCTTATCTGGTCCAAACTTATCTGGTCTAATCTTATCTGGTGGTAACTGGTAACCTTATCTGGTCCAACATTATCTGGTCGAAATTTATCTGATGTAGCCTGATCTGGTCCAACCTAATCTGGTCCAACCTTACCTGATGTAACCTTATGTGGTCCAACCAATCTGACTTCTGACCTCATCATTCCACTGAAACCGCCCTGACTAAAGTCACCAATAACCTATTAACTGCCAAATCCAAGCAACACTACTCTGTCCCATCCTCTTGAACCTGTCTTCTGCCTTTGACACAGCGGGCTATTCCCCGTTACTACAGATTCTCCATTTCTTGGCATCACAGACCTGGCCCTATCTTGGATCTCCTCATACATAGAAGACCAGACATTCAATGTCTGCCACTCACACAACACCTCATCACCTCGCTCCCTATCTGTCGGCGTCCCCCAAGATTCAGTCCTAGGGCCACTGATCTTCTCCATCTACACCTTCGGCGTGGGACAGCTCATAGACTCCCATGGCTTTCAGTATCATCTCTATGCCGATGACACACAGATATACCTCTCTGGACTCGTTATCACGTCCTTACTAACCAGAATCCTACAATGTCTGTCCGCTATTTCATCTTTCTTCTCTGCTAGATTTTTAAAACTTAACATGGATAAAATAGAATTTATCATTTTTCCACCATCTTACTCAACCCCCCCCAAACAGACCTATCCATCAAAGTAAATGGCTGCCCACTCTCCCCTGTCCCGCAAGCTCACTGTCACAGAGTAACCCTTGTCTCTGATCTCTCCTTCAAACCACACATCCATGCCCTTTCCACTTCCTGCTGACTCTAATTCAAAAATATCTCCCAGACCCAATCATTCCTCAACCAAGAATCTGCAAAACCACTAGTGCACACCCTCATCATCTCCCTCCTTGACTACTGCAACCTCTTGCTTTGTGGCCTCCCCTCTAACACTCTCGCACCCCTCCAATGTATCCTAAACTCCGTTTCCCGACTAATCCACCTGTCCCCCCCGCTATTCACCAGCCTGTCCTCTGTCAGTCCCTTCACTGGCTCCCAATTACCCAGAGACTCCAATTTAAAACTCTAACCTTGTTACCAAGGGAGATTGTGGACTGTATCCGCGCTGCCAGAGAATTCCAATGCAAAATATGGTTAAAGGAAAAAGGTGATTTATTCTCTACGCGTTTAGAAATCTATATGACTTTTTCTCAGTCTGATTTCGGCTGAGAAAAAAATCGCAAATGAGATGACACCTATTGAAGAACATTGGTCCGAGTGCAATCCGATTTTTTATCGGATTGCACTCGTCCGTTTTCCCTGCAAGTGGAAATGAGCCCTAACAAGAACTTCTTTACTTGGGCTTATGCACAGCATAAGATTCTTTGCAGTATTGTCATCGTCAGCGTATACAGCAGTAAACTCCTTTTCTGTCCCTTTCCTTCTCTTTCTACCGCTAAGCTCGCTTCCGGGGCGGACCAAACCTTTCGATCCCTCAGCGTCCTCTCTGTCCAGCATGCTTGCCTTATGCGGGGGTTCCCTCAATAGCTGCTTCGCCTCAGCTCCAAGGGCATCAGCCCATGCAATCATCTGCCACATGATGAGCGACCTGCCCGTACTGCTTAGGCTACTTTCACATTTCCGTTTTTTTGTATCCGTCACAAAAAACGCATCCTGCAAATTTGCCCACAGGATGCGTTTTTTTCCCCATAGGCTTGTATTGCCGACGGATCGCGACGTATGGCCACACGTTGCGTTCGTCGTGCACTTGTCGCGTTGGGTTTTGGCGGACTGTCGTCACAGAAAAACGTTCAAGGGAACGCTTTTCTGTACGTCGCATCCAGTGTTTCAGACTGCGCATGCCCAGCAGGAAATATCACTCTCACGATCTTTCCTCACCCTGCAGTCTGACGGAAATGTGAAAGCACACACTTCCATCGGTACGTCGCGCCGACGCTTCGTGACGGCCCCGTACCGACCGAAATGTGAAAGAAGCCTTAGCCTTCTTCTACCAGCAACTGCAGACCCACTTAACTGCACTGATATATCTCCCTCCTGAGACAATCCAGGTCCCAAATATATGCTGGGTTTTGTGCCTTATCAACCTTGCTTGGCACGGTGTTACTCAGGGCTAGCCAGCCCTGCTCAGCTAATGGGCGCCCTCGCCCCGACTGACTACAATCAGGAAGTATCCTTCCCCTTATCCCACCGTGCCCCTCCTATGTTTAACTATTTACTACAATTCCCCATCTAGTGGCCCATTTGGGACAATGCTCCCCTTTTACATTGTGCTCCATCTAGTGACCGTCATGGGGTAATATACTTTACCTAATATAACATGCATATTATATACAACAGTAGTAACTTAAAGAGTATGTGCACACGTCAGGATTTCTTGCAGAAAATTCCTGAAGAAAACCGGACATTTTCTGCAAGAAATCCGCATGCGTTTTTTTTGCGTTTTTCTTGCGTTTTTGATGCGTTTTTGTGTTTTTTTCCGGAGCTTCCCAATGCATTAAATAGCAGGGAAAACGCAAAAGATCCGCAAGATTAATGAACATGAGGCGTTTTTTACCGCAATGCGTTTTTTTTTGCGGAAAAAAACGCATCATGTGCACAAAAATTGCAGAATGCATTAGAATTGATGGGATGCATATGTATGCGTTTTTTATGCACTTTTATAGCGAAAAAATGCAAAAAATAACGCAATGTGTGCACACAGCCTAAGTGTACACATTATAATAGCATGGCAAACATACTTAAAGGGGTTGGGGGGAAAAGGGCTACATGTATTACAACCCCTTAGGCTATGTGCACACGTTCAGGATTTCTTGCAGAAATTTCCTGAGCAAAACCGGACATTTTCTGCAATAAATCCGCATGCGGTTTTTTTGCGTTTTTCTCGCATTTTTGATGCATTTTTTGCACGTTTTTTCGTGTTTTTTTTCTGGAGCTTCCCAATGCATTAAATAGAGGGAAAAACACAAAAAATCCGCAAAATTAATGAACATGATGCGTTTTTTACCGCAATGCGTTTTCTTTGCGTAAAAAAACGCATCATGTGCAAAAAAATTGCGGAATGCATTCTAAATGATGGGATGCATAATGTATGCATTTTTTATGCGTTTTATAGCGTTTTTATCGCGAAAAAAACGCGGAAAAAAATTCAACGTGTGCACACAGCCTACAGGTGCATGTGCACACAGCCACAGGTACCTATAGCAACACTGTCGGTATACACACACACATGCAGAACTTTTGTTTTTTCTGTAACATTCCAGGGTGTCTGACTCATGACACTTGCCTATGGCTACCGCCTTGACACTTTGATTGACAGCTCGTTCTGGACAAATGTGCTGCACTGTGAACTGTCAATCAGTGTGCTTATAGCCGTCGCTCACTGTATACTCAATGATTGACTGTAGCCACGCCAACACGCCTCTATGACAAAAAGCCAGTATCTCCCGGGGGAAAAACAGTTTATTTTATTTTCTCCTTGTACCTTCGCTGTCAGTAGCCATAGCTGGGCAGAATTCTTACGCTATTAACGTTCAGATTAACCCTATATCTCCAGGTTAATAGTATGTGGAAAGCGCCGCCACATACAACGGCTTTGAGACAAAACTCATTTTGATTAACAAGAGAAATGTCTTCTTAAGAGACACAAATGTGCATTGTGCATCAGAATAATCAGGAATAAATCCTTGACTCAATGACTCATCTCCAATAACCTAGTGCATATAATTCGTAATACTATTCATTCCAACTTCATCTAGTTCTATAGTCACACTGTATTATGAAAAAAACTGTCACTTCCAAAGCAGAAATTTAACTATTTAAACCTTCATATAGGGGACTTAGCCCTTATAAAAATTAATTGCACTGTTTTGCCCCTATCAATTATCATGCCCATACCTGATCGATATCCCCAGCCCGTGTGATGCAGTGAGGGGAATCATATGCAAGGGTCGGTATGTGTCCCCCAGGATGCAGACGGAATCTTATTAAACCCGCTGGAGCGTCTTGTGCTCACAGCAGAACACCTGTGAATCACAAGGCAATATAAAAGAAAGAATGGATGTGGCCTAAGTAGTGACCCAGACAAATTTTTAGTAAAAACCCTCAAGGGCTTTTATTTTTAGAGGTATTTGCAGGTTTGGTAGCGGGACGAATCCCTCTCTCCAATCCGGGTTTTGGAAGTGGCTCTATGTTCACGATTCCATTTAAAGGGAACCTGTCACCCCCCCCCCCCCTTCCACCCGTCGTTTCAAACTGAAAGAGTGAGAATAAATCATAAGTCACTGCGGGGCTGGGAATCACAAGCAGGGCGCAGGCGCAGTCAGCTGGGCTGCATATGAGGAAAGACGGGCAGCGCTCACTGCGCCTGCACCAGGCAGGGGAAAAGAGCGCAGGCGCCGGCTATTTTGAAAACAGCGGTGAGGAGGAGGCGGCGCCAACAAGATGTGAGTGACAGCTGTGTGGCGTCTAAAGCAGGGGGAAACGCCGGCCTCCTTGACTGAAGACCAGGTATTTCTCACAAATTAAAAAACTGATTATTTCTCTAGTTACAGCACCCAGAACTAAAAGAGCCACCTTGTTAGAATGCAGCATTACTGCTGCACAAGGTGGCTCTTTTAGTTTGAAACGACTGGGGGGGGGGAGACAGGTTCCCTTTAAAGTCTGTCAGTTTTGTCTTGGGTGTGTCAGTTTGGAGTTTGCAAGCTGCAAAGCAGGAGGCTCTGTGCAACCCAGGTCTGTGTGGATCTAACACAGAGACAGGAAACTCAAGGCGGGTGACGCACCCAAGAGAAACGGCGGTGCCATTGTCCCTGTCCCTCTTCCCTGGGTGGCGGGAGAGAACAGACGGAGGGCTGAGTCAGGAGATAAGGAAAGGGTGGAGGCCCCGGCAACTTCACCTCCAGAAGCATCCTGGGGAATAGGGTGAGCTAGGGCGCCCCCTAGTGTTACAAACAGGGACGGAGCCCCTGATCCCGGGTCACCTAACAGCTGTGTCGTGACATTAGCTCTGACCGTAACCATTCTTTCTGATCCACTATAGATCCAATTGCTGCTCTGACAGGGCAACAGTGGCAGCTCAGCCTGGAGGTGGCAGATTTATACATGATGGTTTTGTAGCACCCTAATACATTTGGTGTGGGACTCTCATCTCCCAGGCAAACCATAGTGTAGCCCAAGTTCGCTTCGCCTGACAGGTTCTCTGGGGGGCGTGAGAAATTTGCTGTGTTCCTGGAAGCCTATAAATTGTACTTCAGGTTACGTCCGGTTTCCTCAGGTACAGAGGAGCAATGTGTGGGGATAGTAATCTCGCTCCTCCAGGAGGCCCCCAAAGCATGGGCGTTTTCTTTCCCGTCTGACTCTCAGCCACTTCAGTCGGTGGAGGAATTTTTTATGGCACTGGGCCTTATATATGATGACCCCAATTGCGTCTCCTTAGCTGAGTCCACACTGCGCTAACTTCAGCAAGGAGACTAGCCGATGGAGGAGCATTGTTTCAGAGGTGCGCCATAGACACTAAGTGGAATGACCCCGCACTTTGTAGTCAGTTCCGTGAGGGGTTTACAGTAATAGTGAAGGATGCATTAGCCCTGTATGAGACTCCAGTATCCCCTGAGGCAGCCATGTCTCTGGCAATCCGGGTTGACTGCTGTCTTCGCCAGAGACATAGGGAGTCACCTCTGTGTGAGGGAGGTCTGGGGTCAAGGGAGGTCAGTACTGGGCCTACTGGGTAATCCATGCAGGTTGGTGCGGCACCTCACTCTAGTAAACTGCCTGTTGTCCCACGTAAAGGGGGAGTGTGTTCCTATTGTGATAAAAAGGGCCATTTCATGGGCATGTGTCCCTCCCGACCACATATTAACAACTGTCAGAAAAACTAAGTGGCCAGGGTTGCGCGGAGGTTAGCAACCTGGGTGTCCTCATCTCCTCTGTGGGTAGGACACAATTTTTACAACCAGCTGTAATCCACCTGGGTGGGTTTAAGGTGGACGTGTCTGCATTTCTGGACAGTGGGGCAGGGTTTAATTTGATCAACGCTAAGTTCATCCAGGTCCAAGGCCTCAATCCACATACTCTGCCCAAATGTCACGGGAAGACTAGGTGAGCGAGAGCTAATAACCCGGGCCCCTGCAATTTCCCTCAGACTAGGGAAATCCTGACTGACCCTCTACCTGGAGTTTACACTGATGGTGTGCATGTCCAGGCCTCGAACCTCACCCTGTCTCCTGTTTCAACCCTAGGCTGAAACCTCCACCCACCACCCAGTGAAGAGGTAATACACCAATACCCACAGTTAGCACAGACAAGGATAAAGGAAAATATACACCACGCCGCAGTCACTCAGGAATACACTATAAATGTGCAGGGCAAAATAAATACAAATATAGGAAGGAGTAAATAAGACTAAGGAAAATACACCACCAGCAACGAATCTCTAACAACCAGCTCTCCACTCCAGACCGAGATAACAACGCACAAGACAGAAGCTATAATCGGCGACGCCCAATGATCAGGAGAACTATTTAAAGGCAATGGGCATGGCCCACCTTCCAATCCGAGGATCAGGTAAATTAACCCCGGAACAGCTAGATAAAATCTAGCCGACACCAATGAGCAAATAGTGGTCAAAAGCGGAATTACCGCTGTCTGTCGAACGACCTGGTCTGAACAGTGTCCGACATGACAGTACCCCGCCTTCTACGAGGGACCCCAGGGCCCTCACGGCTTATAGGACCCGGCTTGTCTGGATGGCGACGATGAAAAAACCTGACCAGCCGATCCGCATGAATATCCGAGGCTGGTACCCAGGACCTCTCCTCAGGCCCATAAGCACGCCAGTGTACCAAGTACTGTAAAGTGCGACGCACTACACGAGAGTCAACCACCTTGGAGTCTTCAAACTCCAAATTACCATCCACCAAGACTGGAGGTGGCATAGGCGCAGCGTCCACAGAACCCACCACCTTCTTTAGAAGAGACCTGTGGAACACGTTGTGTATCTTATACACTGTAGGGAGCTCCAATCGGTACGCTACTGGGTTAATGACGGCGGTGAACCTAAATGGACCAATAAACCGTGGACCCAATTTAAGGGATGGTATTTTGAGTCTTATGTTTTTTGTGGATAACCACACCCAGTCATCCACACTCAGGTCCGGACCTGGCACACGCCTACTGTCAGCCACACGTTTGTACCTAGCACCCACATTCAACAGGCGCTGTTTAACTCTCCTCCAGACTGATGACAATTGTGCTCCTAACTGATCTTCCTCCGGAACGCCGGAAGAGCCCCTCTGACTCAAGGTACAAAATTGAGGATGTAGCCCGTAAACACAAAAAAACGGAGACTCCCCAGACGACTCCTGGCGGTGATTATTGATGGCAAACTCAGCCAAAGGAAGAAAGGTAGACCACTCCTCCTGGTTATCAGAGACAAAGCAGCGTAGGTACTGTTCCAAATTTTGGTTCATACGCTCAGTCTGACCAATTGACTGAGGATGGAACGCCGAAGAATGAGACAACTTGATCCCCAGCCGTGAGCAAAATGCTTTCCAAAATTTTGCCACAAACTGAGACCCCCTATCAGACACGATGTCAGACGGAACCCCATGACGTCTGACCACCTCCTGCACAAATACCTGAGACAGAGTCTTCGCGTTAGGCAACGAAGGCAAAGACACAAAGTGCGACATTTTAGAAAACCGATCAACAATCACCAAGATGACCGTGTTCCCAGCTGATGAGGGCAAATCAGTGATGAAATCCATGGAGATTTCCGTCCATGGCTTACTAGGTACTTCAAGAGGAAGTAGTGTGCCAACAGGACGGGAGCGGGGCGTCTTAGCCCTAGCGCACGTGGTACAAGCTGACACGTATGAGACCATGTCCTGTTGGATCTTGGGCCACCAAAACCGACGTGACACCAACTCCAAGGTACCTCTAACCCCTGGGTGGCCAGCCAGGACAGCATCATGATGCTCCGCCAAAACCTTTAAGCGGAGATGAAGCGGTACAAAAGATTTGTTGAAGGGAAGCTCAGATGGTACCTCCTCCTGAGCCTCGGCAATCTCAGCCTCAACCTCGGTAGTGAGAGCCGAAACCACAACACCCTTTTGGAGGATGGGTACTGGATCCTCCCGAGGTTCACCCCCCGGAAAACACCTGGACAGAGCATCCGCCTTAGTGTTTTTAGACCCCGGTCTGTAAGTGACAACAAAATTGAACCGCGTGAAAAACAATGCCCAGCGAGCCTGCCTGGGGAACAGACGCTTGGCTGACTCCAAATACAGCAGATTCTTATGATCGGTAATAACAGTAACCTGATGTACCGACCCCTCCAAGAAGTGTCACCATTCCTCAAAGGCCAACTTGATTGCCAACAACTCCCTGTTGCCGATATCGTAGTTACGTTCGGCGGACGACAGTTTCTTGGAGAAATAGGCGCACGGACGCAAACCACTCAAAGATGAGCCTTGAGATAGTACCGCCCCCACACCAACCTCAGACGCATCGACTTCCACAACAAAGGGTTTTGATACGTCTGGCTGCACAAGAATGGGGGCTGAAACAAAACTGTTCTTAAGAAACTCAAATGCGCGCACAGCAGCCTCAGGCCAAACGGAGAAATTGGTACCCTTTTTAGTCATGTCAGTTAGCGGTTTAGCAATGATGGAAAAATCCTTGATAAATTTCCTATAGTAGTTAGAAAACCCAAGGAACCGCTGAAGTGCTTTCAGGTTATCAGGACGTTCCCAATGCAGCACCGCTTGCACCTTAGCGGCGTCCATTTTAAAACCAGAAGCAGACACAATATAACCCAAGAAAGGCAACTCTTGAACAGAAAATACACATTTCTCAAGTTTAGCATACAGCTTATTCTCTCTGAGAAGCTGTAACACCTGCCTGACATGATTTAAATGAGCATCACGGTCGCAAGAATATATGAGGATGTCATCTAGGTACACGATAACGAATTTCCCCAAAACATGCGAGAACACATCATTGATGAAATGTTGGAACACTGCAGGTGCGTTAGTCAACCCAAAAGGCATCACCAAATTTTCAAAATGACCCTCAGGGGTATTAAAAGCCGTCTTCCACTCATCACCTTGACGGACTCTTATGAGGTTGTACGCCCCCCTGAGGTCAAGCTTGGTAAACCACATAGCACCCACCAACTGGTTGAACAAATCTGGTATGAGTGGCATCGGGTATGGATCACGAACCGTAATCTGGTTCAACTCCCTGAAATCCAAACACGGGCGTAATCTGCCATCTTTCTTCTTCACGAAGAAGAACCCTGCTGCCACCGGCGAGGATGACGGCCTGATGTGCCCTTTGCTCAAGCTTTCAGCAATATAATCTTTTAACGCTTGTCTCTCCGGACCGGAGATGTTAAACATCCTTGCTGTAGGCAACTTGGCCCCTGGTTTAAACCTGATAGAACAGTCATAGGGACGATGTGGCGGCAACTCTGAACAACCCTTTTCAGAGAACACATCCACAAAATCCAGAAGTGACTCCGGAACGCTTGAAGTCACCACAGCCACACATGTGGCCAGGCAATTCTCCTGGCGGAACTCGCTCCACTGATTTATGTCCTGAGTTTTCCAGTCAATTACCGGGTTGTGCATGGACAACCAAGGAAAACCCAAAACCACCTGAGCAGGAAGATTCCTGAGCACCTTACATGTAACCCGCTCGGAATGTAGAACCCCAATGTGGAGTTTCACCTCAGCCACAAATTCAGTAATCTCCCCCTGAGAGAGAGGAGTAGCATTGATGGTGACCACGTGGATAGGATGAGACAGTTTTTCAATCCTAAAACCTGCTGTGCGCGCAAACTCCTCATCAATGAGATGCCAGCGATAAAAACCTTAGCAAGGAGCATGCATTGAGAAACCACCATGGAGGATATACATAAGCTCAGATTGGTCTCCTCCACACCCTCTGAGCTTAGAAGTTTTCCGCCGTTGCGTTTTTCTTAGACAGCAGAGGACAGATGTTAATAAAATGACCAGATTTACCACAGTACAAACAGGCTCCCTGCTTCCTGAGCTCAGGGGCTCGACGCTTCACATGTGACACCCCTGCGATTTGCATAAGCTCCGTGGGCTCACCTGCAGCAACCTCACGTGAACCTAAACCCTCTCCCATAGGCGGTGTCTCATGCTCCCCCTGACGCAAACGGCGATCAATGCTGACAACCAGACTCATAGCGGAATCTAGAGAAGCAGGAGTCTCGTACATCAGAAGGGCTTTTTTAACCCTTCCAGAAACCCCATGAATAAACTGACTCCGCAATGCTGGATCATTCCATTGTGTATCAATCGCCCAGCGACGAAATTCTGAACAGTAATCCTCTGCAACTCGCTTCCCCTGGTGAATAGTGCGTATCTTAGATTCTGCTAGAGCCATTCTGTCAGGTTCATCGTAGATTTTTCCAAGAGAGGAAAAAAAACTCTCCACAGAGTCAAATGCAACAGAATCAGATGGCAAAGAAAACGCCCATGCTTAGGGATCCCCGCTTAACAATGACAACACCAGGCCCACACGCTGATCCTCATTACCCGAGGAGATCGGGCGCATACGGAAATATAGTTTGCAAGCTTCACGAAAAGAAACAAATTTACTGCGTTCCCCAGCAAATTTTTCAGGTAAAGGGAATTTAGGCTCAGCAACTCTTCCTGTCGCTCCAGCTTGCACATTAGATACAGCTAGTCCCTGTTGCTGAACTGCCCCCCTCAACTCAGTGACCTATAGGGACAGCGCCTCCAACTGGCGGGTATGGAAGTCATGGGATCCATGACAAAAGAAAAAAAAAGAAACCCCTTTTTTTTTTTTTTTTTTCTTTTTTGTTGTTGGGCCGATTATAATGTCACGGGAAGACTAGGTGAGTGAGAGCTAATAACCCGGGCCCCTGCAATTTCCCTCAGACTAGGGAAATCCTGACTGACCCTCTACCTGGAGTTTACACTGATGGTGTGCATGTCCAGGCCTCGAACCTCACCCTGTCTCCTGTTTCAACCCTAGGCTGAAACCTCCACCCACCACCCAGTGAAGAGGTAATACACCAATACCCACAGTTAGCACAGACAAGGATAAAGGAAAATATACACCACGCCGCAGTCACTCAGGAATACACTATAAATGTGCAGGGCAAAATAAATACAAATATAGGAAGGAGTAAATAAGACTAAGGAAAATACACCACCAGCAACGTATCTCCAACAACCAGCTCTCCACTCCAGACCGAGATAACAACGCACAAGACAGAAGCTATAATCGGCGACGCCTAATGATCAGGAGAACTATTTAAAGGCAATGGGCATGGCCCAGCTTCCAATCCGAGGATCAGGTAAATTAACCCCGGAACAGCTAGATAAAATCTAGCCGACGCCAATGAGCAAATAGTGGTCAAAAGCGGAATTACCGCTGTCTGTCGAACGACTTGGTCTGAACAGCGTCCGACATGACACCAGACCCATACCCATAATCACCGTCTACTTCGCCCCTTTGAGACAGGAGCATTTTACTCAAGTCGTCCGAGACTTACAGCTTCAGGTGGGAGCCAGGCACTCTGAGGTGATAGGCTGTTATGTGCTAGAGGGTCTGCCCTCACTTGTGGTACTGGGACTTCCTTGGCTCACTCTGCACAATCCTGTGATAGACAGGCAGACTCAGGAGGTAGTAAAATTGAGAGGGTATTGTCGAGGACGCTGCTTGGGTACCCGGTTAGCTAGGGTGGATACCCAGTCTATGCCGAGTTACCTGTCAGATTTTGGGGACATGTTCTCAGAGCAGGGGTGTCAAGAACTTCCTCTCCATCATCCTTATGATTGCACCCTAAATCTCATCGCTGGTGCCAACCTGTCTAAAAGCAGACTCTATAATATTTCTAGTCCAGAGAGGCAGGCCATGAAGGACTACATTGCGGAAAGCTTGGCTAAAAGTCATATCAGACTATCCTCATCCCCTGTTGCCGCAGGGTTCTTTTTTGTAAAGAAAAAAGATGGGGGGGTTACGCCCATGCCTGGATTTCCGCAAACTTAAGGCCCCGTCTCACTAAACGATTTACCAACGATCACGACCAGCGATACGACCTGGCCGTGATCGTTGGTAAGTCGCTGTGTGGTCGCTGGGGAGCTGTCACACAGACCGCTCTCCAGCGACCAACGATCAGGGGAACGACTTCGGCATCGTTGAAACTGTCTTCAACGATGCCGAAGTCCCCCTGCAGCACCCGGGTAACCAGGGTAAACATCGGGTTACTAAGCGCAGGGCCGCGCTTAGTAACCCGATGTTTACCCTGGTTACCAAAAAAAACAAACAGTACATACTCGCCTTTCGGTGTCCCTTGCCGTCTGCTTCCTGCTCTGACTGAGATCCGGCCGTACAGTGAGAGCAGAGCGCAGCGGTGACGTCAGCGGTGCTGCGCTCTCACTTCTCACTGTACGGCGGCACTCAGTCAGTGAGAGCAGGAAGCAGACGGCGAGGGACCTGGACACCGAAAGGCGAGTATGTACTGTTTGTTTTTTTTTACATTTACGCTGGTAACCAGGGTAAACATCGGGTTACTAAGCGCGGCCCTGCGCTTAGTAACCCGATGTTTACCCTGGTTACCAGTGAAGACATCGCTGGATCGGTGTCACACACACCGATTCAGCGATGTCAGCGGGGCCTCAACGACCAAAAAAAGGTCCAGGCCATTCCGACACGACCAGCGATCTCGCAGCAGGGGCCTGATCGCTGGTACGTGTCACACATAGCGAGATCGCTATGGAGGTCGCTGTTGCGTCACAAAACTAGTGACTCAGCAGCGATCTCGCTAGCGATCTCGCTATGTGAGACGGGGCCTTTAATACGATCACTGTCCTTGATCCTTATCCGCTCCCTTTCATTCCGACCTTTTTTAATCAGATTCTAGGGGCAAAGTGGTTCTCAAAGATGGACCACAGGGGGGCATATAACCTCATTCACATTAAGGAGGGGGATGAGTGGAAGACAACATTCAACAAGCCTGAAGGACACTATGAGAACCTGGTGATGCCTTTTGGGTTGACGAATGCACCCGTCGTCTTTCAACACTTTAGAAATGACATCTTTAGTCACCTAGTAGGCAGGTTTGTGGTTATCTGTCTGGATGACACATTCATTTATTCATCAGACCTTGAGTCACATCAGGTACATGTCAGGCAGGTCTTATATATACTCAGAGACAATAAGGTATATGTCAAACTTGAGAAGTGTATGTTCTCAGCTGAGGAGATCCCTTTCCTAGGATATGTGTTATAGTTCACTGGTTTTCATGGCTCCGGCGAAAGTCCGGGCGGTATTGGATTGGGATCGTTCAGAGGATTTGAAGGCGTTATAAAGATTTTTAGGTTTCGCCAACTACTACCGTAAGTACATAAAAAACCCAAACCTCTTACGGATATGACCAGGAAGGGGACGGACTTCTCCAAGTGGTCCAGTCCCGCCAGAGAGGCGTTTGATATGTTGAAGAGGTGTTTTCCATCTCCTCCGATCCTTATTCAGCCTTTCATCTCTCAGCCTTTTATTGTTTAAGTTGATGTGTCTGAGGTGGGAGTAAGGGCTCTATTGTCGCAGTGTGCATCTCCTGGTGAATGGCAACCATGTGCTTATTTTTCAAAGAAAATGTCACCTGCTGAAAAAAATTATGACATTGGTAACAGGGAACTCTTAGCAATCAAATGGGCTTTTGAAGAGTGGCGTCGGTTTTTGGAGGGAGCAGTTCATCCGGTTATGGTACTCACAGATCATAAGAATCTGGTATATTTGGAATCCGCAAAATGTCTTACACCTCGACAGGCAAGGTGGGCATTGTTATTTGTCAGGTTTAACTTTTTTGTCACATACAGGCCAGGGAACAAAAACATTAAGGACGATGCTTTATCTCGTTGTTTTGCACGGGGAGGAAATAAGTGTGAACTGGTACCTATTCTTCTAAAAAAGGTGGTTATGGCGTTTATATGCTCAAATCTGGAAAGAGTGGTTGTTGACGCTCAGGGGAATGCCCCTGCTGCCTGTCCATGTGGTAAACTATTTGATCCCGTTAATCTTCATCTTAGAGTCCTTAGTGAACATCACGATTCTGTGTTAGCCGGACATCCTGGTAATAAAGCCACCGCTGATCTTCCTTCTTGGCATTTTTGGTGGCCAGGTGCTCATCAGAATGTCCAGGAGTATGTAGCCACATGCAGTGTCTGTGTGTAGCGCCCCCACCGCCGCAGGGCCAAGGGGTACCCGGTACCGGGCCTACGGGTCTCTGCTTCCGGGGTTGTCACGGCGGCTAGGCCCCGGTCCGTGACCCTGCCGTGGGGCGCACAGTGAATGATAGGTGTGGATGTTGGTGGTGCAGTTGTGAGGTGCAGGTCGCGGTAAATAACAAGGACACCAGGTTGCAGTCTCTTTACCTCTTTACTGAAGGTTTTGGAGACCTCAGGCCAGAGCGCTGTTAACTGGGTTGTCAGAGACCGGCCGGTCCAAAGGCACATCAGAAGTTCTCTTTACAGGTGGGAATCAGTGTCTACCTGCTAGCGCTGGGTGTTGTAGTTCTTCCCTGCTGAGCTCCCGGGATAGTCCTCACAACTGTTTCTGTCTGTCTCTACTGTTCGTTCTCTCCGTCCTCCAGGTGATATGGTAGGACGCACCCGTATGACGGGGTAGGCCTGGAGTTCTTCCGGGACCCTAGAGTCGCCCCTCTCCCACAGCTGCCTCCGTTGTCTGCTTAGGTGATTTGTGTGAGACAGCCAACCTATAATTAGCTGTCCGGCCGTGGTTTGCAGTGTACTTAAAGTCTCTTACTTGCTCGGCGTTCCGGCCACAGACTGTTTGCGCCTCAGAAGGATGTTGCCTCGGTCTAACAGCACGACTCCTTCTGGTCCCAATACTTCTTTACTGTATTCCCGTTGTGCACTGGTTAGTTCTGCTCTGAGGAGTCTGCCAGGATCCCATCCCTGACAGGTCCTCTCACTAGCTCTTCCCAACTACTTCTCCCTGTCTTCCTGTCCAACCCCCAGTTTTACCAGAGTTGTGAGGAGTGGCCTACTAGATAGGACCACCCCCCCTGGTGGCCGGAGTGTGAAGTGTGGTGTGAGTGTACCTGGTCAGAGAAACTCCTTAGTGCAATCAGACGTACCATAGCTCCCCATAGTGGCGGGGCCACAGTACTGCAACGACCAGGACTCTGGGGCGCTGCACTCCCCCCCGGTTAAATCTAGTACTCCGGGACTGGGAAAACAAGAACAAAAATACATGTTAACAGGAAACACACAACATTTTGAAATAGCATAAACAATTAAACATAACAATGCTTCCCTTTACGGGAGGTGAGGACTCTTGAACGTTGCGAAAGTTAGGTCATGCACAGTTTATGACTCTCAGTTCAGTGGTTGAAACAGCGGGGACCCCGGGTAAACAAAGGGGCCCCCCCTTTTTGAAAGTTTTTGAGCAATTCACCGTCCATTACTCTAGTGTCCATTTAAAAACCTGTAACAAAAAGATATATATATACAACCATTTACAATTAAATAGCAGCCCTTATTAATACCTCCAAGTTTTGTAGCGGAGGGGGGTTTGATTTTGAGTGCTGCGTGTGGACCTTCGCAGCGCAGGGGTTGCTATTGGCCTAACAGGGCCCGCTATGCTTGCTACCGCTGGTGTAGTGCGCTGTCTTCTAACTACACTTCTAGTGAGTCTGGGTAGCACTGGCAGGTTGGGGCTCTCAGAGCTGCGGTTATCAACAGTGGGTACAGCAGATTCACTGATAGCGGAGGGAGGACTTGCCGATTCAACGATTGGCAGGGCTTCATCAGGTAAGGCTTGTTGAGGTAGTGGAGCCAGATGATCTGGTACCACCATTGTTTCTGGCGGGTCCGGCTGTTGAAACATTACGACAGGTACCACAACGGCTTGGTTTATCTGAGTCCAGGACTGGGGAAAGTCACCAAGGACAGTATGGAACATTTTCTCCTTTTCCACCGGCGGGGAGATTTCTGGGGCCGTGCCCCTCTCTTTCAACTTATCGGGGCAGACCTTAAGGTGATCCCTGGATACCGCTGTCGAGGTCTCCCCTCTGTCCTTGCTGATGAGACAGACCTTAGTGTTGTCGAAGTCGGATGGCAAGATGGTATACGGTTCCGCTTCCCATTGGTCATCGAGCTTGTGTAACCTCCTCTTTCGTTTAAGCACTTGCTCACCAGGTGACAGGGGAATCGCAGGAGCGTGTTGATTGTAGTCCTTTTCTTGTTTCTGCCTAGCCTGGGCGAGACTTCTCTCTACACACTCCTGTACTTCGCGGTATCTTCGCTGCCTTTCTGTATCCCAATCTGCCTCCGGCGAGGTATCTTCGGGTACTAGGACCCCCATGTCCAGATCAACGGGTAACCGACTAGACCTTCCTCGCATCAGGTACGCTGGAGTACAGTTGGTGGAACTTACTGGGATGTGGTTGTACATATCCACCAGGTCAGGCAACTTTGTCGGCCACAGGTTCCGTTCCTCCACAGGCAAGGTCTTCAATAAATCGATCACTACCTGGTTCATCTTCTCGCACATCCCGTTGGTTTGAGGGTGGTACGGGGTGGTTCTGATCTTCTTACACCCGTACAGCTGGCAGAATTCTTGGAACACTTCTGCTTCAAAGGCAGGTCCCTGGTCGGTCAGTACCTTCTCTGGGTAGCCATGGGGCCTACAAAAGTGCTGCTGGAAGGCCCTGGCGGCAGTCCTGGCCGTTAGATCTTTAACAGGCACAACCACCAAAAACCTGGAGTAGTGGTCCACGATGGTAAGGGCGTAGACATAGCCCGACCGGCTAGGTGTCAGCTTCACATGATCCAGCGCGACCAGTTCAAGCGGCCGTTTGGTGATGATAGGCCGCAGGGGAGCCCGTTGACTGTCACGGTCCTTTCTGCGCAGACTACATGGACCACACTCCCGACACCACTTCTCAATGGTTCTCTTCATGCCAATCCAATAGAACCTCCCTCGGAGTAGCTTCTCCAGCTTCCTCCATCCGAAGTGTCCGGCTCCATCATGGTAGGCTCCCAGAACCATGGGCGCATCTCGCCTTGGCACCACTATCTGCCACACCAATTCATGAGTACGTGGGTCGATGCTCCTCCTGCACAGCTTGCCATCATGGATAAACAGTTTGCTTCTCCCTTTCCACAGCTGTTGGGTTTCTTGTGGATCATCTGGGCCAGGGTGCAACCCAGCCTGCGTCAAGAGCTCCTTCACCTGACGGACCGCGGGGTCACTATCCTGGGTTTCTGCCCATCCGTGGTGGGGCAGGGGATTCAGCGTGGCATCCGGTTGGTTCTTGTGCCTGTTCTTCACATGGTGAGAGTTCTGAGTGGCTTTGGGGCGATGGAAGGCAGGCAGCTCCACCTCTTCAAGTGCCTCCGGGTCTTCTCCCACTTCTGGTAAATTGGGCATTCGGGACAGAGCATCGGCATTGGCATTCTGGTGTCCTGCCCGGTATTTGATGGTGAAATCATAGTTGGACAGCCGGGCCATCCACCGCTGTTCCAAAGCCCCGAGTTTGGCAGTACCCAGATGCGTTAGCGGATTGTTGTCCGTGAAGACGGTGAATTTCGCGGAGGCCAGGTAGTGCTTAAACCTCTCTGTCACTGCCCAGACAAGGGCAAGGAATTCCAGTTTGAAGGAACTGTAGTTGTCAGGGTTCCTTTCCGTGGGACGGAGTTTCCTGCTGGCGTAAGCGATCACTCTTTCCTTGCCTTTCTGGACTTGAGACAGCACGGCTCCTAGTCCCACATTACTGGCATCTGTGTACAGCACAAACGGTTGGTCGTATTCGGGGTAAGCCAGTACCTCTTCTCCCGTCAGTGCCGACTTTAAACAGGTGAAGGATTCCTCCAGCTCTTCGTTCCAATCCAAGGGGGTGTTCCTCCCCTTGGTCTTCTTTGGTTGGCCCACCAACAGGTTTTGCAAGGGTGCGGCCTTCTTGGTGAAGTCCTTAATGAACCTCCGGTAATAGCCTACCAGCCCGAGGAACTGCCGGACTTCGTGGAGGTCACTGGGCTTTGGCCAGTCCTTAATCACTGTGACCTTGTCGGGGTCTGGGGCCACTCCTTCAGCGCTCACCACATGGCCCAGGTACTGCACTTTAGGTTTCAGCAGATGACACTTGGACGGTTTCACCTTTAAGCCGAAGTTGGATAGGGCTTCAAACACCTCGGCCAGGTGCTTCAGGTGGTCTTCGTAGGTCTTAGAGAAGACAATGACATCATCCAAATATAGCAGCACGGTTTCAAAGTTCAGGTGTCCCAGGCAGCACTCCATCATCCTCTGGAACGTTCCGGGAGCATTGCACAATCCGAAGGGCATGTAGTTGAACTCACAGAGACCCATTGGCATCGTGAAGGCCGTCTTCTCTTTGTCCGCCTCCGCTACAGGAACCTGCCAGTACCCACTGGTGAGATCTAAGGTAGAGAAGTAATTAGCAGATTTTAAGGCAGCCAGAGACTCCTCTATCCTAGGCAGTGGGTATGCGTCCTTATGTGTAATGCGATTCAACTGCCTGTAATCAACACACATCCTCATTGTACCATCTTTCTTTTTAACAAGGACTAACGGAGCTGCCCAGGGGCTACAGCTGTCTCTCACCACCCCAGCCTCCTTCATTTCCCGCAACATGTCCTTGGCACACTGGTAATGAGCTGGGGGTACAGGGCGATATCTCTCTTTTATGGGTCGGTGATCTCCCGTGGGGATGTGATGTTGGATCCCTTTCACCTGCCCAAAATCTGAGGGGTGTTTGCTGAATATCTGCTCGTACTCGTGTACCACCCTGTAGGCCCCCTGTTTTTGATGGGATGGGGTAGAGTCAGTGCCCACATGCAATTCCCGACACCAGTCCTTCGAGGGCTCTGCAGAACCTTTGTTCTCCGCCAAGTTTGACGGGACCAAGGGTTCAGGTGTCTGTATCACATTATTATTGACAGTGAACAATTTGGCGAGCGTGGTATACTTGGTGAGGTGAACCTCTTCCTCCCCACAATTGAGGACACGTACGGGCACTCTCCCCTGGCGGACGTCGACCACCCCCCGGGCTGTCAGAACAGTAGGCCTATTGTCTGAATATACGGGTTCCACCAAGGCCTGGTAGTCCTTTCCCCTGAGGCCTATGGCTGCCCGACACCATATTAACATCTCACTCCTGGGGGGTATCGCGATGGGGTTTGAATCACTCACAGTGACACGACCAATCTCACCACCAGTCAGCTCTACCTGCTGTCTCTGCATCAGAGCTCTGATTTCCTTCTGCAGGGCACGTTGCTCACTGTGGCCAGCGGTTTCTGCCACCTGTTGCAACAAAACAATCACTTCTGCAAGACAATTTTCTATAACATTAGTACCAAGAGTCATCATGGGATTACATTCTCGACGATCAATATCAACAATCACAATCCCTTGGGCTTTCAATTCCACCCGCCCCACTTTGATGGTGACCTCCTTATACCCCACTTGTGGCAACGGCTGACCATTACTGGCGATTATGGTGAAATCATCGTCAGGGCCACGAGTAATATCAGTGTCCTCCCAATACCGTTTGTAGAGCACGTAAGGTATAGTCGTCACCTGAGAACCGGTGTCCAGCAAAGCATTCAAGGGGATTCCATCAATCACTACAGGGAGAACTGGTCGTCCTCCAATATACTTGGTTCTCCAATGCTGCGGGCCTGACCGTCCTACTCCTGGGGGTTGGCCCTTTGCCCCAGGGGTTGCTCGTTTAAAGGACAGTACCTTGCAAGATGGCCCACCTGGTGACACCGGCGGCAGATGGGTCGTCCGTCCTGATGGAAACGATCGCTGTCCCGGCCTCTGGTCGGTGGGGTCCTCTTCTGTCGCGTCCAGGGAACATCCTCTGGTCCGGAGGCTAGCTGGATCTTTTTCTTGGGGGCCTCCTGTAGGGACTGCACCGTCCGGGCTAGGGCAGCAACGTTCTTGGTCAGCTCCTGCATCTGAAGACGGAGTCCTGCAGGGGAGTCGTCTTCGAAGCTCTGGGTGTCGGCCTCCGCGGCAACTGGGGTATCCGATGCCACCTCCTGGTGGTATGTGAGAGCGGGGCGCCTGGGTGGTATTGCGCGGCTGGGCTGTCGCTCCTGCAATGCCTGGATAGCTTTATCTTTGAACTGCGCAAAAGTCAAGTCTGGATTTTGCATGGCCAGGAAGTGCAATTGGCCCCGCTGGTGACTGCACAGGAGCCCCTCAATGAACCGCTCCTTCAGAAGTTTATCCTCATCCTGCATGCTGCCGGGGTCACTCTGCTTAATGGCCCGCATCGCCTCCTGGAGATTAAGAGCATAGTCCCGTAAGCTATCCTGCGGCCTCTGTTTGCATCCATAAAAAGTCAGTTTAATTTCCGTAGCAGTGCGAGTATCAAAGGTGGCTTTAAGCTTGGCAAAAATCTGTTGTGCAGTTCCTTTATCCTCAGCGGGCCAGGATTTCAATTCTCTCAGAGCCGCCCCAAAGAGTTGGCCGGTTATCATATGAACCTTCTGGGGCTCTGTCAGGGGATAGAACTCGAGCAGGCTGCAGAGCCCTTCCTTAAAGTCAGTGAATGTATGCGACTCCCCAGAGTATCGTGGGAGCCAGGCCGCTCCGGGCAGGTACGGCATAGAAAAGGGCATTATGGCTTTTGTGTTAGCGGCAGTGTCCGGCTGGCTGAGGGGAACAGCGGGTTCTGCGGCAACCGGTGGTGGTATTAGGGCCGCGGCTTCGCCCGCTGCGTGGACCGGAGCTGCCCCTACGTCCGCGGCTGCGACCGCCACCTCCTCTCCTCCCGACTCAGACATGGCTGTCCCTTCCTCCCACTAACCTGCTGGAGGTCGGAGTTCCTCTTCCGGGATTGGCGCCTTACCGCGCTTTCCGTACCGCGCTTCTTTTGGCTGGTTCCGCCCGCGTAGCTAAGGCTCCTCCCTCCGTGCGCGGCAATGGCGAATTTTGGCGGTAAATGGCACAGCACACAGTCTTTTCAATAAAGTACAGTCCAAGCACAATAAATCACAGCTCCAAGGCACACATGACCTGATTCTTCAGGCTTAAGTAGATCCTGTTCGTGACGCCAAAATTTGTAGCGCCCCCACCGCTGCAGGGCCAAGGGGTACCCGGTACCGGGCCTACGGGTCTCTGCTTCCGGGGTTGTCACGGCGGCTAGGCCCCGGTCCGTGACCCTGCCGTGGGGCGCACAGTGAATGATAGGTGTGGATGTTGGTGGTGCAGTTGTGAGGTGCAGGTCGCGGTAAATAACAAGGACACCAGGTTGCAGTCTCTTTACCTCTTTACTGAAGGTTTTGGAGACCTCAGGCCAGAGCGCTGTTAACTGGGTTGTCAGAGACCGGCCGGTCCAAAGGCACATCAGAAGTTCTCTTTACAGGTGGGAATCAGTGTCTACCTGCTAGCGCTGGGTGTTGTAGTTCTTCCCTGCTGAGCTCCCGGGATAGTCCTCACAACTGTTTCTGTCTGTCTCTACTGTTCGTTCTCTCCGTCCTCCAGGTGATATGGTAGGACGCACCCGTATGACGGGGTAGGCCTGGAGTTCTTCCGGGACCCTAGAGTCGCCCCTCTCCCACAGCTGCCTCCGTTGTCTGCTTAGGTGATTTGTGTGAGACAGCCAACCTATAATTAGCTGTCCGGCCGTGGTTTGCAGTGTACTTAAAGTCTCTTACTTGCTCGGCGTTCCGGCCACCGACTGTTTGCGCCTCAGAAGGATGTTGCCTCGGTCTAACAGCACGACTCCTTCTGGTCCCAATACTTCTTTACTGTATTCCCGTTGTGCACTGGTTAGTTCTGCTCTGAGGAGTCTGCCAGGATCCCATCCCTGACAGGTCCTCTCACTAGCTCTTCCCAGCTACTTCTCCCTGTCTTCCTGTCCAACCCCCAGTTTTACCAGAGTTGTGAGGAGTGGCCTACTAGATAGGACCACCCCCCCTGGTGGCCGGAGTGTGAAGTGTGGTGTGAGTGTACCTGGTCAGAGAAACTCCTTAGTGCAATCAGACGTACCATAGCTCCCCATAGTGGCGGGGCCACAGTACTGCAACGACCAGGACTCTGGGGCGCTGCACTTGCGTGTTCTAAGACCTCTCATACTCGTCCGTTGGGGGCTCTCCAACCATTGGAGATTCCCTCTAGACCTTCCCTCGACTCGCTGGTCGATTTTATCATGGATCTTCCCATGTCGGCAGAGAATACTGTATTTTTGGTGGTGGCAGACAAATTCTGTAAAATGTCTCATTTTATCGCTTTACCTGCTTTGCCAAATGCCAACTCCTTGGTGCAAATTTTCGTCAGGGAAATAATTAGATTACATGGGATCCCGACCAATATTGTGTCTGACTGGGGGTGCAGTTTGTCTCCATGTTTTGGAGGGCATTTTGCACCCGTCTGGAGATTCATTTGTCATTTTCTTCCGCATTTCACTTGCAGTCTAATGGGCAGACTGAACGGGTTAACCAGAATCTGGAGACGTATAGCAGGTGTTTTGTGTCTGAGAATCATTAGGACTTGGTTACCTATTTACAGCTGAATTCGCTGTAAATAATCGTTGTCAGGAATCGACAGAAACCCATATGCCATTTTTCAGGACATATGGGTTCCATCCTCAGTTTAGTGCATTTAATAGAAATAGCCCTTCTGGATTACCGGAAGAGAAATGGTTTTCATCTTCTATTACTACCATATGGCAGGGGGTTACGGATAATTTGAGGAAGATGGGACCCAAATATAAGAGTGTGGCTGATAGAAGACGTTTGGTGGGTCCGGACCTGTGTGTTGGTGACTTGGTGTGGCTGTCCTCTAGGAACATTAAGCTGAAGGTTAAGTCTTGGAAACTGGATCCCAGGTTTATCGATCCTTATAGGAGCCATAGTCAATCCTGTAGCATTTCGTCTTGCTTTACTGCCTACCATAAGGATCCATAATGTATGTCATCAATCCCTCCTTTAAAAATATGTTGAATCGTCAGTACCATCACCACTACCACCATCTCCTGTCATTGTCGATGGAAACTTGGAGTTTCAGCTAGCGAAGATTTTGGATTCTCATCTTGTTCGTCGGTTGCTTCAGAATCTGGTAGATTGTAGAGGGTATGGTTCTGAGGAGAGGATGTGGGTACCAGCATCTGATGTTCATGCGGCCAGACTGGTCTTTTCACGTGTGACACCCCTATAAGCCTGGTCCTGTGTTTCCGGAGGTCCCTCGTAGAAGAAGGGGTACTGTCACTGGCAGGGTTGTACTGGCCCACTGGAGAACCAGAGGATTCTCCGGTGGGCCCAGGCACTGACACTTGCTAGCATACTGGTCAGCAGCTGCCTAAGGCCCTCACTGCTCTAGGGGTCCCCCCGGCAGTGGCTATGGGGCCCCTGAGTCAAGGGGGCCTGATCTGTGCCAGTGGAGCAGCAGTGAGTGACAGGAAGCCATGCCTGTCCCCGCTGCTAAAGAGAAATGAATATTCATGCTTCTCCACACCCCCATGGGCGTGGACAGGAGTGAATACCATTTCACTTTAATAGCGGGCAGCATTAGCCACAGGCTGCAGCTAACACTGTCCGCATGTAAAGCCCCATCACCACCACACCACTCTCTCACACACACAAAGCACCACACCACATACACACACGCACGCAGACAGACACACAGCACTACTCACCTCTTGCAGCACATCCCGGCATCCTGCTTCCTGCCCAGCACTTCCTGTCTGAGACAGCACAGGTGGATGATGTCATCATTCAGTGCATGGCTGTTTCAGACAGAAAGCTGCTGGCGAGGAAGAGGCTGCTGGGATGTGCTGCGAGAGGTGAATGGTGCTGTGTTTCTGTCTGCGTGTGTGTGTCTTTGTGGTGTGATGTGGTGCTTTGTGTGTGAGTGTGAGAGAGTGGTGCGGTGGTGTGTGTGTGTATGTGGTGCAGTGCTTTGTGTGTGTGAGTGAGAGAGAGTGGTGCGGTGCTGTGTGTGTGTATTGGAGATGTGTGTATTGGAGATTGCCAATGATGGGGTGGTGCGTAAGGACGATGGGGTGATGGGGAAGGAGGCAATGATGGAGGTGGTGAAATGGGCAATGATGGGGTGGTAAGGAAGGAAGCAACGATGAAGGTGGTGAAATGGGCAATGAAGGGGTGGTGGGAAAGAAGGCAATGATGGTTGTGGTGGAAAGGAGAATGATGGTGGTGGGGGGAGGCAATGATGGAGGTGTTGAAATGGGCAATGATGGGGGTGTTGAAATGGGCAATGATGGGGGTGGTGTGGGAGAAAGCAATGATGGTTGTGGTGTAAAGGACAATGATGGTAGTGGTGGAAAAGACAATGGTGGTGGTGGAATAGGCAATGATGGGGTTGTGGGGGAGAAGGCAATGATGAAGGTGGTGAAAAGGGCAATGATAGCGGTGGAGGGGGAGAAGGCAATGATGGGGTGGAGGGGGAGAACAATGATGGAGGTGGAGAGGGGCAGCAATATACCCTATGAGGGGGGCTGCACTATTCTCTCAGGGGGCAACATTATATTTAGGGGGCTACATCATATTCTATGAGAGGGGGCTGCATTATATTCTGAGAGGGGGCTGGATTATATTCTTTGAGGGGGCTGCATTATATTCTATGAGGGGGCAACATTATTTTCTATGAGGGGGCTACATTATATTCTATGAGGGTGCTGCATTATAATCTATGAGCGGGGGTTGCATTATATTCTTTGAGGGGGGCTACATTATTTTATGAGGGGGCTGCATTATATTCTATGAGGAAGGCTACATTATATTCTATGAGGGAGGCTACATTATATTCTATGAGGGGGTACATTATATTCTATGAGGGGGCTACATTATATTCTATGAGGGGGGCTACCCCAACCCCTGCTACATAATTAAGACATGTACTACCTTATATTATACCCTGATATTAGCGCGTTTTACCACACAATTGGTGGTCTTGTATTTATTTCTATGTAGCTACATAGTGGGCCCCAAGAATGATTTTCTCTGGTGGGCACAAGGTGCTCAAGTTCGACGCTGGTCATGGAGTTACCATGACAGTGTGGAGCCAGAAGACCGCAGCATCTGATTGCTCCTACTCTGGCTCTGAGAAGAAGTACTTCTCCTTCATTTTAATATTGTCTATTCCTTCTGGCAGAACAGGGGTTAATTGGCCATGTTGGAAATCTCTGTGCTCCTCGTAGCTGAGCTCAGTTAGCCACTCCTTTCCCCTTTATAATCTTGGCTTTGATGCAAATCCTTGTCAGAGCTAGCATTTGCTGCATGGGAGAGGTGTTCATATGAGAAGTAGTGTTGGAGGAGTTATCTGTGACTGTTGCTTGGTTTGTATGTGTCGGAATTCCCTATCCTTCTCTATTTTGGTTTATTCCCCTACCTCCATGCCCCGGTGCATTCTTCTGTTATATGTGAGTGAATATTTTGTATGACTTGAGTTTTCTGTTAACACTTGTTTGTGTTGCCTTGTTTGTTGGGTTGGTGTACTACAGTGCACAGTAGCGCCCCTCTTCACTGGGTGGGGGAAGAGAACAGACTGACTCTTGGCTGACTCAGGAGATAAGGCAAGGGTGGAGGCCCCGGCATCTTCACCTTCAGAAATATCCCGGGGAATAGGGCGAGCTAGGGCACCCCTAGTGTTACAGACAAGTAAGGAGCCCCTTTCCCGGGTCACCCAACAGCTGTGTTGTGACATTTAGCACTCTAGCACACACATGTATACACCTAGCACATTCACAAATACATGTATACAGATGCATGTATTCACAGAGCACACGCACACATAGCACAAGCACACACTTATATACACTGAGAACATACTAACACATATACAGCATGTCTTCACATACAGTAGGGAATATACGTATCTGATGCACTGCAGATTTTGCACGTTTTCTCACCTACAAAGAATGGAGAGGTCTATAATTCTTATAGTGGGCATACTTCAACTGTGAGAGACAGAATCTTAAAAAAAATACAGAAAATCACAATATATGATTTTTACATAATTAATTAGCATTTTATAAGTATTTCATACAATAGAAAAACAGAACTTAATATTTGGAACAGAAACCTTTGTTAGAAATTACAAAGGTCAGACATTTCCTGTAGTTCTTGACAAAGTTTGCACACACTGCAGCTGGGATTTTGGCCCACTCCTCTCTACATATCTTCTCCAGATCTTTCAAGTTTTGGGGCTGTCGCTGGGCAACATTGAGTTCCATCTGCCTCCAAAGATTTTGTGTTGGGTTCAGAGGGACCTTGCGTGCCCTGCAGGATTTTAATCCATGACGGCGTAGTGGGTTACTTACGGTAATGTTTGAGACTCTGGTCCCAGCTCTCTTCAGGTCACTAACCAGGTCTTCCTGTGTACTTCTGGGCTAATTCCTGACCTTTCTCAGAATCATCCTTACCCCACGAGGCGAGATTGTACATGGAGCCCCAGACCGAGGAAGATTACTAATCATCTTGTGTTTCTTCCATTTTCTAATAATTGTGGCAATAGTTGCTGCCTTCTCACCAAGCTGCTTGCCTATTGTTCTGTAACCCATCCCAGCCTTTTGCAGGTCTACAATTTTGTCCCTGGTGTACTTAGACAGCTCTTTGGTCTTGGCCATGTTGGAATGTGTTACACTGCTATGTGGCACAAGTGGTTCGTGGACCCACTGTGCCACAGACCAGACTTACCCTGGAGGGGCGTGACTAAGCATCTACCGTGGGGTTCACTGGACCATCTAGTGGTGAGGTCAGACTTGTGTGGCAGGTAGCTGCCAGTTGCCACTCCAGGTCGACTTCCATCAGTAGCTGCTTGCCACAAAATGCAGAGACCTTATGTCATGACAAAGAAAGGGGATTATCACACACTCAAAACCTAGCAAAGGTCACAGATAAACCCAGCAACCGCCTTCTCCTATAATAACCAACAACTAGAGATGGGCAAATATGTTCGGCTCCCTCCTTATTCGGCAAGCTATAGCACAAATAAGCTGCAGGGAGTACCCTGCTACTTGGATCGCTCCTGCTGATCATCTGTCCGGCGCCGCAGCTACATGTGTCACGGCTGTTTCACAGTCACAACACTTGCATGGAGAGCCCAACAAACAGGCTTGCTCAAGTCCCTACCCCGCATGCGGCTGTTGGACACACAAAAACACGGATTCACATCAAATCCGCAGTGTAGTGAACAGCCAATGTTAATCTATGGGAAATGGAGATTTGTTGTGCACATGCTGTGGAAAAATCCGAGCAAAAACGCAGCATTTTTTTTTCCGCAGCATGTCAATTCTTTTTGCGTTTCTGCAGCGTTTCTGCTCCCATTGACTTCCATTGAGTTTGCCAAATCCGCAGCAAACCCACAGCAAACCTGCAGATGTAAAAAGATCTGCATTTTTGCAGTGGATTAGGGTGTCAAAAACGCTGCAGAGGGAAGTGATGTCAGGAGAAAGTGATTGGGCGGAGTGTGTACAGTCGTGGAAGATGGAAGTCACCATCTTTGAACCAGCCGAAATGGAGGCTTATCGTCACATGGGGATAAATGTTGGGCGTCTGATTGATCTGGTATGTGTGTGCGTCTGTCTGTGTTTGTCTGTGTGCGTCTGTCTGTCCATCCCCATGCGGCGATAGTGTGACAGGGATTGTACTCAGTTGTCAGATGGGACTACTGCTCTCATCCAGGTATTATGATGGGACAGTAGTCCCATCGTCCGTCGACTGAGTACAATTGTTATGTAAACACAAAACACATAATGACATACAGTACACATAACATACAACATAGAGTACACACTCACCAATCACCAGGAGTCGTGGAGTCACAGTTGGAGTCATGGAAATTGAGGAGTCAGAGTTGGAGTTGGAGGTTTGGCTTACCGACTCCACAACCCTGTTATCTATAGATAGATACAGTAGATGGATAGATATATCTATCCATCTATCTATCTATAGATCTATCTATCCATCTATACATATACTGTATCTATCCATCCATCTATAGATATATCTATACATATATCTATCTTTAGATAGATAGAACTATAGATAGATGGATAGATATATCTTTGAGAAAGGCTCAGTCTGAGCCGAAACGTCGCCCAGACCAGTGGGTTGATTAAAATCCTGCACGTCTAAACACTGCAAAGATGGAGTGCTGCCTCGTTTTTTCTAATTATTGAATTACCTGGATATATGGACTGGTATCCTGGGGGCTGTGCACCCGAAGATAAGTAGAAAGTGTGCTGTTCCTTTTCTTTTTATCTATCCATCTATCTATCTATAGATCTATCTATCCATCTATACATATACTGTATCTATCCATCCATCTATAGATATATCTATACATATATCTATCTTTAGATAGATAGAACTATAGATAGATGGATAGATATATCTATTCATAGATGTATAGATATATCTATACATAGTGGATAGATATGGGATAGATAGATCTATAGATAGATAGAGACATCCATAGATAGATCTATAGATACATAGATAGATCTATAGATAGATAAATGGATAGATATATCTATAGATGCATGGATAGATAGATGGATATATCTATAGATCTATGTATCTATATGTATCTATAGACCTATCTATATATCTATGTATCTATAGATCTATCTATCACATATCTATCTATCTATCTATCTATCTATCTATCTATCTATCTATCTATCTATCTATCTATCTGTGTATTCTTCAATGGTGTATGCAAGAAGTTGGACAAGGATATGACATCACAATTCTTTTTTTTTTTGTTATATCTTTATTTAGCTTACAAAACGCATACAAATCATACAAATCCGCATGAAAAAAACGCATGAAAATGGGTGGATTTTAGCTGCGTTTTCTGGCAAGAGATGCAGATTCTGTGCGGAAAAATCCACGGGCAAATCCGCAACGTCTGCACATAGCTTAAGTCCAACTGCAAATAATAATAAAAAAAAAAAAAAATGTATTTTATAATTTTTATCTAATTAAGGGGGTGACAAAGGGGGGTTGATAGCCAGCTCCCAGCTGCCTAACTGCTCTTCTGTTGATGTGGAGCAGCGGAATCGCCGGAAGGAGCAATCAGTGACAGCTCTGTTGGCAACTACCTGCCTGTTTGTTTTTAAGCCCATAGAAAAAAAAATAGTCCTGGACAACCCCTTTAAAGCATTTTGCCTTAAATAGAGACCAGTCCACAAGGCATCCTGCCCCTTGTGCGAGTTCCGATTCAGCATGCTGGACATCAGCTATTTAAATTAGC
Source organism: Ranitomeya variabilis (assembly GCF_051348905.1). Classification (NCBI taxonomy): domain Eukaryota; kingdom Metazoa; phylum Chordata; class Amphibia; order Anura; family Dendrobatidae; genus Ranitomeya; species Ranitomeya variabilis. The sequence goes on along the minus strand of NC_135239.1, from coordinate 158,997,147 downwards.
TTTTAATGTGAAATACATTTTTATTTTTCCTATCACAATGTTTTTTAAAAAATGGCAATTTTCACACTGTCCACTAGAGCCATTATAGACTCATACTTCCCGTTCTTTAAAAAAATCAAAAGGTGCATTAGACTAACTCAGGACCCCTGGGCCATTTATGGCCCTCGATAACCTTTTATCCAGTCCCTGGGCAGATTCTTAGGGACCGCAGTGCTTTGGTAGGGAGCTGTATTTTGATTGCCACCAGTTCATTAATTCGTCTTGCTCAGTGAGCACACGCAGTGTTCACTACTGAACACTGAAGGGCATCCAATGAAAGATTACGTCTAGTGTTGAGCGAATAGCATTGTTGCTTGGGTCTCCCTGAGTATTTGTATCAGCTGCATGATTTATGGCTGCTGGACAGCCCGAACACATGTGGGCATTCTCTAATAAACAGGCATTCCTCACATGTATTCAGCCTGTCTAGCAGCCGTAAATCATGCAGCTGAGGCGACCAAAACTAAATCTCAAAACACATCCAAATACTCGAAGACCACCCGAGCATGCTCGGAGAAAACCCGAGCAACGAGTAAACTCTCTCATCACTAATTACGTCCTGACACCAGTGCCAGAGTCAGGATGTACTTTGTGGGTGGAGTTTGTAAGGTGGCAGAAAGATGGCATAAATATCCAAATGACCATGGCAGAAAAAAAGATTCCCCACCCCTGGACTAACTGACACCCTATCATTTAATTGAAGCATGGAGTGTGGAAAGGTCATTGAGAAGGGAGGAGCAAGGTCAGGTGTGAGTTTGGAGCGCCCCCAGATGCAGGGCAATGGGGTACTCGGTACTGGGTCCCTCTGTCTCGGTTCTGGGGATGTCACGGTGGCCCGACCCGGTCCGTGGCCCTGCTAAGGGGCGTCCAATTAAAGGTGTAGGTGGTGGTGGTTTAGGTCACAGTAAATAAGGAAGACACAAGGTTGCAGTCTCTTTACCTTTTACTGTAGACTTCGGCATCCACAATCCAGAGCACTGCTAACAGGGCTTGCTGAGACCGGCCGGTCCGAAGGCACATCCAGAGTTCCCTTTACAGGTGGAAATCAGTAGCCTTCCTACTTGCGCCTGTGTGTTGTAGTACCTCCCTGCTGAGCACCACGGGATAGTCCTCACAACTCTTGTGTCTGTTTCTGATGTTCTCTCTCTCCGTCCCCCAGTTTGGATAGGACGCACCCGTATGACGGGGGTAGGCCTGGAGCTATTTTATAGGGACCCTAGAGACGCCCCTCTCCCACAATTTGCCTCCGTTGTCTGCTTAGGTGAAAAGGTGAGGCAGCCAACCTAAAGTCAACTGCCCTGCCGTGATTGAAGTAAAGCGTAGAGCCAGTACTCCCTCGGTGTTCCGGCCACCGGCTACGCGCCTCAGAAGGATGTTGCCACAATCTTAGGGCACGACTCCTCCCGGTATTATCTCCTTTGTTGCTGTGATCTCGTTTCTCACTTCTCCACAATATACTTCGCTTCTTGTCCTTTCTTAAGATACCGCCGCAATGAAGTGCAGGCGCTGCTCCGTAACGATCTGTCTCTTGCTAGGCCTCTGTCAGGATCCCACCCCTGACAGGGACCCCCCTGAATCTTTCCCCGCAACACCCTCTTTCACTGGATGTTGCCTGGGCATAACCCAGTCAGCTTTCTCTTCTAACTTCCTATCCAACCCCCAGTTTTACCAGAGTGTGAGGAGTGGCCTAGTAAATAGAACCTTTTGCTCCCCCTGGTGGCCGGAGTGTGAAGTGTAATGTGTGACTGTGATACCTAGTCAGGTGAACTCCTTTAGTACAATCAGACGTACCATCACTCCCCTTAGCGGCAGAGCGACAATACTGCACGACCAGGACCCTGGGGCGCTGCAATATCACCTACTGTAATTGGTGGATCGTGTGTTATCAGCTGTGTATAGAGGTGTCACTTGTCACTGTAACTGTGATGATAATGAGACCTCAGAAAAGTCTTCTGTAAGAGCGGGAAATATGAGTATGAAATAGCCACAGTGGACAGTGTGAAAATTATAAAATGTGAAATTTTTAAGGCAGATTGTTAAACGAAAAAGAATATTACGGATTAAAAAAATACATGTAACACAAAAACCTGATTTATACTGTATGTCATATTCTGATTATACATGTTCTTTAAGGCTAGCCTATTTAAAATTCCAAACCGGAGAGAATAATAAGGTTATAGTAAGGTGCAATAGCAGAAAATTCCAACTGATGGAGAATAATTCTTTACTTCTCACACTTTTCATGAAATGCTTCACAGTACTGAGCGCAATTGCTGTTTTCAGAGAAAGAAATGGCAAAATGACAGATGATCTGAGGTAGACAGAAGCCCGCAAACAGCAGCAGTGGTCACTTGGGCAGGCATATCTTGTAAAAGTTATAGACATACTGTATAATTCTACGGTTGGATTAAAGTTTTGTGTGTTCTAACTGTTGCAATTAGGCAATAATGCAGGCGATCCCTGGGACTGGCGGTAGGAGCTGGAGAACCATTATATGGAGTCCCAGGATGCCATGTTGCAGGAGGAGGTGTCAGCCAGAAGGGGCCTTCACCTTGGTGCCCTGTGCCCAACATTCAGCAGCCGTGCACCATGGTGGACAATGCACCACCAGATTGTTGCGCTGCAGTGTCTGCAGGTGGGCTGGGGTGTAGCTATACATGCCATATATATAAGATTGGGCATCATTTTAAACAGTAAACAGTATGATGATTGTGCCTCATAATGTATGAGAAGCGAGAGAAAGTTCTTCAATTTTGAAAAAAAACATCTGAGTGCACTCCGATGTTTCACTCGCACCCATAGACTTGTACGGGTGTGCGTGATCAGAATTCTAGAGTCACTCGCAGCATGCTGCAATTTTTTTCTCATGCTGAATTGGGAGATCACCATTGCCCCACCATTGCTCCCCCACATTATCTCCTCTGCTTCTTGTAACACAACTCAATTTTGCACAGTCAAATTGCACTGCACTCTATCCATCCAAAATTGGACTTTTCCTATGTCTTAATGCAAGGAACTGCAAAGTGATGTCACCTTAGTATCCCAGGTACTTCTCCTCCAGCCAGAAGATCCCTGCCCAACCAAGGTACAGCACTGTCAGTACACAGTTGCACAAAAAAATTGCGACTTGTGATGTTTTCATACCAGTTTCTCCTAGCTTTGCCAAAATGCGGGCGCATTGTGGACATAACGCAACAGCTCATCTAATTCATGATGAGCTGAGGAGTTCCTTACACCAGAAATCGCACTCAGTCAATGACTGGAGGAAGTGCGATTTTGGTGACGCGCAGCGAGGCCCATGCCATTTGTGACCCACTGAAGATTCATTAAGAGTTGTTAGAGGAAATCGTTGGTCTTGATGAATTGGGGCCTTTGTGTATTACAGAGGTAGAAGTATCAGTGTGTGTGTGTAAGCGGTGTACTAGGACCGTGTAATACTCCACTCCCTTCTCTTCTGTTGATACGATTGTAATTAATGTAAAGTATGTGCAGGTTGCTTTTCTCTACTGTGAACATTTAATAATGATGCTATATGTATAATGTAATGTATATATTTGCTCTAGTGTGTACTTGCTAATAGGGAAAGCGTAGTACTTGTTTCTGGCCACTAGATGGGGCATTATACTAGAAGTAATATAATACAGTGAAACCAGTTAGAAAACAGTTAAATATAGGGAGGGGTCAGCTGCATCTAAGATAGGGAGAATTTCCTGAAAGGATTCAGTCGGACCAGGGTGCCCAAACCGCCTGCATGGGCTTAAGTGCCCAGAATGATAGCAGTGACCATGCAACGTTAATTAAGGGATAAGCCCAGCCATCTGCAGCATCGGGCCTGAACAGTAGTAGGCCAGAACAGCAGCAGGAAACAAAGCTTAAGACAGAAGCAGTGACAGTACGGGGATGCAGCTGGCTCCATAATGTGGCAACTTATCGCATGGGCTGATGCCCTCAGATCCGGTGCAAAACAGCTGAGGGAATTCTCAGATGCAGTGAGTTTGGACCAGGAGAATGCTGTGTCACTGCAAGAGACAGTACAGATTGGCAGGTCGCTCGCTATTTGGCAACTGACTTCAGAGGCTTTTACTCTCATGTCTAGGGCGAAATAGACTAAGAAAGGTCTAACTGTAGCACAACTGAACAGGGAGGATGCTGAGGATCCGTACGATATGGTTCGACCTGGTTACGTGCTCTGTGACAGAGATAGAAGTGCAGGGAAAGAGGAAGAAATGTGTAATGTGAAACCTGTTGTAAATGCTGTGAAGAATCTAGACTAGATGTGGTTCGTAAGGAAAACAGTAAAGTTGTTCATATGAAAGTTGAAATGGACTGTGACTCTATTTATGTGGAACCGTCTATAGAGTGCCTACAGCAGAGCAGAGGGGACCCTGACGGCATGGAAAGTGGAGCCACAGATATGCAAAGTAATGGACATTATTTTCATGTGATGAGAGGCCAGAGCACAAATCCCGAGGTGTCCTCGGCTGTGACTACGGCCCTGGTCATCTCTAACATGTGCATAAGCCTAAAACCTCCAGATAAATTAAAAAAAAGAAGACACTAAAATCCATAGCAATTATTCACAGATTGCCTGACAGTTGCCCACAGAGAATGAAACTGCACAAAGCGAAATTGCACGCAGTGAGTTTTGCTCATTTCTAAATCTCAGCAATACATATCACTAATTATCTCTTATTTCTCATAATATTTACTTAGCTTGATAGATAAAGAAAGCTCTATTTTTTGTACCATTAAGCAGTGTGAAAAGAAATGATTGTTCGTAAGGTTTTTCTGAGCTTTTCCATATTCATTAGTAGCAATGTGAGGTGTCTTGACAAAGTTTATATAATAGCTTGTTAAAGATGACAATCAAATGTTTGAGACTTAAACCGAGACTGACTATTAAATTCCGATAATTAAAGGGAATGTGTCATCAGAAAATGACATAATTTCCACAATGTTTGGCAATGTTTTCTTATTGTTATCCATTTAAAAAAATCCTGTAACATTTCATTTTCACGTGGGCCATGGGAGCACGAGCACAACAGGCTGAAATGTTCTGTTATCTGCACATCCTTTCTTAGCTTTGCTGTGTAGACTGAGCTAGAATCAGCATAGGTTGGGAAATTTAAAGGGAATCTATCAACAGGATTTCACCCCCCAACTATTTATATGCGCATTTAGTTTTTTCAAAGATAAGTCCAGCAATACCTTTAAAGGGAACCTGTCAGCAGTTTTGGCAGATATGAGATGCGGCCACCACCTTTCAGGGCTGATATGCAGCATTCTATAACGCTGTATATAAGCCCCCAACGTGACCTGGAAGAACTGAAAAATAACTTTTATTATACTCACTTCCGGGGCGTTCTGGATCAAGGGGTGTCACTCTACTTAGTCCGGCGCCTCCCTTCTTCTTATGATTGCCACCCTCCTGCTTGCTTCGTGTGGATGATGCGTCCCTGCATCATCCGCACAGTCTGCTCTGCATTGCGCTCCTGCACAGGTGTACTTCTATGCCCTGTTGAGGGCAGAGCAAAGTACTGCAGTGCGCAGGAGCCAGGAAAGGTCAGAAAGGCCCAGCGCCTGCACACTGCAGGACTTTGCTTTTCCCTCAACAGGGAAGATAAGTACGCATGCGCAGGAGCACGATGCTGAGCAGACTGTGTGGATGATGCAGGGACGCGTCATCAACATGAACCAAGAAGGAGGACGGCGAGCATAAGAAGATGGGAGGTGCCGGACCAAGAAGAGCGACACCCCTTGGTGTCGCTAATATACCAACCACAGTTAGATAGGACAATAAAAAAGTATTAATATGTTAAAATTCCCCCAAAGGTGTCTTTAGAACAGGGCCGGACTGGCCATCTGGCAATTCTGGCAAATACCTGAAGGGCCTGTCTGGTCGTGGGCTGCCTTACCTGCTACGTTGTTCAAAGAATCGGTGTTCTCAAGACACCCAAACTGTTAAGAGTTGTGACAGCGCAGAAAGTTGCTGACTCCGTCACTTACCCCAACAACCACGAGTATCATTAGCAATATTGGTCTTGTAGTAAATCTTCCTTTCCTCCATCCAGGGTAATATTAGTGATATATCCCATCTGGTTCTTGGGGACCGGGACAACATGGGCCTGTGTGATGTCAAATGCCAGGACTGAATTTCAGCCCCAGTCCGTACCTGCTTTAGACCCTATATGGGGCATAGTGTGTAAAATAAATTAAAAAAAATACATAAATCAAAAATAAAATAGAAAAAAGCATAAGTAAATACATTAAAAAAGGAAACTGCTAGTATGCATCACTGTTGCTACCCCTTCACCCCTCTCCACTCCTGCCTTCCAAAAAGATTATGTCCAAAATCTAAAAAGGATTCTAGGGAAAGAGGAGCACAAAAAATACAAAATTGTGAAAGATAGAAACGTATTTTATGTTTTTCTTTATATTTTACTCAAAAAATCTTCAAAAAAGGGAATATAAAATTGATAAAAAATTAAGCCCTATATATTGTGAAAAAGAGGCAAAAATGATTTGGATATCCAAATGAGAACATTTTTGAGAGCCGTTAAAGGCGCTTGTACAATAAAACCTCAAACTGTGCCTGGTTAGGCTGGTTTCACACTAGCGTTTTTGTCTGCTGCGTTTTAGCGCTAAAAAACGCATGCGTTTTTTTTTCTATACTTAACATTAAAAAACGCATGCATTTTTTAGCGTACGTTTTGATGCGTTTTCGGCAACGCATGCGTTTTTGGACTCGTGCGTTCATTTGCAGAAATGCAACCTGTAGTAATTTCTAGCGGCGTTTTTTTGCCGCAAAAAACGCATGCGTTTATTCGCGGCAAAAAAATGCATTGCTGTCTATGTAAACGCATGCGTTTTTAAGCACATGCGTTTGCTTGCGTTTTATAGAAAAACACAAGAAAAAACAAGAAAACCATAACCCTAACCCTAACCCTAAACACAAGAAAAAACAAGAACCCTAACCCTAACCCTACCCCTAACCCTAACCCTGACAAGCCACCCCCCACCATCAAGGTGATAAAGGGATCCAAACCCTAACCCTACCCCTAACCCTGACAAGCCACCACCCACCATCAAGGTTATAAAGGGATCCAAACCCTAACCCTAACTCTAACCCTACCCCTAACCCTAACCCTGACAAGCCACCCCCCACCATCAAGGTGATAAAGGGATCCAAACCCTAACCCTAACCCTGACAAGCCACCCCCCACCATCAAGGTGATAAAGGCATCCAAACCCTAACCAAGGCCTATCAGTTTAATTAAACACAGCTGGACTCCAATGAAGGAGTAGAACCATCTCAAGGAGGATTACAAGGAAATGGACACCATGTGACTTAAATATGAGTGTCTGAGCAAAGGGTCTGAATACTTATGACCATGTGATATTTCACAAAAAAATTCTTTTTGGTTTTTTTTTCAGTCAAGATGGGGTGTAGAGTGTACATTAATGAGAAAAAATTAACTTTTTTGAATTTACCAAATGGCTGCAATGAAACAAAGAGTAAAAAATTTAAAGGTGTCTGAATATTTTCCGTACCCACTGTATAGACATAAACCAAATTAAATAGGGAGGACGTACAAGGATAAATGAAATATGAAACATACAAATATGCACACAGAGAGGTACATTGGGGAGAAAAGGAAGGAAAACCAAATAAGAGAGCATTTGGTTTTGCACACAGCAGAAACACTAAGAAACAGTCAAAGATCAACACTACAAATGCTTCTACCAGGGCCGGACTGGCCATCTGGCAAATGCCAGAAGGGCCTGTCTGGTCATGGGCTGCCTTGTCTGCGATGCTGTTAACAGAATCTGTGTTCTCAAGATACCCATACTAAAGAGTTGTGATGGAACACAAAGTCACTGACTCCGTCACTTACCCCAGCAGGCCACGGGTATTATTAGAAATATTGGTCTTGTAGAAAATCTTCCTTTTCTCCATCCAGGGTAATATTAGTAATATATCCCATCTGGTTCATGGGGATGGGGACAACATGGGCCTGTGTGATTTCAAATGCCAGGACTGAATTTCAGCCCCATATCCAAAAAGAGTACAAATGACAGCACCACAATGGACAGTGAAAGATAGCTCACATTTTATTCTGCCTCCTGCGGCGACGTTTTGGTCAGAGGACCTTTATAAAGGTCCTCTGACCGAAATGTCGCCGCAGGAGGCAGAGTAAAATGTGAGCTATCTTTCACTGTCCATTGTGGCGCTGTCATTTGTACTCTTTTTGGATATGGATTCTTATCTGGGATGGACCCCCTGGTGTTGATGTGCGCCCTTTTGTCCATAGAGACTTTGTGAGTATAGGGTGCGGTTTAACTTTTTCTTTTTGAATTTCAGCCCCAGTCCGTACCTGGCTTCTACCAATTCACTCCACACCAGGCAATACAAGATAATACTGGCAATGCAGATTGCCAGATGCCAGTATATATAGGAGAAGGGAGTGGCCAATACTGAACAGCTGAGATCATCCAAGCAGGAAAGCTTCAGAGACTCTAGGCTGAGTGACTCTAGGCGGATCAGTTTAACCCCTGCACTGCTAGCAGAAACCTGCACCATTTAATTTGAAGAAGTGCTTATAATCAGTGCAGGAGTACGTGCAGATTCTCAGGGACCGCATTCTTGGGCAAGGAGCTGTATTTTGATTGCCACAAGCTCATTAATTTCTTCTTGCTCTGTTAGCACTCACACGCATATTCACTACTGAACATTGAAGGACATGCAATGAAAGATTACATCCTGAAACCAGTGCCAGAGTCAGGATGTACTTTGTGGGCGGAGTTTGTACGGCCCCCGAAGGCTTGTATAAATGTTGTGAATTCCGCTCTTGGGCTCCCTCTGGTGGTTGTGAGTAGCACTTTTGTGAGTTCTGCTCTTGGGCTCCCTCCTGTGGTTTTGAGTGGTATAGCTACTTCTTGGATTTAGCATTAGCAGCTGCTTCCACTGATCGTCTTTCTGGCTCGGCTATTTTAGTCTGGCCTTTGCCCTCAATCAATGCCAGTTGTCAATTGTTCCTGCTTGGAGCCACTGCTCTTTTGGATTTCCCTGACACTCTGTCCAGTTCAGCAAAGATAAGTCCTTGCTTGTCCTTTTGCAGTCCATTTGTTGTGGACTTTATTGTTCAGCACATTCTATGTTTTGCTCATTTGTCCAGCTTATCAGTATGGATCTATTTAGCTAAGCTGGAAGCTCTGGGCTGCAGATTTTGCCCTCCACACCTTTAGTCAGGTGTGGAGATTTTTGCATATCTCTGCGGTGGACTTTTTCTAGTTTTTATTACTGACCGCACAGTGTTCTTTCCTTACTATGTATATAGCTAGAAGTGGCCTCCTTTGCTAAATCTTGTTTCATACTACGTATGTAATTTCCTTCTCCTCTCACAGTCAATATTTGTGGGGGGCTATCCTATCCTTTGGGGATTTTCTCTGAGGCAAGATAGCTTTCCTGTTTTTACCTTTAGGGGTAGCTAGTTCTCCGGCTGTGACGAGGTGTCCAGGGAGTGACAGGAACATCCCACGGCTACTTCTAGTGTTGTGTTAAGATCAGGAACTGCGGTCTGTATAGTTACCACCTGCTCAGAGCTAGTCGCATGTCGCTCCTAAATTACCAGTCCATAACATATAAATATCCAAATGGCCCTTGGCAGAAAAAAAGATTCCCCACACCTGCACTATAATGTAGAATGCCTGCCATATATATTAGATAGCAGTCTGCCAAACGATGGATCGTTCTACAGTCAGCGGGCCTGTCTCTTCCGGCTCTCCCATATTCAGGAGCTCATTCAGCTGAGCAATCCAGTGTGGCCAGAAAAGTACGGCAGTGGATTATCTGCAGGAACCAATACGATTGGAGGCCCGAAATCAGACACACCGGATCGGTATTTCGGGTGACCCCATACACATTAGACTGCTGGCCGAATCCATCAATATCGGTGGGTTTGGCCGACATTAATCTAATGTGTATGGGGGAATTTATTCATATTACAGTATATGACACCTGAGTTTTAGTTCCGTCTTTGAGGACTGGATTATTTATTTTTCATATCTTTAACCATTTAGATTTTTCCATTTTCAAGTTTTGTAGTTACATTTATGTGATTGCTCTGATTGGTCTATACAAATATGCATTGTCATGTTCTATTCTGGCACTGGTCTTTGTAATAAACAACCTAGACATTCCATACCAGCTGACCGTTTATACTTTATTGTGCGTGATGCTCTATCTCCATCCTAAACTGTTATTTTTTATATAGTATTCTAAGAAAAGGGGCTGTCCGGGGTACAAAATATCGATGATCTATTGAAGGGATACTTCAATATCAGACTGACGCGGTCCAAGCTCCTGGCACTCCCATTGATCAGTTCTTATTTACTCTGACAGCTGCTGGATTTATTAAAACCGATTAGAAGGAGCAGCAAAGCGCAGCTCCATAGGGGCCGATGTGCATTACCGGACAGAAGCTGCTACACATTGATGGAGCTGCACTTGGTGCCTCCCCTGGCCAGGAGCAGAGTTTACATCTTGTGGCCACCAGAGCAAATTACAGCTGACTTGTGGGGGGGCTGGGTGCTAGACCCCTGCCAATTTAATTCTGACTACCTAATCTATGACGGGCCATCAGTATCTTCCGCCCGGACAGCCACTTTAAGCTATCGTTTTCACATGAAAAATATTTTGGACTGTGGGTCTTTTTGGCTTGTGTGCTTGTGCAGATTTATCGATCCAGGGCTTCAAAGCCAACATACATTAGCCAATGTGCAATTCAGCATTCTTCCCCATTTTATGGCCTTTCTAGAGAAAACTCATAGAGCAATGCGACTATAGTGGTGGTGATTATATAAAGTATATATATTATATTAATGATATATTATATATATTATATCTGTATGGTGTGCAAAATAACAAAGTCATTTACGCATGAGGGCATATGATTTAAAGTATCACAGTTCAGGATTTCCTCAAACTAGAAAATATTTACATTACAGGCATACCATATATTAAATGACTACATTTTACTACTGACTTTTACTATGTTAAAGGGGTAATCCTCTCTTTCTTTCTTTCTTTCTTTCTTTCTTTCTTTCTTTCTTTCTTTCTTTCTTTCTTTCTCATGCTGAAATAGTTATTGAAAAGGTAAAAAAAACAACCATTGCTTTTTTGCAAGGTGCATATGATGTCACTTGAGTTGATTTTGATTACTGAATCCTATGAATCCGTGTTAGGGCTGTCCCACACGTCCAGATAATTCCGGTACCGGAAAAAATCGGTACCGGAGTTATCCGTGTCCCTGTGCCCGTGAGCTCACGTAGGCCATACGTGCGGCACACGTGTGCCACCCGTGTGCCGAGTGGGTACCACACGGAGCGTGTGGTACCCACGCGTGTGGTACACTGCATCGTGCTGAAGCCGCGATTCATATCTTCTGTGCAGCAGCGTTTGCTGCATAGAAGATATGAATAATAGTGTTTAAAAGAAAGATCTATCTGTCCGCCGCCCTCCCACCCCCTGTGCGCCCCCCCGCTGTTCTGAAAATACTCACCCGCGTCCCTCGTTGGCTGTCAATGCTTCCTGGTCTGGCCGTGCCTTCTACTGTATGCGGTCACGTGGGGCCGCTCATTTACAGTCATGAATAGGCGGCTCCACCCCTATGGGAGGTGGAGCCACATATTCATGACTCTAATCGGCGGCCCCACGTGACCGCATACAGTAGAAGGCAGGAAGGCAGGACAGGAAGCCGCGATAGCCAACGAGGGAAGCGGGTGAGTATTTTCAGAACAGCGGGGGGGCGCACAGGGGGTGGGGGGGCGGCGGACAGATATATCTTTCTTTCAAACACTATTATTCATATCTTCTATGCAGCAAACGCTGCTGCAGGAAAGATATGAATGGCGGCTTCAGCACCATGTGGGGGGGACAGCGCTTACTGTAGCGCTGTCTCCTGCACGCCACACGGACTGCACATGGAGAAGGTCCGTGTGTGGTCCGTGTTTTACACGGACCCATTGACTTTAATGGGTCCGTGTAATACGTGCGCTCCCACGAACACTGACATGTCTCCGTGTTTGGCACACGGAGACACGGTCCGCAAAAAATCAATGACATCTGCACAGATGCATTGATTTTAAAGGGTCTACGTGTGTCAGTGTCTCCGGTACGTGAGGAAACTGTCACCTCACGTACCGGAGCCACTGACGTGTGAAACCGGCCTTATTTGAAGCTTTTTTAACTGACCAGCTAGCGATCTATTGTGTATGAAGACTGCCCTACTCTCTGGCGACAGCAGTTATTATGGGAAATAATGATTGTGCAGTTGGATCTTCAATACAATCTTTAAAAGCTGCCAGAGACCAGGCTGCATGTGAGACTAGTCAGAAAGGTAGGTCCGTGGCGCCTTCTCCCTGCCTGCTTCCCTGGAGTGCATTGTCTCTACCTGCGTGCATGTTTAGAGAAAGACCTGTCAGACACTGATGGTCCGTATGCCGTGCAAATTGTTTCTCGCATCCATTGACTTGCATTGGCGAGTCTCGTCTGAGATATGCAGCAAATCGCAGCATGCTGCGATTTTTTTCTCAGTCCGATTTCAGCTGAGAAAAAAATCGCAGATGAGGTGTCACCCATTGAATAACATTGGTCCCAGTGCAATCTGATTTTTTATCTGATTGCACTTGTCCGTTTTTCTTGCAAATGAGCATGAGCCCTAAGTGTTGCTTCAGGAGAACTTGTAGCAGAATGTCTGTGTGTGTGCTTAATGAGGCCACGTTCACACGTTCAGTATTTGGTCTTTTACCTCAGTATCTGTAAGCCAAAACCAGGAGTGGGTGATAAATACAGAAGTGGTGACGTGTTTCTATTAGGCTGGAGTCACACTAGCGAGTTTTACGGACGTATGAGCGCAGAAAATACGTCCATAAAACTCGCCAAACAAACGGCACAATTATTCTGGTATGAACATGCAAGACTCAGCCGTATTTCTCGCATGTGAGATCCCGGCCTTAGGCCGGGGTCACATTTGCGAGTTCAATGAGAGAAACTTGCGCGAGTCTCTCGCATCAAGTCCCACCACTGCCGCCAGCACTCGGGACCGGAGCATGCGGCTGCATAGAAATACATGCAGCTGCAAACTCCGTTCCTGAGTGCCGGCAGCAGTGTCGGGACTAAATGCGAGAGGCTCATGCGAGTTTCTTTAATTGAACTCGCAAGTGTGACCCCGGTTTTAGGCCATGGTCAGTATTTGATCAGATAGTTACCTTCAGTCGCGGTGATGCGCCCCCTGCTGGATGTCCTCATATGACCTGGAGCGTGGGAAAAAGTTCCCAGGCTGCAGTTCATGAGAACATAAACCAGGGGGCGCATCACCGCGACTGAAGGTAACTATAGGTCATTGACCTACATTTCCTTCATTCGCCGGGGCTTACAGGCTCCTGCCTGTAAAATATTTTAACCCCGTCAGATGGATTACCTCGTGGGACCTGACAGTTCATCAGAGGGTATGTATATTGTGGGTTTATTATTTTGCCAAGCAAGGGTCTTCAAATGGATTGAGAGAGCAATAAAATAATAAAACAACCGCTGTGTTTATTTCATTAAAATACTTTTTAATCATGTGTGTGTGTTTTTTAACCCTTTCAAACAATTGGATTAATAATGGATAGGTGTCATAATTGACGCCTCTCCAATATTAATCTGGCTTAATGTCACCTTACAATAGCAAGGTGGCATTAACCCTTCATTACCCCATATCCCACCGCTAAATGGAAGTGGGAAGAGAGTGGCCAAGTGCCAGAATAGGCGCATCTTCCAGATGTGCCTTTTCTGGGGTGGCTGGGGGCAGATGTTTGTAGCCAGGGGGGGCCAATAACCATGGACCCTCTCCTGGCTATTAATATCTGCCCTCAGTCACTGGCTTTACCACTCTGGCGGAGAAAATTGTGCGGGAGCCCACGTCAATTTTTTCCGCCATTTAACCCTTTATTTTAGCAGCTACAGTGCCCAAATTTTGCACATACACACTACTAACATTAGTAGTGTGGAATATGCAAAAAAAAGGGGGATATGAGATGGTTTACTGTATGTAAACCATGTCTCATATCCTGTCGGGTTTTTGTGAAGGAGAAATGAAAAGCCGGCAATTGAATTACCGGCTTTTCACAGATATCGCGCTGAATTAAATATAAATACAGAATACATATATATGTGTCTCAATGACATATATATATATATATATATATATATATATATATATATATATATATATATATATATATATATATACTGTATATATGTTTTACCGAACATTTGAGCACATAAATCCATTAGATGTCGGTTTTGCAAGCCTGCGAGAAAATATCGCAGTACGGATGCCATGCGCAAAATACGCTGACACACCCTGCCTACGGAGGACATACGGATCACTATTTTGGGAACATTTCTCCGTATTACGGCCGTATTACGGCCGTAAAAAACGGACCGTATTGTCTTACGCTGAGTGTGACTCCAGCCTTATACTTTTCCTCTGATTGTTCCTCTCCTGTTTTTGGCTTACCAATGGCTTACATTTGTCAGAAAACATGAAGAGTTTCCTGATGCCAGCAAGGTGAATGGGATTCCTGAAGTCTGATGCACGCATAGCTTATGTTTGGCTTGCAGATTTGGCGCACAAGTACGCAGCATCCAACCCGCTGCAACTCCGCATCATGGGCATGTACCCTCAGCATTTTTGCTTCTGATTTCAACCATACTAATGAGTGGAGAAAAATCTGAACCAAAGACGCATGTAAAAACCACAACAAAAATACGCCAATAACGCACTAAAACTGGTTTTGGCATACAAATACTGATGTAAAATACTGACCAAATACTGCTAGTGTGACGGCAGCCTAAACATCCTTCCTCTCGAATGGTGACTTGGTAGATGAACGATCTCTTTAATTTTGCAAGTCAGTACTAATATGGTGATGACAAATTTATAGAGTATTTTTTCTATGTTTTATTCATTTTTCTGATTATAAAAATTGTGCAATTACATTAAAAGACAAAGAACAATTTTTTTCTTCAAAGCTATGTGAGGTCTTATTTTTATGAGAAACGAGCTGTAAATTTTATTTGCGTTATAAAAAAATGTTATGAATTTCAATATAAGTTTTTATTCTGTTTCTTTTTGCGTGAGGAAAACAAGTAAAAACAGGATTTGTGGAGTTATTATGTCGTTGCGTGCTATATAATTTATTTTTTATACTTTTACACTGCAAAGTAATAGTTTTATGGTGAAAAGGTTTTTTTGTGTCTTTTTAAATGGTTTTAAAATTTTACAATTTCAATTTCTGCTTTTTAGTTCCACTAGGTACCCCTGAAGTCAACCACTGATATAAAGATGTAGCTGAATACTATATTTATTTGTGAAAAGCCACCTAAAAAATTAACATACATTTACATACACCTATTGCGCCAAGGGGTTACGTTTTCACAAATTCAGTGACATTTGCACAGATAGAATTTTAAAAAATGACAACTCTTAACCATTTTCATGTACAGCTGGGAGACATGTTTTTGATTGTTCTGGAGACGTAAGAAGTCCCCTTCTCAATCACTTTAGACACCATCTTCAGCTTGGTTTGTGAATTCTCTTCAGAAAGGAAGAGGGCTTGAACTGTAGCACCACCTATTGGAAGTAGCAGTACTAAGCGACATTATCAACCCTTTATTGAGCATTGCCTCATGACTTACGATAAAAGCTAAACCATACACAGTTTTTGCAGACGTGTTTCGGAGTGTTTGATACTTAGTGCAAAGCAAGAGGTCTGAGTTGTCTAGATGCGAGGCCTCTGACTGGGTTCAAGGATTAATGTCTCCTTGTGGAGAGTGTCAAGCTGGCGTAAGGAGACTTATAGGCCATGCTCCTCTGGAAAATTAAACATGCAAATTGTCTCTTCATAGCTATCTGCCTAGGAGACAAGACTCTAAGGGTATGTTTCCACGTTCAGGAAACGCTGCGTTTTTGATGCTGCGTTTTTCCGCAGCGTCAAAAACGCAGCGTCCAGATGTTACAGCATAGTGGATGGGATTTAATGAAATCCAGACTCCACTATGCGTTATAAAACGCATGCGTTTTTGCCGCGAAAACGCATGCGTGGTGCGTTTTTTCGAAACGCAGCATGTTGCTACAATGAGCAAAACACGCAGGTACACCGCAGGTGACCTGCCAGTGACCTCAGGTGCAGTTTTGGTCAGGGTTTTACCTGCATAAAATCCTGACCAAAGCCTGAAGCAAAACTGAACGTGGAAACATACCCTTAGGTTCCACTCACATGTTGTGTTTTTGCTGCGTTTTATTCTGCAGGCAAAACCTGCTCTCTTCGCAGTACAGAAGCTCCTTACAAAAAGCAGGTTTTGCTGTGTTTTTTGCTGTGTTTTCATCAGGTACATTTGCCTCTTGTGCGTGCTAATAGAGTTTAGTGCCCCCCATCCCCCCAAAAAAACATGATGCAACTACCTTAGTTTTTTTGCACCCAAAATGCAGTAAAACCTGATACCTGCATTTTTGCTCTTAGGCTATGTGCCCACATTGCGGATCCGTGTGCAGATTTTTCTACGTTTTTGAAAAATCCTGCGGATTACCCACGGATTTACCTCGGATTTCCTGCATTTTTTTGTCTGGATTTCACCTGCGTTTTACCACCTGCGGATTCCTATAAGGGAACAGGTGTAAAACGCTGCGGAATCCGCACAAAGAATTGACATGCTACAGAAAATACAACGCAGCGTTTCCGTGCGGTATTTTCCGCAGCATGGGCACTGCAAATTTGGTTTTCCATAGCTTTACATGGTACTGTAAACCGGATGGAAAACTGCTGCCAATCTGCAGCGTCCAATCTGCTGCGGATCCGCAGGCAAATGCGCAACGTGTGCACATACCCTCACTCATTGCTTTCTATGGGTGAAAAATAACTGCAAATATGCTGAAAAAACACTGAAAGAAGTGACATGCTGCAGTTTTCAAAAACGCAGCAGTTTTCCAAATCAGTCAGGAAAATCAAACCAATCTATGTCCATGAGATTTCAGAAACCTCATAACTTTTGCTGGTACTGTAAAACACAGCTTAAAATTTGCATTAAAACGCTGCAAAAATGCAACAAGTGAAGATAACCTCGGAGCAACACTTTTGCTACTGCTTCCTGCTGTAGATGTAGATAGTCTGTACCTGTACACTAGTGAAAACAGTGCATGCTGACATCCAAAGTTAGCACATTTTACCTAAAAACGTTATGGCCCAGGATCATCAACACTGGTCTATTGCACACCGATCTTGATCAACAGTACGCTGGAGAAAGATACATTAAATGTATCAGCAGGCACACACTAATTAATGAATTTGGCGCATTTTTCAACTGTCGTGCGCCACTGGCTTTAGTCTGGCACTGGAGTACATTTCTGCAGTAATTTGCAGAATTTGTGGCTTGATGAATTTGGTAGCTGAGCTCTGCCGCACCCTTGCACTTTTTGAAAAGTTGGCAAAACTGGCTAGGACTGGAATAAAAGCTCCAAAAGCCGTAAATGTTTGCACAACTACTAGCTGTACAAGAATGTTATGACATTTCAAACAGTTCTATGCCAGAGATCCACTGAAAACTATTTGATTTATTGGGGCCTGTAAATTTTACTACAAGTCGCAGAAAATAATTAAGCAAATAAATCTTCTCTTTTGCTGGCATTATGCAAAAAATAAATAGAATTTAAACCCTATCAGAAAATAAATATAGCCATACACCTATAAACCTACCTCTCTCAAGAAAGACGAAAAATCTGATCAGAGCAGAAGTTATGTACAGGGTAAACCAAGTGCTTCTACAGAGGGATTCATTGTATTTTTGTCAGCTGTTTTGGCTTGAATATGTCTCAATTCGCAATTTTTTTTAAATCAAATGATTTCCATCTTTTATAAAATTGTCTACAGCTGTTTAATCTAATGATTATTAATGTGTCTTTTTGAGATGTTTTAGACCGGCTCATCAAATCATTTTTTTTAAAGTTTGCAAAATTTTTGCGCAAATGTACTGCAGCTCTCTCCCTCCCCCAAGGAGTGATATTTTTGGTATGCCAATTTTTTTTTTTTTTTTTAATTTTGCAGCATTTTACAGAATATGTAACTTTTTACTCTTAAAGCAAAAAAAAGGTTAAAGACAAAAATAAAGACCATTTTTGCTTTACACAAAATTCATGAACAGCGTGCGCTACTTTGAAGGATTTGGCACAAAAAATGTCAAAACAGCCATAAGCCAAAAAAGAGAGACTTAAATAAAAATAATGCAAATAATGAATTGAGATCCAAGATTACAAATAGAACTAGCAGAACTTGCTCACTAATTCGTGATCTGGGTCTTCTGACGATACATTTGTGCCAAAGGCGTAGCTAGGGTTTTGGTTCAGGGGGCGAAGCTTCTAAGTGGGCCCCTAACCAGGTAACCTTCATTACAATTCGGTGACGTGCCCTAATAGTGGAGGAGAACCTCAGCAGATGACCGCGTTATAACTGAAGGTAATCTCTATATAACGACCAATATGTATATTACCGCCATATGGTCAGTGGTAAATACCAGTCCTACAGAACATATAAGAGACCACAGCACAGTTATAGATAATGTCTTACCGCTGACGTCCTTTCTGATGGAGTCATTCACTTTTCCCGTCTTTTCCATCTGGCCCAGACCGACACAACTTCTTCCAGCCAGGACTCGTCTGCAGAGAATATAACAGACACATTTCACTTCTCATATTCCAGCCCCATCACCATCTATTCCCAACCTGCACAAACTCCTCATCCTGCTGATACCCCAATACTGAGCCGCTGCTGCCGTATGTGTGCCTATTACTGCACCTGATACCCCAATACTGAGCCGCTGCTGCCGTATGTGTCCCTATTACTGCCCCTGATACCCCAATACTGAGCCGCTGCTGCCGTATGTGTCCCTATTACTGCCCCTGATACTCCAATACTGAGCCTCTGCTGCCGTATGTGACCCTATTACTGCACCTGATACCCCAATACTGGGCCGCTGCTGCCGTATGTGTCCCTATTACTGCCCCTGATACCCCAATACTGGGCCGCTGCTGCCGTATGTGTCCCTATTACTGCACCTGATACCCCAATACTGAGCCGCTACTACCGTATGTGTCCCTATTACTGCCCCTGATACCCCAATACTGAGACGCTGCTGCCATATGTGTCCCTATTACTGCACCTTATACCCCAATACTGAGCCGCTGCTGCCGTATGGTTCCTATTACTGCCCCTGATACCCCAACACTGAGCCACTGCTGCCGTATGTGTCCCTATTACTGCACCTGATACCCCAATACTGAGCCGCTGCTGCCGTATGTGTCCCTATTACTGCACCTGATACCCCAATACTGAGCCGCTACTACCGTATGTGTCCCTATTACTGCCCCTGATACCCCAATACTGAGCTGCTGCTGCCGTGTGTCCTAATTACTGCACCTGATACCCCAATACTGAGCTGCTGCTGTCATATGTGTCCCTATTACTGCACCTGATACCCCAATACTGAGCCACTGCTGCCATATGTGTCCCCATTACTGCACCTGATACCCCAATACTGAGCTGCTGCTGCCGTATGTGTCCCTATTACTACACCTGATACCCCAATACTGAGCCACTGCTGCCATGTGTCCCTATTACTGCCCCTGATGCCCCAATACTGAGCTGCTGCTGCCGTATGTGTCCCTATTACTGCACCTGCTGTGTGGTTCTCTGTGCCTTCTAAATTCTAAAGCACCCCTCTATAATATAGTAATGCCGGGTACAGCTCCCCTATACAGTATAATGCCCCCTATCTGTATAGTACCATCCACACAGTATACTGACCCCTTAGTAGCCTCCAAACTGTTTGATGGCTCCAACACTGCATGATGGCCCTTTCACTGTAATCTCCACACTGTATGATGGCCTCCATATAGTATAATGCACCAGATCGTCCTAAATATAGTATAATGCACTCCCCATAAGCCTCCATATAGTATAATGCACTCCCCATAAGCCTCCATATAGTATAATGCACTCCCCATAGGACTTCATATAGTATAATGCACTCCCCATTGGCCTACTCTATAGCACAAGACAGCACCCATAGTCAGACTCTATAGCACAAGACAGCATCCCCATAGGCAGACCCTGTAGTATAAGACAGCACTCCATAGGCGGACTCTGTAGTATAAGACAGCACCCCATAGGCAGACCCTGTAGTATAAGGCAGCACCCCATAGGCAGACTCTAGTAAAAGGCAGCACCCCATAGGCAGACCCTGTAGTATAAGGCAGCACCCCATAGGCAGACTCTAGTAAAAGGCAGCACCCCATAGGCAGACCCTGTATTAAAAGGCAGTACCCCCATAGGCAGATTCTGAAGATTCTGAAGTATAAGGCAGCCCCCCATAGGCAGATCCTGAAGTATAAGGCAGCCGCCCTATAGGCAGATCCTGAAGTATAACGAAGCCCCCATAAAAAACAATAAATAAATAATCACCTCTCTTCCTCCTTGTTCCAGCGGTGCTCTGACCTCCCACTCATCTTCTGACAGCGGGTGCCGGGTGGTGACGTCATCGCGCCCACTGTCAGCGTCGGTGACGCCAGACGCTGACAGGGGGATGATGGTAGAAGGAGCGCAGTGCTCCTTCCCTCATCAGTGTGTTGACAGGTGGGGGGCCCACTACTGGCACCGCCCCCCGGCCTGCTCAGAGGCCCCATAGCAGGCGGCAGAGCAGGGAGATCGATT
Organism: Ranitomeya variabilis; assembly: GCF_051348905.1. Classification (NCBI taxonomy): domain Eukaryota; kingdom Metazoa; phylum Chordata; class Amphibia; order Anura; family Dendrobatidae; genus Ranitomeya; species Ranitomeya variabilis. The sequence continues at coordinate 158,976,300 of NC_135239.1, read as the reverse complement.
CTCCCTGCTCTGCCGCAGAAGGTAACTGTATCAGCACGCTGCGCGTCCCGATACAGTTACACTTGTGTAGCTCCGGATGGGCCCCCTCTGAGCACCGGGCCCGGGGCGATGGCCCCCTCTGCCCCCCCGGTAGCTACGCCACTGATTTGTGCTTTTAATTTTCAGGTGTTTTTTGGAGTAAGGATTTCAGTGCTTTTTTCCAGCTCTGATTTTTACTATCAAGCTATATATTTTTGGTTGCCATGGCGACACTTTGAAAGTTAAGATTTACGGTACATTTTTCACATACAGTAAAACTAAAATGTATCTGATCTGTAGATTATAAACATAATGCATTATATATTCATTGCGACAGCAGAAACAGAATATAGATCAGGCAGATGCAGAATCAAATATCATGGAAGCAAATCGCCGACTTTCGGCAAAGTCGGGTTTCATGAAACCCGACCCGATCCCAGTGTGGAATAGGCCATGAGGTCAGCGATCATCGCGCCAAAGTCGCGTTTCGTATGACGCGTTCAGCGCCATTTCTCAGCCAATGAAGGAGGACGCAGAGTGTGGGCAGCGTGATGACATAGGTCTCGGTCCCCACCATCTTAGAGAAGGGCATGACAGTGATTGGCTTGCTTTCTGCGGCGTCACAGGGGCTATAAAGGGGCGTGCACGCCGACCGCCATCTTACTTCTGAGCATAGGGAGAGGTTGCTGCAGCTTCGTCAGAAGAAGGGATATAGTTAGGGAGGGAAGATTAACCCCGAAACTGCTTGTGGTGTAGTGATTTCCACTGTCCAACACCACCTTTTTTTGCAGGGACAGTGGAGGCTATATTTTTGTGCATCAGCTCTGTAGCTTATTAGGCTGCCTTATAAGGCTCTCTGATAGCTGCATTGCTGTTTGCACCACTGCTGTGCAAACCAACTGCTTTTTTAAAAGCAAAAATCCTGTTGCTCCTTTCTGCACAGTTATCTTGTTTATTTGTCCACACTTTTGTGTGCAGCAGTCCTTTTTATTGCTGCCATACTTGTCCTGAGATTATTGTAGGGAGATTGAAATTGTACTACAGTCCTTGTATTTTTTCATATATCTTCCAGCCACTTGCTGCCACTCACATTGCGTTGTTTTATACACTGGGCCTGAGTTTGGGTTCAGTCTCCCCCCCAAAAAAAGTGAGATTCAAATTCTCACAAAGTGGATATACCTCAGTCCTCTTAGTTTGTCGTATATCAGCCAGCCACTTTCTGCCACTTAGATTGCATTGTTATATACACTGGGCCTGAGTTTTGGTTCAGTGTCCCAAAAAAAAAAAGTGAGATTGAAATTCTCACAAAGTGGATATATTTCAGTCCTGTTAGGCTACTTTCACACTTGCGTCGTACGACGCACGACGAATTGCGTCGTTGTGACGTACCGACGCAAGCAGTGAAAGCGCTGCACAACGGGGGCAGCGGATGCTGTTTTTCAACGCATCCGCTGCCCCATTGTGAGGTGCGGGGAGGCGGGGGCGGAGTTCCGGCCGCGTATGCGCGGTCGCAAATGGCGGACACGACGCACCAAAAAACGTTACATGCAACATTTTTTGGTGCCGACGGTCCGACGAAACACGACGCAACCGTCGCACGACGGTTGCGACGTGTGGCAATGCGTCGCTAATGTTAGTCTATGGACAAAAAAATGCATCCTGCAAGCAATTTTGCAGTGCACGACACAAGTGTGAAAGTAGCCTTAGTTTGTCGTGTATCAGCCAGCCACTTGCTGCCACTCACATTGCGTTATAAAATACACTGGGCCTGAGTTTGGGTTCAGTCTCCCCCCAAAAAAAGTGAGATTCAAATTCTCACAAAGTGGATATATTTCAGTCCTGTTAGCTTGTCGTATATCAGCCAGCCACTTTCTGCCACTTACATTGTGTTGTTTTATGCACAGGGCCTGAGTTTTGGTTCAGTCTCCCACAAAAAAAGGGAGATTTAAATTCTAAACAAGTTTATATACACCTTCTACCTTGTTTTACAGTACCATATAACGGTTTTTATTTTGGTTAGATTTTCCACAGGAGACAGCATTTGTCCAGTATGGTTACGAATTACTTTTTCGCCATTATCGATGTTCTCCCTCACAGGTCATTCCCCTTTGATTACTGGGCATCTAAAATAGACACCTGCCTGAATTGGCAGAATATGCATTACAGGAGCTCGCTTGCCCAGCTGCTAGTGTGCTATCAGAAAGAGTCTTCAGTGCTGCTGGTTCAATACTGACCGAAAAAAGGACACGTCTGGCTACCCGAAATGTTGATGATCTAACCTTCATTAAAATTAACCAATCATGGATTTCAAATTATTTGGCCCCACCTTCCCCTGCTGACACATAGCTTGCCTGAAAAATGTCTTGCTTTTGGCCTCCTCTTACTGACTTGCTGAATGTCCACCATAGGCCATTTTATACCTCCCTACATGGGCTGACTCCCCCCCACAGGGCCGTGGTCACCACCTGGCGCAAGCACCCGTGCGAGTGCCGTTTGCCTGGACAGGTGGGTGTGCCCACTCTTGGGCGACGGCACTGGCACAGGGTCCCTCATAGTACAATGAAGTGTCTCTGACGGTGGTGGTGCACAACCAACGTCAGACACACCGTCGTAATATGAGGGGCCCTGTGCCAGTACCGCAGCCCATGAGAGAGTGTTCCCCCCAGCTCGAACAGTGCTCTACCACTTGCAATACTTACCTGTCCCTGCTCCACCACTGTGTAGTCTGTGCTGTTAAATCCTTCAATGGCACTGCCAATACAAATTTGTTGAAATGATAGATGATAGTTATAATATACAGGGGCCCTGGCCTCCATTTAGACCAGTTAATACGTTGCGCCTACTACCACTGTTTGCTACTCAGCAGAGGAGCCCACCCCTGTACCTAGCTATGCTCCCTGGTTATTTCAGAAAAATTTTTTGGCAGACATTTAGCCTACTTTATTATTAGGGCCTACTCACTGTGTCAGCCACTCCATACAATTGTCCTCCGCTGAACAAAGCAAAGCCGCCAGTTTAGTCCTGTTACCAATTTTGAACTGCATTTAGCCTACTTGCTTATTTGGGCCTACTCACTGTGTCAGCAACTCCTTGCAATTGTCCTCCGCTGAACAAAGCAACGTAGCCAGTTTAGTCCTGTTACCAATTTTGAACTGCATTTAGCCTACTTACTTATTTGGGCCTACTCACTGTGTCAGCCACTCCTTACAATTGTCCTCCGCTGAACAAAGCAAAGCTGCAAGTTTAGTCCTGTTACCAATTTTGAACTGCATTTAGCCTACTTGCTTATTTGGGCCCACTCACTGTGTCAGCCACTCCTTACAATTGTCCTCCGCTGAACAAAGCAATGCCGCCTGGTTAGTCCTGTTACCAATTTTGAACTGCTTTTAGCCTACTTACTTATTTGGGCCTACTCACTGTGTCAGCCACTCCTTACAATTGTCCTCCGCTGAACAAAGCAATGCCGACTGGTTAGTCCTGTTACCAATTTTGAACTGCATTTAGCCTACTTACTTATTTGGGCCTACTCTGTTATGATCCGGTGGTAGGATCACCAAACTGACCTGATAGGTAAACCAGAATATTAGGACGAGCTCTGGGGATGTGGAAACTATACTGACCGCAACACTGAACCTATCCAAAACACACTAAAGGCAGCCGTGGAGCGTTACCTAAAAACCTAGACGCCTTGTCACAGCCTGAGGAACTAACTACCCCTAGAGAGAAAGCCAAGCCTCACTTGCCTCAGAGAAATGACCCCAAAGTTTAGACAGCCCCCACAAATAATAACGGTGAGTTAAGGGGAAAATACAAACGTAGTAATGAAAAACAGGTTTAAGCAAATGAGGCCCGCTAATGCTAAATAGACTGAAGATAGCAAGGGATCTGTGCGGTCAGTACAAAAACTATCAAAAACTATCCACGCAGAAAATACAAGAACCCCCGCACCGACTCACGATGTGAGGGGCGCACTCTGCACCCCAGAACTTCCAGCAAGCAAAAAATCACATATAAGCAAGCTGGACTGAACTCATCATATAATGAAACATACTTTCAAGAGAAAAATGAGCAAACATGAACTAGCAAGACTTAGCTTCTCCGGATGGAGACAGGTCACAAGGAAGTCCAGAGGGATCAGAACCAGTACTGAATACAACAACAGCAGGCAACAAACAAAGGTACAGGTGGAGTTAAATAGGAACCAGCATAGCAGGAAATGAGGCAGCTGAGCCCAGCTCCAGACCCGCAGTATCGCTAAAGGCGACCAGAGGGAGCCCAGACGGAATTCACAACACTACTCCCTGTGTCAGCCACTCCTTACAATTGTCCTCCGCTGAACAAAGCAATGCCGCCAGTTTAGTCCTGTTACCAATTTTGAACTGCATTTAGCCTACTTCATTATTTTGGCCTATATCTGTGTTTCCTCCTCATCCTGCCCATTGCCCAGCCACTGCTACATGAGTCTGCTAGTACATTGACCCAGAACACCAAAATTACCCTTGCACTCTACACAGCCAGAATCTGACCCTGCTGAAAGTCAGGTTCCCCTTCCCGCATACTATGCCACCTTACACGGGGACAAAGAGGAAGGTGCAGATTAAAGTGCAGGTTCTTTCATCAGGTGGGGGGCATACTCGTTGGCGACGTCACTGGCACAGGGCCCCTCATAGTATGCAAAAGTGTCTCTGCCGGTGGGAGGCGCCACCCGCCGTCAAACACACCGCCATACTATGAGGGGCCCTGTGCCAGTGCCAATGCCAACGAGTGGGCCCCCCCTGCTTGCTCAGGATCACAGCACTTCCAAAGTTGAAATACTTACTCTCCCTGCTCCACTGCCGTGACGTATTCTGCGTTTCCTGTGCCCACGAAAAACTTGAGCCAGCCCTACCCCCCCCACAACTTTAGCCAAATGACCCCCAGTTTTCAATGCCTAACTATTATTATAAAGTAAATTAAGATTGACAAGCTTCAGTAATAAGAATTTATGTTTTTGGCATTAAAATGGGCTCTGTAGGTGTTTTCCTGTCCTCCACTTTCTGCCGACTTTGATTCCCCATTGACTTGCATTGGGTTTCGTGTTTCAGTCGGCCCCCGACTTTTCGCAATAATCGGCCAATTTCACCCGACCCAACTTTTGACAAAGTCGGGTTTCGCAAAACCCGACTCGATCCGAAAAAAGTAAAAGTCGCTCAACTCTAGAAGCAATGACTTATTGAAAAAAAAAAAATCTAAATTGAGAGTCCTCAGTAGTTGATACCTTTTAATGCCTAACTGAAAAGGTAGCAAATATCAAGCTTTGAAGACTACTCAGGTCTCCTCTTCGGGCATAGTTTTGTTATAATCATCTTTTCAGTTAGTCATTAAAGGGTTGTTCTACGAACAAAGTACATTTTAATTGGTACAACTTAGAATGACAATAAGTTCTACAATTGGATGTGTTTAAAAATATGTTCCAGGGATGCGATAATCTTACAAATATGCCCCTGTTATGTACTGTGTAATGGCTGTGTCTGACGATGAAGAGCTGCTCCAGTTCATAGTTGGCACATACCACAGCTCCTAGCCAGGGTAGGACGCATAAGTCATTTGTAATAATTGAGTATACAAACAAAACAGCAGGGCTTGTGGCTGCTGCTTTCTGAGGTAATTCTGCTTGTTTTATCACAGGAGCAGCAGCATTGAGTCTCTGCTTTGTGTCTTTATACTCATGTATCATAAATGTATTATGCTTCCTCCCCTGTCTATGAACTGTGGCTAGTGTTGACCATGATCTATAGCATACCTACATGATCAGACACGGCCATTACACAGTACATAACACAGGCACTTTTATAAGGTTATCTCCGAACAGGGACATTTTTTTCAACACATTCAATTGCGGAACTTATCATTATTCCAAGATCTATTCATTAAAATTGACTTTGTTCGTGTGAAAACCCCTTTAAAATGTGTCAAACACTAAGGACTCTCAATGTTGTTTATATTTCTACCCACAGGCTAAGACAATACAAAAATATATTTTTTCCTATATCACGAAAAAAGCCTGGATCAATGTATAGGTCTGATAAGATTTAGCATTATTAAGTCATTTTTCTTTTTTTTGTTTTGTGGTATTTCTTGACATTTTTTACTTCAAGATCAAGAGGTGCACGTGGTTCATGAATTTTGCGCATAAGCAAAAAATGCTCTTTATGTTTTTGCGCTTTACCTTTTTTTTTTTCTTTTTAGCACAACCAGTTTCATGTTCCACTGTGCCATAAAATCACACTGGCAGGAGTGCATTTGAGCAAACATTTTGTGACTTTCTAAAAAGTAGTAAATGTTGAATCGGTCAGAAACATCTTAACACCTCAAACCTTACCTTGTTCACAATGGCAAACTAGAAAAAATCCCACAGGTGAACACGTATACAGCAGACTTTAAAAATGGTGCAAATTCAAAGAATAAAGTGCAAATGGAAAAACAGGCAAAAAACATCAAAAACTAGACAAAAATGCAATACTGAATTGAGCCCTTGGTACTTATATATTGTTTACTTTGATTTAAGGAATAGACCCTCTGTGCTTCTATATAAACCAAGGTGTGAACTCATAGGTAATCTCCCATTCTTTCCCTTTAAATGGATTATGTCAGGTTTTTTTTATCCCCTCTTCCCCAAAACAGCCACCACTATACTGCTCTGCATCATATAGGGCTCTTTCACACATCCTGACATTTCCAGTACTGGAAAAAAGAGAGATATCTGCGTCCGTGCTTAACACATGTGGCAATCGTGTGCCACCTCAGTATCATATGTACTGGTGCCTGGGACGCAGCAGCACTGTTCGTGCTGTTCCTCGGCGCAGGGTGCTGAAGACAGTTCACATCATCTGCTTGTACCTCGATCAGCGCTAGCAGGGGAGAATGTTGAGAGTTGTATTCAACTGATAACAGCGTGAGCAGGTGGCAGCTGATGAGAATCCATTCTGTACAATCCTCTTAACTCATTGTTAACAGTTGACTACAACTCTCAACATTGCCCCCTGCTGGTGCTGATCGCAGTGCGAGCTGGGGATAATGAGGTGACATGTTTTCAGCACCCGGCGCTGGTAAACAGCACGAACAGTACTGCTGATTCCCAGGCACCGGTACATGTGATACTGAGTAGGCAAACAGGTGGCACTCGGTTGCCACACGTATGCCACAAGTATTAAACACACATACACGGATATCTCCGGTACTGTTTTTGCCAGTAACAGAAATATCAGGATGTGTGAAAGAGCCTAAAGCATGGTTTAGAAGGCTGTATTTCACAATCCATATACAGACAATGCACAGACTGGCCGCAGGTCTCCTGACCCCAAATTACAACATTATATATGCTTACAAGGCTGCTAGTTCGGGTCAGGAGGCCTATGGTCAGTCCATGCATTCCAATCCATAAACGATCCATGAAATATGGCCATTTAAACACAACTTTAACTTAAGGGAATGCTTAGAAGCCTAATAAGGTCTTGGCATGTGTATTGTTCTCAGGGATTCCAATCAAGCCAGATTGCACAAGATTGCATGGAATGGACCAGATTGTACGGAATGGACCAGATTGGACAAGAATGTACAGAATGGACTAGATTGGACAAAATGGACCAGATTGGACAAGAATGTACAGAATGGTCTTGATTGGACGAGATTGTTCAGAATGGACCATATTGGACAAGATTGTACAGAATGGATCAGATTTCACCAGATTGGACAAGATTAGACAGTATGGACCAAATTAGACAAAACTGTACGGTATGGACAAGATTAGGCCATCTTGACAGGTAAAGTGCAAAAGGACATGAAGCTATTTTTTTTAAATCAAAATTATAATTTTGTTTCTGCTATTAGACACACTTTTAGAAAACACTAGAAAAGGACAGCATGGTAGTTGAAGGATAAAAAGCATTTAAGGTTTCCTTCAACTATCTTTGATGTTTTTAACTATTTACAGTTTACATGACTGAGTGCAAGTGACTGTACATGGAAAATTAACAAGAAAAAAACACACCGGCGCTCCCAGAGGAGTATGCTAGGAAGCTGCGGGTGCCTAAACAGTTACTGTGCTCAATCTGTCAGAAATAAATCAAAATAAATAAATAAAGACACCGCGCTAACTAGGTGTAGAAGAAATAAATGAAAAAGTGGACATAGAACAAAAAATGATGCAAAGAAATCAGTAGCCGGTGGGCACAACCTAGTAGAGAATACTAGTGATCAGTAGCACAACTATAGCACAATGCGGGTGTCACAGCGAGTAATTGAATGCTTCTATATAGACATGCATCAAATCAACACAAAATATCCTGTTGCCACACTCAGTCAGTGGGACAGGAGACTCAAAGACAATCTAAATGTGTTGCGGAAGTGTGAATGAATAAAATTAACAAGCCGCACACTTACTGGTTATAGTGTAGTTGTAGTGATAGCGCTGGCACTGTGTAAAGCTGAAGAGGATCACCAGCGTTCCGGACGTCCAATGGAGGGCGGACCAAAAAGAAGCGTGGGGCGGCAGGGGCACCAGTGGGTATAGGGAGCGTCCTCCCTAGTCGGTGCCTGGCTGCCGCGCACCTGAAACGCCGCTGGCCCGTGCACGTGGGCCGGAAAGGAACCGCTGCAGAGCGGTAAACAGAAGGGGCGGCCTAATCTGGGTGACGTCACCTGAATAGCAAGAGAAGGAGTAGAGGACGGATGCCGCACAGGACCAAAAGACTGCCTACGCGTTTCAAAGGTCTCCGGACCTTCTTCGTCAGGGCCCTGCATTGACATATGGCATATGACACCCGCATTGTGCTATAGTTGTGCTACTGATCACTAGTATTCTCTACTAGGTTGTGCCCACCGGCTACTGATTTCTTTGCATCATTTTTTGTTCTATGTCCACTTTTTCATTTATTTCTTCTACACCTAGTTAGCGCGGTGTCTTTATTTATTTATTTTGACTGTACATGGAGTTCCCTGCATCTCTGCACTTTTAGTCTTGAAATACTGGCATGAAATTGCAAACCCTATATGAACTTGTAGTATCTACTTAGCATATAATGCTGCAGGCAATTGAGGCATGATGCAAATAAGGCCAGATTCACACGTCCATGTGTCAACATCTGTGATGCACGGACCGACTGTGGTCTCCTGCACTAAACTTAACAGCCTGACATAATGTTATGAATTATGAATAAAAAAACAAATGCATGCGTGTAGAAAAAACTGTGTTGTTGGTGAACAACTCACATGGAGAAGTTGTGCTACTGCACAACTGAAAGAGCTTGGCAAGTGGCTACTGCAGATCCTGATGGAACAATGCAGTCCATGAGAAACCAAGAACCCAAACAGCAAAAATCGATCTGCTGAAGGCGCTGCAGCTGAGGATGTATAGCTATATAAAAGACTGCAGCTGCTGATATTAGGGGGCTAAGGTCACCACAAATGGTCAAAATTAATTTTATTACAGAACAATAAAAGACACTACCTGTTTTGAAGCTGTACCACTGTGTGGTCATGGCCTCAGGTTTTTTATGTAACTGTTGTAAATAAAACCAAGAAAAAGATTAAAACATAGGAGAAATAGTACCTGTCCTTTATACTTTCCTTCCTTTTATGATCCACACCAGGTTTTGGCTTCAAACCTGCCTCAGTAAAACCTGAACGGTTGGTCTCGCTCACAATGTTATGGTTGATCTGTGTAGAATCATTGTGCACACCTCGTAGACACCACAAGCCCAGGGCAATATCTTTACATCAAGAATTAAGTGAACTTCTGTTGACATTCTCGTAATCCTTGGCACACCAGTTTTTGTCTGTGGTTCACTTTTTTTCATCCCCGGGGCACGGTAATGAGCACGACAGGCGTGCCGTCATGAATATATCTATGTCAGTGTGCTTGGGAGAGAGATATCACTATGATTAATCCAGTAGAGGTCATTGAAATCCTAATTTTCCAATGAAATTGTGTGAGGAAAAAGTTTTAGATCTAAAAAAAGGGTTTCAAGAAGTAAGACATAGTGGGAAAAATGTTATATACAGGCTCAGCAAGAATCTAATCAAATATGTCTGCTAACCACAGAAAATGCTCAAGTCTGAGTGAGTCTCAGTGAAAGACACCACCAAACACAAAGAATTTCACCTCTTAATTGTAATCCAGTTATTCAAATTTTAGGGCATTGGTACAACTCAGATGAGCAATGAATGGAAAGAAGAGACTTAACATGCATTTTTCTTTTGATCCATAGAAGAGAGCAGAGGATGGATGCATTATTATGTCCTTCCATCATGCGATTCCAATCTGTTGATTGGCCTTCAAAGGGGCCATATACAGTTCTAATATATGAGTCAATGAGGCTTTTTTTATTTTGTCCAATTCCCTGTGTATCTAAATCGAGGACCCCATATATTAGCAACAACCAGATATATATTATGTATACCCCTCCTCACATGTAAAGCGCCATGGAATAAATGGCGCTATAATAATGAATAATAATAATATTTAGAGTTCATTAGAATTTCTTGCATTTATAAGAGAAGGATCAGAAGAGGCAAGAAAAGAGCGTGATCACAAAATCAGTTTTCCAGACCCTGATTCTGAAAACTCATATTATTAGAATTGTGGATGATATGATACATGTTAAAGAAAACCTATGTCATTAGATTCATGGTGACCCAACCAAAGGCAGCATCAATCAGACCCTTGCTTACTATGAAATGCTGTGGCACTTCAGAGAAAACATAGTTTGAAAACCCGGATACAAGGAGAGACCCAAGTAATCAGATTACTTACCCGACCGCCTCTCATTGTTTGTTAAAGGGAACCTGTCACCCCCAAAATGGAAGGTGAGCTAAGCCCAACGGCATCAGTGGCTTATCAACAGCATTCTGTAATGCTGTAGATAAGCCCCCAATGTATCCTGAAAGATGAGAAAAAGAGGTTAGATTATACTCACCCAGGGGCGGTCCCGGTTCTGTTCTGGTCCTATGGGCGACGTGGTCCGGTCCGGGGCCTCCCATCTTCTTACGATGACGTCCTCTTCTTGTCTTCAGGCTGCAGCTCTGGCGCAGGTGTACTTTGTCTGCCCTGTTGAGGGCAGACCAAAGTACTGCAGTGCGCAGGCGCCAGGCCTCTCTGACCTTTCCCGATACCTGCGCACTGCAGTACTTTGCTCTGCCCTCAACAGGACAAAGTACGCCTGCACCGGAGCCGCAGCGTGAAGACAAGAAGAGCTTGTCATCGTAAGAAGATGGGAGGCCCTGGACCGGACTGCGACACCCATCGGACCAGAACAGAACCGGGACCACCCTTGGGTGAGTATAATCTAACCTCTTTTTCTCATCTTTCAGGATATATCGGGGGCTTATCTACAGCATTACAGAATGCTGTAGATAAGCCCCTGATGCCAGTGGGCTTAGCTCACCTCCGATTTTGGGGGTGACAGGTTCCCTTTAACAGCTCTCTGGTTATGTACACACATGGGAAAGACCTGTCAATCAACTGTAGTTGGGTAGGGAGAAGCTGGGGTCAACACTTTACTAGTTGGGTCTTCCAATAATCACAGGATGGCTTTTAACCATTTTACTCCCCTCCAAGCCTGTTTTCACCTCCATGACCAGGCCAATTCTGACCAGTGTCATTTTATGTGTTAATAACTATGGAACGCTTCAACAAATCCCACTGTTTCTGAGAGTTGCTTTCATGACACATTGTTCTTCATGATGGTGGTTACAATTTTTTTCAATATGAAATATATTTTATTTGTGAAAAAATCAGAGACTTGGCGAAAATATTGAACATTTCGCAATTTTCAAACTTGTAATTTTCTGCCATTAAACCAGAGAGTTATGTCACTCAAAATAGTTAATAAATAACATTTTCCGTATGTCTAGAAGTTGAAGGGTTAAAAGTTGACCAGCGATTTCTAATTTTTCCAACAAAATTCACAAAACCATTATTTTAGGAACCACATCACATTTGAAGTGACTTTGAGGGGTTAATATGACAGAACATAACCAAAAGTGTCACCATTCTAAAAACAGCACCTCTTTAGGTACTCAAAATCACATTCAAGAAGTTTATTAACCCTTCCTGTGCTTCACAGGAATTAATGGAACTGGAAGGAAAAAATGAACATTTACCGTAACTTTTTTTCACAAAAAATGTACTTTAGGCCCAGTTTTTTTTATTTTCATAAGGCTAACAGGAGAAAATGGATATCAAGTTTTATTGTGCAATTTCTCCTGAGCATGCTGATACCACATATGTGGGGGAAATCTACTGTTTGGATGCACAACAGGGCTCGGAAGAGAAGGAGCACCATTTGACTTTTTGAACGCAACATTTTCTGGAATAGAGACGCCATGTCACATTTTGAGATGTGCCTAAACAGTGGAAACCCCACAAGTGACAACATTTTTGAAACTAGACCCATCAAGGAACTTATCTAGATGTGTGGTGAGCACCTTGAGCCCCCAGGTGTGTCACAGAAATAATAACGTTGAGCCGTGAAAATTAAAAAAAAAATCACATTTTTTTCCACAAAAATGATTTTTAGCTCCAATTTTTTTAATTTTCACATGAGTAATACGAGAAAATAGAGCTCAAAATTTGTTGTGCAATTCTCCTGAGCATACTGATACTGATATGTGTGGCAAAAATGACTGTTTTGGCGTACGGCAGAGCTTAGAAATAAAGGAGCACTGTTTGACTTTTTGAACACAAAATTGGCTAGAATCATTAGCAGACAACTTTCACAAAGGTAACAGGAGACATTGCTCCAAATAGTTTGTTGTGCAATTTCTCCTGAGTATGCGGAAACCCCATATGTGACGAAAAACTACTGTTTGGGCAAACGGCAAGTCTCGGAGGGGAAAGAGTGCCATTTGACTTTAGAGTGCAAAATTGGCTGGAATCATTAGAGGACACAATGTCAACTTTGAAGAGCCCCTGATGTGCTTAAACTGTGGAATCCCCCCACAAGTGACCTCATTTTGGAAACTAGACTCTCTCAAGGAATGTTCCTAGAAGTGTGGTGAGCACCTTGAAGCCACAGGTGCTTCACAGAAGTTTATAACATAGATCCGTGAAAATAAAAAAATCTAATTTTTCCTACAAAAGGATAGCAGGAGAAAATGGCCCCCAAATTTGTTGTGCAATTTCTCCTGAATACACTGATTCCCCATATGTGGTCGAAAACATCTTTTGAGGTACAGTGCAAAGCTCAGAAGCGCCATATTGGAGTTCAGATTTTGACGGACTGGTTTGAGGGTGCCATGTCACATTAGCAGAGCCCCTGACGTGCTATAACAGCAGAACCTCCGCATAAGTGACCTCATTTTACAAACAAGATCTCCCAATGAATTCATCTAGGGGTATAGTGATCATATTTACACCACATGTGCCTCACAGAATTTTACACCACTGGACGGTGAAGAAAGAATAAATTACATTTTTACCACTAAAATTTTGTTTTAGCCCTAAGTTTTTACTTTTTGTAAGAGCTAATAGGAAAAAATAGACCTCAGTTTGTTGTAAAAATGTGTCCTGCCAATACCCTACATGTAATTGGGAAATACCTTACAGGCACAGTTTGGATGCACGGTATCCAGTACACAGACCCTTTGCTGAGTATTGAGCAGAAGCACCCTTTTGAGCTAGTACAGCCATGAGTCGTCTTGGGAATGATGCAACAAGTTTTTCACACCTGGATTTGGGGATCCTCTGCCATTTTTCCTTGCAGATCCTCTCCAGTTCCGCCATATTGAATGGTGCATGTTGGACAGCTATTTTCAGGTCTCTCCAGAGATGCTCAATTCGGTTTAGGTCAGGGCTCTGGCTGGGCCAGTCAATAATGGTCACAGAATTGTCCTGAAGCCACTCCTTTTTTATTTTAGCTGTGTGCTTAGGGTCATTGTCTTGTTGGAAGGTAAACCTTCGGCTAAGTCTGAGGTCCAGAGCACTCTGGAAGAGGTTTTCATCCAGGATATCTCTGTATTTGGCCACATTCATGTTTCCTTCAATGACAACCAGTCGTCCTGTCCCTGCAGCTGAAAAACAATCCCATAGCATGATGCTGCCACCACCATGTTTCACTGTTTGGATTGTATTGGGCAGGTGATGAGCAGTGCCTGGTTTTCTCCATACATACCGCTTAGAATTATCACCAAAAAGGTCTATCTTCGTCTCAAAGCCCTTCATGTATTTTTTTAGCAAACTCTATGTGGGTTTTCATATGCCTTGCACTGAGGAGAGGCTTCTGTCGAGCCACTTTGCCATAAAAGCCTGACTGTTGGAGGGTTGCAGTGATAGTTGACATTGTGGATCTTTCTTCCATCTCCCTATTGCATGTCTGGGGCCCATCCACAGTGATCTTTGGGTTCTTCTTCACATCTCTCACCAAGGCTCTTCTTCCACGATTGCTTAGTTTGGCTTGACGGCCAGGTCTAGGAAGACTTCTGGTGGTCCCAAACTTCTTCCATTTAAGGGTTGTTGAGGCCACTGTGCTCTTAGGAACCTTGAGTACTGCAGAAAGTCTGCTGTAACCTTGGCCAGATCTGTGCCTTGCCACAATTCTGTCTCGGAGCCCCTTGGCCAGTTCCTTCGACCTCATGATTCTCACTTGGTCTGACATGCATTATGAGCTGTGAGGTCTTATATAGACAGGTGTGTGCCTTTCCAAAACAAGTCCTTTCAGTTTAAGTAACACAGCTGGACTCCAATGAAGGAGTAGAACCATCAGAAGGAGTATCACAAGGAAATGGATAGCATGTGACTTAAATATGAGTGTCTGAGCAAAGGGTCTGAATACTTATTTTTTAATAAATTTGCAAAAATGTCGACATTTCTGTTTTTTTCAGTCAAGATGGAGTGCAGAGTGTACATTAATGAGAAAACAAAGAGTGAAAAATTTAAAGGGGTCTGAATACTTTCCGTACCCACTGTATCTACATGTATAGTGAGCACATTGAACCCCAAGGAGCTTCACAGAAGTTTATATCGTTGAGCCATGAAAATTAAAAAATCACATTTTCCACAAAAAATGTTTTCTAGCCCCAAATTACAACAAACTGAGGTCTATTTTTTACTGAGTGCGCCAATACCCTATATGTATTTTCAGACACAGTGCAAAGCTCGGAAGGGAAGGAGTGGCATATTATGGTTCGGATTTTACTATTATGGTTAGCGAGTGCTATGACCCACTGGAAGAGCCCCTGAGGTGCCAGCACAGCAAAAGCCCCCATTAGTGACCCCATTTTACAAATTACACCTCTCAACAAAGTCACTTAGGGGTGCAGTAATCATATTGACATCATGGGTGAGTGTCAGAATTTTATACCATTGTACAGTGAAGAAAAAATAATTATATTTTTACCACCAAAATGTTGTTTTAGAACCAGATTCTACATTTTCACACCAGAAGTGGTTAAAAATAGCACCATAGTTTGTCCAATTTTTACTGAACAAGGCAATACCCCATATGTGACTATACAGTACTGTTTATCCACAAGCCGAGACTCGGGAGGGATGGGGGGCTATTTGCCTCCTGGAGTACAGATTTTCCTAGAATAGTTTGCGGACTTCATATACAGAGACCCTAAGTGCTAGAAGAGCAGAACCCCTCCCTCAAATTTATCTACAGGTGTGACTATTTTGACTCCATGGATGTTTTCCAGAAACAAGTAGCAGATTGTTGCCGAGTGAAAATTGCAAACTGTCATTGTAGTGACCAGTACGTTGTAGTGACCAGTACCCCACAGTGACCAGTACATTATGCCCAGCTCATGCTTCTGGAGACATGCACCCATAAATCAGGGGGGCTCTCTTTAGAAATGCCAAACATGTGGACACTATATGTGGTTTAGGTACACTGCGGGGCTCAGAAGGGAAGGGGCATTTGGATTTGGGAGTGGAGAATTTGCTGAATTTCTGTTGGAGGGTGAGGAGCCATGTCACTTTTCCAGGGCCTTTGTACTACCAGTAACGTGGAAGTCCCCTATATTTCCGCTAACAGATGACGGACTTGAGTAGGTACTTGCTTTTTTGTGGATTGAGCTGAAGCTTTTATTTGGAACATTTTGCATAATGTTTGGGATCACATTTATCCTGCGCTCTTCGCTGAGCACTTAAATTGGGGTTTCCATCTAAATCTCTGAGTGATGTGATTCAGAGGAAACCCCCGAGGGATCCATTAACGGTAATGAGGAAAAAGAGTTACTCTGGATTCAGTCTGGCCACTGTTCAGCAGTGTCCTTCTTTTCAGAAATGCATAAAACTGTGACCAACTGAACTTTATATTAACATCTAAATAGACGGACACCGCCGGATCACAGGTCCTATGGTGTCCACAGTTCCTCCATCTGTCTCATTATAGGGAATCTTCCTCCGCTGAGGGTTCTGTCTGAATCACATATTTCAGAGATTTACCCGGAAACCCCAGTGTAAGCACTCAGCGCAAGGTAAATGTGTGCCAAGTCTTCCTGTGATCTTTGGGAGAGATAATGAACAAATCAACAGCGGGTGAAGAATTGGTTTTATTTATTTTTACGCCATTCCTCCTGCGGTATAAGTGACTAGGCAACTTTATTCTTCGGGTCGGTGCAACTACTGCGATACCAGACTTAGATAGGTTTTTAATGTTTGGCTGCTGTCACACTTTAAAAGACTTTTTTTTATCGCAAAAAATAGTTTTTGCATCACCATATCTTGAGCTATCGTTTTTCGATATTTCGGCTAACAATCATGTGAGGGCTTGTTTTTGCAAGGACGAGTTGTCGTTTTTATTGGTATCATTTTCAGACACATGACATTTTTTTACCGCTTTCTATTCCGATTTTTGGGAGGCAGAAAGAACAAAAACCAGCAATTCAGGAATTGTTTTTTGGTTTTTTTTTCCGCGTGTGGTAAAATTGATAAAACAGCTTTATCCTTTGGGTCAGCACGATTACAGAAATACCACATTTATATTTCTTTATGCTTTGGAGCTTTTAGGCTATGTGCATACGCTGCGGATTACTCTGCAGATTTTTCCGGACTGATTTTGGTAAATCCGCAGGTAAACCGCACTGTGGATTTCCTGCGGATTTCCCGCGGTTTTTGTGCGTATTTCACCTGCGGTTTTACACCTGCGGATTCCTATTATGGAGCAGGTGTAAACCGCTGCGGAATCCGCACAAACAATTGACATGCTGCGGAATAAAAAATGCAGCGTTTCCTTGCGTTTTTTTCCGCATGTGCACTGCAGATTTTGTTTTCCATAGGTTTACATGGTACTGTACGCCGTATGGGAAAACTGCTGCGAATCTGCAGCGGCCAATCCACTGCGGATCCGCAGCAAAATCCGCAGAGTGTGCACATACCCTTACACAATAAAAACTATTTTAGAGAAAAAAATAATTATTTTTGCATCGCTATAATAACTATAACTTTTTTATTTCTCCACTGATAGAGCTGTACAGTGGCTTGTTTTTTGCAGGACAAGGTGACATTTTCAGAGGTACCATGTGTATTTATATTCGTCTTTTTGATCACGTTTCTATTCCACTTTTGGTTCGGCAGTATGAGGATAAATCAATGTTTTTTTGTTTATGGTGTTCACTAAAGGGGTTAATCAGTTAGACAGTTTTATAGGTCAGGTCGTTCCGGACGCGGCGATACCAAATGTGTGTACTTTTATTGTTTTTTTTCATAAAAATATTTATTTATGGGTACAATATAGTTAGATTTTTTTTAAATATTTTTACTATTTTTTTTTAAAATTTGTCCCACAATGGGACTTTCATTTTTTGCAGGATGATCGCTTGTATTGCATGGGGATGCAGCAGCATTCCTATGCAAGCTGTAATTGCTGCACTGACAGTCAAACTTGTTTCATCATGCTCTGAGCATGATCAAGAAACTTTGCTAGCTCTGATGACCTGGATGTCGTCATAACGACGATCGGGACCCCTTGATGACGTCGCGGGGTCTCCAATCCAAGGGCAGAGGGACTTTCTTCACTCTGCCTGCTCCTGAAATACTGCAATCGAGTTTGATATTAGCATTTAGGGGATTAAAGTGCTGGAAGCGGTGTGGGACCGCTCCTGGCACTGAGTGTTGAGTGTCAGCTGTCAGAATCAGCTGACACTCAACAGCGATCGCTTGCGCACAGCGTCTATGGCGCAAAATGACATGGTCAATAAGACCCAGGTCACAGGGATGTATGTGTATGGATATATCTAAGGCCGGTTTCACACATCCAGATAATTCCGGTACCGGAGAAATCGGTACCGGAGTTATCAGTGTCCGTGTGTCCATGTGCTCACGTGGCACATCAGTGTGACACACGTGCGGCAGCCGTGTGCCGCCCGAGGACCACACGGAACGTGCAGGAGAGACAGCGCTACAGTAATGCGCATATTCATCACTGTAATGAGCGGTACCACGTGACCGCTCACACAGGACAAGCTGCTGGCGCTGAGAGGAGAGTGGAGACATTGCAGGAGCTGGGTGAGTATTTCTCTGCAAGCGGGTGGGCGCACGGGGGATGGGAGGCGGGAGGTGACCCCCAAACTTTATTTTTAACAAAAAAAACCCAAAAACTTGATTTTTCATCTCTTCTCTCCTGCAGGGGACAAGAGGTGAATGCCGCCTTCAGCACCACACGCAGGGGGGACAGCGCTTACTGTAGCGCTGTTTCTCCTGCGGCGGTACGTGCACACGGAGGAGAGTGCACACTGGTCTCCATGTGCACGTGTGCAGGATGCTTTGCGGACCGTGCTGCCGGAGAAAAGCGGACATGTCTCTGTGTTTTGCACACGGACACACGGTCCGTGAAGACACGGAGACATGTGCATAGACCCACGTGAGAAAACTGTCACTACACGTACCGGAGACACTGACATGTGAAAGAGGCCTAAGGAGGGAAATGGGTTAATTATGTGAAAATCATACAATGTGATTTTCTTGTTTTTATTTTTAGATTCTGTCTCTCAAAGTTGAAGTGTACCTACGATAATTACTCACAGAAGAAAATCCAGCTCACCACCTGCAATTCCACACTTCTGGAGCACGGATAGCACCTGGGCAGGATGCAACATCTAATGAAGAAAGCAGAAAAATCCAGCTCACAGATGAAGTCCAAAAAAGTGCATTTTATTTTCCGAGGTCCATGAAGCAAAGATTAAAATTGTGTGTTCACAAAAAAAGAGAGTACAGGCATCCTTTGACGCGTTTCAAGCCACATGCGCTCTTTGTCAAGATCTTGACAAAGAGCACATGTGGCTCGAAACGTGTCCCCACTCTGCATTGGTTGATAGCCCAAAGTGCACAGCTAGCGCTAACTTCACACGCCAGGCTGGACATCAATGAAAGAAGACTGGGTGTGCTAAGGGCGAATCCAGACTTCAGTTTTTCAGGTGTGACTTCTATATATGTTTTTCACAGATAGCACACGCACCTGAACAATGAGACGTCTCACCAGCACTGAACTGGAGGTGGATGTGGTCTACGTTGGAATCACATATGGAGACAATGTCACATTATTCGCGACATCCAGACACATGAACTTTTATTCTTTAAAAATTTAAGCTATTATTGTTTGCATTATCTTACAGAGGAATGTAGTGTGTGACTTGGGGACAATGCCTTAATATTCAGTCCATCTTATTTCAGCTTCATTTTTCTTACATGACTGTTTATAAGTGGGTATGTACACTCTCCTCCATTTTATATATATACTGTATATACAGTATATATATATAATACCCTCCCCGATTATGTATCAACTGTCCTTCATTCTATGCATATACTTTTCCCATTATATATTATTTATGTTACTAGCTTATATAGCACTATCATATTCCGCAGCGCTTTACACACATTATCATCACTGTCCCCAATGGGACTCACAATCTACATTCCCTATCAGTATGTCTTTGGAGTGTGGGACAAAATCAGAGAACCTGGAGGACACCCACCTAACATGGGGAGAACATACAAACTCCTGACAGATGTTGTCCTTGGTGGGATTTAAACCCAGGACTCCAGCGCTGCGGGCATTATGCTTATTTATATATACACTCCTCCATTCTATGAGTATTTATATATACACTCCTCCATTATATATATATATATATAGTCTCCCATTTTCCACATACAGCTCTGGCAAAAATTAAGAGACCACTGTAAAATGTTTAGTTTGTCTGATTTTTCTCTTTAGGGCTCCTACTCACTTGCGCGAGACTCGGATGAGTCTCGCACGGCAATACCCGGCACTGCACCTAGTACAGAGGAGCGGAGCGTGTGGCTGCATGTATTCCTATGCGGCCGCACACTCCGATCTGAGTTCTGGGTGCAGAGCCGGGTTTTAAACATGCGAGACTCATCTGAGATGCTCGCAAGTGAGTATGAGCCCCTATAGGTATATTTTTGAGTAAAATGTAAATTGTTATTTTATTCTATATACTACTGACAACGTCTCCAAATTTCCAAGCAATAAATTTTGTATTTATTTTCTGAAAATGAGAAATGGTCAAAGTAACAAAAAAATGCATTGCTTGCAGACCTCAAATAATGCAAAAAAAAAACAAGTTCATAAGCAGAAGGAATCAGCTGTTTTTCCAGGATAACCTTGTATGCGGCTTGATTCATACGTCCTTCGCAAAGAACAATTTGCCCAATTCCAGCCTTGCTGAAGCATCCGCAGATCATCACCTGTTCGTCTAATGGTTAGACGGAGACCTGGAGAGGCGTACAAGCCACAGTGTCCTGCACCCACTGTGAAATTTGGTGGAGGATCGGTGATGATCTGAGGATGCTTCAGCAAGGCTGGAATTGGGCAGGTTAATCTTTGCGTATGAATCAAGCCGCATACAAGGTTATCCTGGAAAAACAGTTGATTCCTTCTGCTCAGGCAATGTTCCCCAACTCTGAGGACTGGTTTTTCCAGCAGGACAATGCGCCATGCCACACAGCTAGGTCAATTAAGGTCTGGATGAAGGACCACCACATCAAATCCCTGTCATGGCCAGCCCAATCTGCAGACCTGAACCACATTGAAAAGCTCTGGAATGTAATCAAGAGGAACATGGATAGTCACAAGTCATCAAAGAAGAACTGCTTACATCTTTGTACCAGGAGTGGCATAAGGTCACCCAAAAACAGTGTGAAAGACTGGTGGAAAGCTGCCAAGACGTATGAAAGCTGTGATTACAAATAATGGTTATTCCACAAAATATTGATTTCTGAACTCTTCCCAAGTTAAAACATTAGTATTGTTGTTTCTAAATGATTATGAACATTTTTTGCATTATTTGAGGTCTGAAAGCACTGGTTTTTTTTTGTTATTTTGACCATTTCTCATTTTCAGAAAATAAATACAAAATGTATTACATGGAAATTCGGAGACTTGTTGCCAGTAGATAATAGAATAAAAGAACAATTTACATTTTACTAAAAAATATACCTATAAAGAGAAAAATCAGACAAACTGAACATTTTGCAGTGGTCTCTTAATTTTTGCCAGAGCTGTGTATGTATGTATTTATGTATATATACACTCTTCCATCAGTAGCCTTCACATGCTATATATAGTCTTTCTTTCCCATTGTGGGGGGAGAGAGAGAGAGTGTGTGTTTTTCCCTATTTTATCTATATAGTCTCCCCCATGTTATAGTTATGCATACTGTCCCCTATAGTCATTCATTCTCTCTCATTATATATGTGGGTGTATAATATATATATATATATATACAGTATGTGTATATATATATATATATATATACTCCCCTCCATTCTCTGACAACTCTTTTATAAAGCGTTTCCAAATAATAAGAGTTTGCCCATGATTAGCCACTGGACATTTCCGCCAGTTGTCCCTTCTGGCTCGTTATCCTGATTGCTGAGCCTTGTGGTCCCCCGTCAGTAGGCTGTGTGCAGGGTGCCGCTCACACATCGCTCCTGAGAACTTTCCAGAACCTGCTGGTTCCTTCTCCGCTTCCTCCCCATCATCCTTCCTCCCCATCATCCTTCCTCCCCAGCTCCTTCTCTCTCTCTCCGCAGATACTAGCATTACTAAGCCCCGCCCCCGGAGCGCGGTCACGTGGCCGGCTGACGTCACCGCAGCCTCCTTGTCCCTGTGGTGAGCGGAGTTCCCGAGAAGATGCTGCGCGCTCCCTGAAAACGTTGCGCAGGTTGTAATGTGAGGAGGAGGAGGAGAAGCAGCGGCGAAGGTATCGGTGCAGGTGCAGCCGGGAGCGGTGCCACAGCCTGCCCAGGACACTGCGCACCGCACCTGCAGCACTGACCCGGGGAGGAGGAGGTGCGGGCACATCTGGCGGCCCCCGCTGCGGGCTCCGGAGGAGGCAGGAGCAGCCCAGCAGTTCTAGTTGTAAACTTGCGGGAAGTAGCCGCTGCCCGTAGACTGGTGGCACCGTGCGTGGACGGACTGCGGCAGAGGGCACCCACACCGGAGGTCGGGGAGTCGGTGGGCGTGGGCAGCACACCCGGCGGCAGTGGCATCATCCCTGCGGCCAGCACGGAGCGGTGTGGGGTGGCACGGCAGCCGGGCATTGCAGAGAGGGGGGTGTGTCATCCCTGCAACACAAGCCGCCAGCTGCACCAGCAGGACGGGGACTGGAGGCCACTGGCCCAGGGAAAGCACGCCGGAGACGGGCATGGAGCTGTCTGCCATCGGGGAGCAAGTGTTCGCAGTGGAGAGCATCCGCAAGAAGAGGGTCCGGAAGGTAAGGCGGCCCCGCACCGTGTGCCAGCCTCCTACTGTGGCATGGTCCTGTTATACCAGGGGCTGCAGAGCCTGCCTATCGTGTCCCTGCAGTAATGACCCCTCCAGAGCTCAGGGATCTACAGGTGCTCGGACACTTCTTACAAGCAGTTATTAGGACCTGCATGGGGTGCACTTTATTATTGGCAAGAATTTGGCATCATTTCTCCTAATTCATGTTACCACTACCCTATTATTATTACTATGGCGCCATTTATTCCATGTTAGGCTACTTTCACACTGGCGTTAACTGCAATCCGCCACAATGCGTCGTTTTGCCGAAAAAACGCATCCTGCAAAAGTGCTTGCAGGATGCGTTTTTCCCCCATAGACTTACATTAAGCGACGGATTGACACACGTCGCAACCGTCGTGCGACGGTTGCGCCATGTTGTGGCGGACCGTCGGGACAAAAAAAACGCTACATGTAACGTTTTTTGCTCACGACGGGACCGCTTTTTCCGACCGCGCATGTGCGGCCGGAACTCCGCCCCCACCTCCCCGCACCTCACAATGGGGCGGCGGATGCGATGGAAAAATGCATCCGCTGCCCCCGTTGTGCGGCGGAGACAACGCTAGCGTCGGGAACCTCGGCCCGGCGGGCCGAGCCCGACGCTAGTGTGAAAGTAGCCTTATACATAACATTGGCAGATCTGTCATTACTACAATGGGAACTTGCTTTAATCTCATAGTTTCCATTGTTTATAGCCGTATATGATTTCCTATATCTGCCGTCCTCTATACATTCTGTTAATTAAAAAAAAAAAAAGAAAATGCATAGACAGCTCTTCGCCCATTGTGAGAAGCGCAGGACATAGCAGATCGAGGCAGCGCAGTTACGCTACAGGTGACTCACTGGCTACTGCTTCTATAGGGGACTACGCTGTGACTCAGAGAGATGACTCACAGTACAAATGTTTGTATTATTACATAGTTCGGAAGCCGTAAGTGTGTGGGGGGAGGGGGACATGATGGAGCGCCGCATGTCAATTAAGTGTTCAATGAAAATGTGACTCATATTTACAGAGCGATGAGTAGTGATATCGCACAGGCTGAAAGTTTTCATTTTCACTTGATACTTCTGGAGAGCAAAGTACAGAAATAGTGGACGTGTCATTTTCAATATTAAAACGTACTATGGTGTCCATTCTCTCGGCTTACGCTATGTCACTGTCTGTCTTTCAAGGGTAAAGTGGAATATCTAGTGAAGTGGAAAGGCTGGCCACCCAAGTAAGAACCCTCTTCCTATTTACATCTTGAAACATTGTGTGTGTGTGTGTGTGTGTGTATATATATATATATATATATATATATATATATATATATATATAATTTTTTATTATTATTTATTTGCTAATTTTTTCATTATAAATCTAGAAAAACAGCAGCACTGCCTAAATGGGTGCAAACTCCCCCAAGGAAACTGGGAAAGTTTCCTGTTGAAGTTATAAAATCCCTCCCCAAAAAAGGGGCAGAACATCCAAAACAGTGAAGAAGTAAGGATCCCTTATTCACCAACACCAGCTACGTTTCATCTCTCTCCCTCTCTCTGGAGCCTTTCTCAAGCGAATAGAGCCATAGAGAGTTGAAACAAAGTTGCTATTGGTGAATAAAGGTCCTTATTTTTAAATTTTTGAACTGTTTTGGATGTGCTGCCTCCTTTTATGAATATGTATATGTACGTTTAGATAAATATATGTATATATAAACAGATGTGTTTGTAAATATTATATTTATACATAAATATTATTGTACATGTACTTTTGATAGAATAAACAACACTCTCTTTCTCACTGAGCCAGTTTTATAAAAGAAACCACTGCCAAGGCATTATTCTGTGGTTTCTTTAGCTCAGTTATTGCTTAACTAAAACTCCTGGTGACACTTGTAACATTGTGTTTTGTGGTTTTACGCAACAGATATCCATACATTACTGTTCTGATTAGGAGCATTACAAGACAAATTCAGCTCCACTGCATTGTTAATCAAGTTCATTGAATTATTTATTCAACCCCTGAAACATTCTTCTCTCCGGCAGGAAGGGAGAATGACGGGAGAGTGACGCAAAGTGTATGAATATCATATTGTAACTGTAGGGGGGGAAAAGATGTAACAGATTTTTCTATTGCTGGTAACACATAAACACAAGCTGTTCTCATAGTAAAGCCTGCCATGCTTGGTATCATGGACCCATGCTGGTTTTACAGTTATTCTGAAGGATCTTTGAATTTCCCGCCCTGTGAACCTGCATGTGGCTGGAGATGGGGGATTTGTTTCGCTGGAATAACGGAGCGCTCTGCATGCACCACCCGGCTGCTTGTCATATTTTATCACTTTATTCCTGAATTAACTAAAGGAGGATATTCTTTGAATTCTTTATTTAAATATTATTATGTGACAAAATGTTTGCATCATATTTATGTCTATAGAAAAATGGATCAAAAAGAAAGAAAAAAAAAAAGTGCATTCTTCCAGTAGTTTTGCGGTAGCAATGAAGAGGGCTGTTTTTAAAAACTAAAAGAAGTTACATCTTCATATCATATTATTTTCTATATTTTATATACAGTATCTATCTATCTATCTATCTATCTATCTATCTATCTATCTATCTATCTATCTATCTATCTATCTATTCTAGATAGTATGGTTGTATTATTGGATGTTCATGGGTTGACAATTTGAGCTGTTATTTGTAATACAATAAATGCATTCATTATGGATACATGACAATATGACCATTTTACATTAACAGCAGAAACCATATAGGCAGGTGAATGTGCATTATGGCTCCGGCTATCTCTGAGCCAGCAATGAGCTCACATTGGCTTTTATGTGTGTGTCTGTGGGCTCTTGCCATGGCACTGCCCGCTCCTAGATAAGGACTGCCTATTGAATAGTCTTGTTTATCACCTCTAATCTGAGAGGGGGAGTGAGAAGTGGAGGAGGAGGAGGGAGCTGCGAGTGACGCATGAGTCATATGTTCGCTTGTTTACTTCAGCCTGTGCTGCAGTGTGCGCAGGAATAGTAGAGGAAAGGTGTGCGCTCGCTACGTAACCACGAGATTCCTCAAGTGCTACATCTTGCTTACATAAAAGATGCATTACATAACCATAGAGCCATTATTCATTTGGTTAACGAAACTTAATAGCGTTGACGGCTAATTACTGTATTTGTAGCATTGATCTTACTTTTCAGCCCTGTATCCTATGACACCACTGATGTAGCATTACATGTGTAACAAAATACATCCTAAGCTGTTGTCACGCTGCTTTTCAGAGTTTTTATTGACATGATGCATCCATAGATCCCAACCGACATATCCAGTATCTTCTTCATAAAGCAGCTCATGCAGCTGTCATGCCCAGATTAGTTTATGGGGGTATGCAAGTCACATGGGTATCAGTGGATGTTAGGAAGTATGCCCTGTTGTGTCCATTGTGGGCTATGGGGATCTTACTTCTTCAGTGAAGGTTTTGGGTTACACAAAGCTGAATACAGCTTCTGGCACTGTCAAACTAGCTCGTATTTCTGGGTCAATTTGTGTTTTAGAACTGCCTCTTGCAGAGATCTAAAAAAATAAGGAAGAGTTTAAATAATTACCTTATTTCCAAAAAATACTGACAGCAACATTTGACAATGAACATCTGTGCGCACTAAGATTATGACTTAATTTTATCGGAGCCAGAACTGCTGTAATAAAGCTGTATTCTGATGGATACAAATTAACAGTGAAAGACCTAATAAGCAGTGATGTGTCAGTGGGGTCTGCCAGGGTTAATAGTGTGCGGCAATGATAGACCTGCAGACTGCACTATTCAAAGCAGATCATATGTGTCTAATATATATATATATATATTTTTTTTTTTTTATAAATCTGCCAGCACTTGCACCAAAAACCTTCTGCAGCAGCACACGTTCTAGGGGTTTTAGACACTTTTTGCATCTCATTCAGTCAGAAAGCAGAATGACTTCTTCTGGAATAAGTGTGGCTTCACCAGAAAGGGCAAGGCCATGGCTTGTGGTACAACATTGTGCACCCAAAAATATGCTAACATTTTTGTGCCCATTTCTGGCACAACGTAAGCCAACTAATAAATGGTATTCACTTACACCCTGACTCATCAAGATCAGTATTTTTCTCACCAGTCT
The DNA here is from genome assembly GCF_051348905.1 of Ranitomeya variabilis. NCBI lineage: Eukaryota > Metazoa > Chordata > Amphibia > Anura > Dendrobatidae > Ranitomeya > Ranitomeya variabilis. The sequence goes on along the minus strand of NC_135239.1, from coordinate 158,949,374 downwards.
TGATGAGGGAGCATAATGGAGTGCGAGTCGCCTAATACATCTAGGCCATATTCACACCATCTATATTAGGTCGGTATTTTACATCAGTATTTGTAAGCCAAAACCAAGAGAGGAACAAAAAATGGCATAAAAACAGCAACATTCTCAAAATTCTTGCACAACCTTGTTTTGCACCACATTTTGCTACTTTTCATAGCTTTTCATGCCTGAATTCTGAATGAATGAATGAATGAATTGGGGCCATTGACAAGACAGTCTACATATGTACCAGATTTATCAAGCCGCATGAACCACTGTGGTAAATCGCGCACACTTTAAGATTATCTTGTCTATCAGTCCATTTGGATGATCCAGATTCTGCCTGTTAACAAGAATAGATCAATTATATACAAGTCAATCGGCGCTCAGTAACTGGCCTGTTTACACAGAACAATGAAAACTGATGGGCACAGAACGTTCGTTAATACAGTTGTTCTGTCCCCACAAAGCATTGTGTTGTCAGCAGCACATTCCATGTTTTATGTTGGAGAATGTGCTGTTGATAACGATGATTTTTATGCCGACTTTAATGATTTGCTCATCTAACAAATGTGTGTTTCCTATTTAGTTGTTACAATAGCTCCCAATAAACATTCCATTTCCTAAAATGGTGGCATATGACTAGAATGCCCGCTGTCTTCGATAGTTGTATGCACTGTTTTCTTGCTCATTGCTGTTTCCTTTAGTGATGAATCTTAAGGTATTACATTATTCAGACTGATTTTTTTTTTTTTCCTCTTCTAGATACAGCACCTGGGAACCAGAAGAACACATTTTGGACCCGAGACTTGTTCTGGCATATGAAGAAAAGTGAGAATGTTTTTCATGACTTATCAAGATTAAACATCAAGCTTCTTTTTAAATGATCTCCAGTCTGAATGTAAAAAAATATATATATACTGTATGTTAAACATAGTTTTTAACATGGGAGTCAGTTGGTGTAGTCCATCACCACTTTCCGGTAAAAAAAAGTATGCGATAACTTATAGGGCCAGAGTCATCAAATCTTTCACTCCAGAATTCTGGTGTAAAAGCTTTGAAAAATTGAAGTGCAACTCCGATTTGAGCCTATAATTTGCTGCTTTTGGTGTTTTCACACCAGTTTCTCCGAGCTATGTCAAAATGGGTGGAGGTGTGGCAGGGCAGGACTCCACATCTTGTCCAATTCATGACGAGTGGCGTTCCCTATACCAGAAATCTCACTCCAGTACGTGAATGGAGTGACATTTCTGGTACACCCTACTCGTCAGATGCTCCAGATTCATGAAGAAACGTGCACCTCTTCATGAATCGGGAGCGTCTGAGTCCAGCACACACCCCCATCAAGACCAGCGTGAATAACGCTGGTCTTGATACATTGGTCCCATAGGATTTTTATTTTTAACACCGGAGTCTGTAGGTGACTGATGGCCAGTGTATGTCACCCGTCAAAGACATCTGTCAAACATGCAGTATACGTTGTATTTTTCATGCTGACACTCTCACACCGTTTTTCTCGGGATATGTTGGCTTTAGAGATAAGGTAAGGAAGGTCACAACTGCATTCAACTCAATGGTGCAGACATTAAACTCCATTAAATAGGTGCAAAACACATGTAAGATTTAACATGAAGTATCATAAAACATAAACATAAAACAAATTATTTATGTTTGTCTTGTAGGGAAGAAAAAGAGCGAGCTGCTGGGTGCAGAAAACGAGGCCCAAAACCTAAACGTCTCCTGCTGCAGGTATGAATAAAAAACTGCATCTATTTCTAAGAAAGGTATAATATGCAGGATTTGAGACATTTGTGTTTCTCTGTCCTGGACGGTATAAAGTTTGCAGAAATGTACAGACAAGCAGTTGGTCTGTTCATAATAATAACCGTATATTTCTAGATTCTAGTTGTTAAATGTCTTCATGTTTACGGGTACCCGTCAGGTTATTCATGCCGTCCATATCGCCTGTACACAGGGAGACCTGTCATTCGCCTTTAGCAGAGCAGGGTGGAGCTGGAAGCGTCTGTTCTCCAAATATTGTTCCCGACTTTAAAGAATATTTTTTCTGAAATGCCGGAACTTTGAGAAAATAATGTACATGGGTGCAGTCAGGCTGCGATTCATGCTGCCTGTGGTTTGTGCAGCATGAAATGCCTGACAGGTTACCTTTTAAGTTACAGTGTGAATGTGGAAAAGCCTTCAATAAGGATTTAATTGTTTTTTGTACATTTCTCTACAGAGGCTTTATGGTATGGACCTACGCAGTGCACACAAGTCCAAAGAGCGGAATCTCTGTTTTTCCTTGTCTCGGAGATTCAGTAGCGGTCTAGGCTCCAAACCCACAGCAGCTTCCTCCGTGCCAGAAAAAGCCAAGTCACTACAGTTCCCCCTCAGCAAGCAGCGTAAAGGGAGAAAGTTTTTGTGCCTCTCACGCAAGAAGTTTCTACGCGTATCAACCTATGAGCCACTGAGTCGTCGGCCAGATTTCTTTGCCAAGGAGGATGAAAAGGAAGATACTCATAGCATCCATGATTGGCAAGAAGAGAAGCCAGCAGAGGAAGAAACACATGAAGAAGACAAAACTATGCATGAAGCTGATACTAAGGGTGGGATACTTCACCTATTCTTTTTGTTGCATAGTACCAAATACTAGAATTGAGCGGATCACATCTTGCAACCCTGGTCAACATTGCAGGTCAGTGCTCTCTGGCCGTGGACAGGAGCCATGTAGATTTCCTTACCCTCTGGGATCCTAGGCTCCGCTTGCGAGTTGCCGGACTGGTGAAATGTCACTTTTGTGCCACATGTCGCACAGATGTCACGTCAGGCGGACAAATCAAACATCACACCAGGAAACCCAGAAGCTCTGGAAATTTGCACTGCTCCGGTCCATAGCCAAAGAGCACTAATGTGGACCAGGGTTGCGGAAACTGATCTGTTCATCCCTACCAAATACCTATGCCAAAATGTTTTACTAAGCCATCTGATAGGTGCTAATCATAGTTTTTGTAATTTTGGTATTAAAATATATTTTATCTAAGTGTTTGGCCCACCACAGCACCTTATCACATATTCACAGAAAAGGAAATAAGTAGAGTTGGTGAAAATAGATATGTAGGACACAGTCCATTGGCCACATCCATGATTTGTGGTTGCTGGACATGAGCCCTAAGAACCGAACCCTGCCTCCCTACATCCCCAGCTCTACTTTTGATTTGCCAGTCTAACGCGACGTCATCGTTGTGGCGTGATGTACATGTGTGTCTTGACAGACTGGCTAATAAAAGCTGCCAGAGATACATTGAGGTAGGAGGGGGTTCTCAGGGCTCCTGTCCAACGGTCATAGATAATGGACATGGCCAGTGGACCTGGTCCTGCAAACCGATTCACACCAACTCTAATATGGTGCTGGTCACTGTGGGTCTTCCCGCAGGGATTCTCACTGATCCTATGATTGGGCTCTGAAATTGCCCCTTTAAATGATAATCTCACATGCATACCCAGTCCATTCATAATCCGTGGGGTATATGGCGATAACAAAGCATCCTGCTCAGGTAGGCACATAGACAATCAATGGAGCTGTGCTTGATGTTTGGGACCATTGTATATTCAGAGAGGGAGTACTGGATAGTGGCGGTCACCATGTCCATAACACTCAAGACGGTGGCGCTCACATGGGTAATCATGTCACTGTTTCCCTGGCTCTGTTCTTCTCTGCTCAGACCTTGTGTGTGTACATGCTTTAGAAGGAGACTGAACCTGGGATTGTCCATGGGACTGTCTACATGACTGCCACCATCTTACACCACTGATACATGGACCGCAATGGGCAATATAATAATATAGTATTCATCATTGCCTTCAAAATGTTGTGTACAAGCATAAGCCATCTATGCAGCTTATATTAAGTTGGTATGTGATAATCCTCCTGTAGCTATGACTTATAATATTTATTATATATAGTGAAGTGTTCAGTAATGTGATCTGGTAATCATGCATGTGTGCTTATGGGGTGCAGTGTATTATATCCGGTCCCTGCAGTGACCTTATAATCATTATTTCTCTATGTCTTGCTACAGATGACACAAACTCCACCGCTGCTGCCCCTCCTTGGCTTCCTGCCCACTCTACGCCCAGCGAGATTACCGTTACAGACATCACCTCCAATTCCATCACGGTGACTTTCCGTGAAGCCCGGTCCGCAGAAGGCTTTTTCCGGGACCGCAGTGCGGAATGCTAGTTGCTGTAATCATCACTTGTTCCTCTTCCTCCTTTGAAATGAAAACTGAACATAACTGTAAACATAGGAGAGATTCCTCTGTAAAGGCCTGTCTGACAGGGCAGAACAATCATCCGGTTTTAAGAAGTGTGATTTTTTTTTTTTTTTTTTTCTTTATTTTAATATTTTATTTTATTTTTTTGCCGGCTCCACAGAAATGTCACTAACCTTGTTTCAGTTGTTTCCCATAACTACAACGTTGCATCACCCAACCGTTCTGTATGAGAATGTCACTTGGTGGTATTCTGCTGGGACTCCGCAGTATACAGATGCAGTTTCACTTGGGCATTGTAAATGATTGCTGCTTGGACAGTGTGTAGTTTGTATTCGTTCTAGTTCGGGATTATAAAGCTGTGCTCTTCCTGAATGGATGGGAATTGTATACTTATGGGTCTGAGAGAGAGAAGGTGCAATTGTAATAATTGGATTACATTAAATAGGTCATATGTCATTGGGAATAACATTACTTACATGCACACATCCAACACTATGTATTAGCGCCTAATAGACAGGAATACTGAGTTGATTGAATGCTATGGAAATGGCAACAAGTACACAACATTACTGTGTATTTTAGGGACGGTTAATATACCATGTGATTACATCAGACAAAGTCTTTGTATCCATACAGCACCTTACCAGTAGTGAACTGAAATAACTACACTTACGCTCAGTATTGGACTTATGGTTTGTGCACGGCACACTTACGTACTCCTCCTTAGCAGCTGACCATAAATCCAGATTTGTATATTACTCGGATCTGATAATCACTTGCTACACATTGTACTTACTGATGCATGCATTTCCTTCTGCACTGACTATTAGTCCATCACTGTCTTTGCAGGCACAAACTGTGTATAAATACATCATTGTGTATTTATGACTGAGCAGCAGTGATACATTCATGGAAATAAGGAACATGAAGATTTTATTGAAATAATCCGAATACACTGCTTCCCGTTTCCTATTCAGGATACATCAGTGTATAGTTGGACAAACAGTTGCTGCTTTGCGCCACTGGTTTATTAATAATTTTATATTTCAGGTCTCTTGGGAAAAGCAAGAAAAATTGTGATATGTGCTTTAACTTCATTGTATCCTTTGGAATGAAAATATAGCACATGAAACGAAAAGGAGTTTAATTTGACCGCAGGCTAAGTGGAATTTCACCTTTAAGAATATTAGACCTATGTTGGGGCCTATTAGACTGAATGGGTCTGTCATCAAGTGCTTGCCACCTAATCTGAGAGCAACATAATATACACGGGCAGAGACCCTGATTCCAGTGATGTGTCACTTACTGGAAGGCTTGCTATAGTTTTGATAATCTCTTGCTGATAAAGCAGTGATTTTATCACTTGAGGACTAGTAAACCTCCTGCCTGGTACCATCCACATCCCCACCACTGATTGGTAGCTTTCTGCCTACGCACAGTGTACACATACATCTGCCAATGAGTGGTGGGGGCGGGGTTATACAGAGCTCAGCATTCAGAGATCTGCTGTAATGAAAACTGTTTTTTATCAAACGTGCAGCAGTTAGTAAAGTAAGTGATACATCACTGGAATCAGGGTCTCTATTCCTACATTATGTTGCTTTCAGATGTGGTAGCAAAACCTGGTGACAGATTCCCTTTAAAAGGGCTTGTCTCAGAACAACATTCCTGTCAAAGTGCCCTGTTAGAGTATATGGACTTTATTGAATGGTACCTTCAACCTGGCCCTCTGTGGGTAAGTGTGGACAGTTGATATGTAATAATGCACCAGCTCTGGATAGACCCCCTCCTGCTCAGCTTCTATCTTAAAGAGTAACTGTCATTTTATTTATTTATTTTTTCTTCCATAATTCACTAGAAAATAATAAACTTTATTACATATGTTATTAGAGAAATTTGCTTTATTTTCCTCCTAGACTACTGATCAATCATTCTGAAAATTCTCAATTCAGGGGCAAAATCTGTCTTTAGTGAAAACTGAGATAGGAGATTACAGTTAGTGCACATAAAATGCTATGGAGAACTGTTACTGTTGTTTTAGGAGAACTTACAGTAGGATGTATTTCTGCGTTTGTCTCCTCCTCCCCCTCTTTCTATAGAATCTTATAAGCGCTAACTGTCATCTTTCCTCAGAAAAGGGACACGTTGTCTTTACTGAATAAAGGTTTTACCCATGAATTGACTGTTAAAGATCACCCAAGGGGGAGAAAAAAAATTGATTTAATTGCTAATAAATGTTGCTAATTTTCATGTGTATTATTGATTTGTTTATATAAAAAATGAAATCAACGATTTCTCTTAAAGTTTGCACATTTTTATTTTTCCTACCTGCAAATGAAGCTCCCAGGATCTGAGCTTGGTGACAATGACTGCAGAAGTCTGTTTTTACATGTTGTGTTCTTAAATGTCAACTTAGGCTTTGTTCCCATGTCCAGTAATGATCCGTTAGAACGGGTCCAGCAGCAATTTTAAGGCTATGTGCACACGTCAGGATTTCTTGCAGAAATTTCCTGAACAAGACCGGACATTTCCTGCAAGAAATCCGCATGCAGATTTTTTCCTTTTTTTTTTGCGGATTTTTCCGGAGGTTCTGGGATGCAATAGTATAGTGGGAAATCCACAAAATAATGAACATGCTGCGGTTTTGTCGCTGAAAAAAACGTAACATATGCACAAAAATTGTGGAATGCATTCTAAATGATGGGATGCATATGTATGCGTATTTTAAGTTTTTTTTATAGCAAAAAATCCTGACGTGTGCACATAGTCTAAGTCCCTTTTTGAAACATTGAACATTAACGTTAGCATTGAAGTCTATGGAAATCGGATTTCTCAATTAGCCAGCTGTTTTTCTTTCATTTGTAAAGGATTCATTTTTCATAGATTTCAATGTTAAAGGGAACCTATCACCCCGTTTTTTAAAAATTAGATAAAAATAGTGTGAAATAGGGGCAGAGCTGGGCTTTACATTAGTGCCTTTTTGGTGCCTTTACACCCCCGTTAGGCTGCCGAAATACCTTTGTGAAGTGGCCGTTTTGTCCTGTCACTCAAGTTGGTCAGGTCGGATGGGCGTGGTCACAGCGCTGTTTCTCCCCCAGAATCCTGCTCATCATTACGTTGGTGGCGTAGTGGTGTGCGCATGTCCAAAGAGAAGATCCACTGCCCAGGAGATTCAAAACAGCGCGGTCTTCGCTATTCGTCGTTTACCGGTGGGCGCGGCCATCTTTCCTGTGGCTGCGCGTGCGCAGATGGAGCGCTCTGCTGCCCGGGGCTTCAGGAAAATGGCCGCCGCGATCTCCATCTGCGCACGCGCGGAATCCTGCGGCCATTTTCCTGAAGCCCCGGGCAGCAGAGCGCTCCATCTGCGCACGCGCGGCCACAGGAAAGATGGCCGCGCCCACCGGTAAACGGCGAATAGCGTAGACCGCGCTGTTTTGAATCTCCTGGGCAGTGGATCTTCTCTTTGGACATGCGCACACCACTACGCCACCAACGTAATGATGAGCCTGATCTGGGGGAGAAACAGCGCTGTGACCACGCCCATCCGACCTGACCAACTTGAGTGACAGCAGAAAACGGCCACTTCACAAAGGTATTTCGGCAGCCTAACGGGGGTGTAAAGGCACCAAAAAGGCACTAATGTAAAGCCCAGCTCTGCCCCTATTTCACACTATTTTATCTAATCTTTAAAAAACGGGGTGATAGGTTCCCTTTAAGAAAACAGATCCAGCAGAAATCAGTTTTTTTTAAACTGACTAAGTTGTTTGCACAACTTTTTTGCCAACAAATTGCTCAGTTCTAACAGATCATTACTGGACATGTGAACACAGCCTAAAAACCTGTTTACATTGATCTCTTTGTATGCTGCTTTGCTCACATTGAGTTTTTTCTGAGCATCTGCTTCAAAAACCTCTTCAAAAGCAGTCGGAGGACTCTTTCTATTCATTTCAATGGCAACTCCACTTTGCCATTCATTTGAGTTTTTCAGTTTTTTTACCTGAACAACTTTTGAAAAATGCCCAGTGGATAAAAAAGGGCAACACTTCAAACTAGGCACTGTCCAATAAAAAAAAAATAATCTTAAAGTGTAACTTGTTTTAATTATTATTCAATAGTACACATCAAAATAAAAAAACTTTGTAATATATCTTCTCAGACAAATCGGCTTCTTTCTCCTCCTGGACTGATCTTTCACTTTCAAAATTCTCAATTTACTAGTAAAATGTGTGTTCAGTGAAGACAGATTGTTAATTTACTGAGATAGGAGAAGACAGTTACTACTGATTCTATTAGTGATGAGGGAATGTGCTGAGATAACGTGTTATCCGTGCATCTTGGGTGTGCTGGAATATCATATTCGAGTCCCTGCAGCTGCATGTTTTGTAGCTGTTAGACAGCTATGAATCATGCAACCGCAGGGACTCGATTATAAAATTCGAGAACACCCAATATTCTCAGAACACCCAAGAACGTTCACTCATCACTAGATTCTATGAAAAGGGGAGGATGGAGTAGTAAAAGGCAGAGCTACTCTTCGCCATTAAACATAGAGTCTTGTCTCTACCAACTGCCATCTATCTCAGTAATGTACCGTAATAATCTGTCTTCACTAAATATAGATTTTACCTGGGAATTGAGAATTTTGAAAACGAAAGATCAGTCTAAGAGGAGAAAAAAAGCCATTTTCTCTGATAGATATTACAAAGTTGCTTATATTCATGTGTACTATTGATTTATGAAATAATAATTAAACCGACGGTTACTCCTAAATGAAAAAGAAAACACTTCCGAAACTGCCCCAAGAAAGGGAAAAATCCTCCCCAAAAAGGAGTAGTTCCTTAAGCGTTTTCATTTTTTATTTTTTTTTTAATTTGTCCTTTTTTGATCCCCCAAAAATAAGTTAGGTGTGAAGATAGCCTAAAACTTTCAGCACATATTCAGTCTAATAGGCCCTTGTTTTTAACTCTGAAATTCCCACTTTATTGTTACGAATACCAAAATATGCAAATGATGAACACAGGGTAAAACGTACATGAGAAATGCGAGTATTTGACATGAGCACTTTATGAAGATTAGGACGTGTGTAAACACTGGTAATTTAGCTCTTAATGTTGTAAATTACAATAGTGTTGTGTTTGCGCTTTCTAGTTTGCGACTATGCACTGTTTTTTTTTATTTCTGATACAAATGTTATTTAGTTGGAAAGATATGTATTTACTATAGAATGGAGACTTCCGGAGTATGAGTGTTGTACGTTTATAATTTCTTCTTGATTGTTTTAATAGTTGCAAGGACAATTATATATCTTGTAATGACAAACTTTAATACTTTAGCACTTGCAGATACTTGTCAGATACTAACTCGTTCCCTCAAAAGCTTCTGCTTAATAATTCAATGTAAATGTACATTAACCCGAAAGAAAATGCCGACTATCTGCCGTCCGTCTCGCTGATCACAGTGACAGGCTGCTGTTACCGTTCCTTTATGCTATTCTTATACAAACCCCTTTCCTTTACACTTATTTTAGTTCAGGTATATTTATTTTACATGTATAAAAATGCAGAAATGACTAGTCTTCAGTCTAATAATATGATTGGTAAATTAAGAAGCTCACGCTTTTAGTTTTGATTCTGACATCGTCTAAATTGACCGCACGATCTCACAGCATTCTACCTCCCATATTTATAGTTTTGCGTGATTGAGTGATTGGAAGTTAGTGATTGATGTTAAGCAATGAAGGCTGGTTACATGTTACCCATGTATCTGTTATTGCTCTGCAAATGTTACCTTAATTCTGCTATATATCGTCAAATGTAGAGTATTGGCATAGGTAGCGTCGTATACGGGTTTGCCGTCTATCACTACTAGACGCCCTCCTGGCTGAATGGTTTCAGTTCATTGCTTTCTTCTGCTGCCCGAAGTTCACCAGTGTCCACTGCTTTGGTAATAGGTTTCGAGCTGGCACAGTTCTATCATTTTGTATATATACTGATATAAATACATATGTTATGTTAGGTACATTTTTGTGTAGTAGCACTTAGGACCAAAAAAAAGCTTAAAACAAAAGTGAGTTGATATGACTTTGGCTTTCCTAGTATTTTTCGTGTCTGCATTGTATCTATTTGAATGATATTCTGCATTCTTACGTGCAAGGTTAGGCTGTATATTAACATGTTGGCTTGCCTATACTAAGTATCATCTCCTGTATCTGCATTGTATCTATTTGAATGATATTCTGCATACTTAAGTACAAGGTTAGGCTGTATATTTAAAATCATACATGTAAAATTGTGTGGTTGTCGCAGTCCGTGCCGTATTGTATATGATGTAAGAACTTACATCATATGTTCTTAAAGCTTTTTAAGCCTTGAGTGACTATTATTGTTGACATGTCCATGAGATACTTCTTAAGTATTTTCTTAAATCATTTTCTTTTTCAGCATACTATCCATTTGAGCTTAATATTTTGTTAAAAAATTATATTTTTCCATTTGGGATTTTTTTTTAAAGGAAATTTCACCCCTTAAAGTATTTATAAATGCATGTAGCTCTTTCAAAGTCCACTCCAGCAAAACTTTTACATGGCCAGTCCACTCCTCCGTTACTGAGAAATCAGTGTTTGAGCTAATATGCAAATGAGACTGAAGAGCTATGGTAGATCTGAAGCATCTGTCGCTCCAGCTCTGTTTCCTGCCCAGCACCGCCGCCTTCTGCTTGACAAACAGCTTTTATCCTGTGTGACTTCAAGCAATGTAGCCATCGGTCAAGAAGGAAAAGGCGGCGTTGACAAATAGAGCTGGAGTGACAGACGCTTCAGATCTTCAGCCTCATTTTTAAAACAATTTAATGTCTGATTTCTCAGTTATAGAGGAACAGACTGGCCATGTAAAGGTAGTGCTGGACTTTTCTTTGTCTTTGAAAGGGCTACATGCAATTTTAAATAGTTTGGGGATGAAATCCTGCTTACAGATTCTCTTTAACGTGCATTATTTCTTTATATCTCAGATACAAAACTTTTAATAATGAATGCTTTTTTTTTTTTTTTGCAAAGGAACATAGGCAAACTACATATACTTGTATAATGAACGTTTAACTATGTACAACATCTCTCCCAAAAAAAGGTACACTCCTAAAATAAGCTCTAGTAGAAGAGCTTGATAAAACTATTTTTTAAAGTAACCATTTTCTCTTCCTGCTGTGTTAATAGAAGTATCATTGTGCTATCATCAGAACAATCTCTTTTGCTTTGCTCTGTTCAGTTATCGGTATGGGTTAATTTTTAACATTATTGCCAGAGTTAAATAGAATCTTCCCCTGAAGATATTTTGGCTAGAAATTGTCATGTTATATCTTTTTTTTCTGTGGCTATTAACCTTTATTGCTTTTTTTTTTATTGTCTTTCAACTCTCCTTTTTCCTGAGTACTATAATGGCTCAACTGAATCTCCTTACTGTGTACGGTTTATCGAGTTGTGACCATTTGAAATGGAGCAGGTCACCACACACCTCCAGGTACACACTATAGAATATAGACGTTCATGTGCTTTGATCACAATTTTGATTCAACTTTTAAGTTAGATGACCTTCTAAATTTGACATAGCGGTATCTATGAATATAAACATCCGACTGTTCTATTAAAGGGGTGTTACAGTTTCTCCTGGCTACAGATTATTTAAAAAAAAAACAACCTGTGCTTTTCTCATTCTCCTGTGTCCAGTGCCGAATCTGTTGCTTCTCCACGCGGCTGTTAACCAATAACTGAGCTCAGCGGCTCTGAGGACGAGCCGCTCAAATCCACTGTACTCACTGATTGGCTGCAGCACTCGTCACATGATGTCAGCGCTGCAGACAATGGCAAACTGCAGCTGAAACTGGAAAACCCTCTTAAGAGATTTATATCAATCGTAATATTCCCAATCCAGCTCTTTGTTTAATTTAAAAAAAGTCACTTTTCAAGATTGCAGTCGGTATATACAGTCATATGAAAAAGTTTGGGCACCCCTATTAATCTTAAGCTTAATGTTTTATAAAAATTGTTTTTTTTGCAACAGCTATTTCAGTTTCATATATCTAATAACTGTTGGACACAGTAATGTTTCTGCCTTGAAATGAGGTTTATTGTACTAACAGAAAATGTGCAATCTGCATTCAAACAAAATTTGACAGGTGCATAAGTATGGGCACCCTTATAATTTTCTTGTTTTAAATACTCCTACCTACTTTTTACTGACTTACTAAAGCACTTTTTTTGGTTTTGTAACCTCATTGAGCTTTGAACTTCATAGCTAGGTGTATGCAATCATGAGAAAAGCTGCTTAAAGTGGCCACTTGCAAGTTGTTCTCCTGTTTGAATCTCCTCCGAAGAGTGGCATCATGGGCTCCTCAAAACAACTGTCAAATGATCTGAAAACAAAGATTATTCAACATAGTTGTTCAGGGGAAGGATACAAAAAGCTGTCTCAGAGGTTTAACCTGTCAATTTCCACTGTGAGGAACATAGTAAGGAAATGGAAGAACACAGGTACAGTTCTTGTTAAGGCCAGAAGTGGCAGGCCAAGAAAAACATCAGAAAGGCAGAGAAGAAGAATGGTGAGATCAGTCAAGAACAATCCTCAGGCCACCTCCAGAGATCTGCAGCATCAACTTGCTGCAGATGGTGTCACTGTGCATCGGTCAACTATGCAACGCACTTTGCACAAGGAGAAGCTGTATGGGACAGTGATGCGAAAGAAGCTGTTTCTGCAAGCACGCCACAAACAGAGTCGGCTGAGGTATGCAAAACCACATTTGTAGAAGCCAATTTCTTTTTGGAAGAAGGTCCTGTGGACTCATGAAACCAAGATTGAGTTGTTTGGTAATACAAAAAGGCGTTATGCATGGTGGCAAAAAAAACACAGTGTGTTGTATAGTTGACCGATGCACAGTGACACCATCTGCAGCAAGTTGATGCTGCAGATCTCTGGAGGTGGTCTGAGGATTGTTCTTGACTGATCTCACCATTCTTCTTCTCTGCCTTTCTGATGTTTTTCTTGGCCTGCCACTTCTGGCCTTAACAAGAACTGTACCTGTGTTCTTCCATTTCCTTACTATGTTCCTCACAGTGGAAATTGACAGGTTAAATCTCTGAGACAGCTTTTTGTATCCTTCCCCTGAACAACTATGTTGAATAATCTTTGTTTTCCGATCTTTTGACAGTTGTTTGGAGGAACCCATGATGCCACTCTTCAGAGGAGATTCAAACAGGAGAACAACTTGCAAGTGGCCACTTTAAGTAGCTTTTCTCATGATTGCATACACCTAGCTATGAAGTTCAAAGCTCAATGAGGTTACAAAACCAAAAAAAGTGCTTTAGTAAGTCAGTAAAAAGTAGGTAGGAGTATTTAAAACAAGAAAATGATAAGGGTGCCCATACTTATGCACCTGTCAAATTTTGTTTGAATGCAGATTGCACATTTTCTGTTAGTACAATAAACCTCATTTCAAGGCAGAAACATTAGTGTCCAACAGTTATTAGATATATGAAACTGAAATAGCTGTTGCAAAAAAAACAATTTTTATAAAACATTAAGCTTAAGATTAATAGGGGTGCCCAAACTTTTTCATATGACTGTATATAAAAAAAAAGACAGTGTTGATCCAAAGGAAAGCAAACCACTCTTGTGAATCCAATTCTGGCAAAGCAAATGAATCCCTGGCTCAGTATCCCATCTGTTGCAAATCATTAAAAATACTATTCACGCTGTAATATTTTAACATAGCCAACTCCTTTTTCGCATTTAACCAAGTACTATCCCATTTGTTGAGAAATTTTATTTTGTTAGCAATGGAAAACTTTTTTCCAGCCTGTAAAGTATGTTTCAGGTTGTATACTACCACCTTAACCAGCACTAAAATTGGTTTTGTGACCATGAAGCTCCTGCCAGGTTCCCCGTGGTAGAAATATATATTGCCTTGCCCAAAAGCTAATTAAATGCTGTTACGTGCTCATGAAGAATAATAAACCGTACATGTTTTGACTAAAGGACAACATCTCCATTGGTCAGAACTAAAAGAACATTCCTTTTGTTTAAATAGATGTCACTTTTTGTCTCACCAGTCATATTAATATTCTATATATACGGCCTTCATAAATATTAGCTCACACACAGCTTTATTAGCACAAATTCACTGTTTGATAAGGGACAACTAGCTTTAAGTCACTTGGCTTCTTAGACAAATGCATGGCAGTAAAAGGAGTATAACCGATGGTCATTATCGAAAAACCCGGGGGTTTAATTGCTTTAATTGCACATCCAATAATGCATAGTGTTACAGAGACAAATTGAATGTACTTTTTTTTTAATTTTTTTTTTAGGGTGGACTAAAATAACAAATACCAATTACTCGAGGTTCTATAGTTTATTCAACTGATTTGATGTTTTATGGGTTTTTTTTACTCTACAATATACTTAACGGAAGTCTGTCAGAAAGATCCCTCCCAAAACTATACGATCATGTCTGAAAGGATAGTGTTATTCGTACTTTTACTGATACAATCTATTGCTCTAAGGCTGGGGAAAAAAAATTGTTCTACTTCATATGCAAATGAGACTTAAGTGCTTTCGGAGTGTCAAAGCACTTCCCAAGTCTCTGCTTACATGGCCCTATTCTCCACCCAGCGCCACCTCCTTCTGCTTCACTACACAATCAATGAGCTGTCAGTCAAGCCGAGGAAGGTGGGACAAGGCAGAGAATAGAGCCAGGAAGGTGGAGACTTTGGAAGTGCTTTGACATTACCAGAGCACTTAAAATTGCTCTTTTACATATGCAAATGAGATTTAGGTCAGAAAGTTAAGGTACAATTGCCATTATTTCGCAAGGAATCGCATGCAGTATAAAGAGTTTGTGAGGGTGAATCGTTCCAACAGATTCACGTTAAGAATACATTAGTAGAATTATTTTTACATCTGCTGCCGTAGCTGACCGTATCTGCAGATTCTCTGATTGCTATAGTCTAACCTTAGTTAGGAAGCGACACAATTTGTAATATTTACAAAAAACTAATTCTAAACATGCACGAAAACACCAAATTACAATATTTTGTAATAAAATAATACCAAAATGCATTGGATTCTTTAGATAATGTTTTTCACTTTTAACTACAAGTTTGCTATGCTGATTGTGTCACAGTGCTTCCTCGGCAACAAAGAAAAATTGAATTTATATTTTGACATACTAAAAATTTTCAATGTTAGAATTAAGAAAACCCTTATTCAGAAACGAAGGAAGACACTTATAGCAGAAAAGTTAGGAATCTACCTTGGATAATGCAAATCCAGCTTGGAAATATGTAAATCACGGGCTGACGTTTAGGAAAGAACTGAGGATGAAACAAAATAGGAAAATGATGCAGAGTATATAAAGAATCTTGAACAAATGTCTGCTTTTATTTTTGTAAATTCGTTGAACATTTATTTCTGTAGAGGATTTGTTGCAGAATAAATAAAATGCTATATACAGTATAACTGTACGAAATGTGTTCTCTGCCTTGTTACTCACGAGCTAACAGTAAATCGCTACTGAGAAATAAAACCACACTGCACTTAGATCCTCATGTACAATCTTAATATAGCTTTTCCTCAGAGAGATTTCTGCTGGACTCTTTTTCTTTTTTTATTCACTAACATAAAAGTACCGTATATACTCGAGTATAAGCCGACCCGAGTATAAGCCGACCCCCCTATTTTTGCCACAAAAAACTGGGAAAACTTATTGAATCGAGTATAAGCCTAGGGTGGAAAATGCAGCAGGTACCGGTGAATTTCAAAATTAAAAATAGATGCTCCATACCGTTCATTATGGCCCCATAGATGCTCCACATAAAGCTGTGCCACATATAATGCTCTGCACCGTTCATTATGGCCCATAGATGCTCCACATAAAGCTGTGCCATATATACAATGCTCTGCACCATTGCCCCATAGCTGTGCCATATATATAATGCTCTGCACCGTTGCCCCATAGCTGTGCCATATAGTGCTCTGCACCGTTGCCCCATAGCTGTGCCATATAGTGCTCTGCACCATTGCCCCATAGCTGTGCCATATAGTGCTCTGCACCATTGCCCCATAGCTGTGCCATATAGTGCTCTGCACCATTGCCCCATAGCTGTGCCATATAGTGCTCTGCACCATTGCCCCATAGCTGTGCCATATAGTGCTCTGCACCGTCCATTATTGCCCCATAGCTGTGCCATATAGTGCTCTGCACCATTGCCCCATAGCTGTGCCATATAGTGCTCTGCACCATTGCCCCATAGCTGTGCCATATAGTGCTCTGCACCGTTGCCCCATAGATAGCTGTGCCATATAGTGCTCTGCACCATTGCCCCATAGCTGTGCCATATAGTGCTCTGCACCATTGCCCCATAGCTGTGCCATACAGTGCTCTGCAGCATTATTGCCCCATAGCTGTGCCATATAGTGCTCTGCACCGTTATTGCCCCATAGCTGTGCCATATAGTGCTCTGCACCGTTGCCCCATAGCTGTGCCATATAGTGCTCTGCACCGTTATTGCCCCATAGCTGTGCCATATAGTGCTCTGCACCGTTATTGCCCCATAGCTGTGCCATATAGTGCTCTGCACCGTTATTGCCCCATAGCTGTGCCATATAGTGCTCTGCACCGTTATTGCCCCATAGCTGTGCCATATAGTGCTCTGCACCGTTATTGCCCCATAGCTGTGCCATATAGTGCTCTGCACCGTTGCCCCATAGCTGTGCCATATAGTGCTCTGCACCGTTGCCCCATAGCTGTGCCATATAGTGCTCTGCACCGTTGCCCCATAGCTGTGCCATATAGTGCTCTGCACCGTTGCCCCATAGCTGTGCCATATAGTGCTCTGCACCATTGCCCCATAGCTGTGCCATATAGTGCTCTGCACCATTGCCCCATAGCTGTGCCATATAGTGCTCTGCACCGTTATTGCCCCATAGCTGTGCCATATAGTGCTCTGCACCGTTATTGCCCCATAGCTGTGCCATATAGTGCTCTGCACCGTTGCCCCATAGCTGTGCCATATAGTGCTCTGCACCGTTATTGCCCCATAGCTGTGCCATATAGTGCTCTGCACCGTTATTGCCCCATAGCTGTGCCATATAATGCTCTGCACCATTGCCCCATAGCTGTGCCATATAGTGCTCTGCACTGTTGCCCCATAGCTGTGCCATATAGTGCTCTGCACCGTTGCCCCATAGCTGTGCCATATAGTGCTCTGCACCGTTGCCCCATAGCTGTGCCATATAGTGCTCTGCACCGTTGCCCCATAGCTGTGCCATATAGTGCTCTGCACCGTTGCCCCATAGCTGTGCCATATAGTGCTCTGCACCGTTGCCCCATAGCTGTGCCATATAGTGCTCTGCACCATTGCCCCATAGCTGTGCCATATAGTGCTCTGCACCGTTGCCCCATAGCTGTGCCATATAGTGCTCTGCACCGTTGCCCCATAGCTGTGCCATATAGTGCTCTGCACCATTGCCCCATAGCTGTGCCATATAGTGCTCTGCACCGTTGCCCCATAGCTGTGCCATATAGTGCTCTGCACCGTTGCCCCATAGCTGTGCCATATAGTGCTCTGCACCGTCCATTATTGCCCCATAGCTGTGCCATATAGTGCTCTGCACCGTCCATTATTGCCCCATAGCTGCTGCTGCTGCTGCAATAAAAAAAAAATAAAACACATACTCACCTGTCTTGCTTGCAGCTCCTCGGCGCCATCTTCCCGGCGTCTCTCCGCACTGACTGATCAGGCAGAGGGCGCCGCGCACACTATATGCGTCATCGCGCCCTCTGCCTGCACAGTCAGTGCGGAGAGACGCCGGGAAGATGGCGCGACGCCCGGCGTGTGGAACGAGGACAGGTGAATATGTAATACTTACCTGCTCCCGGCGTCCCGCTCCTTCCTCCTGCCTGTCTTCGGTGCCGCAGCCTCTTTCTCTATCAGCGGTCACCGGCACCGCTTCATTAGAGAAATGAATAGGCGGCTCCGCCCCTATGGGAGGTGGAGCCGCCTATTCATTTCTCTAATGAGCGGTCCCACGTGACCGCTCAGGGGAAGAGGCTGCGGCACCGAAGACAGTGTGACAGGCAGGGGGAGCGCCAGGATCGCCGGGACTAGGTAAGTATATGACAGTGCTCACCCGCCGACCCCAACACCGATCATGACTCGAGTATAAGCCGAGAGGGGCACTTTCAGCCCAAAAATTTGGGCTGAAAATCTCGGCTTATACTCGAGTATATACGGTATTAAAGTAGCTTTTAAACCTCTTAACACATGACAAACGTATACGTCATAATCGGGTGCTAGTTCCCCCCACTATGGGGCAGGAGCGGGACTACTACCAAAGCTAGAATCATTCAGGACTTTAACCCGTTAAAGGGGTACACTGGGAATGGAAAAATAAATATAGGACATGCCATGATAAATAGCATCCTAAATTCGTTTAAAGGGGTCATCTGGGACTATTGGGTTTTTCTCATGGGTTAAAGAAATGACAGACAGTTAATTGCCAACTGCCTGCCTGGTGCCAGTTCAGAGCTATCACAGACCGCTCCCACTGCCAACTGTGCTGCTTCACATCATAGAGAAAAATTTGTAAAATCCATAAAGACATCTCTGAGGAGGGGACATATCACCCTCTCACATTGATCATATGGGATCAACGATAACTGGGGAAGTGAGAAACTAAGTATAAATAGGGAAGTGAGAGAGCGGACTCCAATTTAAATAGGGCCTTTTGCCATGAACTGGTAATTACAGAAGAGATCTGCTCTGAGAGCTAGTCACAATGTCTAGGATTCATACATACAGAGGCAGAAAAGTAGTACAAGGGGTCCCTCTTTTCAAAGGATTGTCAAACGACGCTCTTGAGCCAGTGGTCAGTGATGAATATTTCTGGAGATATATTTTCGGTGTTCTAGCGAAGGGACGAACATAACACATCCAGTCACATCACCTTGAGTCAAGCCGAACGCCTCCACCTTAATATCAATAGATGGATGATGCTATCCATGCCATGCTTCATCTCTATAGAAAGGTAAAATCGTGCCAGGAAATATGACAACAATATCTCCTGCCTGGGACCTCCAGGGGCAAAGCTATCCTGAAAGATTGGAGATCTCGTAATCTTCTAAAAGACCTACCATATCCCGCAACCAGCCCCCATACAAGCTCAGCAAGGGGAGGAATGTGGGCGTAACATTGATATAATAAAAAGCAGAGTTTGGGTTTCTATCATTTGTCAGTCCTGAAGGTACAGCTTGCTATGGTTCTTCTCTCAGCTAAGAGGTACCTTTCTCAGCTAAGCTCTGAGCCTTTTTTGTGACACAGGTTTAGTACTTTTTATTTTGTTATCCCATTTATTCTATGTGATATATACCGCTTTGTTTTGTTCTCATTTTGTATCATCTTTGTATACCGGGTGGGCCATTTATAAAGTTGCATCCAAAATGGCCGACTTCAAAATAGCTGACATGGTCACCACCCATCTTGAAAAGATTTCCCCCTCCCATATAACCATATACTAATGTGCCACAAATAGAAAGTTGATACCACCAACCATTCCCATTTTGTTTAGGTGTATCCATATAAATGGCCCACCCTGTATTTGTTATAAACACTGCCTACCTTTCCGGATTAGCTATATAAAATGAAATAGCTCTGTTCTTGCTCTGTAAACCGCACCCCTGATGCCAATATGCTACCTGCAACAGGTGTCTGTAATAATTATAGGGGATAACTCCGGAGACTCTTTGCGTGGAACAAGACAACTTCAGGACACAGTTTTATAAGTTTATAAGTGGTAAAGTCTATATTATCACACTTTGATTCAAACAGGTGCAGAGAGAAACTCAAGTCCACAACACTTGGAGTAAATATTAAATGCAGCTTAGCAGTCTATAGGAAACTTCAGAGGAAAATGCAATCACGCAGAAAGTCTATGAAGCACAATTATTCTTGAGGATACTTGACACGAATAAGTCCTTGCTTAGTCCAAAACACAGATAGATATGCTTATAAGGCAGTTCAAATAATATCTTAGCTCAACCAGGGAGGCCTGGGTAATAGTCTCAGGTTCTTGCACAGCAGCAAAGGTTACATGTCCAGCAAATGCAGATGGAAGTAAACACGAGCAGCAGATGAAGGAGGATTACTGGAACTGGTGTATGCAGCAGGAACTCAGAGCAGAATAGTAGGATAACCCCACAGGTTCACAGGAGCAGGTATATAGCCAGGGAGTCACCAGAGGTCAGGAGCTGGATGCAAGGCAGAATACTCTAGCACAGACTAAAGGCTGGGGTGGGGTTTTATAGCAGGAAGACAGTGCACATGAGACCAAAGATGCCATCTTGGAAAAGGGCAGTAATGCACAAAAGGTAATAAAAAATGTTCAGAGTCCTGACATTACTCCCTCCTTAGAAGCGTCCTCAGGACGATCCTGGACCTGGTTTCTCAGGGAATCTCTGATGAAAATGAGAAATCTTCTGTTGGGCATTGATGTTTTCCACAGGTTTCCAAGAGTCTTCCTCAGGGGGATATCCCTGCCATCTTATCAGATATTGGAGCTGATTCCTGCGAATCCTGGAATCAATAATTTCCTCCACCACAAATTGCTCTTGATCATCAATCACCACAGACTGTGGAGGTGGCACAACACGTCCCTGGAAGGTATTAGGAGATACAGGCTTTAGTAAACCAGTATCAGGCCACAGAGCTCACAATACCGTTGATCTTGAAAGGGCCAATGAATTTCTGTCCAGGTTTTTGTGAAGGAACGTTTAACTTCAGATTCTTAGTTGCATGCTAACCACACGGAATCTCCTACCTTGAACATGGGTGCAGGTTTACGGAATCTATCAGCCGATCTCTTACAACGTTCTTGAGCTGTGGTCAGGGATTCCTTCAGAACCTCCAGATTTTGTCTCATCGCAGTCAGCCTTTCCTCCACTGCCGGAACCGGAGAATTAATTGGAGACCTAGGTAAAATACACAGATGATAACCCAGGTTGGCAAAGAAAGGTGTAAATTTAGTGGAGGCGCTCTGAGAATTATTATATGAAAATTCGGCTAACGGCAGCAACTCCAACCAATCATACTGGAGATGGCTGACATAGCATCTTAGATATTGTTCCAGCGTCTGGTTGGTACACTCAGTCTGACCATTTGTCTGGGGATGGTAAGCGGAAGAGAGACAGACATTAATATTGAGTGCAGAGCAAAACCCCTTCCAGAATCTTGAAGTGAACTGTACTCCACGGTCAGAGATGATCTCATCCGGAAACCCATGCAACCGAAAGACATTCTGTATAACCAAGTTCACTGTATCTTTAGCTGAGGTGAGGCCGGTGCATGGAACAAAATGAGCAGCTTTAGTCAGGCGATCAACTACTACTACCATGATTGTATTCATGCCCCCCGATGTAGGCAGCTCCACAATAAAGTCCATAGATATAGACCCCCAAGGGCGGGACGGAACAGGTAATGGTGCCACATGAGGAGTCTAGTAATGGGCACATACCTCGCAAGAGAGAACATAGTCCTTGGAATCCTTCAGGCAAGTTGGCCACCAGAAGAATTGGCTCAGGAACTCTTGTGTCTTCTGTACCCCCCTGTGACCAGCCAACTTGGAGTCATGTACCAACTTGAGGATCTGCAGACAGACGACCTCAGGGCGTAGATACGTCGATCTCTGAACCACATGCCACCCTTAAAGACAAGATTAATATCCACAGGTGGGTTGGCCAGAAATGCATCACCGTCATAGGCCACCCTGCACTCCTTCCACAAGTCCTGATCGTGGATAACTCCAATGAAATTGGCATCAGATAGAATGGTCTTTGATGGGGCTCCAGGTACGGAATCCGCAGCATGGATTCGGGATCAAGCATCAGCCTTCCCATTACGAGAACCTGGACGGTACGAGATAACAAAATTAAATTGACTTAAAAATAAGTTCCAACGAGCCTGACGAGGAGAAAGACATCTAGCGGATCTAAGGAACTCTAAATTGCGATGGTCAGTTAGCACTATGATCTGTTGTGCAGCTCCTTGCAGATGATGCCTCCATTCTTTGAAAGCCGCAATAATAGCCAGCAATTCCTTGTCTCCCACGTCATAATTCTTCTCTGCTGAGGTTAGTCTACGGGAAAAGAAAACACAAGGATGTAGCAGACCCTTCTCTCCAGTTCTTTGGGAGAGAATAGCCCCCAAAGCATTATCAGAAGCGTCCACCTCCACAATGAATGAAAGTGTTGGATCTGGGTGTATCAACAGCGGTGCTGATGCGAAACAGATCTTAAGCCGATCAAAAGCTTCTTGAGCCTGTGATGACCACTTAAAGGGCTTTTCCTTCTTTGTCAAGGAAGTAATGGGACGGACAATATCAGAAAAATTTCGAATGAAGCGTCTGTAGAAATTTGCAAAACCAATAAAACGTTGGACCTCCTTAATGTTCTTGGGTACCGGCCAGTCAAGGATAGCCTGAATCTTACCAGATTCCATGTTCAGCCCCTGGGGGGAGATGGTATAACCTAAGAACTGTATCTCAGAACGATGGAACTCGCATTTCTCCGGCTTGATATACAGATGGTTCTCTTTCAGACGTCTTAAAACAGCTTTGACATGTTCTTCATGTTCCTGTAGAGAGTCAGAAAAGATTAGAATATCGTCCAAATAGATCACCACAAACTGGTCCAACAAATTTCTAAAAATGTAATTAGCAAGGTGTTGAAACATTGCAGGGGCATTACAAAGCCCGAAGGGCTTCACGAGATATTCAAAGTGTCCATACCGGCATCGGAATGCTGTCTTCCACTCATCCCCTGGACGAATACGCACCAAATTATAAGCCCCACGAAGATCCAGTTTAGAGAACACCTTAGCATGGCGGACTCTTCCAGTAATTCGGGAATCAGAGGCAAAGGGTAACGGTTTCGTACGGTTACCTTATTGAGTTCCCGATAGTCAACACAGGGTCTCAGGGTCCCATCCTTCTTTTTTACAAAAAATATAGGTGCCCCTGCTGGTGAGGAAGAACGACGTATGAAGCCTTTGGCCAGATTTTCATCAATATACTCCTTTAAGGCTTGAAGCTCAGGTGCCGCCAAAGGGTATACGTTACCAAAAGGAATAGCTGCCCCAGGAAGCAGCTCAATGGGACAGTCATAATGCCTGTGTGGAGGAAGCTGATCTGCATTTTTCTTGTCACAGATGTCAGAGAACTCTTTATATGCTGGGGGTAAAGAAAATACCTGTACATGTGGTTCCGTAGCAATGGACTCAGGGACAGCTTCTGTTAACACTGAGTTGCTCCTTGTTGGAAAGATAATCTCCTTGGTCTCCCAGTTGATAATTGGGTTCTGAGAACGCAACCAAGGAATGCCTAAAATCACAGGAAAATGAGAAGAAATTAGCAAGAAAGAAAGTTGCTCCTGATTAGGCTCCAACAAAATATCAAGGGGTACGGTCTCCTGATCCACAGGCCCAGAGATTAAAGGTGACCCATCCACTGTTTCCATGGTAATTGGAATTTTCTGAATTTCAATACCATGTTCCTTGGCAAATGCGATATCCATGAAATTGCCACCTGCACCTGAGTCAATCATAGCTGCACTGGAAATCCACTGTCCTGAACACAGGATCTTAATAGGGAGAGAACAGTGAGAGTTCTTCTCCTACAGCTCCTTGGGGGGTGAAGTCATAGAAAGTGAATGGAATACAGCGTTTAAAGGCAGGCTACATTCAGAGATGTCACATTCATCATCACAGTTGTCATACTCCCCTACTGCTGCTAGCACTTTGTTAGGCCGTCTTGGACACTTAGGACAATTGATCAAGAAGTGGTCAGACTGGCCGCAGTAGAAACATAGACTTTCACGAAGGTGATGCTCCCGGTGCTCATTGATCTTGCGCCTCTGAATGGAATCAATTTGCATGGGCACCTCCTCCACCTCCCGAGAGGTTTTACCTGCAGGCTCTTTGGAAGGAAGGGAATAGTTAGAAATACGGTTATATGCAGCAAATTTATCCTGCCTACGCTCAGTAAGGCGAATGTCTATGCGAACACAATACTGTATAAATGTCTCTAGCTCTTGTGGTGACTCAGAGCGAGCTAGTTCATCTTTTATAATACTAGACAGACCCCTTTTAAAAATAGGCAATTGTGGATAACTGTCCCAATTGGTATCTACCGCTAATCTCCTGAATTCAGTAGCATACTCAATAACAGAACGTTTAGCCTGGCGTAAAGACAACAAAGCTGATTCAGCGGTTGCACGACGATTAGGGTAATCAAACATTAATGCCATAGCGGCCAAGAAATCATCCAAGTTATTTAACCCCTTCATGACCGTGGGATTTTCCGTTTTTCCGTATTCGTTTTTCACTCCCCTCCTTCCCAGAGCCATAACTTTTTTATTTTTCCGTCAATTTGGCCATGTGAGGGCTTATTTTTTGCGGGACGAGTTGTACTTTTGAACGACATCATTGGTTTTACCATGTCGTGTACTAGAAAAAGGGAAAAAAATTCCAAGTGCGGTGAAATTGCAAAAAAAGTGCAATCCCACACTTGTTTTTTGTTTGGCTTTTTTGCTAGGTTCACTAAATGCTAAAACTGACCTGCCATTGTGATTCTCCAGGTAATTACGAGTTCATAGACACCTAACATGACTAGGTTGTTTTTTACCTAAGTGGTGAAAAAAAATTCCAAACTTTGCAAAAAAATAAATAAATAAAATTGCGCCATTTTCCGATACCCGTAGCGTCTCCATTTTTCGTGATCTGGGGTCGGGTGAGGGCTTATTTTTTGCGTGCCGAGCTGGCATTTTTAATGATAGCATTTTGGTGCAGATACATTCTTTTGATCGCCCGTTATTGCATTTTAATGCAATGTCGTGGCGACCAAAAAAACGTAAATCTGGCGTTTCGATTTTTTTTTTCATTACGCCGTTTAGCGATCAGGTTAATGCTTTTTTTTTATTGATAGATCGGGCGATTCTGAACGCGGCGATACCAAATATGTGTAGGTTGGGTTTTTTTTTTATTGATTTATTTTGATTGGGGCGAAAGGGGGGTGATTTAAACTTTTATATTTTTTTTATTTTTTTCACATTTTTTTTTACTTTTTTTTTTAACTTTTACCATGCTTCTATAGCCTCCATGGGAGGCTAGAAGCAGGCACAGCCCGATCGGCTCTGCTACATAACAGCGATCATCAGATCGCTGTTATGTAGCTAAAATGCAGGTGTGCTGTGAGCGCCGACCACAGGGGGGCGCTCACAGCCACCGGCGATCAGTAACCATAGAGGTCTCCAGGACCTCTATGGTTACCTTCCTGACGCATCGCCGACCCCCGATCATGTGACGGGGGTCGGCGATGCGCTCATATCCGGCCGCACGGCCGGATGCGGTAGTTAAATGCCGCTGTCTGAGTTTGACAGCGGCATTTAACTAGTTAATAGCGGCAGGTGATCGCGATTTCACCCGCCGCTATTGCGCGCACATGTCAGCTGTAAAAAACAGCTGACATGTCGCGACTTTGATGTGCGCTCACCGCCGGAGTGCACATCAAAGCGGGGGTCCCGACATGTGACGTACTATCCCGTCACATGTCGGGAAGGGGTTAACCGTGGGTCACGAGACTCAATCATCGGATTCACCCAGGCGAGCGCTTGTGAGGTCAGTAGCATTATTACACACAATACTTTGGATCTATCAGTAGGAAAATGGTCAGCATGCACATCAAAATATAGCATACATTGATTCACAAAGCCACGAAATTTGTCGCGATCACCATTAAATCTGAATGGGGGCAACTTAGGTGGGCTAGCTGGTGGCGGTTGCCCAGAGGGTAAAGTCACTTGTGCAGCTATTTGTGTGCTTATGTCCTGAAAAGCCCATCCATACTGGGACTCTATGCCAGCAAGTTTGTTTTCCTGGGCTGCCATGCGGTTGCTTAAGTCCTGCAAAGTTTGTCCAAACACATGTTGATTGTGTTCAAAGCTTCCAAACTTCTTTTGCAGACCTTCCACATCTTTCTGCAGTGATCTAATTATGGAAAACACCTGCTCTAGTCTGCTCTCTGCAGTCATTGTTCGAGCAGTCTCCTTTTTTTATGGCTAGAGTATCCTGTAATAATTATAGGGGATAACTCAGGAGACTCTTTGCGTGGAACAAGACAACTACAGGACACAGTTTTATAAGTGGTAAAGTCTATATTATCACACGGTGATTCAAACAGGTGCAGAGAGAAACTCAAGTCCACAACACTTGGTGTAAATATTAAACGCAGCTTAGCAGTCTATAGGAAACTTCAGAGGAAAATGCAATTAAGCAGAAAGTCTATGAAGCACAGTTATTCTTGAGGAAACTTGACACGAATAAATCCTTGTCTTAGTCCAAACACAGATAGATAAGCTTATAAGGCAGTTCAAATCATATCTTAGCTCAACCAGGGAGGCCTGGTTAATAGTATCCGGTTTTTGCAGAGCAGAAACAGCTTACATGTCCAGCAAATGCAGATGGAAGTAAACACGAGCAGCAGATGAAGGAGGATTACTGGAAACTGGTGTATGCAGCAGGAACTCAGAGCAGAGTAGCAGGATCACTACACAGGTTCACAGGAGCAGGTATATAGCCAGGGAGTGATCAGAGGTCAGGAGCTGGATGCAAGGCAGAATACTCTAGCACAGACTAAAGGCTGGGGTGGAGTTTTATAGCAGGAAGACACAGTGCACATGAGACCAAAGACGCCATCTTGAAAAAGGGCAGTAATGCACAAAAGGTAAAAAATGTTCAGAGTCCTGACAGCTATTTTATTAGCTTAGGATAGACGGCAACTAACTCTAGACAACGTAATGCCATTTTCCACATCTGTCAGGAGACCTCTGGTTTGGTGGACAATTCCATGGAGCCTTCAGGTAGGGATTTGATGGATTCTCTCCCTTGGCATGGTGGCTACCACAGACACAAGTCAGTTAAGATGGGGCAGTCATCTGGAAGGAGAATTCCTCCAGTGAACATGGACTCTGGAAGTTCAAGCCAGATCCTCGAACTACAGAGAGCTGTGTATAATATGGAAAGTCTTAAGACAAAGCCAGCCTGTAGTCAGGAACAGACACATAAAGATTCTGTTGGACAATATGACATCGGTAGCCTTTCTACACCATCAGGAGGGTCCAAATCATCCCTTATTACAGAGTCTAGCGAAGAGGATTTTTCAGTGGGCAGAAGAGAGAAGTGTAGAGGGCAAAAATAATCCTAATAGTGCCCTTCTGGCCAACAAAGGAGCTGGTTTCCCCTATTGAGAAAATATATTTTTGGAGGATCCTATCCTGCTTCCCCGGAGAGAAGACCTCCTTTTTCAGTGCCCAGTTCTTCATCAGAATGTAGACAGGTTTCACCTTTCAGCGTGGATCCTGAAAGGCAGGTGCTAAGATCCAGAGGGTTGTATGATGCATTTATATCTACTATACAGGCAAGTAGGAAGAAGTAACATCAGCTACCGTATTTTTCGGACTATAAAACGCACTTTTTTCCTCCAAAAATGTGAAGGAAAATGGGGGGTGCGTATTATAGTCTGAATACCGGTTCCAGCTGTGGGCGGGAGGTGGGGGAGTGGCATAGGCGGAGCAGCGGGTCACAGAGGCAGGAGTCAGCTACTGCGGCTAACTCCTGTGCCTTCTGCTAAAGAGAAATGAATATTCACTGCATTCCATGCCCGTGAGTGTGGTGGGCAATGGATATTCATTTCTCTTTAATAGCATCTTGGTATGATTGGCCCCCAAACCCGGTCCTGGTATGCATGGCTCCATCAGAAAACATTAAAAAAAAACATTACACTTACCTTCCCGCCGCTCCCTCGCAGCATCTTGCTGCGATGATGCCAGCAGCTGATTTATGCATGTAAGCAGTGCATGGCAGGGATGTCATGCACTGCTTGCAAGCCGAAGGGTAGTTGCTGGAATACTCACTGCTCTGCACACCGGGACTGTGTGCGCAAAGAGCAGTGAGTATTCATTGCTCTTCAGTAGCGCGCACAGTGTCAGCCGGAGCCTTCTTGCAGTTGCCAGGTGGTGACGTGTGCTGCTACTTAAGAGAAATGAATATTCACCTCTCTGAGCGTGGAGAGTGCATTCCAAATTGACTGCATAGCCTTTATGAGTCTAGGTAGTCCTAGACTCATAAAGGCTATGCACTTTTGAGGGTTATATATCAAGGAAATGTACTCCAGACCACAGAATAGTCTGAGTGAGCAACATACAAGTAATAATGATATGTACAGAAATTGAGTAAAATTTCAGCACCATTTCTACATCTCTTGGCAGGAAAAATGCATCTGCAAAACCGTGTTTTTTTTGGTGCATTTTTGATTGAGTGAAGTTAATGGTAAAAAACGTGGGGCAAAAACGCACAATTGAATTGACATCCTGCAGATTATTTTCTGCACCAAATCTGCAAGTCAAAACTACTCAATGTGTGCATAACACTTTAGGTTTCTCATTCACTTAGCTGGAATCAGGTTTTGCTTCATGTTTTGTCACAAATCCGGTCCGAAAAAACACGACAAAAAAGCACCAAATCTGCAACAACTGGTGGGCCTCATTCAAATATTTTAAAAGTGTACTTGCTGTACTTCTACACTTATAAAGGCTTTGCACAAAGTACAAAGCCAGGAAAAAATTATAAGGACGAACGGTCATCTATAGACCCCTGAAAGCCAAGCAGGGAAATACAGTAATCCTCTTCAGGTGTCTGCTTCTTCTCCTTCCTCTTGAGGCTGAGGGGACTGCCTCCTCCTGCTTCCCGGAGCCCAATTCCCTGGTGCCTGGGCTGTAAGTGACCTGGCTTTAGGAAGTGCCGAGCCCCCGACATATGGAAATGGCAACAGCCCCCTGTGTCAACTGCACCATTGTCTGTTCATGCATAAAAAGGCAGGGAACCCCAAGGACAGTACGATCTCTCAGGGGTGGAAATAGCCTTGTCTTGATCTGCCTCAAAGAGCCTCTCCCTTTCCCATTCATTCCTCAAGAAGGGTTTATCATGCTCCCTTCCTTCTCGGATCACACCCACTGCATACCAGCAATGTTGCCCCTCCATTTTGAAGAATGTGACCCTAGTCCCAGCCGTAAGCACAGTGCAACCTTCTCTACTGCCCGATAGTTGAAACAAGATGTGATGACAGGTCACAAACTCTTCAATGGACTTCCTTCTTTGCTGATGCTTATAAGTAACTACCACCCTCCCCACACTCTCGGTACCTTACAGCTAGCGTGCCTGATAACATTTGTCCTGACATGGTCCTTACTTGCCTCCTTGTCTCTTCCGACCTGCCTAGGCCCCAAAGTTCACACACCAGTTCCTGAATCCTGGCTCTCCTGTCTGCCATCCGCAAAAACCTCAGGAGTAAAGGATGTAGCCTGGGTTCGGACTTTCGTGGTTCTGGGATATCGACTGTATCAGAACACAGGCTCCTGCCACCTCTGCTGTTGCGCCAGCTTTCTATGGCTCCAATATTACTCCGGTCACTCCCTAAGGAGTCTCACATGCTTCTGCCACCTTTGTCTCCCACTAAGCATGTATGGATCACTGATTGAATACAGTAAAAAAGGGACACTTTTTTAGAGTGTTATAAATCACGGAAATGTACCCCAGGCCACGTAATACTGAGAAATTAAACCCTACAAAAAATGTTAATTTTTTTTTCAGTTTTATATATCACAGGAAATGTATACCAGACCATGGAATAGTGTATGAATGAGAACTGTAATCCAGCTAAATTTTGTAATGCTTTTTTGTAGTGTTAGATAATTTTCCCTCTTTTTCCTTTTTTCTCTCTGTGGAGTCTGACATCCAGATGCTCTGTGTTTTTGGCCCTTGTCATGAAAGTTTGCCCTCAGACCCATTGTCCATAAAAGGTTCTGGCCATTATCTTTTTCGACATCTGCATCACAGAAATTACATATACATTTGGCCTTTACCCTAAGTACAAGCTCTAATATTTATAGCTATGGGAATTCATTTGGAAATTCTCCCTCTCTCCCTCTTATTTTTATTAATTTCTTTTATCTTTAGACATATATTTATACTTGAGTTATGGAACTTACTATTCAATATTCTATGGCATTTTCTCACCTACTAGAAGATAGCATGCAGGTGCAAGATGGAACGCAGATGCAGTTCACATGACCATTGAACAACACATGTGCAGACAATCAGTCAACCTGCAAATTGGGTTTCTGTCTGTGCATGCGCTGCCATCTGACATTACGCCGGAAGCTTTCCACCGCTTCTGGGAATTATCGGAACCAGAAGAGAGATCATGGGAGGGAAGTATAAATGGGCTACTCTTTCTAATGATTATTCATGGTGGACATCGATTCCCTGATGGATATGGAAGGACACTGTGCCCCTATTATGGTTGGACCCTTTTAAAGACTGAATAATGCTTCAAGCTAAGTATCTTTTCACCTCTTTTTATATCTGCTATTATTATATGTTAAGTATGCTCTCCTGATGAACCCATTGGATTGGAAACGCGTCAAGCTTTATGCATACTTGAATGCTATGTGCAGAAGATAACAATGAGCTTCATGCAGGGCCGGACTGACCATCGGGCAGTTCTGGCAAATGCCAGAAGGGCCGGTGGCAGTCGTGGGCCGCTCGCCAGCTCCGACTCACCCCCCCGCCAGCACCGCTGCATTCAACTATACCGGCATCTATGATGCCGGTACAGTTGAATACAATGATGGAGGAGAGAGCGTCTGCTGTAGCTCCCTCTCCCATCATTCCCCGCTCTGCCTGGCACTGACACTGCGGGTGCGCGATGACATCATATCATCGTGCACCTGCTGTGTGACCTGGCAGACTGCAGCTGCTGAGACCGGAGTCAGGGCAGCGCTGAGCACGAGGAGAGGTGTTTTTTGTTTTTTTTTAAATATATCAATGAGTGATAACTAGATTGTGGGGCTATTGGGGGGCTGCATTACATTCTATGGGGGCTGTGCTGTATTACATTCTATGGGGGCTGGCTGCATTACATTCTATGGGTGGCTGGCTGCATTACATTCTATGGGGGCTGTGCTGTATTACATTCTATGGGGGCTGGCTGCATTACATTCTATGGGGGCTGGCTGCATTACATTCTATGGGTGGCTGGCTGTATCACATTCTATGGGGGCTGGCTGCATTACATTCTATGGGTGGCTGGCTGCATTACATTCTATGGGGGCTGGCTGCATTACATTCTATGGGGGGCTGGCTGCATTACATTCTATGGGGGCTGGCTGCATTACATTCTATGGGGGCTGGCTGCATTACATTCTATGGGGGAGGGCTGTATTACATTCTATGGGGTGCTGTATTATATTCTATGGAGGGGCTACATTATATTCTATGGGGGGCTGCATTATGCTCTATGAGGGGGCTACCACATATTATATATGCAGGGGCTGCATTATACTATATGAGTGGGCTGCATTATATTCTCTGGGGGTTACATTATACTCAGGGGGCTACAATATATTCTGTGGGGTGGCATCATTATACTATATGTGGGCTGCATTATACTGTATTGAGGACTATGGGGAATACATTATACCATATTAAGAACTATGGGGTGCATTATACTATGGGAAGTGAATTGTACTACATAGATGACAATGGCGGGGCATTATACTATATGGAGCACTATGAGGAATGTATTATACTATTTGGAGGACTGAGGAATGTATTATACTATTTGGAGGACTGAGGAGTGTATTATACTATATGGAGGAATTGCAGTGTATTTTAATATATGGAGGTCTATGAGGAGTGTATTATACTATATGGAGGAGTGAATTATACTATATGGAGGACTGAGGAGTGTATTATACTATATGGAA
The DNA here is from genome assembly GCF_051348905.1 of Ranitomeya variabilis. NCBI lineage: Eukaryota > Metazoa > Chordata > Amphibia > Anura > Dendrobatidae > Ranitomeya > Ranitomeya variabilis. The sequence continues at coordinate 158,917,164 of NC_135239.1, read as the reverse complement.
GACTGAGGAGTGTATTATACTATATGGAGGACTGAGGAGTGTATTATACTATATGGAGGACTGAGGTGCACATTATAATATATGGAGGACTATGGGGTGTATTATACTAAACAAGCAAAATGCTGCCTATTCATCGAGTGATTGGATTGTTTATGTGGGAACAGAAATCCTTGTTATCAGCAGCACATCGCCGGTGTAAACTGTAGTTGTGCTGCTGATAACATGATACTGTATGGGGACAGATTGATCTAATTGTGATTGTTCTGTTCCCTTCATTCTTTCTCAGTTGGTGTAAAGAGGTCGGGAAACAAGCGAATGACTTCAGTATTGTCTTATCACACTCGTTTAGTGGCCTAAGATCAGCGCATGTAAACACAACAGAAATGCTTCGCAGGGAGACCAGGCAAGGATGATGACAGTTGTAGTTAGCACCCAATGCCTGGGAATAGCGCTAACTCTACTGCTTTTCCCAGCCCCAAAGCATTTAATTCTGGTATGTGTAATGATTTTGAGGGTTGATGTCAGCTGCGTAATGTCAGCTGCTATCAATCCCTGGTGTAAGTAATGGAGCGGTGTCTATCAGACACCCCCACTACTAGCCCAGACCTGGCAAGACCCAGCGACTCTGAAGAGCGGTGACGGTAGTAACAATACCGCTCTTCAGTCGCCGAGCTCAGCGCAAGACCCGGAATATCTGAAGAGCGGTGACGTTACTGATGTCACCGCTCTTCAGTGTCACCAGGTCTCGTGCTGCGCAGCGGAACCAAAAGTGGCTGTAGGCAAAGTTTATGGAGCATCAGAATGAGGTTCCATAGCCTTTGGTCGTCTCAATCCCTTCATTATCTACGAGATCCAGTTATGTAGGTAAAGTAGCGGCTTTTCTTTGTACTGCAACTAAAAGCAATAAATAGGACTGAGCTGTAATGCTGGATACAGCTGTGATTATATGTTATATAGTCGTGTTACTCTCCCCTCACTTCTTGTAACCTACAAGTGTACAAAGATATTATACAGTCACCATGTGACAAGTGGGCCTGTGTAACTTCAAATGCCAGGGCTGAATTTTAGCCCCAGTCCGGCCCTGGCTTCATGCATACTTGAATGTTATGTGCACAGCACAATAATAAGATGTTTATTTGACTATGTGACTGTATGGCTGTATATTTATGTGACTGAATCAATAGACTGTGAGCTTTATGCATATTTGAATGTTGTGTGCACAAGACAATAATAGGATGTCTAAGACTATATCAAAAGTCTCTTGATGTGGGTATATCAAATCAGGATAAGGTGCAATTATATGTATTTAGGGTTTGGAATTGGCAAATATTATTACAGTTGGGACAAGGTGCAATAATTATTTGTTGGAGTTATTTAAGTCCACTGGTTGCACACTGAGGTGCATTGACACCTGGAAATTTAAATGGATATATGTCTTGCCTTTGCTTGAGACGATTATTATTAAATGTCCCTCCTCTAACAAAGTACATAACCAAAATTATTATGTGAACAAACATTTTTGAATAAAGGTGCAGATGGCTAAATGGGATAGGATACAAATCACGCTGGGCCATTTATTGTGCTTATACTATTACTATCTCCTCCAGAGTGAATTGGAATTCTGAACATTTATCTGGCAATGCTTTTTTTTCTTGATCTAAAGGCCCCGTCTCACATAGCGAGATCGCTAGCGAGATCGCTGCTGAGTCACAAGTTTTGTGACGCAACAGCGACCTCCATAGCGATCTCGCTATGTGTGACACGTACCAGCGATCAGGCCCCTGCTGCGAGATCGCTGGTCGTGTCGGAATGGCCTGGACCTTTTTTTGGTCGTTGAGGCCCCGCTGACATCGCTGAATCGGTGTGTGTGACACCACCGATCCAGCGATGTCTTCACTGGTAACCATGGTAAACATCGGGTTACTAAGCGCAGGGCCGCGCTTAGTAACCCGATGTTTACCCTGGTTACCAGCGTAAATGTAAAAAAAAACAAACAGTACATACTCGCCTTCTGATGTCCGTCAGGTCCCTTGCCGTCTGCTTCCTGCTCTCACTGACTGCCGGCCGTACAGTGAGAAGTGAGAGCACAGCAGTGACGTCACCGCTGCGCTCTGCTCTCACTGTACGGCCGGATCTCAGTCAGAGCAGGAAGCGGACGGCAAGGGACCTGACGGACATCAGAAGGCGAGTATGTACTGTTTGTTTTTTTTGGTAACCAGGGTAAACATCGGGTTACTAAGCGCGGCCCTGCGCTTAGTAACCCGATGTTTACCCTGGTTACCCGGGTGCTGCAGGGGGACTTCGGCATCGTTGAAGACAGTTTCAACGATGCCGAAGTCGTTCCCCTGATCGTTGGTCGCTGGGGAGAGCTGTCTGTGTGACAGCTCCCCAGCGACCACACAGCGACTTACCAACGATCACGGCCAGGTCATATCGCTGGTCGTGATCGTTGGTAAATCGCTTAGTGAGACGGGGCCTTTAGGGTGATCTGTAGTGCCTCATTCAAATATTGTGAGCAAATTATAGTTGTGGTACTCCTACACTCCTAAAAGTTATGAAGACTGCAAAACCTTCCAAAAATTACAACAACTGGACGGCCTCATTAAAATATTAAGAAAGTGTACATCTGTAGAAGACCAATTTTGGTTTTCATTGCAAACCAACAAAATTTCACATAAATCAGGTTCTACAATATATATAACAATAGTCAATTTTGGGGCCAAAAATATTTTGTGAACTGTACCAGGCCAAGCAGTTTTTAAAAATCTTACCCCACCGTAGTTTTTAACAAAATACGTTAAACTGTATATATGAATCTTTGAATCCAAAAACATTTTGGGATGTTTTTTTTTTTTAGAGTTTTAACATACTAGCGAAATGTAACAAGAACCGCATCAGTGTATGGATGAATCCTTGAATTCATAAAAAGTTTTGGAAGTTTTCTTTTTGAGTTTAATATACCACTGAAATGTACACAATAACATGTAATACTCTATTGATGAACAATATAATACCAGAAAAAATGTGAACAATTTTTTGGGAGAGTTAGATACCACTGAAATACACCCCCAAATACTTAGGTAATACTCTATGGATGAGCAATATAATAGAAATACATTATTTAACAATTTTTTGGAGAGATAGATACCACCGAAATCTACCAAAGAACATGTAATACTCTATGGATAAGGAATATAATACCAAAACATTTTTGAACAATTTCCGCGTTAAAGTGTATGGATGACTAATTGTAATAATTATAGGGGATAACTCAGGAGACTCTTTGCGTGGAACAAGACAACTACAGGACACAGTTTTATAAGTGGTAAAGTCTATATTATCACACAGTGATTCAAACAGGTGCAGAGAGAAACTCAAGTCCACAACACTTGGTGTAAATATTAAACGCAGCTTAGCAGTCTATAGGAAACTTCAGAGGAAAATGCAATCACGCAGAAAGTCTATGAAGCACAATTATTCTTGAGGATACTTGACACGAATAAGTCCTTGCTTAGTCCAAAACACAGATAGATATGCTTATAAGGCAGTTCAAATAATATCTTAGCTCAACCAGGGAGGCCTGGTTAATAGTCTCAGGTTTTTGCAGAGCAGAAACAGCTTACATGTCCAGCAAATGCAGATGGAAGTAAACACGAGCAGCAGATGAAGGAGGATTACTGGAAACTGGTGTATGCAGCAGGAACTCAGAGCAGAGTAGCAGGATCACCACACGGGTTCACAGGAGCAGGTATATAGCCAGGGAGTAATCAGAGGTCAGGAGCTGGATGCAAGGCAGAATACTCTAGCACAGACTGAAGGCTGGGGTGGAGTTTTATAGCAGGAAGACACAGTGCACATGAGACCAAAGATGCCATCTTGGAAAAGGGCAGTAATGCACAAAAGGTAAAAAATGTTCAGAGTCCTGACATTACTCCCTCCTTAGAAGAGGCCTCAGGACGATCCTGGACCTGGTTTCTCAGGGAATCTCTGAAAAAAATGAGAAATCTTCTGTTGGGCATTGATGTTTTCCACAGTTTCCCAAGAGTCTTCCTCAGGGGGATATCCCTGCCATCTTATCAGATATTGGAGCCGATTCCTGTGAATCCTGGAATCAATAATTTCCTCCACCACAAATTGTTCTTGCCCATCAATCACCACAGGCTGCGGAGGTGGCACAACACGTCCCTAGAAGGTATTAGGAGATACAGGCTTTAGTAAAGATACATTAAAAACTGGGAGTACCTTCATAGTCATAGGCAGCTTCAGCCGCAGGCGGCCACAGAGCTCACAATACCGTTGATCTTGAAAGGGCCAATGAATTTCTGTCCAAGTTTTTGTGAAGGAACGTTTAACTTCAGATTCTTAGTTGCTAACCACACGGAATCTCCTACCTTGAACATGGGTGCAGGTTTACGGAATCTATCAGCCAATCTCTTATAACGTTCTTGAGCTGTGGTCAGGGATTCCTTCAGAACCTCCAGATTTTGTCTCATCGCAGTCAGCCTTTCCTCCACTGCCGGAACCGGAGAATTAATTGGAGACCTAGGTAAAATACACGGATGATAACCCAGATTGGCAAAGAAAGGTGTAAATTTAGTGGAGGCGCTCTGAGAATTATTATATGAAAATTTGGCTAATGGCAGCAACTCCAACCAATCATCCTGGAGATGGCTGACATAGCATCTTAGATATTGTTCCAGCGTCTGGTTGGTACGCTCAGTCTGACCATTTGTCTGGGGATGGTAAGCGGAAGAGAGACAGACATTAATATTGAGTGCATCAATATCAATATCCAGAATCTTGAAGTGAACTGTACTCCACAGTCAGAGATGATCTCATCTGGAACCCCATGCAACCGAAAGACATTCTGTATAACCAAGTTCACTGTATCTTTAGCTGAGGGGAGGCCGGTGCATGGAACAAAATGAGCAGCTTTAGTCAGGCGATCAACTACCACCATGATTGTATTCATGCCCCCCGATGTAGGCAGCTCCACAATAAAGTCCATTGATATAGACCCCCAAGGGCGGGACGGAACAGGTAATGGTTGTAGAAGACCCATAGGTGCCACATGAGGAGTCTTGTAACGGGCACATACCTCGCAAGAGAGAACATAGTCCTTGTTATCCTTCAGGCAAGTTGGCCACCAGAAGAATCGGCTCAGGAACTCTTGTGTCTTCTGTTCCCCCCTGTGACCAGCCAACTTGGAGTCATGTACCAACTTGAGGATCTGCAGACGGACGACCTCAGGGACGTAGATACGTCGATCTCTGAACCACATGCCACCCTTAAAGGGAACCTATCACCCCGTTTTTTAAAGATTAGATAAAAATAGTGTGAAATAGGGGCAGAGCTGGGCTTTACATTAGTGCCTTTTTGGTGCCTTTACACCCCCGTTAGGCTGCCGAAATACCTTTGTGAAGTGGCCGTTTTGTCCTGTCACTCAAGTTGGTCAGGTCGGATGGGCGTGGTCACAGCGCTGTTTCTCCCCCAGATCAGGCTCATCATTACGTTGGTGGCGTAGTGGTGTGCGCATGTCCAAGGTCCCGAATCCTGCACAGGGGTGTGAAAATAGCAGCGATGTCCGTTATTTCATTGGTGGTCGGTGGGCGCTTCCATCTTGCTTTGGCCGCGCGTGCGCAGAAGCGGCGCTCTGCTGGCCGCGGCTTCAGGAAAATGGCCGCGGGCATCCGCGCGTGCGCAGATGGCTATCGCGGCGGCCATTTTCGTGAAGCCGAGATGCGAACTCTGCTTCACGAAAATGGCCGCCGCGATAGCCATCTGCGCACACGCGGATGCCCGCGGCCATTTTCCTGAAGCCGCGGCCAGCAGAGCGCCGCTTCTGCGCACGCGCGGCCAAAGCAAGATGGCCGCGCCCACCGACCACCAATGAAATAACGGACATCGCTGCTATTTTCACACCCCTGTGCAGGATTCGGGACCTTGGACATGCGCACACCACTACGCCACCAACGTAATGATGAGCCTGATCTGGGGGAGAAACAGCGCTGTGAGCACGCCCATCCGACCTGACCAACTTGAGTGACAGGACAAAACGGCCACTTCACAAAGGTATTTCGGCAGCCTAACGGGGGTGTAAAGGCACCAAAAAGGCACTAATGTAAAGCCCAGCTCTGCCCCTATTTCACACTATTTTTATCTAATCTTTAAAAACCGGGGTGATAGGTTCCCTTTAAAGACAAGATTAATATCCACAGGTGGGTTGGCCAGAAATACATCACCGTCATAGGCCTCCCTGCACTCCTTCCACAAGTCCTGATCGTGGATAACTCCGATGAAATTGGCATCAGATAGAATGGTCTTGGACGGGGTTCCAGGTACGGAATCCGCAGCAAGGATTTGGGATAAAGCATCAGCCTTCCCATTACGAGAACCTGGACGGTACGAGATAACAAAGTTAAATTGATTTAAAAATAAGTTTCAACGAGCCTGACGAGGAGAAAGACATCTAGAGGATCTAAGGAACTCTAAATTGCGATGGTCAGTTAGCACTATGATCTGTTGTGCAGCTCCTTGCAGATGATGCCTCCATTCTTTGAAAGCCACAATAATAGCCAGCAATTCCTTGTCTCCCACGTCGTAATTCTTCTCTGCTGAGGTTAGTCTACGTGAAAAGAAAGCACAAGGATGCAGCAGACCCTTCTCTCCAGTTCTTTGGGAGAGAATAGCCCCCAAAGCATTATCAGAAGCGTCCACCTCCACAATGAAAGAAAGTGTCAGATCTGGGTGTATCAACAGCGGTGCTGATGTGAAACAGATCTTAAGCCGATCAAAAGCATCTTGAGCCTGTGGTGACCACTTAAAGGGCTTTTCCTTCTTTGTCAAGGAAGTAATGGGACGGACAACATCAGAAAAATTTCGAATGAAGCTTCTGTAGAAATTTGCAAAACCAATAAAACATTGGACCTCCTTAACGTTCTTGGGTACCGGCCAGTCAAGGATAGCCTGAATCTTACCAGATTCCATGTTCAGCCCCTGGGGAGAGATGATATAACCTAAGAACTGTATCTCAGAACGATGGAACTCACTTTCTTTGTGGCTTGATATACAGATGGTTCTCTTTCAGATGTCTTAAAACAGCTTTGACATGTTCTTCATGTTCCTGTAGAGTCAGAAAAGATTAGAATATCGTCCAAATAGATCACCACAAACTGGTCCAACAAATCTCTGAAAATGTCATTAGCAAGGTGTTGAAACGTTGCAGGGGTATTACAAAGCCCGAAGGGCATCACGAGATATTCAAAGTGTCCATACCGGAATGCTGTCTTCCACTCATCCCCTGGACGAATACGCACCAAATTATAAGCCCCACGAAGATCCAGTTTTGAACACCTTAGCATGGCGGACTCTTTCCAGTAATTCGGGAATCAGAGGCAAAGGGTAACGGTTTCGTACAGTTACCTTATTGAGTTCCCGATAGTCAACACAGGGTCTCAGGGTCCCATCCTTTTTTACAAAAAATATAGGTGCCCCTGCTGGTGAGGAAGAAGGACGTATGAAGCCTTTGGCCAGATTTTCATCAATATACTCCTTTAAGGCTTGAAGCTCAGGTGCCGCCAATGGGTATACGTTACCAAAAGAAATAGCTGCCCCAGGAAGCAGCTCAATGGGACAGTCATAATGCCTGTGTGGAGGAAGCTGATCTGCATTCTTCTTGTCACAGATGTCAGAGAATTCTTTATATGCTGGAGGTAAAGAAAATACCTGTACATGTGGTTCCGTAGCCGTGGACTCAGGGACAGCTTCTGTTAACGCTGAGTTGCTCCTTGTTGGAAAGATAATCTCCTTGGTCTCCCAGTTGATAATTGGTGTTATGATCCCAATGGCAGAGGATCTCTGATATTCCGGCAAGATAGCAAAAATATAAATACTGCTCTAGGGAGGTGGAAACTGGGCTAACCGCATACCTGATCCTGACACAAACAACTAAAAGTAGCCGGTGAACGTGCCTACATTGGTTCTAGACGTCTCGAGCCAGCCGGAGAACTGACTACCCCTAGAGGGAAAAAATAAGACCTCGCTCGCCTCCAGAGAAATTGAACCCCACAGATATAGAAAGCCCCCAACAAATAATAACGGTGAGGCAAGAGGAAAACACAAACGTAGAGATGAACTAGATTCAGCAAAGTGAGGCCCAATAGTCTAGATAGCAGAAAATAGATAGTGGACTATGCGGTTAGCAGAAAACCCTACAAAACATCCACGCTGAACATTCAAGAACCCCCACATCGACTGACGGTGTGGAGGGAGAATATCAGCCCCCTAGAGCTTCCAGCGAGTCAAAAATCAAATGTAAAGCAAGCTGGACAAAAACACTGAATAATGCAAACGATCCAAATTGTACAAAACAGACTTAGCTTTTCTTGCATGAGGCAGACTGAAAGGAATCCGGAGGAGACCAAATAGATCTGGATACAACGATGCCAGGCAAGAGACTGAGTCCAGAGGAGACTCAAATAGGAAACACCCGCTGCTTAACGACACAGCTGGAGCTCAGGCCTGCAACAAGACATACCTAACACAATACCGTTAGTGACCACCAGAGGGAGCCCAGAAACACAGTTCACAACAAATTGGGTTCTGAGAACGCAACCAAGGAATGCCTAAAATCACAGGAAAATGAGAAGAAATTAGCAAGAAAGTTGCTCCTGATGATTAGGCTCCAACAAAATATCAAGGGGTACGGTCTCCTGATCCACAGGCCCAGAGATTAAAGGTGACCCATCCACTGTTTCCATGGTAATTTGAGAAGCTCTTTGCTGAATTTCAATACCATGTTCCTTGGCAAATGCGATATCCATGAAATTGCCACCTGCACCCAAGTCAATCATAGCTGCACTGGAAATCCACTGTCCTGAACACAGGATCTTAATAGGGAGAGAAAAGTGAGAGTTCTTTTCCTTCAGCTCCTTGGGGGGTGAAGTCATAGAAAGTGAATGGAATACAGCGTTTAAAGGCAGGCTACATTCAGAGATGTCAGATTCATCATCACAGTTGTCATACTCCCCTATTGCTGCTAGCACCTTGTTAGGCCGTCTAGGACACTTAGGACAATTGATCAAGAAGTGGTCAGACTGGCCGCAGTAGAAACATAGACTTTCACGAAGGCGATGCTCCCGGCGCTCATTGATCTCGCGCCTCTGAACGGAATCAATTTGCATGGGCACCTCCTCCACCTCCCGAGAGGTTTTACCTCCAGGCTCTTTGGAAGGAAGGGAAAAGTTAGAAACACGGTTATATGCAGCAAATTTCTCCTGCCTACGCTCAGTAAGGCGAATGTCTATGAACACACAATGCTGTATAAATGTCTCTAGCTCTTATGGTGACTCAGAGCGGGCTAGTTCATCTTTTACAATACTAGACAGACCCCTTTTAAAAATAGGCAATTGTGCATAACTGTCCCAATTGGTATCTACCGCTAATCTCCTGAATTCAGTGGCATACTCAATAACAGAACGTTTAGCCTGGCGTTAAGACAACAAAGCAGATTCAGCGGTTGCACTGCGATTAGGGTAATCAAACATTAATGCCATAGCGGCCAAGAAATCATCCAAGTTATTTAACCGTGGGTCACGAGACTCAATCATCGGATTCACCCAGGCGAGCGCTCGTGAGGTCAGTAGCATTATTACACACAATACTTTGGATCTATCAGTAGGAAAACCGTCAGCATGCACATCAAAATATAGCATACATTGATTCACAAAGCAACGAAATTTGTCGCGATCACCATTAAATCTGAATGGGGGCAACTTAGGTGGGCTAGCTGGTGGCGGTTGCCCAGAGGGTAAAGTCACTTGTGCAGCTATTTGCGTGCTTATGTCCTGAAAAGCCCGTCCATACTGGGACTCTATGCCAGCAAGTTTGTTTTCCTGGGCTGCCATGCGGTTGCTTAAGTCCTGCAAAGTTTGTCCAAACACATGTTGATTGTGTTCAAAGCTTCCAAACTTCTTTTGCAGACCTTCCACATCTTTCTGCAGTGATCTAATTATGGAAAACACCTGCTCTAATCTGCTTTCTGCAGTCATTGTTCCAGCAGTCTCCTTTTTTTTATGGCTAGAGTATCCTGTAATAATTATAGGGGATAACTCAGGAGACTCTTTGCGTGGAACAAGACAACTACAGGACACAGTTTTATAAGTGGTAAAGTTTATATTATCACACGGTGATTCAAACAGGTGCAGAGAGAAACTCAAGTCCACAACACTTGGTGTAAATATTAAACGCAGCTTAGCAGTCTATAGGAAACTTCAGAGGAAAATGCAATCAAGCAGAAAGTCTATAAAGCACAGTTATTCTTGAGGATACTTGACACGAATAAATCCTTGTCTTAGTCCAAATACAGATAGATAAGCTTATAAGGCAGTTCAAATCCTATCTTAGCTCATCCAGGGAGGCCTGGTTAATAGTCTCAGGTTTTTGCAGAGCAGAAACAGCTTACATGTCCTGCAAATGCAGATCATGTTTCCCATGATTCTGGCCCAAAACATGACTCCTCCACCTCCTCGCTGACGTTGCAGCCTTGTTGGGACATGGTGGCCATCCACTACTCCATCCATCTGGACCATCCAGGGTTGCTCAACACTTATCAGTAAACAAGACTGTTTGGAAATTAGTCTTCATGTATGTGTGGGCCCAATACAACCATTTCTGCTTGTGAACACTGTTTAAGGGTGGCCGAATAGTAGGTTTATGCACCACAGCAAGCCTTTGAAGGAGCCTACACCTTGAGGTTCGAGGGACTCCAGAGGCACCAGCAGCTTCAAATATGTTTGCTGCTTTGTAATGGCTTTTTAGCAGCTGCTCTCTTAATCCGATGAACTTGCCTGGCAGAAATCTTCATCATTATGCCTTTATCAGCCAAACACATTTGTGCTCAGATACAGTCACAAATCTCTTAACAGTACGATGATCACGCTTATGTTTTTGGAAAATTTCTAATGTTTTCATCCCTTCACCAAGGCAGTGCACTATTTGATGCTTTTCAGCAGCAGAGAGATCCTTTTTCTTTCCCATGTTACTTGAAAACTGTGACCTGCTTAATAATGTGGAACATCATTTTTAAGTAGTTTTCCTTTAATTAGAATCACCTGGAAAACCAATTATCACATGTGTTTAAGATTGATTTCAGAGATCCATTGAGCCCTGAGACACAATACCATCCACGAGTTTATTTGAAAAACAAAACAATTAAATCTTTATGACACTTAAATACAATTTGCATAATAATTTGGAACACAGTGTAATGCTGCACAAAGGTTAATAATGGCCCCATAAAATACTCTATATTAAAATTTGCTCCATATAATGCTGCACAAAGGTTAATGATGGCCCCATAAGATGCTCCATAGAATACTATGCCCCATATACTGTTCCATAAAGGTTTATGGCCCCATAAGATGCTCCATAGCATAATATACCCCTTATGCTGCTCCATAAAGGTTGATGACCCCATAAGATGCTCCATAGAATAATATGCCCCATATGCTGCTCCATAAAGGTTGATGGCCCCATAAGATGCTCCATAAAATAATATGCACCATATGCTACTGCGATTAAAAAAAAGACATACCTCTCGTCGCTGGGGTAGGGGTACCGGTGTCTTGAGCAGGCGGGGACACCGGCGCGTTATAGGGGCCAGGTGCCGGGGTCGCCGCTGGCTCAGGCCCCCGACACTTGTGATATTCACCTGTCCCCGTTCCACCGCCGCGCGCCGCTGTGTCTTCCGGCACTCTACAGTGACTGTTCAGGCACAAGGCATGCACTAAACACGTCATCGCGCCCTCTTACCTGAACATCACAGCCAGAGGACATGGATACAGAGCCCGGCGGTGGAACGGGGACAGGTGAATATCGCATGGCTCGCCCTCCCAGTCATGCTCACCCCCTCCTGGTGCGGTCTCTGCAAGTCCCTGCTTCTCCGATGGTCTCCGGCGCGGAAAAAAACGCAGCATGTGCACATCAATTGCGGAATGCATTAGAAAGTAATGGGATGCTGTTTATAAGCGTTTTTTAAGCATTTCCGCAGCGGAAAATCGCTTAAAAAACGCTTAAAAAACTCAACATGGGCACATAGCCTAAATGAACCATTCCAGTGATCTGCATGTGGGTTAGAAATTGTGCTTTTTACTTTCTGTTTATTCTCCTTTTGGTGTAATTTCTGTTGTTCTGCTTTCCATATAGCACAGTCTTTCTTTAATGTCCCTGTTTCTTACATCTAAAACATTCTCTTGTCTCTGTATTATGGGGCTTCTTGTCTGTTGCTTTAAGAGCATTTTCACTATCCCTCTCAGTGGAATCGTTTGTTTGCTCTTTCCTTCTATGATATTCATCTATAAGTCTGGACTTTTCAAACTCTACATTTTGCACTTTATGCAGTTAATAGCCCTCTGTGTCTGTACTGCTACATACTTAGGCAGTTAACTGGTTCATGCTGCTTTACATGAACACCCGAGCCTTACACTATGGCTGGTCCAAATAACTAAAGCAATTGTTACCATCCTCCTCTCGTGTCTCCCCTTTTCCTCATGGTTTGTAAGCTTGCGAGCAGGGCCCTCATTCCTCCTGGTATCTGTTTTGAACTGTGATTTCTGTTATGCTGTAATGTCTATTGTCTGTACAAGTCCCCTGTATAATTTGTAAAGCGCTGCAGAATATGTTGGCGCTATATAAATAAAATTATTATTATTACTATTAGTGTCTGCTTCAGGTCTTGTCTCTAGTGCATTTATCAGAGCAGTGTATGAATCTGGTAAACTGCACAATAATGTTGCTGCTATATGGCTTTCCTTAATGTCTTCACTGACTGATCTCAGCTATGTTACCACCTCAATCATGGAGTTTATATGCTACTGCATGTCTTTCCTTGCACTTAATCTCATCTTGTAAAGTTTTCTTAGCAGGAATAGTTTGTGATTTAAGATGGATCTTTCATGTAGCTTTCCCAATGCTTCCCACATTCCCTTTGCTGTATTCTCATTCCTTATGTGGATTAACTGATCATCCTCCACTAATAAGCTGATATTATTTCTTGCTTGTCTGTTTTTCTTATCCCATGTCTGATTATTATCATTGGGTCTGTCTGTAGTGATTACCTCCCATAAATCATCTGTAGACAATAACATCTCCACTTTGAACTTCCATAACTGATAGTTCTCATTGTTCAGCTTAGCTACTGTGAGTGGCGGTGGGGTCCTTCCGGGTCCTACAGGGAAGGTGGCTTGCGAGCACCTGCTTTCGCCGGCATGCCTCCTTCCCTGCCTGTCAGATCGTGATCTGATACTATGCAGTGGAAAGTGTCACCTCAGCGATCTGACATTATATAGTAATGTCCCATACTGGGACAATGTAAAAAAGTTTAAAAAAAAATCAGAATGTGTAAAAATATTTTTTTTAAATATCCCTAAATAAAGAAAAAATAAATAAATATTTTTCCAATAAATACATTTATTTATGTAAATAAAATGACAATAAAAGTACACATATTTGGTATTACCACGTCCGTAATGACCCGCTCTATAAAACTGTCCCACTAGTTAACCCCTTCAGTGAATACAGTAAAAAAATAATAAAAAACAAGGCAAAAAATAATGCTTTATCATCATACCGCCGAACAAAAAGTGCAATAAAATGCGATCAAAAAGACAGATATAAATAAACATGGTACCACTGAAAACGTCATCTTGTCCGGCATAAAAACAAGCCAACATACAGCTCCATAAGCAGAAAAATAAAAAAGTTATAGCTCTCAGAATAAAGCAATGCAAAAATAATTATTTTTTCTTTAAAATATTTTTTATTGTGTAAAAGCATCAAAACATAAAAAAACAATATAAATGAGGTATTACTGTAATCGTACTGACCTGAAGAATAAAGCTGCCTTGCCAATTTTGCCACACGCGGAACGGTATAAAAAAAAAACTAAAAGCAATTCCTGAATTGCTGTTTTTTGTTCATTCTGTCTCCCAAAAATCAGAATAAAAAGCGATCAAAAAATATCATGTGTCACAAAATGGTACCAGTAAAATCGCCAGCTCGTCACGCAAAAAACAAGTCCTCACATGACTCTGTCGGTCGAAATATAAAAATATTATAGCTCTCAAAACATGATGATGCAAAAACTAGTTTTCGCGATAAAAAGTGTCTTTTAGTGTATGACAGCAGCCAAACATAAAAACCCGATATAAATCTGGTCTTGCTGTAATCGCACAGATCTGAAGAATAAAGTTGCCTAATCACTTCTACCACACGAGGAACGGCGGAAAAAAAATAAAACCAATTCTTCACATGTTGTTGATTTCTTAATTCTCTCTCCCAAAGATCGCAGTAAGGATCAACACACATTTATCCTGTGCTCTACGCTGAGCGCTTACACTGGGGTTTCCGTGTAAATCTCTGAAATACGTAATTCAGACAGGACCCACCCGGCGGAAGATTCCCTATAATGAGGCAGATGGAGGCACTGTGGACCTGTCTGGCCTGTGATCTGGCAGTGTTAGGATTGCATAAAGGTGCCATCGGCCACAGTTTTGTGCACTTCTGAAAAGGACACTGCTGAACAGAGGCCAGACGGAGTCCAGAGTAACTCTGCTGCCTCATTATAGTGAATGGATCCATTAGGGGTTTCATCTGACATGTCACTGGGAGATTTAGATGGAAACCCCAAAGTAAGTGGTCAGCGTAGAGGGCTGGATAAACGTGATCCCAAACGTTATGTAAAATGTTCCCAATAAAAGCTTCAACTCAATCCACAAAAAAGGCAAGTCCCCACTCAGGTCTGTCATCTGTTAACGGAAATATAGGGGGCTTCCACGTTACTGGTAGCACAAAGGCTCTGGAAAAGCGAAATGACTCCTCGCCCACCAAAAGAAATTCAGCAAATTCTCCGCTCCCAAATCCAAATGCCCCCCTCCTTTCTGAGCCCAGTGTGCCTAAACCACATTTCGCGCCCACATGTTTGGCATTTCTGTAGTAATGAGAGCCCGCCTAACTTACGGGTGCGTGTCTCCAGAAGCATGAGCTGGGCATAATGTACTGGTGACTGTAACATACTGGTCACTACAGCGTACTGGTCATTACATCGGCAGTTTGCAGTTTTCACTCAGCAACATCCATTGCTGTCTGTTTCTGGAAAACACCCATGGAGTCAAAATCGTCACTACATCTGTAGAAAAATTCCCAAAATGAGGTCGCTTGAGGGGGAATTCTGCTTTTCTAGCACTTAGGGGCTGTTTTGTCGAATCCGCAAACTAGTCTAGGAAAATCTGCGCTCCAGGAGGCAAATAGTGTTCCGTCCCTCCCGAGTCACTCCGTATGGCTAAGTAGTACTGCACAGCCACATATGGGGTATTTCTACATTAAGGAGAAATTGTGGGACAAATTCTGTTGCCATTTTTACCCATTTCCCAGTGTGAAAATGTGAAACTTGGGGCTAACACACAATCTTGGTGTTTAAACTGTAAATTATTTTTTCTTCACTGCCCAATGGTATAAAAGTTTGTGACACACCTGTGGTGTCAATATAATCACTGCACCCCTAGATGAATTCATTGAGAGGTTCAATTGGTAAAATGGGGTCCCTTATAGGGGATTCTGCTGTTCTGGTGTTCTGGCACCTCAGGGGCTCTGCCAATGTGACATGGTACCCTCAAACAAGTGCAGCAAAATCTGCACTGTAATATTGTGCTACTTCCTTTTTGAGCTTTGCACTGTGCCTCAAAAGTAGTTTTCGACCACATATGGGGTATCTGTGAACTAGGAGAAATTGCACAACAAACTTTGGGGTCCATTTTCCCCTTTTGCCCTTGAGAAAATACAAAATTTGTAGCTAAAAAAGATTTTTGTGGGAAAAATGCGATTTTTTTTTTCCACGGCTTAACGTTATAAACTTCTATGAAGCATCTGTGGGTTCAAGGTGCTCAATACACATCTAGATAAGTTCCATAAGGGGTCTACTTTCCAAAATGGGGTCACTTGTTGGGGGTTTCCACTGTTTAGGCACATCAGGAGCTCTCCAAACGCAATATGGCATTTGCTAATTATTCTAGCATATTTTACATTAAAAAAGTCAAATGGTGCTCCTTCCATTCCGAGCCCTGCCATGTGTTCAAACAGTTGTTTTCCTCCACATGTTGGGTATCTGCGCACTCAGGAGAAATTGCACAACACATTGTATGGAACAATTTCTCCTGGATTTATTTCCATGGCTTAATGTTATAAACTTCTGTGAAACACCTGGGGGTTCAAGGTGCTCAATACACATCTAGGTAAGTTCCCTAAGGGGTCTAGTTTCCAAAAGGGTATCACTTGTTGGGGGTTTCCACTGTTTAGGCACATCAGGGGCTCTCCAAACATGACATGGTGTCAGCCAATTATGCCAGCAAAATTTACATTCAAAAAGTGAAAAGGCGCTCCTTCCATTCCGAGCCCTGCTGTGCGCCCAAACAGTAGATTTTTCCCACAGATGGGGTATCGGCATGCTCAGGAGAAATTGCACAACAAAACGTATGGTCCATTTTCTCCTGTTATCCTTGAGAAAGTAAAAAAAATTAGGTCTGAAGGAAATTTTGTGAGTGAAAAGTAAATGTTTATTTTTTTCTTCCACATTCTAAACATTCCTGTGAAGCACCTGAAGGGCTAATAAACTTCTTTAATATGGTTTTGAGCACCTTGAGGGGTGCAGTTTTTAGAATGTTGTCATTTTGGGGTATTTTCTGTCATATAGGCCCCTCACCGTCACTTCAAATGCGATGTGGTCCCCAAAAAAATGGTTTTGTAAATTTTGTTGTAAAAATTAGAAATCGCAGGTCAACTTTAAACCCTTATAACTTCCTAACAAAAAAAATATCTTTCCAAAATTGTACTGATGTAAAGTAGACATGTAGGAAATGTTATTCTTTAACTATTTTGTGCGATATGACTCTCTGATTTAAGGGCATAAAAATTAAAAGTTTGAAAATTGTGAAATTTTTGCCAAATTTCCTTTTTTTTCCAGAAATAAATGCAAGTCATATCAAAGAAATGTTACCACTATCATAAAGTACAATATCTCATGAGAAAACATTCTTAGAATCACTGGGATCTGTTGAAGCGTTCCAGAGTTATGAGCTCATAATGTAACAGTGGTCAGAATTGTAAAAATTGGCCTGGTCAGGAAGGTGAAAACAGGCTTCGGGGTGAAGAAGATAAAAGCATTACAGGTGTTTTTCCCTTATCCAACTTTTTTACAAATTCGCTATGGCCATATTAAAAATAAAATCATCATTACCCTCCCAAGGTCCAGCTCTGCATATCTGCCTCTGCTCCCATGATTGGGTAGACAGCAGTAATATTAACCAATGTAGCCTTCACAAGAAGCTGAGCCATGGGATTGTCTGCAGTGCTGCTGCCATAACATCACTGCTGCAGCCAATCCCATGGCTCAGTTTTTTGTGAAAGCTACGATAGTGTGACGCCCCAGGGTCCTGGTTGTCACAGTGACATAGCTTTCCTCACGGGGAGAGTGATGTTATGTTTGTAAGCGATGAAGGAGATCTTTTATCAGGTAACCACAATGCATACATGTTCACACTCCAGGCCAGAAGGGGGAGCTCTAAGCCTGTTTAAGGTGAACTCCCCTATAACTACATCCTGATCTGGAGGGAAAGGGTCAGAGTGAGAGACACAGAAGAGAGCAGACCGACAGAGTGTCAGAAGGGGCCTGTAGTCTGAAGTACTACAGCTCCTGGAGGAAGAGACATACAGAAAGCCGAACATTCAGTGAGTGTGCAGGAGAGCGAAGCACAGGAGAGTGACATCAGGGGAGACCAGCTGCAAATTAACTATCTCCTTCTGAAGCGCAGATAACCGGTAGCCGGAACACCGAGGTTCCAAGGACTCTACGACTTACAGCAGAAACTGGCAGGACAGCTGAACTGCAAGTTATCTGTCCCCACACACACCTGAAGCACGGTGACACCTATAGAGCCAGGGCGTGCTAGAGTCCCTATAAACAGGCTCAAGTCACCAGTCATACGGGTTATGTCCTATCCTATATGGGGGACAGAGAGAGAACATCCGTGAGGACCTTAGATGAAGCCATAAGCAGTAAGGGACTACAACATCACCGCGCTAGAGGAAGACTTTTAACTCCTCCTGGTAAAGGGGACTCTGGATTCGCTTCCAAGCCGGCCGGACCCTGCCTGCCCTGTGATCTGGTGCTCTGGACTGTGGCTGCCTGAAGTCTTCAGTAAATAAGGTAAAGAGACTGCAAACCTGTGCCTCGTTCTTCACTGCACTTCTCACCATCTTCCATCTACACACCGGGAGCCCTGGGGATATAATCACCTGTGGGAAGTTATACCATCTAGCTGCCATAACATCACCCCAGAGGACCCCTTAACCTCTTCACGACACGCCCCGTACTAGTACGGCGCATGTCGTGTCTCCCCATTTGATGTGGGCTCTGGCGCTGAGCCCACATCAAAGTCGCGACATGTCAGCTGTTATGTACAGCTGACATGTGCACGCAATAGCGGCAGGTGGAATCGTGATCCACCTGCCGCTATTAACCAGTTAAATGCCGCTGTGAAACGCTGACAGCGGCATTTAACTACCGCTTCCGGCCGCGTGGCCGGAAATGAGCGCATCGCCATCCCCGTCACATGATCGGGGGTCAGCAATGCGTCAGGATAGTAGCCATAAAGATCCTTGAGACCTCTATGGTTACTGATGCCTGCCTGCTGTGAGTGCCACCCTGTGGTCGGCGCTCATAGCAAGCCTGCAATTTAGCTACATAGCAGCTATGCAGCTGAGCCGATCGAGTGGTGCCAGCTTCTAGCCTCCCATGGAGGCTATTGAAACATGGCAAAAGTTAAAAAAAGTTTTAAAAAATATGAAAAAAATAAAAAAATATAAAAGTTTAAATCACCCCCCTTTCGCACCATCCAAAATAAAACAATTTAAAAAAAATCAAACACACACATATTTGGTATCACCGCATTCAGAATCGCCCGATCTATCAATAAAAAAGAGGATTAACCTGATCGCTAAACAGTGTAGCGAAAAAAAAATTGAAACGCCAGAATTACTTTTTTTGGTCGCCGCAACATTGCATTAAAATGCAATAACGGGCGATCAAAAGAACGTATCTGCACAAAAGTGGTATAATTAAAAACATCAGCTCGGCACGCAAAAAATAAGCCCTCACCTGACCCCAGATTACGAAAAATGGAGACGCTACGGGTATTGGAAAATGGCGCAATTTTTTTTTTTTAGCAAAGTTTTTTCACCACTTAGATAAAAAATAACCTAGACATGTTTGGTGTCTATGAACTCATAATGACCTGGAGAATCATAATGGCAGGTCAGTTTTAGCATTTAGTGAACCTAGCAAAAAAGCCAAACAAAAAACAAGTGTGGGATTGCACTTTTTTTGCAATTTCACCACACTTGGAATTTTTTTTCCCGTTTTCTAGTACAAGACATGGTAAAACCAATGGTGTCGTTCAAAAGTACAACTCGTCCGCAAAAAATAAGCTCTCACATGATCATATTGGTGGAAAAATAAAAAAAGTTATGGCTCTGGGAAGGAGGGGAGCGAAAAACTAAAATGCAAAAACGAAAAAGGGCTGCGGCGTGAAGGGGTTAAAGCAGCGTCGGTCCCCACTGACCGAATACCACAGGTGGCGTCACGAACATAAACTTTATTCCCTTTAAAGACCATTCCCTTTTACATGGGCGCCCAGGGCCACGGACCAGGTCGCCACCGTGACATCCCCCTGTGAACGCAGGACCCGGTACCAAGTACCCCAGGGCACTGGTGGGCAACTCATCAGCAAATACTCCTGCAGTCTAGCTGCGTTCACAGGAGTAGCGGCAGAAGCAGCATTGGACCTGTGGAGGGTGAGTAACACATGATTTTGTTGTTTTTTTTTAACTGAGCCACAATTTTGTAAAAAAAAAAAAGTTGAGCGGGGAAAAGCCATTTCACTATTTGCTTATCAATGACTGCTAGTTTATTTTGACGAGCTCTGACAATAAATCGCGCTTTTCTTAATGACAATTCTGTTCAAATAATTTTTATTAATCATTTGGAAATTTTTATGTTGCAAAACGTTTTGTAAATTCACGCAGGGTAAGATTGCGTATAAAGTATAGATTATAACATATTATAGCATATATAGTTTGACATGTATAGACATTGTAAGTTTGATTTCATGTATATAAAAACAGTACTTAATGACAATTCTAAACTACAGTTGTTTAGAGCTAAAAACAGTTGCACTGTTATTCATTTCAATGAGACTACGTGCAATGTTAATTACATAAAACAATAAAGCAGAAGAATGTGGCGCAGCCAGCAAAAATATTCACAACTTTGGTGCCCTTTTGTTTGACTGGAAACGTAAACACAGTATAGTATTGTCCAAGTCCTTTTCTGATACACCACTAGATGCCACCCAGAACTCAACAAATATCACAGTGTAGCCAAGCTTTAAAGGGTTGTCCAGGAATTTTTTTTAGTATGGGCCTAAAACTTTAGAGTCAGGTAGTTGCTAACAGAGGAACCTATCTGCCTGTTCAATCTGGCGCCGGTGCAGAGCGGTCACTAACCGCTCCTGCCGGTGATTTGGCTGCTGCACATCAATAAAGCAGCTTCTTCTTCAGGACTGCTCTGTTGATGGGCGTCTCTGCAGACTGACAGCTGGGTTCTGCAGGCAGCGGTGTGCCAACTGTTAATCAGCATGACATTGGCAGTCTTGCCCTGTCAACAGAGCGGAAGAGGAGCCTCTGCTCTGTCAATGTAATGTCAGTGGAAGCTGCTGAATAGCCGGCTTGAGCAGTCTGGGCCCACTCTGTGCCGGCGGAGATCGGCACCAAGCAGAGCAGGCAGGTAGTTAGCTACTACCTGCCTGTTATTTCAGCCCATTGTGAAAAAAATGAATAGTGCTAGATAACCACTTTAAAGTGAATGTGAATCCCTTTTGGCCCTAGAAAGTCAGACTTGAGGTGGTTTGGGCTGAATCATGCACGATCATGTCCAGGTGAGCACATACACTAGATACTTGCCACTGCACTCAGCCACATTCCTACTAGTGATGAATCGTTCGTGAACGATCCGAGACAAAGAGCCGGCTCCCTGCTGTGAACGATGGGAGCCGGCACCCCAGTGAGAGCCACTGAATTCTCTTAAAGGGAATCTGTCACCCCAAAATCAACGGTGAGCTAAGCCCACCGGCATCAGGGGCTTATCTACAGCAATCTGTAATGCATTCTGTAATGCTGTAGATAAGCCCCCGATGTATCCTAAAAGATGAGAAAAAGAGGTTAGATTATACTCTACCAGGGGCGGTCCCGCTGCTGGTTCGGTCCGGTGCATCCTATCTTCATCAGATGACGTCCTCTTCTGGTCTTCTTACTGCGGCTCCGGTGTACTTTGTCTGCCCTGTTGAGGGCAGAGCAAAGTACTGCAGTGCGCAGGTGTCGGGAAAGGTCAGAGAGGCCCAGCGCCTGTGCACCTGCAGTACTTTGCTCTGCCCTCAACAGGACAGACAAAGTACGCCTGCGCCGGAGCCTGAAGACAAGAAGAGGACGTCATCTGATGAAGATAGGAGGTGCCGGACCGGACCGCAGCGGGACCGCCCCTGGGTGAGTATAATATAACCTCTTTTTCTCATCTTTCAGGTAACATCGGAGGCTTATCTACAACATTACAGAATGCTGTAGATAAGCCTCTGATGCTGGTGGGCTTACCTCACCCTCGATTTTGGGGGTGACAGATTCCCTTTAATGGCTCTCAATGGGCGTATAATTCCCATGTTCGACAGATGTAACCCCGCCCTCCTGAAATAAACCCCGCACATTCATCAATTTAATTGGCTGCCTTACATGGACGTGGTGTCGACCACTGGTGGGCGCAGTTTCAGCCATATTGAAGTCACCTGCTTTAATCGGGATCCATTTAGGATCCAAAAAGAGCTGGCTCTTTTTGATGAGCGGAGCCATAAGAGCCGGACTGCCGATCCCCTTGCAGATGAAAAAAGTAAAATAAAATGCAAATTGCATATTTCATTTAACAGAACTAATATGAATTGAAAGTATTCCAGCATATTTGGCTCGGAATGGGAATGATCCAACAGAAAAAGAGCAAGGCTGCACTTTTACTACACTGCTGTATATTGAGAATGCTTGCTAATAAAGAGAGCGCTATCGCGTTTTCAGCCAAAAATGATTGTTGTACGGTAGTTCTTATTATATATTGTATAAAGATCGGAAGGAGGATCCATAACTCCTGACTCCGAGTCGCCCTTCCTTTGTCCCTCAGTCTATCAATTTTAATGAAGATTTTGTAATCTAGATTGTGATCCATGATTTTTATTGAACTGACGTTTGTTCAGTGCGCTCTAAGCATCATCGCCGCTCTCCCTATATACTAATGGCCGCACCAGTCAGTACAGAACAAATCTGCACAATTCAAAAGGCTTCATTTGAAACACACAAGATGTGTGGATTTGATGCTTATTTTCATGTGGTCTTACCCGGATTTCCCCCTCTACATATCACAGCGCTGGAGCGCCCGCCAGGGCCGTGGGGATGCTCGGTACCGGGCCGCTTATTAAAGGGGTGGTCACGGTGGCAGTGACCCGGTCAGTGGCCCTTGGCGTCCACCAAAAGGGGATGTGAATGGGGAATAAAGTTTATGAAAGTTATTTGTTCGTGACGCCACCTGTGGTATTCGGTCAGAGATGACTGACGCTGCTTAAAGGGGTCCTCTGGGGATGATGGTACTGCAGCAGGGATGGTATGACTTCCCACAGGTGAATGAAGCGTAGTCCCCAGGGCTCCCGGTGTAGTGGGCACAGATAGTAGTAGTAGATCTAGTAGATCTCCCGCACCCTGCTTGGTGTGCGCCGCTTAAAGGGAACCTGTCAGCTGAATTTGGCGGGACAGGTTTGCGGTCCGATGGGCGGTGTTTCTGGTGTTTGATTCACCCTTTCCTTACCCGCTGGCTGCATGCTGGCCGCAATATTTGATTGATGTTCATGCTGTGTCCTCCGTAGTACACGCCTGCGCAAGGCAATCTTGCCTTGCGCACGCGCAGTATGCTTTGCCCATCTGCGGGCAAAGCCGAAAAGCATTAGTGCGCATGCGCCGGTGCACTATGTCCCGGAAGTATTTTGCTGTGTTCCGGGACATAGTGCGCCGGCGCATGCGCACTAATGCATGCAGGCGTGTACTACAGAGGACAGGGCATGAACTTCAATCAAATATTGCGGCCAGCATGCAGCCAGCGGGTAAGGAAAGGGTGAATAAAAAACCCGAAAACCTCGCCCATATGACCGCAAACCTGTCCCACCAAATTCAGCTGACAGGTTCCCTTTAACAGTCTCAGCAACAACACCACGAGCAGCTTCTGGATTCTAGACACCAAAGGTCCCTCTTTACATTCTTCACCTTCTACTCTTGCACCAGAAACCAAGTAACCCCATGACTAAGACACGGGAGGGTCGAAACGTTGGGTTTGGAATCAGACTATATTACTTCACTGCTTGAGGCTTGTAATTTTATTTTTTAAATTATCTTTGGAATAAATTTTGTAAACACGCTTGCAAACTATCAAAGAGAGTGTGCGGTGAATCTCTACTACTACTTTTTGGGGCTATCATAGTCCATTCCACCTGCACCTCATATTTTAGACCAGAGTGCACACCATTTTCTCCTAAGGGTATCCACGTTCAGGAAACGCTGCGTGTTTGACGCTGTTTAGAGCCGGCGTGTCTTTTAAGAACGCAGCATGTCCTTACAGTGCTGAAACAACGCAAGGACAACGCAGGTGACCTGCCAGTGACCTCAGGTGCAGATTTGGTCAGGATTTTACCTGCGTAAAATCCTGACCAAATCCTGATGCAATCCTGAACGTGGACACATACCCTTATAGTGGGCACAGATGACAGATGGTGTAGTGCTGGAAAGAATTAGAGGACGCAAGGTTGCAGTCTCTTTACCTTTTACTGGTAGTAGGCTGCCGCAGTCCAGGGTACGGATCACAGGTGATGGTGCGATCCCACCAGCCCTAGCCAGGTGGGGTTGGAAGCCTTCCTTACTGCGCTGTGTTGTAGTCCCTTGCTACCTAAGGCTTCACACAAGTTCCTCACTTTCTCTCTGTCCTATTAATAGGACAGTATCCGTATGGCAGGCAACTGAAGCCTTTTTACAGGTGTCTCTATTTGTGGCGACTCCGGGCTCTGTATGCTGCTGTACCTTCGGATGTAATGGTGGACAGGCGACTTGAAATCTCCTGCCCGCCGGTTTCTGCTGTGGGGCATACAGTTACCCCCACAACCTTGGAATTCTGGCCTCAGATTCCTGCGCTTCAGCATGGAGGAAGCTCAGTCGCAGCTCCCCTCCAGCTATTCACTTCTCCTTTGCCCCTTCCTTCTTACACAATCTCCTACAGACTGCTCTGCATCTCTCTTCTCTTTCCAGGGGCTGCAGAACGTGTCTGCACGGCCCCAGCTTTCCACTCCTCTATCCTCTCTGACAGACTAACTCCTCCTCCAGCCAGAATATATATAGGGAAGCCACCCACAAACTGGATCAGAGCTCCCCCTTCTGGTCTGGAGTCAGAACAGTGTTGTATGTATGTGTTAGGCTACTTTCACACTACCGTCGTGCACTGCACATCGCAATGCGTCATTGTGGAGAAAAAACGCATCCTGCAAAGTTGCTCGCAGGATGCGTTTTTTCTCCATAGACTTTTATTAGCGACGCATTGCCACACGTCGCAACCGTCATGCGACGGTTACGTCGTGTTTTGGCGCACCGCCGGCTCAAAAAAAGTTACATGTAGCGTTTTTTTGTGCATCTAGTCCGCCATTTTCAACCGCGCATGCACGGCCGAAACTCCGCCCCCTCCTCCCCGGATCTTGCAATGGGGCAGCGGAAGCATCTTAAGACTGCTTCCGCTGCCCACGTCGAGCATTTTTTTCACAGTATGCATCGGTACGTCGGGCCGACGCAGCGCAACGGCCCCGTACCGACGCTAGTGTGAAAGCAGCCTTTTCTGTTAAAGGGATCTTTCCTCGCTTCCAGGCATGGCATCACCCTCCCAGTGAGGAAGGCAATACCACTGTGACAACCGAACTCCTGGGGGTATCACAGTGTGACTGAAAGTCCCAATGAAAACCCACAGCACAAATGGTCATGCTGCAGATTTAAAATCATACTGTATATCAATTTTAATATACCCAAATTGGGGAGAACCCCCCAAAATTCCTCTCTATTAAACCATAAAAGTTAATTATATAGAATAAAAGTTATTTTTTATGGTTTAATAGAGTGGGATTTGGGGGGGAGGGTTCTCCCCAATCTGGGTATATTATATTATATGTATCTATCCAAAACCTTTTAAGGTCCTTACTTTTTGGTTTAATTTATCAATTTTTCTCCATGTCAATGTTTTGCCCAGAGAAGATAAAATTTGACAAAAGAAACATATCAAATATTAAATGTATATGTTTCACACTTACCCAATTATTGCTGATACAAAGGGGTGTACCCAGAGGTGTAGCTAGGGGTTTTTCTGAGGGGGGTGAAATGTCTGAGTGGGCCCCTAAGGCCGGGGTCACACTTGCGAGTGCAATGCAAGAAACTCACGGGAGTCACTCGCATACATACCTGGCACTGCCGCCGTTACTCAGGACCGGAGCATTCAGCTGCATAGAAATACATGCAGCCGCATGATCCGATCCTGAGTGCCGGAAGCAGGGTATTGATGTGAGAGACTCACATGAGTTTCTCACATTGCACTCGCAAGTGTGACCCCGGCCTAACCAGGTAACCCTGATTATAACTGGGTGACGCACCCTAACAGTGGATGTAGGAGAACCTCAGCAGATGACTGCGCAGCGTTTTTTACCGCGCAGAAACGCTGCAGTTCCGCAAAGTGATTTACAGTACAATGTAAATCAATAGAAAAAAAAAATGCTGTGCTAATGGTGCAGAAAAATCTGCATGAAAAAGGAGCATGTCACTTCTTTTGTGCGGAACTGCAGCGTTTCTGAACCCTTCCATTATAGAAATTTGCAGAGGTAAAAAACGCATAAAATCCTCATAAAAATGCGTCAAATCTGCACCTGTTTTCTGCCAGGAGAGGTGGATTTTGTGCAGAAAATTCTGCACCCCAATCTGCAACGTGTGCACATAGCCTTACTGTGTGATTAACCCTTTAACAACTATAGGATTAGTAATGGATGTGTCTTATTGACACCTCTCCATTACTAAGCTGGCTTAATGTCACCTTATAAGAGGAAGGTGACATTAACCCCTCATTACTCCATTTGCCACAGCAAGTGGGAAGAACCTGGCAAAGCTCCAGAATTGGCGAATCTAATAGATGTGCCTTTTCTGGGCAGCTGCAGTTTTTAGGTTGGGGGAGCCCATAACCATGGCCCCTTACCAGCCTGAGAATAGCAGCCCGCACCTGCGAGTTTTGCTGGGTCAGTTTTCTCTTTCATGCATTCTCCCGCTCACCGGCCGAGCAGGGGAGAAGGGATGACAGTCGGCTTCAGCACCACATGCAGGAGAACAGTGCTTACTGTAGCGCTGCTTCCCCAGCGGCCGTCCGTGTGGTACTGATGCGGCACAGGGTTGCCACACGTGTGCCGCATGTAGGACACACACGGACATCTCCATTACCATGTTTACCGGTACCGGAAATATCAGGACGTGTGAAACCGGCCTAATAAAGAGCCGGCGTGTTGTAGCATGGCCACCAGTTTCAGGACCTCGTAATGACTTTTTGATTTGTGACAAATTAGAACATTTCCTTCTTTTGTTCCCATTTCTGATTTTTACCCCCATGGGAGTCTCCAGAGGTTTTCGCCTGATTCACTTTGTTTTTCTTAAGCTGCAGAATTTGGGGGGAACTTCCTTCAGTCCCCTGCTCTGCACGAACAGTAATCTGCCACATTTTTTACACCATTTTGCAAACACAATACATAAAGGAAATAGCTGAACTGGTGAAATGACATAAAAAGAGGTTTCAATTCTCCTCAAAGCTCATGAAGCCCAGCGTCAGTTTGCAGAATTTAGTGTAAAAAGCGATGACTACAAAATAGAAAAGTGACTAAAAAAAAGAGGAAACTGATGACTGCGAGCCACAGCAGGGAAGAAGGTGTCCGAATAGTGGAAACCCCCTCTAAGGGCTCATTTCCACTGGCGAGAGACAAATCGGTCCGTAATCTGGACCGAAAAAACGGATGTAACGTATGTGATTGTCATGCGAGTGCAATGCGATTTTTAATCGCATCATCCGTATGACTGTCCGATTTGTACGCACCAGTGTCCTTTGAAAAGCCGGCAAATCAGTGCTGTGTACAGTAAAATCACACTGACAGGTTAGAATAGAGTAGATATATACACATAGAATAGGTATATATACATATATATATATATATGTCAGTGAGACACCTATATATGTATATTTATATTTAATGCAGCGCAAGATAGCATTAAAGCCGCTAATTCAATTGCCGGCTTTTCATTTCTCCTTCCCATACCCGACAGGATATGAGACATGGTTTACATACAGTAAACCATCTCATATCCCCCTTTTTTTTGCATAGTTCACACTACTAATGTTAGTAGTGTGTATGTGCAAAATGTCGGCGCTGTAGCTATTAAATTTAAGGGTTAATTTGCGGAAAAAATTGGCGTGGGCTCCCGCGCAATTTTCTCCGCCAGAGTAGTAAAGCCAGTGACTGAGGGCAGATTATTATTATATTGACACCTCTCCATTATTAACCTGGCTTAATGTCACCTTACAATAGCAAGGTGGCATTAACCCTTCATTACCCCATATCCCACCGCTACACGGGAGTGGGAAGAGAGTGGCCAAGTGCCAGAATAGGCGCATCTTCCAGATGTGCCTTTTCTGGGGTGGCTGGGGGCAGATGTTTTTAGCCACGGGGGGGGGGGGGGGGCAATAACCATGGACCCTCTCCTGGCTATTAATATCTGCCCTCAGTCACTGGCTTTACCATTCTGGCGGAGAAAATTGCGCGGGAGCCCACACCAATTTTTTCCGCCATTTAACCCTTTATTTTAGCAGCTACAGCGCTGAAATTTTGCACATACACACTACTAACATTAGTAGTGTGGAATATGCAAAAGAAAAGGGGGATATGAGATGGTTTACTGTATGTAAACCATGTCTCATATCCTGTCGGGTTTGGGAAGGAGAAATGAGAGGCCGGCAATTGAATTACCGACTTTTCAATAACACCGCTGCGTATTTCTCGCAAGTTACACTGCTGGTCCATGTGTAATCCGTATTTTTCTCGCCCCCATAGACTTTCATTGGCGATACGCTGACAAACGCAGCATGCTGCGATTTTGTACGGCCGTAGAAAGCCGTATAATACTGAACCGTAATATACGGCTGATAGGACCAGACCCATTGAGAATAATTGTGCCGTTTATTTTGCGAGTTTTACGGACGTATTTTCTGCGCTCTTACGTCCGTAAAACTCGCCAGTTTGACGCCGGCCTACGGATGAGATGCAGTGAAGAATCCCCCGCATCTGCGTCATAGCTGCAGCAGAGTATCACCCGGTGGCGCAATGCCCGGTGGCGCAATGCCCGCCGTCAGGCTGCGCTCCGTGCCGCTCGCTCACTCAGTGACTCTCCGCGGAGGCGCGCGCCCGCACTTCCCGCCAACAAGAAGTGAGAACTCATCTCTCGCTCTCGTTTTCACAAGAACGCGCAGTGGGCGGAGCCTTATCGTGAAGCTAGGAAGGGGGAGGAGCGAATGGTCCAGAGGAGAAAGAGATGGAGGGCATGGACACCAGTGGGAGCTTTAAAGTGGGCGTGACCCGGCGCGGTCCCCCTGCTCAGTGACAGGCGGAGGGGGCGGGAATAACACGTTGACAGCGGGAAGGGGCGCGGACACGGCCGAGGTGACAGCGGCGCTCTGGGAGGAGGAGGAGTTGTTCGCTTGCTGCTGCTGGTAGTGTTGCCGGGGTCGCGCTGAACATGGAGCTGTCTGCAGTCGGGGAGCGGGTTTTTGCTGCCGAATCAATTATTAAACGGCGTATAAGGAAGGTGAGCGGCAGGGGAGACCCGGGGCGGACGTGCAGTGACGGGCTCGGCACTGGCTGCTGTCCGTGCCCGGAGCTCAGACCTGTGAAGCGGTGCGGTGTCGCGGCCGTGGGGCTCTCCTGCGGGGTGAGGACGCTATGCTCTGCCCGATGCCGGTGTGTGGCATCCAAGGGCTTATACGGTATTGGCCCGGTGCCAAAGAGCCGGCCTTCATAGTAACTATCGCCCCCTGCCGGCAGTGGCGCGCCTAGCCGGCTGCAGTGTGAGCAGCTGATGACTTGCACTTACATCTGTGGCCGCAGCCTGTCTGCAGGGGCCTCACTAGTAATATTATGTATGTATGATTCTCTATATTCACTATCCATGCTGTTCAGGCTACATAAGATCTGTGGCCGCAGCCTGTCTGCAGGGGCCTCACTAGTGATATTATGTATGTATGATTCTCTATATTCACTATCCATGCTGTTCAGACTACATAAGATCTGTGGCCGCAGCCTGTCTGCAGGGGCCTCACTAGTGATATTATGTATGTATGATTCTCTATAGTCACTATCCATGCTGTTCAGACTACATAAGATCTGTGGCCGCAGCCTGTCTGCAGGGGCCTCACTAGTGATATTATGTATGTATGATTCTCTATATTCACTATCCATGCTGTTCAGACTACATAAGATCTGTGGCCGCAGCCTGTCTGCAGGGGCCTCACTAGTGATATTATGTATGTATGATTCTCTATATTCACTATCCATGCTGTTCAGACTACATAAGATCTGTGGCCGCAGCCTGTCTGCAGGGGCCTCACTAGTGATATTATGTATGTATGATTCTCTATAGTCACTATCCATGCTGTTCAGACTACATAAGATCTGTGGCCGCAGCCTGTCTGCAGGGGCCTCACTAGTGATATTATGTATGTATGATTCTCTATATTCACTATCCATGCTGTTCAGACTACATAAGATCTGTGGCCGCAGCCTGTCTGCAGGGGCCTCACTAGTGATATTATGTATGTATGATTCTCTATAGTCACTATCCATGCTGTTCAGACTACATAAGATCTGTGGCCGCAGCCTGTCTGCAGGGGCCTCACTAGTAATATTATGTATGTATGATTCTCTATATTCACTATCCATGTTGTTCAGACTACATAAGATCTGTGGCCGCAGCCTGTCTGCAGGAACCTCACTAGTAATATTATGTATGTATGATTCTCTATATTCACTATCCATGCTGTTCAGACTACATAAGATCTGTGGCCGCAGCCTGTCTGCAGGGGCCTCACTAGTGATATTATGTATGTATGATTCTCTATAGTCACTATCCATGCTGTTCAGACTACATAAGATCTGTGGCTGCAGCCTGTCTGCAGGGGCCTCACTAGTAATATTATGTATGTATGATTCTCTATATTCACTATCCATGCTGTTCAGACTACATAAGATCTGTGGCCGCAGCCTGTCTGCAGGAACCTCACTAGTAATATTATGTATGTATGATTCTCTATAGTCACTATCCATGCTGTTCAGACTACATAAGATCTGTGGCCGCAGCCTGTCTGCAGGGGCCTCACTAGTAATATTATGTATGTATGATTCTCTATATTCACTATCCATGCTGTTCAGACTACATAAGATCTGTGGCCGCAGCCTGTCTGCAGGGGCCTCACTAGTAATATTATGTATGTATGATTCTCTATAGTCACTATCCATGCTGTTCAGACTACATAAGATCTGTGGCCGCAGCCTGTCTGCAGGGGCCTCACTAGTGATATTATGTATGTATGATTCTCTATAGTCACTATCCATGCTGTTCAGACTACATAAGATCTGTGGCCGCAGCCTGTCTGCAGGGGCCTCACTAGTGATATTATGTATGTATGATTCTCTATAGTCACTATCCATGCTGTTCAGACTACATAAGATCTGTGGCTGCAGCCTGTCTGCAGGGGCCTCACTAGTAATATTATGTATGTATGATTCTCTATATTCACTATCCATGCTGTTCAGACTACATAAGATCTGTGGCCGCAGCCTGTCTGCAGGGGCCTCACTAGTAATATTATGTATGTATGATTCTCTATATTCACTATCCATGCTGTTCAGACTACATAAGATCTGTGGCCGCAGCCTGTCTGCAGGGGCCTCACTAGTAATATTATGTATGTATGATTCTCTATAGTCACTATCCATGCTGTTCAGACTACATAAGATCTGTGGCCGCAGCCTGTCTGCAGGGGCCTCACTAGTGATATTATGTATGTATGATTTTCTATATTCACTATCCATGCTGTTCAGACTACATAAGATCTCTGGCCGCAGCCTGTCTGCAGGGGCCTCACTAGTAATATTATGTATGTATGATTCTCTATATTCACTATCCATGCTGTTCAGACTACATAAGATCTGTGGCCGCAGCCTTTCTGCAGGGGCCTCACTAGTAATATTATGTATGTATGATTCTCTATATTCACTATCCATGCTGTTCAGACTACATAAGATCTGTGGCCGCAGCCTGTCTGCAGGGGCCTCACTAGTAATATTATGTATGTATTATTCTCTATATTCACTATCCATGCTGTTCAGACTACATAAGATCTGTGGCCGCAGCCTGTCTGCAGGGGCCTCACTAGTAATATTATGTATGTATGATTCTCTATATTCACTATCCATGCTGTTCAGACTACATAAGATCTGTGGCCGCAGCCTGTCTGCAGGGGCCTCACTAGTAATATTATGTATGTATGATTCTCTATATTCACTATCCATGCTGTTCAGACTACATAAGATCTGTGGCCGCAGCCTGTCTGCAGGAGCCTCACTAGTAATATTATGTATGTATGATTCTCTATATTCACTATCCATGCTGTTCAGACTACATAAGATCTGTGGCCGCAGCCTGTCTGCAGGGGCCTCACTAGTAATATTATGTATGATTCTCTATATTCACTATCCATGCTGTTCAGACTACATAAGATCTGTGGCTGCAGCCTGTCTGCAGGGGCCTCACTAGTAATATTATGTATGTATGATTTTCTATATTCACTATCCATGCTGTTCAGACTACATAAGATCTGTGGCCGCAGCCTGTCTGCAGGGGCCTCACTAGTAATATTATGTATGTATGATTCTCTATATTCACTATCCATGCTGTTCAGACTACATAAGATCTGTGGCCGCAGCCTGTCTGCAGGAGCCTCACTAGTAATATTATGTATGTATGATTCTCTATATTCACTATCCATGCTGTTCAGACTACATAAGATCTGTGGCCGCAGCCTGTCTGCAGGGGCCTCACTAGTAATATTATGTATGTATGTATGATTCTCTATATTCACTATCCATGCTGTTCAGACTACATAAGATCTGTGGCCGCAGCCTGTCTGCAGGGGCCTCACTAGTAATATGTATGTATGATTCTCTATAGTCACTATCCATGCTGTTCAGACTACATAAGATCTGTGGCCGCAGCCTGTCTGCAGGGGCCTCACTAGTAATATTATGTATTATTCTCTATATTCACTATCCATGCTGTTCAGACTACATAAGATCTGTGGCCGCAGCCTGTCTGCAGGGGCCTCACTAGTAATATTATGTATGTATGATTCTCTATATTCACTATCCATGCTGTTCAGACTACATAAGATTTGTGGCCGCAGCCTGTCTGCAGGAGCCTCACTAGTAATATTATGTATGTATGATTCTCTATATTCACTATCCATGCTGTTCAGACTACATAAGATCTGTGGCCGCAGCCTGTCTGCAGGGGCCTCACTAGTAATGTTATGTATGTATGATTCTCTATATTCACTATCCATGCTGTTCAGACTACATAAGATCTGTGGCCGCAGCCTGTCTGCAGGGGCCTCACTAGTAATATTATGTATGTATGTATGATTCTCTATATTCACTATCCATGCTGTTCAGACTACATAAGATCTGTGGCTGCAGCCTGTCTGCAGGGGCCTCACTAGTAATATTATGTATGTATGATTCTCTATATTCACTATCCATACTGTTCAGACTACATAAGATTTGTGGCCGCAGCCTGTCTGCAGGGGCCTCACTAGTAATAGTACGTTAGTATTATTATCTATAGTTCAGCTTAGAATAAATAAAATCCATCTGGCTGCAGATCATTCTGCCTGATCTCATGAGCCCTCCTTGCACCACTCTGATGGCCGGCTTGTTCCCTGTGAGAAGGAAAGTTCCCGGTGACCTCTGCTGGAATCTTCTGCAGCACTTGGATTGTCGCTTTCTATTGTTCAGGGAACAATTGAAGTCAGAATCCTAAATTTACAGCACTTTCTGTGTGACTTCTTGCGCAGTGGAGCCCCCAGTGTTCGCAGGCCGCCCCTGTGATGGATGTGGGGTCCGACGTACCCGCCTTCTGTTGATTGAGGCCAGAAGTTTTGTTCCTGCAGTCAGTGATAATGTATACACACATCTGTTTGCAGCAGAATCCCCCTTTGTGCCCCCCGCTGGCCTCGTATGCCCCCGTTACATGAATCCTGAGCTGGGTGAGGCTGGAGATCGGGATCCGAGCTTGTGTATGGCGCTGATCACGGCTGTAGCGATACATTGTGCCTGGACGGGCTCCGTGTTTGCAGAGTTAAATGGGGACACACTACGTCACTTTTTGGCAGAGTCTCAACACTAAGTACTCTGTGCTGTCAGGTTTTTGTTTCCTCCCCCCTTTCTTCTTGTGAAATTTTAGCATTTACATGTTTGTTGTGTAAATCTTACCCCGGTAAGTCATAATCCTCATGTGTAAAGTCTCCATAAAGAGGGATTAGCCTTGCAGACTTCTCCCTGGCACAGTTACCTGGCATTGTTCACCTTGTGGCCTTCATATTCCCGGCAGCTATAACCCGTGTTGGGGTACCTGCACATTTTTCTACTGTAAAAACCAGTAATTGCGGGAAAAATGCTGAGCAACATCCATGTAAGGCCATGTTCACACACGTTGGTGTTTTACCTCAGTATTTGTAGCCAAAACCAGCAGAGGAACAATCAGAGGAAAAGTATAATAGAAACACGTCACCACTTCTGGATTTATCACCCACTCCTGGTTTTGGCTTACAAATACTGAGGTAAAATACTGACCAAATACTGACTGTGTGAACGTGGCCTTGAACTGCCTTCCCATGATGAGTTTTACGCTGTATATTTCCAAAAAAATGCAAGTAGCCTATTTTACTTAAAGGGCCACTGTCACCCCCTCCAGCCGTTATAAACTAAAAGAGCCACCTTGTGCAGCAGTAATGCTGCAGTCTAACAAGGTGGCTCTTTTAGTTTTTGATTCAGTTATTCCCTCAATAAAGCGTTTTAAAATTTGTACAAAATAACCTGTCCTTAGACCTGGAGGCGGTCCGAAGCTTCCTCTATGAATCTCCCAACGGCTGTCACTCTTCTCTTCTGGGGATGTGGTCGCCGCCCCCTTCGCGCTGTTTCTTCTTAAATCCGGCGCCTGCGCTGTGCGTGCCTGCCTGGGGCAGGCGCAGTCTTCATTGTCCGTCATAGGTCAGATCCAGGGTGCCTGACTGTGCCTGTGCGGGCAGGGCGGCAACCCTGTTGCTGAATCCCCGCCCCACACTGTGTTATTCATTATGCACAGTGCGGTGCTGGGGTTCCTGGGCATGCGCACTGCGCTGTTCAGACGCTCCCCCAGCTCAGACGCTCCCCCAGCTCAGACGCTCCCCCGCCTTCCAGCGTTGTTATTTGCAGCTGCTTCATTCCAAATGCTGGCAAGGAAACCTGTATATTACGGCAACGCTGGAAGGCGGGGGACCGGGGGAGCGTCTGAACAGCGCAGTGCGCATGCCCAGGAACCCCAGCCCCGCACTGTGCATAATGAATAACACAGTGCGGGGCGGGGATTCAGCAACAGGGTGGCCACACTGCCCGCACAGGCGCAGTCAGGCACCCTGGATCTGACCTATGACGGACAATGAAGACTGCGCCTGCCCCAGGCAGGCACGCACAGCGCAGGCGCCGGATTTAAGAAGAAACAGCGCGAAGGGGGCGGCGACCACATCCCCAGAAGAGAAGAGTGACGGCCGTTGGGAGATTCACCGAGGAAGCTTCGGACCGCCTCCACGTTTAAGGACAGGTTATTTTGTACAAATTTTAAAACGCTTTATTGAGGGAATAACTGAATCAAAAACTAAAAGAGCCACCTTGTTAGACTGCAGCATTCCTGCTGCACAAGGTGGCTCTTTTAGTTTATAACGGCTGGAGGGGGTGACAGTGGCCCTTTAATGGGTGCAGCAAGTCTGCACCATCAAAAGCTCGTGGTAAGAATGTTGCTACCTTCGCATCATGAGCTTTTATTGGGTTTTTGTTGTTTCAGATTTTCTGCACCTATAAGGCCACGTTCACACGTTCAGTATTTGAGTTTTTTACCTCAGTATTTGTAAGCCAATATAAGGAGTGGGTGATAAATGCAGAAGTGACGTGTTTGTATTACGGTATGTGTCCACCATTCGGAGTTGCTACAGGGTTGACGCTGCGTACTTGTGCAGCGTCAAACCCACTGTGGCCATATGTTACAGCATAGTGGATGGGATTTTAAGAAATCACTCGCGGACACTGACAAGCAGCGCATCTCTCCAGGCCGCAGCATGTTAATGGCTCTTGCGGAGACGCTAGTCTCCGCAAGAGAAACTTCCATAATAGAATGTATTGGACTCGGTGAATCTGCACGGTTCAGTGAACACATGTGGATTCACCTGCGTTCAATAGACGCCATCGCTTCTGACGCAGCGGACATGCTCTGCGTCCAAAGCGCTGCTAGTTCCGGATCATGGGCACCCGCCCTTATACTCTTCCTCTTACTGTTCCACTCCTGTTTTTTATTTACACTATACTGAGGCAAAAAACTGACCAAATACTCAACGTGTGCACATGGCCTTAAATATATTGAGCTACTTGCGTTTTTATTGCATTTTTTTACTTGCTTTTTTAAATGCTGCATTTTTTTGTATGTCATGCTTTAAATAAAACTGTTTTGTTTTTTTATATTTCCTCATATTTGGCTTTGGCAAAATGTATTACTAGTCATGTTCTGATTACATGTGTTTTGATGTGTTTCCACTAGGGCTGTGGAGTTGGTAAGCCAAACCACTGACTGACTCCTTAATTTTCCTGACTTCTGACTCCCGACCCCACAACCCCTGGTCACTAATGAGCATGTACATAAAATGCAGCACAGATTCATCTCCACTCCGACTCCACAGCACTGGTCACTACTGAGCATGTACATAAAATGCAGCACAGATTCATCTCCACTCCGTCTCCACAGCACCGGTCACTACTGAGCATGTACATAAAGTGCAGCACAGATTCATCTCACCTAAAAGCCCAGATCCTTAGATCAGGAACAGAACAGACATTTATAGGACATTTCAGAACTTTCCCAAATTATTATGGAAACATTTACAGCAGATCCTGCGTTGTACTACTGTACCCAATTTATTATATATCTTAGGAGTCTTGATTTGGTCCATGTTAGGCTACGTTCACATTTGCGGTCAGCGCCGCAGCGTCGGGCGCCGCAGCGGCGCCGCATGCGTCATGCGCCCCTATACTTAACATGGGGGCGCATGGACATGCGTTGTGCTGCGTTTTGCGCCGCATGGCCGCAAGCGTTGGACGCAAGAAACGCTTCAAGTTGCATTTTTTTTGCGTCCAACTTGCGGGCAAAAACGACGCATGCGGCGCAAAACGCAGCGTTTTAGCGTGCGTTTTGCCGCGTTTTTGTTTGCGTTGTGCGCTGCGGCGCCGACGCTGCGGCGCACAACGCAAATGTGAACGTAGCCTTATACCGACTCCACAACTCCTCAGCCCTGGCTTCTGCCATGGAAACACAGTAAAAGGGCATAAGGGTTTCTTACTTGCAGATTCTCTTCTTCTAATATTAGTCTGTGGGAAAAGTCTGCACATAAAACTCGGCGTACCCGCAAGAATACGGTATTTGACATGTTGCAGATTAAATTGAAACACGCAATCTACAATGAGTTAAAAAAGGCACAGGAAAAAAATTACAGCATGCACTAGTTACTTATGTTAGTCGCCTTATTCAAGTCTATGGGTGTGAGGAAAACTAAAATTGTTTTGCATATGGATCACCTGTGTTGTATCCAACATTCACAGATACATTGCAATCACCATACGGATAACATTTGAGATGAAAAAGTTTTTTTTTCTGGATGAAACTCTGAAAAAAAAAAATTATATATATATATATATATATATATATATATATATATATATATATATATATATATATATATATACGCACACACACACACACATATTATATATATATATATATATATATAATATATGTGTGTATGTATACTTATTACAGTTGTGCTCAAAAGTTTACATACTCTGGCTGAATTTTTGCTTTCTTGGCCCTCTTTTTCAGAGAATATGAATGATAACACCAAAACTTTTTTTCCACTCATTTATTGACAAACTACTGTGTTTTCTCTTTTTAAATCATAATCCCAACCCAAAACATCCAAATGACCTGATCAAAAGTTTACATACCCTAGTGATTTTTTCCTGATAACATGCACAGAAGTTGACACAAATGGGTTTGAATGGCTACTAAATGTAACATCCTCACCCGTGATCTGTTAGCTTGTAAACAGTGTGTGCATAAAAGTTGAGTGAGTTTCTGGGATCCAGACAGACTTTTGCATCTTTCATCCAGCCACTGACATTTCTGAATTGTGAGTCATGGGGAAAGCAAAAGAATTGTCAACAGATCTACGGGAAAAGGTAGTTGAACTGTATAAAACAGGAAAGGGATACAAACAGATAGCTAAGGAATTGATAATGCCAATCAGCAGCGTTCAAACTGTGATTAAGAAATGGAAAATCAGGGGCTCTGTACAAACAAAACCACAGTCAGGTAGACCAACAAAAATGGCATCCACAACTACCAGGAAAATGTTTCAGGCTGTAAAGAAAAACCCACAAATAACATCAGCTGAAATACAGGATTTTGTGAAAACTAGCAGTGTGGCGGTTTCAAGATGCACAATAAGGAGGCACTTGAACAAAAATGGGCTGCATGGTCGAGTCGCCAGAAGAAAGCTATTTCTGTGCAAATGCCACAAAATATCTCCCCTACAATACGCAAAACAGCACAGAGACAAGCCTCAAAACTTCTGGAACAACGTAATTTGGAGTGATGAGACCAAAATTGAACATTTGGCCACAACCATAAACATTACATTTGGAAAGAGGTCAACAAAGCCTATGATGAAAGGAACACCATTCCTACTGTAAAGCACGGAGGGGGATCGCTGATGTTTTGGGGATGTGTGAGCTACAAAGGCATAGGAAACTTGTTCAAAGTTGAAGGAAAGATGAATGCAGTATGTTATCAGCAAATACTGGAGGCAAATTTGCACTCATCAGCCCGGAAAATGCGTATGGGACGTACTTGGACGTTCCAACATTACAACGATTCAAAACACAAGGCCAAGTTGACCTGTCATGGGCTACAGCAGAACAAAGTGAAGGTTCTGGAGTGGCCATCTGTCTCCTGACCTCAATATCATTGAGCCACTCTGGGGAGATCTCAAGCGCGCAGTTCATGCTAGACAGCCCAGGAATTTACAGGAACTGGAGGCTTTTTGCTGAGAAGAGTGGGCAGCTTTACCATCCCAGAAAATAAAGAACCTCATCCACAACTACCACAAAATAATAATAATAATAATAATAATAATCTTTATTTATATAGCGCCAACATATTCCGCAGCGCTTTACAGTTTAACAGTTTCAAACACAACAGTCATAGGTAACAACGTTAACAATACAGTAATAAAGCAAAAATAAGACAAAATAAGATGACCCTGCTAGTGAGAGCTTACAATCTACAATGAAGTGGGGAGATACAAAGCACAGGTGTGTATTTACAATGGTGTATTTACAGTGAATACACAAGACTTCAAGCTGTGATTGATGTTAGAGGGGGCAATACACGGTATTAAGAAATGGGGTATGCGAACTTCTGATCAGGGTCATTTGGATGTTTTGGGTTGTCATTATGATTTAAAAATAGAAAACACAGTAGTTTGACAATAAATGGCTTCACCCAACCACTAACCATGAGTGGAGAAAACGTTTTGGTGTTATTCATATTCTCTGAAAAAGGCCAAGAACGCAAACATTTTGCTGGGGTATGTAAACATTTGAGCGCAACTGTATTTATATTTGTAGGAACTACCGTATATGTGATTGCTTTTTAATTTTTTTAATTTTTTTAATTCCTATAAGCCGTACATGAAAAATATATAGTATAGTCCCTTTTCAGTGCCAGTCACCCTACCTGTTCCCCTTCCTTCTACACTCAGATCAGTGTTCTGTTCCTCCTGTTATTTGAAACATTGGGTTAGAGTAGCCATTATTTATTTTTTCATGAACTGGTATACAACTTTGTAATAGATCTTCTCAGAGCTATCTGCTTCTTTCTCCTGGTGGACTGCCCATTCTCAATACACTCAGTTCACAGTAAAATGAGTATTCAGTGAATGCAGATTTTCTCATTTCTGAGATAGATGACAGTTGGTGCTCATATAGTTCTATGGAGAGAGGAACGAGCTGGAGGCAGACACACATACTGTTGCAAGCTCTCCTGAGGGTGACTACATGCAAGGCCTTTTTCAGAAGTCATTGTGTCCTGTACATGTGGTGACAGTTTTCACATGCATCGGAGACACTTAATGATTTAAATGGAATTATTCTTACAAATAAAACATATTTGATTCAATATAGAATCTGCCATCCCTTGTCAGATCTGTACTTTTAACTAATTTCAAGGATTAACTGGAGGCTCCCTTTTCTGACCCCATCATTGGCCGTTACATTACTTGCTGTTTACTATATTTTTGCTTGTGCCTATTGCTTTCAACCTGTTGTATTTTAAGGGTATGGAGAAATACATGATGTCACAGTACTATTTAAATATTTTGTAATTACATATATCTTCCCCCTTATTGTAATTTTTTGTCACCTAAAAGCGTCCCCCATATGGCATTTCTGCTTATAAATCTTTTGTTTATAATCCTGTGTACTAATAAAATAGAATTTTATCATGGATCTCTTCTAAACTCGGATCGCTTATACCTATGACTTGAGTGCTTGATGGGAGTAATGGTCCCATCAGCTGCCTGCTCTTGATGTCATCAGTTGAATATACTGTGTTTTTCGGACTATAAGATTCCTTTTTTCTTTTTTTTCCAAATAATTTTGGAGGAAAATGGGGGTGCGTTTAAGTCCGGATGTTCTTACCAGGAGTCTCAACCCAGGCTGGTGCGCGGCAGTTTCGGCGATGCTCGGTGGTGCGGGGGCTCCGCTGATGTTTTGTGAAAGCCTGGAGCCACCGCATTTCCATTTCTGTAATGCAGTGGCCTCAGCGATGCATGTGCAGATTGAGATCCCGGTGCCTTGTTTTTTGCGGGACAAGATGACTCTTTTTCAGCGGCACCATGTTTATTTATATCCATCTTTTTGTTCGGCGGTATGATGATAAAGCACTGTTTTTTTGCCTTTTTTTATGGTGTTCACTAAAGGGGTTAACTAGTGCTGTAGTTTTATAGGTCGGGTTGTCGCGGACGCAGTGA
This sequence comes from Ranitomeya variabilis, assembly GCF_051348905.1. Classification (NCBI taxonomy): domain Eukaryota; kingdom Metazoa; phylum Chordata; class Amphibia; order Anura; family Dendrobatidae; genus Ranitomeya; species Ranitomeya variabilis. The sequence goes on along the minus strand of NC_135239.1, from coordinate 158,876,426 downwards.
TACCAGATATGTGTACTTTCATTTTTATTTTTTTTTTCATTCAAATATTTATTTAGAGATGGTATATATTGTTTTATTTTATTTTTTTAAAATATTGTTACTTATTCATTTTTTTTAAATTATTTTTTTTTCTTTTTACTGTGTCCCAATATGGAACAATCATTTTCTGCAGGCCGATTGCTTCTACAGCATAGAGATTAAAGGGAACCTGTCACCCACCCCCCCCCCCCCCCCCCCCCCCCCCCGGACAGAAACGCCTCCCAGCCGTCACTCATGGCCTCCCATGCGTCCCCGGCACCTGCGCTGTAAGTTCGAAGGGCAGCGCAACTGCGTATGCCCGAAAAAAAACCTTACAGCGCAGGCGCCGGTGATGCTAATGAAGGAAGAGGAGGCGGCGCCCGGCGCGCAGAGGCCATGAGTGATGGCTAGGAGGTGTTTCTGTCCGGGGGAAAAGACTTGCCCCCAGGTCTATTTCAAGGTATGAGGGACAAATTATAAAAGCGATTATTGCAGCGTTTGCAGGGACCCGAACTAAAAGAGCCACCTTGTCAGAATGCAGCATTAGTACTGCACAAGATGGCTCTTTTAGTTACAAATGCCTGGGGGGGGGGGTGACGGGTTCCCTTTAAGCAGCATCCCCATGCTGGAGAAACTGTCAGCTTTGCACTGACTTGCTGATCATGCACTGCGCATGGTCAGCAAGTTTCCTAGCTCTGGTGACTCGGATGTCGTCATGATGACATCGGGTCACTATGGCAACGATCAGGACCCTGTGTCACACCGTCGGGTCTCCGATCTAAAGGCAAAGGGGCTGTCAGCCATCTGTCAGCTTCCGGAATGTTGTGATCGTGTTCGATCACAGCATTTCGGGGGTCAAAGTGCCAGGAGCAGTCTGTGACCGCTCCTGGCACCTATTGCCAGGTGTTAGCTGTCAGAATCAACTGACACCCGGCGGTGATAGCCCCATGTGATCAGGCAATTTTGATAATGTAATATTCCGTCCATGGTCAAATAGGCCCAGGTCACATGGATGGAATATTACATCGGATGTAGACTGTGAGCCCTCGCGGGCAGGGTCCTCTCTCCTCCTGTAATTGTGTGTGCCTTGTTTTACTCATGTTTATTGTACTTGTCTATATTTGCCCCGTTCATATGTAAAGCGCCATGGAATAAATGGCGCTATAAAAATGTATAATAATAATGTCAGAAAGGGTTAGAGGTGTTGTGCAGATTTGGCAAGAAGATATGTAGTCATTCTATATGCACAGTGCGCTATCAGGATTCTCCAGTGCTGGAAGTGGGCAGTCTCTTGACCATAAATATATGATAAGTAGAAAATACTTGGCACTCTGGAGAGTTTTTTTTGCAAGTTTAAGAAATAGATTTTTATTCGGTGCATCCAGCTCAATATTAAACGTTTTCGGTCTATACAATCAGACCTTCATCAGAAATAGTTGTGAGAACTGAAGAGTATATATACAAAAAAAGAAAAACATTTTTTAGACAACATTCATGATGCACAGCGTATAAATAGATACATGTATAAATACAGTTCATTACGTTTTAACATAACATACTGTTCAAAAAACATGGTAAGTGACAAACAGCAACTGTGGCGGTCTGAGCGAATCCGGCTTGGAGTAATGTGAGACGTAGGTCCTATTCTGAAGATGCTAGAGCTTGAAAACGTGATAAGGAAAAATATATATACACAGTGAGGTGAGTATGTACAGTCTATTACCATGTGAGACTGGGGTATTAACTGATGGATATATTGCTCCACAAGGATACAGGTTATAGAGTGGCCCCAGACTAGCGGGGATGTGCGGGTACAGTGCACAGTGAGCTGCCTAGAATAAAGAGAAACAGAAACATGAACACATGAGATACTCGGCGTGATGCTAGGTGATGGGCCAAGGAGTCCCATAGGTTATGTCATAATGCCAGTGGAGTCTAAGGTGTGACCACTCAATACCCAGGTCCCTAATCGCTGGTTGTAAGACATGCAGCTGTACCAAGGAAATGCAGTTATATGGACAAATAAAATAAAATCAAGGTCCCTAGGGACTAAAGTACAGGTACCTGGAGACCACAGTATGTGTGTGTGTGGATATACACACAACGGTCAGAAGACAGCAGGGAAGCAGGAGCGCTGGGCGTCTAAAGAGACACAGCAGGGATGTACATGAAAACTACAGTGCTAAAGCTCATATGCTCAATCTAGCAAAAACGCCATGTTATACAATGCAATACCTTACTGCTGGTGGCGATAAGTGAAAAAAGCGCTGAGGAAGGCTGTAGATGTAGACTGTAGTTTTCATGTACATCCCTGCTGTGTCTCTTTAGACGCCCAGCGCTCCTGCTTCCCTGCTGTCTTCTGACCGTTGTGTGTATATCCACACACACACATACTGTGGTCTCCAGGTACCTGTACTTTAGTCCCTAGGGACCTTGATTTTATTTTATTTGTCCATATAACTGCATTTCCTTGGTACAGCTGCATGTCTTACAACCAGCGATTAGGGACCTGGGTATTGAGTGGTCACACCTTAGACTCCACTGGCATTATGACATAACCTATGGGACTCCTTGGCCCATCACCTAGCATCACGCCGAGTATCTCATGTGTTCATGTTTCTGTTTCTCTTTATTCTAGGCAGCTCACTGTGCACTGTACCCGCACATCCCCGCTAGTCTGGGGCCACTCTATAACCTGTATCCTTGTGGAGCAATATATCCATCAGTTAATACCCCAGTCTCACATGGTAATAGACTGTACATACTCACCTCACTGTGTATATATATTTTTCCTTATCACGTTTTCAAGCTCTAGCATCTTCAGAATAGGACCTACGTCTCACATTACTCCAAGCCGGATTCGCTCAGACCGCCACAGTTGCTGTTTGTCACTTACCATGTTTTTTGAACAGTATGTTATGTTAAAACGTAATGAACTGTATTTATACATGTATCTATTTATACGCTGTGCATCATGAATGTTGTCTAAAAAATGTTTTTCTTTTTTTGTATATATACTCTTCAGTTCTCACAACTATTTCTGATGAAGGTCTGATTGTATAGACTGAAAACGTTTAATATTGAGCTGGATGCACCGAATAAAAATCTATTTCTTAAACTTGCAAAAAAAACTCTCCAGAGTGCCAAGTATTTTCTACTTATGTTTGACGGGTTGGATACCTAACTTGGGCACCTCCAAGAAGCCCTGAGTGCCGTGGTTCATATCTCTATATCTCCATAAGTATATGATATGCATACATGCAGCCACATCCTGACTAGATGTGCACGGCCTCATTCAATGACAGTGAATTCAGAAAGGATGTGCACGTCTTGTCTGAATGTGGCCACAAGTACGCAAATTGCCTACTTGTGGTGACGTGACCACCCACTCCTGGCATCGGAGAACTCTGACAGCGCGCACTGTGTGAGATGTGAGGGTTCACAAGTCTGCAGTCACGGAGTGATTGCATATCTTTGTGCCAAACCTCAATCAGCCCTTTAAGGGCTCCTTCACACATTGCTAATTTTTCTCATACTCAGAAATCCGTCTTTCCGAGTTTCATCAGTGTTTTTGATCAGAGTGTCTTTAGAGTTTGGTCAGTGTTAGTTTTTACCATCAGTTTGTTCTGAGTTTCAAGGTTTTTCAGGCTTTTCCTATCAAACCGTCCTTGAAGAATGGACAGCAGACAGATGGCATCAGAGTGCTGGCTGATTCTGTTGGGGTTCCCCCCTCACCATCCTCTATGGATCCATAGACTTGCTGTCGAATTTGCTTTGACACTAGGATCGATATGGACAAAGTCTCTAAATTTGTGTGGACCACTCAGTCCACCGGAAAAATCCTACATGTGAACTACCCCATAGAACACATAACTATGACAGTCTATCTGTGAAATACTGCCGCCAGAACAAGCCCATAGCCTAAACGACACCATCCGTGACTGTCCTGTACTATAGGCTAGAACGGCTGGGGACGTTTTGGTTTAGACTTGGCACTGCACTCTGGCGGCCATCCCTGACACAGAAGGAACAGAACTTTGATCTGAGCTGGGGAGGCAAAAGTAGGGCACCAGGTATTGTGACTGCACGTGAGGACTGAATAGTCCCTTCTCAGTCCCAGGGTGGAGGGTCACTTTAAGTTGCAATGTTTTGATAATTTGTTTTGAAGGTCCGCTGTTTGGTAATTACTTATTAATTGTTCAGCAAGAATACCACATATGTGTAGATCTTTGGTGAACCTAATTTAATGAGAATTGAATCATTAAAGTCACACTTATATTTTGCGGTGACATGTATAGTCTAAAGAAGGGACAGTACATTTGGACATCATAAGAAAACATGAAACTGATGATCCCAAGGCAAAAGCTGACAAAAGGCAAGTAGCATTCTCCCCTCTCCAGTCTGCAGTGGTAACTTTATGCACTAAGCATCGGAGATCAGTAGTGACTATTGTGGAGGAAGTGGTTAAAGAAGCCGAGCTCCGGTATAGACCAGCCTTCCTGCACACTGCTCTGTCTTTGGATCTTTATAGACTAGTCTAAAAAAGTTGTTTGCAGTTGTATTGTAGATTTAATCTTTGCATGTGCACATGTTTAAAAAAAAAAAAAGAAAAAAAATGCAGAGATGTATTTTGCCACAAATTTTGTTGCAGAATGCAGTTCTCCTCCTTGAAAATCTGTAATAGAAAGGGTCATGCTGCAATTTGGACTATGCTCACACCGTTTTGTTTTTTAACATTGATATTGAAATAAATCTGCTTAAAAATCCCCATAAAAGTCAGTGTGAAAATATGCCAAATTACATCATGACCCTATGTTCACAATGAGTTGAATGAGTTATCTTTATGTGGATTTTGAAGCAAATCTACTTTAAAACCACCTCCTATATTCACACGATACTGTAATTTGCTGCAGATTTTCTCTATAAAGTACACAGCAATCTGTTACATGTGAATTAGATTGCAATGAATTGGTAAAAACAGTTTAAATTGATTGACTTTCCTAATGGTTAAATCAAAAACGTTGCAAATTGACTCCAGTTAATAGGTTTGGGTCTGGAATGTTGCAGCTCGTGACATGTTTCATATGGCGTTTCGGCAGAAATGTTTGACAATGAAGTATATACGGCAGAGCAGTGCTTTTACGATGTCTGTCGGGATTTATAAAATCTTCTTTCTTTCCTTCGTCATCCGTGCCATTGTTACTTTGCTTTCATTTTAATTCAGTGGTATTACTTCATAAACTTTTGTGGCCTCAGGGTGGAGATAAATTGCTTTTCCTGTTTGAGTTTTTGTATTCTGTACGTAGATATGTATGCACTTGTCCCTCAGAAAATCAATGCTTAAAACCGCACGTAAAGACAAGGGTTCATAGGTTAAATGGCCAGAAAAGATCTCCGTTAAACATAGGTCTTGATTTGCCCTCTTCTGTTGAGTCGTCAGATAATAGCTACCAATATACTTCCAATAGAGTTCTTCTGTGTCTGCAGCAACGTCTGCAGCAACAAGTGTATTTATGCAGATTTGACTTGAAGTTATATCTTGCAGAATTGCTCTGGCGCTCGCTCTCACTTGCTCTGGCGCTCGCTCACGCTATTGTGCTTTTTCTCTACAAATCTACTGCACATTGTTACGGAGTTGGATTGTAACCCACTTCCCCATTATGATATGGATTACGGTAGCTTTTTGGGTGTGTTTTTGCAAGTGTGAAGCGGGCTGAGAAGTTGTTGCATAGCTGGCACCTGTCTTGCTTAGATTCAGAGTTAACCATTTAGGTGCTGCTGTCAGTCTTTTGACAGCACTTGACGTAAAAGTGGAACAATTGCCAGTACATGCGCACACCGGCTACCATCGGCGATCCATGATTCAATTGCGCTGGGGTGTCTATGGGTTACCATGGCAGAAGCTAAGCCACAGGTGAACATGATATTCCCTATATACTGAAAAACTGAGGTATTGAAGTATATAGTATGGGCCCTAACTTGGATCGCAGGTTCAAGTCCTGTAAGAGGACTAATTATTAGTGATGAGCGAATATACTCGTTACTCGAGATTTCTCGAGCGTGCTTGGGTGTCCTCCGAGTATTTTTTAGTGCTCGGAGATTGTTTTTCTTGCCGCAGCTGAATGATTTACATCTGATAGTCAGCATAAGTACATGTGGGGGTTGCCTGGTTGCTAGGGAATCCCCACATGTAAGCAAGCTAGCTAAGAGATGTAAATCATTCAGCTGCGGCAAGAAAAACGAAATCTCCGAGCACTAAAAAATACTCGGAGGACACCGAGCATGCTCGAGTAACAAGTACGGTATATTCGCTCATCACTACTAATTATGTAAACCGTTTTTGAAAAACCTAAAAATTGAAATTGCCCTTTTTATGCTTTTAAAAATGAAGAAAAGATAAACCTATATCGTACTTTCATGGATACCAAATATAAAATTCATTAAACCATCTGGTAAACACAAAAAAAAAAAAGCCGGAATTTGCATTTTATTTAAATTTTTTTGCTCACATTTTTATAGCTATAAAAAGTGATCAAAATGTAATCATATTTACCCCAAATTGGAATCTATAAAAACATTGGCTCATCACGCAAAAATGAACAAGCCCTCACCCAGGTTCCTCAATAGAAAACTAAAAGTTGTTGCAGGTCTCAGATATTTTGAAAACCTCCCCATACAGTATTTCAGCAGTAGAGAACGATTTATACTTTATATAATGTTGGTGTGGCGGTCAGTTACAATAGTTGGCGCTCATCTGGATTCGCCATTATCAGTGATCAGTGAGCCCGCTCCAGCTCTGTTTAGCTGCTCCACCTGGACTAAGTCCAGAGAAGCGTGATTTGCATTCACGAGTGCCACACTTTTTTTTTTTTCTTAACTATTACTTCACATCATAGAGAAAAAAATAAAGTAAGAAAAAAAATAGACGCAAGTTTGGTGTCACCATATAAAATCAAGCTCCCCTATGGCTACGTCGACGGGAACATTAAAAAGTTATAGCTTCTGGAAGAAAGCGTGACAAAAAAATGAGAGATTCTCTGGTCATTTTAAAGGGTTAATCAAATACAGATCTAAGAAACCGTGTGAATGTGCTGGAAAAAACATGTCCACCGACTTATCAAGTGCAAGAATGAATTTCCATTTTCTATTTCAGGGTCGTATTGAATATCTTGTGAAGTGGAAAGGTTGGGCTATCAAGTAAGTTTTCTGTGCCTGTTTTGTGTGTTTTTTGCACGCAGTGCTGCCTCCCACCAGCAAAACTATAGGAAGCTTAACTCCTCAGTGACTAAGCCCATTTTTTTAAAATAAAATCTGACATGCAGTGGCATAACTAGAATCCGATGAGCCCCAGTGCAAGATTTGGACATGACCCCCCCTGCATGCTGGTCAGATGTATGGGCCCTTGCAGCGTTCTAAATCCTATAAGGACATACACGTTGCACCTCCTCCCCCCATTATGTAGCAATAGCCTCAATTTTGGCTCCTTCCTAGCATATGTATGTGTGTATGTATATGTCCTCCATCCTGGTATATATGTCCCTTATCCTGATCCCATCCTGGTGAATATACAGTAGTGTTAAAAATAATAGCAGTCTAATATGACTAATCAGAATAATCAGTGTTTTGGGCATAAATTATATTATCACATGTCAAACAATTTACCAGTTGGTGCAGTAGATTCTAAGAAAACCCCCAGACTCTGCATTCACAATCTGCAGGTTTTTGAGTCTGTGTATTAATAATTAATTGAAAGGGAGTGTGTTCAAAATAATAGCAGAGTGGAGATCAATTAGTGAGATCAATCATTCTGTGCAGAAACAGGAGGAAATCAGGTGGCCCTTATTTAAGGCTGAAGCCAGGACATGTTGTACATGCATTTCATCTTGAAAGCCTGAGAAATATGGGTCGTTCGAGACTTTGTTCAGAAGAACAACGTACTTTGATTAAAAAGTTGATTGGAGAAGGTAAAACTTATAAAGAAGTGCAAACCATGATGGGCTGTTCAGCCAAAATGATCTCCAATGCTTTATAATGGAAAGCCAAACCAGAGCGACGTGGAAGAAAATGGAAGACTATCATTCGAATGGATGGAAGAATAGCCAGAATGGCAAAGGCTCAGCCAATGATCAGCTCCAGGAATGATTAAAGGGAACCTGTCACCTGAATTTGGCGGGACCAGTTTTGGGTCATATGGGCGGGGTTTTCGGGTGTTTGATTCACCCTTTCCTTACCCGCTGGCTGCATGCTGGCCGTAATATTGCATTGAAGTTCATTCTCTGCCCTCCGGAGTACACGCCTGCGCAAGGCAATATTGAAGCCATTAAAAAGAAAAAAGTTTTTTAAAAACATAAAATTTCCGAAATATATATATTTTTAAATTTAAATCACCCTTTTTGCCCCATTCAAAATAAAACAATTCAAACAAAATAAAAAATACACATATTTGGTATCAGAAACGCCTGGTTTATCAAGATATAAACAGAATTAACTTGATCTGTAAAAGGCGTAACGAAAAACATCAAAACTTCAGAATTTTTTTTTTTTTTTTGTCGCCGCAACATTGCATTAAAATGCAATAACGGGTGATCAAAAGATCATATCGATCCCAAAACAGTATCAATAAGTTAGCCTGATGTGCAAGAAATTGCCCCTCACCCAGACCCAGATTCCAAAAAATGGTACCGTATATACTCGAGTATAAGCCGAGATTTTCAGCCCAAATTTTTGGGCTGAAAGTGCCCCCTCGGCTTATACTCGAGTCATGATCGGTGGTGGGGTCGGCGGGTGAGCACTGTCATATACTTACCTAGTTCCGGCGTTCCTGTCGCTCCCCCTGCCTGTTACACTGTCTCCGGGTGCTGCAGCCTCTTCCCCTGAGCGGTCACGTGGGACCGCTCATTAGAGAAATGAATAGGCTGCTCCACCCCCCATAGGGGCGGAGCCGCATAATTCATTTCTCTAATCAGCGGTGCCGGTGACCGCTGACAGAGGAAGAGGCTGCGGCACCGAAGACCAGCTGTCCGGGGGAAGGAGCGGGACGCCGGGAGCAGGTAAGTATCGCATATTCACCTGTCCTCGTTCCACACGCCGGGCGCCGCGCCATCTTCCCGGCGTCTCTCTCTCCGCTCTGACTGTTCAGGCAGAGGGCGCGATGACGCATATATTGTGCGCGCCGCCCTCTGCCTGATCAGTCAGTGCGGGGAGACGCCGGGAAGATGGCGCCGAGGAGCTGCAAGACAGGTGAGTATGTGTTTTATTTTTTTTTATTGCAGCAGCAGCTATGGGGCAATAATGGACGGTGCAGAGCACTGTATGGTACAGCTATGGGGCAGAGCACTGTATGGCACAGCTATGGGGCAGAGCACTATATGGCACAGCTATGGGGCAGAGCACTATATGGCACAGCTATGGGGCAGAGCACTATATGGCACAGCTATGGGGCAGAGCACTATATGGCACAGCTATGGGGCAGAGCACTATATGGCACAGCTATGGGGCAGAGCACTATATGGCACAGCTATGGGGCAGAGCACTATATGGCACAGCTATGGGGCAGAGCACTATATGGCACAGCTATGGGGCAGAGCACTATATGGCACAGCTATGGGGCAGAGCACTATATGGCACAGCTATGGGGCAGAGCACTATATGGCACAGCTATGGGGCAATGGTGCAGAGCATTATATATATGGCACAGCTATGGGGCAATGGTGCAGAGCATTATATATGTGGCACAACTATGGGGCAACGGTGCAGAGCATTGTATATATGGCACAGCTTTATGTGGAGCATCTATGGGGCCATAATGAACGGTATGGAGCATCTATTTTTAATTTTGAAATTCACCGGTACCTGCTGCATTTTTCCCCCTAGGCTTATACTCGAGTCAATAAGTTTTCCCAGTTTTTTGTGGCAAAATTAGGGGGGTCGGCTTATACTCGGGTCGGCTTATACTCGAGTATATACGGTACCTTTTTTTTTATTTTTCACCACTTAAAAAAGAACCTATACATGTTTGGTATCTACGAACACGTACTGACCTGGAGAATCGTAATGACAGGTCACTTTTAGGGTTTAGTAAACATGGTAAAAAAAAAAAAAAGCAAAAAACAATTGTGGAACTGCACTTTTTTTTTTTTTTTTAGAAATTTCACCTCACTTTGAATTTTTTCCCCATTTTTTTTTCCCCCATTTCCAGACATGTTAAAATCAATGGTGTCGTTCAAAAGTACAACTTGTTCCACAAAAAGACCTCACACTGTTATATTGATGGAAAAATAAAAGCTAGGACTCTGGGAAGAAGGGGAGCAAAAGACGAAAGCTCAAAAATTGAAAACCCCAAGGTGGTGAAGGAGTTAAACACTGCTGTCACGAAGTTTAACTATTCAGGCCCTTCACAGGAATGAATGCAAAGCATGGAGTACATGGAATAGAAAATTTATATTTTCTGTACTAAAACAGGCCACCAAAGCTGACAGACCTTGTGGCCATTACTTGGCCTGGTTACCTCTGTGTTAACGATTTAGATGCCGCTGTCGCTGTTAACATCCGCATGTATGGGGTTAAACAGCGCTAACACTGCTCGTAGCCAGTCCCTAATTTATTCTGCTCATGGTTTGGGTAGCATGAATCAGATGACTGGAGAAAGTGGAGCAAGAGCACTTAAAGGAACCAGTCTCAATCTGTGAAAATCGGTCAGAACTCAGATGTTTTCCTAGTGCGGTCTGATGTTTTTCACGGACTCGTAGACTTGCATAGCCCATTTTTAGATCAAAATCAGACATGTGCACAGCCCCTTAGAATATCATGGGTATGATTAGTATCCACGAATAGTTTTGTCCAATATAATCGGTTATGTGCACACTCCCTTATAGTACATCCTCCATCGAGGACCCATTTATTTGTTCTCTAAGACTTTACCATTTAATTGTTGCTGTCAGTCAAAGCGGCCATCTTCGTCATCCTGGGAAGTTGCTTCATAGAAAAATGTAATTTTCACTATATTTAAATGCTCAAAGGATCTCGGTTTCAGGTACCCAAGGGGGCTAAAATAAATTATACAATATTTTTATATATGTGTACATTAAAAATATCCCTGTACCCCATTAACATTAGCAGAATTAGAATTGGTATCACAATATCTGTAAAAATCTGAGCTACTGGAACGCAGCTCGCCACAGAGGTGAAAAAAAAAAAAGCCCTCAATTCAATATTATTCATGCAAAAATAAAAACATTGAGTTTCAGAAAATGGCAGCACAAACCAAATATATGTACCGTAAATGCGTTTTTTCTATTACTTTTACATTTATACTGCACATTATATCCCCCCCCCCCTCCCAGTTTTCAGTATGTTTTTATATGGTAAATTCAATGGTGTCATTCAAAGCTACAACTAGACCTAAAAAAGCCTAAGTCCTCATATTCCTATGCAGACACAAGGATTTTAAAAAAGAAAAGGTAACCATTAAAGAAGTTATTTCCCTTTTTAAAGAAGAGGATGAAGAGTAATGGCACGTGTGCACAGTACATAGGGGCTTTGTTACACAATGCTTGGTAAAAATCCTTAAGAAAACAAGTGTAAAAAATGCAAAAGAACATGTGAAAAGAATACATTTTATGTAGGAAAATCTAATGTGGGAAATAGAATTATTGAACAGACTTTTTTTATTTTACATTCTAGGTACAGCACATGGGAACCCGAGGAGAACATATTGGACTCGAGACTTATTGTTGCTTTTGAGCAGAAGTAAGTTCCAGGTTCTTTTCTATCACTTCTTAATGTGTTATTTATCATATGCTTAAAGGGAAAGTTTAGCTGCACACCTCGGAGGCCCATTTAACTGCTTCAGGTCCACACAAGGGAATCTTCAGGTGTCCTGTGTCAGTATTTTAATTCTAATGAACTTACCATTTACAGTGGATTTCTATTTTCTATCCTAGTAATAGTTTTTAGTCTTTGCGCTTCCTAATTACAGCAAATTCCCAAACCGATACATAATGCCTACAACAAAGCTATTGTGTGTTTGCTACAGTTGTAATGTGCTTTTTTTTGTCTTTTTTTTTTTATTCACAGAGAGCGAGAACAGGAAATATATGGACCCAAGAAGAGGGGCCCAAAGCCAAAAAACTTTCTTTTGAAGGTATGCGCTTTATTCTTCAATACCATCCCGTACTCTTGTCCCTTACACTCAGTTGAAGACCTTGAAAATAAAATTGATCAAACCTGCCACCCAAATATGTTTAAAGTGTAATTAAATGCCACTTTTATTTTTATTTTTTTGCATTATTGTAGTTTCTTCTAGACCCAAGTACAGCACTAAAGGTGACCTTGTGTGTGCCCATATAAGAAGGAGATAAGAACCCGTAGCCACCAGTACCAGGCCTCTCCAGCCGATCGGGCAGTGTCCTTACTGTGTATTAGGAGAACAAGTAGGCCTGGTAAAGGGAGTGCTTTCAATATAGACAGTCCAGGGGCACCAGATAAACTGGCATCTAGTTTCATAGCTGTCAATTTCTCTTTCCTCACATTCCAAAATATATATGTCTCTCCTGAAAAGCGAGGCCATTATGTTTTGAAGATGTACAAATTGGTAGTTTCAAAGCCAAGGAAACAATCTATATTATTGAGGGAGAATGACGGCCATGTCTGGGACCATCTTATTCACAAAAGCTTCTAAGTAATTGATGCCCCCTGGACCCAGCACCCAAATATCAGTCTAGAGAGGATCCCAAGACTGCTCTACCCTACCCACACCGGCAAGGTCCCAATACCACCTCATGAGGACCTTCACAATGGTATCAAGGTTGTTAACCACGCTTGGTGTTGGAGGACCATATTTGTGACTGCTCTGCTTCCAATATCTCATTACCAAGCACAGCCTCCCGTTTACTGATGTAAGGTAGCTAACTGACGCTAAACTGACATTGATAGTGGAGGGTGTTGCATATTTCATACAGAGTTTGAACACCCCCATCCTATGGATAAAGGCTAATGTCTCAATTGATGGGACTCCCATTGATCTGAAGAACTTTGCCTCTGAAGAGCCCTGAGTGAATGAAGCATTGGCTGATCATGCACACTTCTGCACTTTTCCTTCTTAATGGGAGTGCTTGAGGATCAGTCGGGCGCAGCGCTCAGCTATCTTTGGAGCTTGCATTAGGAATGAATGGAGCAGCAGTGCACATGATCAACTGCTCCATTCACTCCTGGCTCTTCAGAGCCCCGGTTATCAGGATTGGTGAGCTTCTCAGTGCTCAGACCCCAGCAGTGGTAACTGATAAATAATTTCCATGACTAAACTTTGTGGAATGTACTGTTTATATAATATTTTCCTCTTGTTATAGGCCAGAGCCCAGGCTGAAGCTCTTCGTATAAACGATGTCCACTTTGGCATTAAACCAGGCTCAAGTGTTTCACCTAAATTGCACTCCAGTGCTGCTGTACATCGTTTGAAGAAGGACATACGACGCTGTCATAGTATGTCTCGTCGGCCTCTTCCCCGACCTGATCCCTTAGTGCCCTGTGGAACTACTTCTGGTCTCCGTGCCCCTGTGTCTCCTTTCTCAGAGACTGTACGGATCATCAACCGGAAGGCCAAGCCCCGAGAGCCAAAGCGTAGCAGAATCATTCTTAATCTGAAGGTAATTGACAAAGGAGCAAAAGCGCCTTTAGTACGTCCTAAAATTCCATCCCGAAATAGAGTTATCGGGAAAAGCAAGAAGTACAGTGAGAGCATGCTTCGGAATCAGATTCGACACTTGAAGTACGGAGCCTTTTCCCTGTACAACAAGCCAACTATTCAAGGCCCAGAAGGGGAAAAGGCAGAAGATGAAGGCGCAAACCAAGGTCTTGGTGACGAGAGCTCTAGTACATCTGGGTGTCCTTCTCCAGCTCCATCTGATGATAGACCTCCTAAATTACTGCCCGAGACCCTTAGCCCAGCTGTCCCTGACTGGCGGGAATCTGAAGCATTGGATCTCTCTATTCCACCGGAGTCTTCAGCAAGCAAACGTGGGCAAGGTGAGCCTGATGAATCTGACCCAGAAGAGGCTGGAGACTGGCGCCCAGACATGTCGCCATGCTCCAATGTGGTAGTGACTGATGTTACAAGCAACCTTTTGACAGTCACCATAAAAGAGTTCTGCAATGCACAAGACTTCGAAAAAGTGGCAGCTGCTGGCAAATAGTACGGAGAAGGGACTGTACTAAAACGGTTCAACAATTTAAAGGTTAATTCACTCTTAAGCTATTGCTACACCACCCTACCTACCCATTCAGTATGTATTTAAAGGTCATGATTTGCTTGTGGTGCTGTTCTGTTCCATGGTGTGCATCACATTGACTAGGCTTGACCTCTAGGTTAATAGATGTCTGTAGAAACGGCTCCTCTTTGTGCTTACTTGCTTGTGATGGTACAATGTACACTTAGAATGTGATGGCACGTACTAGTCTTCATGAAAAAAGTGTGTGTCATTCTTCTAATATGTAGTAGAGCAGAAAGCAACATGAATATTACCATGAAATGCATATTTTTGTGGCTTTTAAACTTATATTGTTCAAGCTTGTAAGCAAGTTTCTATGGTATACACAACAGGAGGCAACATATATGGCACGAGTCTCTGGACACAGATCCACTATTAGGAAAACTTTCCTTTTATGATGGAATATTTTCTCTAAAATGCTCAGTATGCTTTTCACACGTCTTTGCTTATTTCATTTCTATAATGATTACTCTTTATTCCTAGAAGAAATGTGCTTTACGTAGTGTTCTGTACAGATCTGTGTTTAAATCATAGCGACATTAAAATACACAGAAAAATAAGCGTATGGCTAGGGTTGCATGGTGACATGGCACTGAAATCGCAGCCACATATGGCCATATTGGAGGAAATCATTTTCTATGTTGCAGTGTGCTGCGCCAATGTTTCCAAATGTCTTGGATTTTCGGGAAGTCGCATGCGGCTTTTCTGTTCTTATTTAGTGCAAAATCTAAGCAATTTTGTCATGTGACTTTTTTTTTTTAGAGAATTGCTGTTGAGTGACAAATGTTGCCTTGCAGCCCCAGCCTAGAAATATGAACAATGCTGAGACATTTCCCAGTTACTGAGCCCTCTCACTTATATGATAAAAGGTATAGCTGACTTTTGTAACATCACAAGTACAAGGTCCACATCGGCTCACGTCAGATATGTATGTAATACAGCAAAGCTTTCCTTGTGAGCAGATGTATTGCTATCGTGCAACTGTTCATTCATCTATTACATACACGGAGATATACAATATTCACAACTGTAAATAACCTGCGTCCTGGGATGTAGGACATGATCATGAACTTCACTTATGGTATAATTTACAGTTCAGAAATCCCACTCCTTTTTAGAATACAGAGCAGTATTTCTCTGCCATCACATTTTACGGTTGATTTCTTGTATAATTCGCTGACGTAACCTCTATACTTGCAGGTTTCTGGGTAGAAGAGTCACCAACGCTATGAATTTGCTGGAAAGGGTGGTGTAGGTAATTGCTTTTTATTGAAATGCATTAACTTATTGGCTGAAAGAAGGAAACTCTTATTGTTTCCAGCATAAACCGTGAACCTGAAGCTTTTGAGTGAATCCATCTTTAAGTGTTTAAGCTGAATTGTGGACAGGCTAGTACAAGGCCCGGAGAAATGTGATCTCGGGAACGCCGCTGAGGTCTGTGGTGTTGTACAATTCACTGGTGCTGAAACCTATTTATGTCCATTTTGTAGCTGAAGGTTGTTTATATCGGCGCGTGGATACAGTGGGTAGTTAGCCGGTCAGGAGCTGCCTCCAGCCACAATGCCTCCACAATAGGAAGCCACACCTGGTGCTAACATGCTACATCTTCTCTCTTGTCCGACCTTACGGTGACTGCATCTCTAGTAAGCCGAGCGCCGAACACTTTTTCTTCTATACATTGTCTTTTCAATAATCAGACTGTAATTTTTAATGCACGTTGACATGAAGATTTGTATTAACCGGAATCTGTCTGCAGATGTTTGCCACCTACCCTAATGTAGGGACAGAGACCCTGATTCCAGCACTGTGTCACTTACTGGGCTGTTTACTGTAGTTTTTTGATAATCTGCTGATAATCTCTGCTCACTAGAAGATTTGTAAACCTGCTGCCATGTAGGCGCCCATATTGATGAGTTCTGTAAAAGCCCACCCACATCACTGGCAGATTTCTGCCTATGCAGATGGTACACAGCTGCCAATTAGTGGTGTGGGCGAGGTTAACACTGCTCAGCATTCAGAGAACTGCTAGATCTTTCAGTATCAGATGTATCAAAACACTAAAAACCAGATAAGTGAGTGATACATTACTGGAATCCGGGTCTCTTCCCTTACATCATGTTACACTCAGATGGGGTAGCAAAAACCTAGTGACGGGTTCCTTTAAAAAAAAAACAGCTGTCAAGTTAAAGAGCATCTGTCACTGTTTAGTTGGATTGCATTAATCACTTTTTAATATTTGTAAAAAGGTTGTCCAGGATTAGTGAAACATGGCGGCTGCCTTTCACAAACTGCACCACATTAGTCCACGTTCAATATATATGTAGTATGGAAAGTCCTCACGTTAATGGTGCTGAAGTGCTTTATCGGACACTGGTGCTGTTTTTGAAGGATGGCAGTCCTGTTTCTTAAATCCTGGGTAACACAATAGTTAATGAAAGACGTTACCACATTTTTGCAGTCTGTGAATAATTCTGTAGACTGGCTAGTGGACAGGTGGTAAAGGTAAAGCTCTTCTGAGGAGTCAGCTGGGAACATACATGTGGGTAGATTATGGAATGGATCTGGGACCTGATGGGTCCTTTACTGAATATTTATAAGCCACCATATTAAATAACGGAGAGTGACATTCAGACGGATGAGTTTGTGGCCTCCTGCACATGACGTACTTGTTTGCACGGTGCTTGTCCTGAGAGAACGGTCCTTCTGGATCAGAAGTGTATTGTATGCGCCCATGAACAGGTCTTGTTTTCTGCTCGTTACCTGATCATGTTGTTTTCTTTTTTATGAACCTTGAGGTGGCATCCAGATGTAGAATATAGACCGCCCACAGATTTCTGTTGGTTTCATGTACTAGATATGTTGAACACCAACTCTTGATGCTTCCTTGACCAGAAAATTTTCCGTTTTTCCTCTTTCATTTTTTTTCTTCCTTCCTTCAGAGTTATCCTTTTTTTTATTTTTTTTTCTCAATATGACTGTACGAGGGAGTTGTTTTTTTTTTGTTTTTTTTGTTTTTTTTTTGTGTGTTCTCCATGACACCATTCACTTAACCATGTGATGGACTGAAAAATGGCGGAGTAAAAAAATAAATTCTACTGGTGGTAAAATAGGGGCGGGGAGAGGAATAAATTGTACCTTTTTTGGGGGGGTATGCTTTTCGTTATGAAGTAAAAACGATCTGGCAGTATCCTTAAGGTCATGTGTGAGCACAGGGATACCAAATTTATAAATGGTGGTTTTATACATTTTAATGGTCAAACAATTTCAGAAGGGTTTGTAAAAGGAAAAAAAAAAGCTACATTTTCTTCTGTTTTTTTTACATTATCAGACAATGGTGCTGTGTGATGGCTTGTCTTTTGCATGCTGAGAATACAGTTTTATTACCATTTTGGTATATATATATATATATATATATATATATATATATATATATATATATATATATATATATATATATATATATATATATATATATATATATTACAGACCAAAAGTTTGGACACACCTTCTCATTTGAAGATTTTTCTGTATTTTCATGACTATGAAAATTGTACATTCACACTGAAGGCATCAAAACTATGAAGCAACACATTAGGAATTATATACTTAACAAAAGCGTGTGAAACAACTGAAAATATGTCTTATATTCTAGGTTCTTCAAAGTAGCCACCTTTTGCTTTGATGACTGCTTTGCACACTCTTGGCATTCTCTTGATGAGCTACAAGAGGTAGTCACCGGGAATGGTTTTCACTTCACAGGTGTGCCCTGTCAGGTTTAGTAAGTGGGATTTCTTGCCTTAACTGATGGTCCCAACACCATTTATGTGTTGTGCAGAAGTCTGGTGGATACACAGCTGATAGTCCTACTGAATAGACTGTTAGAATTTGTATTCTGGCAAGAAAAAAGCAGCTAAGTAAAGAAAAACGAGTGGCCATCATTACTTTAAGAAATGAAGGTCAGTCAGTCCGAAAAATTGGGGAAAACTTTGAAAGTGTCCCCAAGTGCAGTGGCAAAAACCATCAAGCGCTACAAAGAAACTGGCTCACATGAGGACCGCCCCAGGAAAGGAAGACCAAGAGTCACCTCTGCTTCTGAGGATAAGTTTATCCGAGTCACCAGCCTCAGAAATCGCAGGTTAACAGCAGCTCAGATTAGACACCAGGTCAATGCCACACAGAGTTCCAGCAGCAGACACATCTCTACAACAACTGTTAAGAGGAGACTTTGTGCAGCAAGCCTTCATGGTAAAATAGCTGCTAGGAAACCACTGCTAAGGACAGGCAACAAGCAGAAGAGACTTGTTTGGGCTAAAGAACACAAGGAATGGACATTAGACCAGTGGAAATCTGTGCTTTGGTCTGATGAGTCCAAATTTGAGATCTTTGGTTCCAACCACCGTGTCTTTGTGCGACGCAGAAAAGGTGAACGGATGGACTCTACATGCCTGGTTCCCACCGTGAATAGTGTTGAGCGATACCGTCCGATACTTGAAAGTATCGGTATCGGATAGTATCAGCCGATACCCGAAAAATATCGGATATCGCCGATACCAATGCATTTCAATGGGACGCAAAGTATCGGAATGGTTCCCAGGGTCTGAAGGAGAGGAAACTCTCCTTCAGGCCCTGGGATCCATATTCATGTGTAAAATAAAGAATTAAAATAAAAAATATGGATATACTCACCTCTCCGGTGGCCCCTGGATCTTACCGCTGTAACCGGGAGCCTCCGTTCCTAAGAATGAGCACGTGAAGGGCCTTCGATCACGTCGCGGCTTCTGATTGGTCGCGTGACCGCTCACGCGACCAGTCAGAAGCCGCGACGTCATCGAAGGTCCTTCACGGGCTCATTCTTAGGAACGGAGGCTCCCGGTTACAGCGGTAAGGTCCAGGGGCCGCTGGAGAGGTGAGTATATGGATATATATGGATATACTCACCTCTCCGACGGCCCCTGGACCTTACCGCTGTAACCGGGAGCCTCCGTTCCTAAGAATGAGCCCGTGAAGGACCTTCGATGACGTCGCGGCTGACGTCGCGACTTCTGATTGGTCGCATGAGCGGTCACGCGACCAATCAGAAGCCGCGACGTCATCGAAGGCCCTTCACGCGCTCATTCTTAGGAACGGAGGCTCCCGGTTACATCGGTAAGATCCAGGGGCCGCCGGAGAGGTGAGTATATCCATATTTTTTATTTTAATTCTTTATTTTACACATGAATATGGTTCCGATACCGATTCCCGATACCACAAAAGCTCAAAAATGCTCAACACTAACCGTGAAGCATGGAGGAAGAGGTGTGATGGTGTGGGGGTGCTTTGCTGGTGACACTGTTGGGGATTTATTCAAAATTGAAAGCATACTGAAGCAGCATAGCTACCACAGCATCTTGCAGCGGCATGCTATTCCATCCGGTTTGTGTTTAGTTGGACTATCATTTATTTTTCAACAGGACAATGACCCCAAACACACCTCCAGGCTGTGTAAGGGCTATGTGACCAAGAAGGAGAGTGATGGGGTGCTACGCCAGATGACCTGGCCTCCACAGTCACCAGACCTGTACCCAATCAAGATGGTTTGGGGTGAACTGGACCGCAGAGTGAAGGCAAAAGGGCCAACAAGTGCTAAGCATCTCTGGGAACTCCTTCAAGATTGTTGGAAGACCATTCCCGGTGACTACCTCTTGAAGCTCATCAAGAGAATGCCAAGAGTGTGCAAAGCAGTCATCAAAGCAAAAGGTGGCTACTTTGAAGAACCTAGAATATAAGACATTATTTCAGTTGTTTCACACTTTTTTGTTAAGTATATAATTCCACATCTGTTAATTCATAGTTTTGATGCCTTCAGTGTGAATTTACAATTTTCATAGTCATGAAAATACAGAAAAATCTTTAAATGAGAAGGTGTGTCCAAACATTTTGTCTGTATATATATATATATATATATATATATATATATATATATATATATATATATATATATATATATATATATATATATATATATATATATATATATATATATATAAATAATATTTTTTTGTTTGCTGTTCTTGCATTTGGGCTTCAAATTATTTTATATAAATTGGACTTTTGGTTCCAAATATAGACTTTGGGGTCTGTCTAGCACTGTGTCTCTCTGTCATGGGACAGGAGAATTTGTGTTCCTATAATAAAACAGAAAATCGGAACTTCATGTGCAAGTGTGAACTATGCTTAATGACAAAGATGCCCCGATCTGGAGATCCCAACATGTCCTCTCAGGCTTTGTTTCAGCACAGAAGATGGCGTGGTGTATCGGCATGTGACGAGTGATTGGGAGGGGCTTGGCTCGATATAATATCTTAGGTCAACTATTCAAATATGCAATTGTATGAAAGGGACTGAAATCACAGTGCGGTCACATCAAGCCAAAAGTCGACATGTTGGGGCAACGTTTTTAATTTAGATTAGTAAAATTTTTGCTTGTTTGCTTTTTTTTTTTTGCACTTAACAGTGAAAGCTTCTATTATATATATATATATATATATATGGTAATTATTCCAAAATGGAAAAAAAAAAGATCATGACAAAAATTTAAGGCTTGCATAGCAAATATGGCTGCACTCAACTGTACTACAGCAAGGAAATGTGCGATACATGAAATGTGAATAGCATAATGGCTTGTGAAATCTATGAAAAAACACATGAGTTGCTTAGCTCAAGATTTGGCCAAAAAATGTGAGCACATCCACCAAACGTCAAGGTAATCTCAGATCGGATGGGTCCCTGACCTGACTGCCTAGTGTGAACACTTGCCTCTGGCTAATAACATGGTAAAATTTAAGGCTAACAGGTTGTCTCTTTAAAAAAAAAAAAAATGAATCTATAGCGTAACTTTGCTATATTTTTAACTAATTGATGCAAAAAATAAAATCATGCAAGTATGAAGACAGCCTAAGTTATTAGACCTCACTTACTGCAAAAGTTTGAGTTACTCAAGAATAATTGGTGCTATAAAACCTCAGAATGCTGGGTGCAGATGACAAATGCTCTTTAATGAAACCCTTTTACCACGGGAGTTACGTTCTGTTCTCCTGGGGCCCTCGGTGCTATATCCTGAGTGGGGTTTTACTTTCATAGTTTCTTATGGGTAAATTGTTTTTGAAGGATTAAGAAGTGGGGGGGAAATGCCGGGTAATTTGTGATTATGTACCTTACCTGATATCCAGACCTACTCCTTAATCTGGGTATGAAGTGAAAGACTTTGTGTGCACTGTTGGTTTTGCCTCGGGTTCCTCTTACCCATCTGCTGAGGTTCTTTTAAGGAGCAATAAAGCAGAATGGAGCTAAGGTGCCAATGTATGCAACCTACAAGGATGGGGAAAGGGCAATAAGGCTTTTCCTAACTTGACATGTACAAGAAAAGTGTGTGTTTATTGTGTTTATTTTAAATATGGCTTCTGCCATTGTAGCTTTTTGTCCTTTTGAACCACTTATGATGGCTTCGGCCAGATTAAGAGTTTCTGCTACTTTGATTCCATAGCAAACTTTGACTTGATGACTTATGCTTGAATTCTTAAGCCAGTGTCCCATTGTTTCTGATGGATTATATAGAGGGCATTTTTAATTAATAGTAATTAGTATCTGATTTGTAGATTAGACCTACCGTATTATATATCACAAAGTCTAGTTAACATGTCACTTATTACAAAGGAAAAAACAAGACTTGCACTTTTTATCAATTCTTTTTGCTGCTTTCCTGTTCAGGATGACTCCTGGTTGGAATAAAAATTCCACAAATGTAATTCTGAGTTACAATTTTCAAGAAGCGTTTTTAAAAACGCATAATAAAGGATTTTGGAAGAATGCACTTCTTCTTTTTCCCATCCAGATCGGCTCTGTGTAAAGTCTAAATTTGGTGATTTTATTCTAAAGCTGGCCACATAAACATAGATGTAATCAAAATCTCATCTGTGGCCAGTGTTGGATGTTGTCAGTAAAAAGGGCAGCATGCAAGGGTTCACTTTGATAAATAATATATTTTCATGTAAAATGTAGACCGAGGCTTTGAAATTGCACAGGTAAAACCTCAAGACCCTCAATATCTAAATGCACTTGTGTATTGACACTTTCATGTTAAAGAAATTTAAGACTAACTAGACTTTTATATTGTTTTTTTTTCCTGCATGGAAATTTTATGAAACTTTGCAAATCGCTGAAATAAAAGGGTTCAATTGAGTATATTCTAATAACAGTTCACCTAAAGGCAGACCAATAGACCAGCATAGCTTTGGAAGCCACCTACATGTAATTTTTTTCAGGAGTGAAAACCAATCTGTAAACAGATAAGTTAAGCGATTTGCAAAGTTTCATGTTGTATAAAACTATTAAAAAAAAAAAAAATGTAGTTACTCTTTAACCACTTGCAGTAAACTTATGTTTTTAACTTTGCTAACATTTAGGACCTGCAATTAAATAAAAAAAAAACTTTGATTTCTTTTTTTTGTCTTTTGCTGAGAATTAGTTAAAAAGTTGTGTTCCTATCTGAAGAGTATGTGGTCGTTAAGTCTAAGAATTGCATAAACTATTGGTATAGCATAGGGATTCTTTGACCTGTGGCTCTCGAGCTACTGTGAGTCGTATTGTGATGGTTGACTGTGTTTGCCTGTTCTGCGATCAGTTTTGGGAGTCCCAAAACACTTAAACCCTGATTCATGAAGACTGGCAGTTTTCTCACCGGTCTTGATGAGGTAGCCTGCTGAAGTCAGACATTCTGGATGTGCACACCTCTACATGAATCTGGAGCATCTGACAAGTGACGGGCGCCACGCCGGGAATAGTGAGATTTCTGGCATGGGAAAGCGACAGTTCATCGTGAATTAGATGAGCTATCGCGTCACACCCCATCCTCCACCCTATTCTGCTCATTTGGCCAGAGCTGGGAAAAACTAGTGTGAAACCTCCAAAAGTCAATTTTGGTGCATGTTTGAGTTGTCAACATTTTGTGACTTTTCAAAGCCTTTACGCCACCTTGGGCATAAAAAGCTTTGAATCCGGGCCTCCGAGCTACAACTCTTCATGGCTGCACAACTCCTCTACTTCTAGAGTAATAAAAGAAAACTAAGGCTGGCACTAACGTACCCAGTTTTCATGCACATGGGGGGGGTTTAAGTAAAGACTGTAGTAATGAAAGTGGCATGTACTTTATCTGAAGGCAGAACTTTGATTATATATGTAAGGGTTTTAAATTTCTAGTTAATTATATTGTTCGCTCTCCTTTTACCTTTTTTATACATGAAGGGTACATAGTTTTACTTGTACAGTCATATGAAAAATTTGGGCACCCCTATTAATCTTAAGCTTAATGTTTTATAAAAATTGTTTTTTTGCAACAGCTATTCCAGTTTCATATATCTAAAAACTGTTGGACACAGTAATGTTTCTGCCATGAAATGAGGTTTATTGTACTAACAGAAAATGTGCAATCTGCATTCAAACAAAATTTGACAGGTGCATAAGTATGGGCACCCTTATCATTTTCTTGTTTTAAATACTCCTGCCTACTTTTTACTGACTTACTAAAGCACTTTTTTTGGTTTTGTAACCTCATTGAGCTTTGAACTTCATAGCTAGGTGTATGCAATCATGAGAAAAGCTACTTAAAGTGGCCACTTGCAAGTTGTTCTCCTGTTTGAATCTCCTCTGAAGAGTGGCATCATGGGCTCCTCCAAACAACTGTCAAATGATCTGAAAACAAAGATTATTCAACATAGTTGTTCAGGGGAAGGATACAAAAAGCTGTCTCAGAGAGTTAACCTGTCAATTTCCACTGTGAGGAACATAGTAAGGAAATGGAAGAACACAGGTACAGTTCTTGTTAAGGCCAGAAGTGGCAGGCCAAGAAAAACATCAGAAAGGCAGAGAAGAAGAATGGTGAGATCAGTCAAGGACAATCCTCAGACCATGTCCAGAGAGCTGCAGCATCAACTTGCTGCAGATGGTGTCACTGTGCATCGGTCAACTATACAACGCACTTTGCACAAGGAGAAGCTGTATGGGAGAGTGATGCAAAAGAAGCCGTTTCTGCAAGCACGCCACAAACAGTCAGCTGAGGTATGCAAAAGCACATTTGGAGAAGCCAATTTCTTTTTGGAAGAAGGTCCTGTGGACTGATGAAACCAAGATTGAGTTGTTTGGTAATACAAAAAGGCGTTATGCATGGCGGCAAAAAAACAGTGCGTTGTATAGTTGACCGATGCACAGTGACACCATCTGCAGCAAGTTGATGCTGCAGCTCTCTGGAGATGGTCTGAGGATTGTCCTTGACTGATCTCACCATTCTTCTTCTCTGCCTTTCTGATGTTTTTCTTGGCCTGCCACTTTTGGCCTTAACAAGAACTGTACCTGTGTTCTTCCATTTCCTTGCTATGTTCCTCACAGTGGAAATTGACATGTTAAATCTCTGAGACAGCTTTTTGTATCCTTCCCCTGAACAACTATGTTGAATAATCTTTGTTTTCAGATCATTTGACAGTTGTTTTGAGGAGCCCATGATGCCACTCTTCAAAGGAGATTCAAACAGGAGAACAACTTGCAAGTGGCCACTTTAAGTAGCTTTTCTCATGATTGCATACACCTAGCTATGAAGTTCAAAACTCAATGAGGTTACAAAACCAAAAAAGTTCTTTAGTAAGTCAGTAAAAAGTAGGTAGGAGTATTTAAAACAAGACAATGATAAGGGTGCCCATACTTATGCACCTGTCAAATTTTGTTTGAATGCAGATTGCACATTTTCTGTTAGTACAATAAACCTCATTTCAAGGCAGAAACATTACTGTGTCCAACAGTTATTAGATATATGAAACTGAAATAGCTGTTGCAAAAAAAAACAATTTTTATAAAACATTAAGCTTAAGATTAATAGGGGTGCCCAAACTTTTTCATATGACTGTATAAGGCCTCTTTCACACACCAGTTTTTTGCTATCAGTCGCAATCTGTCAAATGTTGAAAAAAAAACGGACCCGACGGCATCACTTGTATTATCGACGGATTGCAACAGACGGCCTCACATTTCATCCATCGTTCGCCGGATCCGTCGAAAATTGTTTGTCCGGTGGCCGGAAACAAAGGACAAAGTAAAGTTAGTTTTTTCTCTGTCGAAAAATAATGGACAGCGACTGATCCGTCCGTCGTTTGCTAAAATGGAAGCCTATGGCGACGGATTCCGTTTTTTTTTTAACTGAGCATGCTCTGATTTATTTAGCCAGCCCCCTAGTCGGATCCGTCAAAACAGATCCGTCGCAACAGTTTTTCACAATCTGCGACGGATCCATCTAGCCAACGGATTGTGACTGACGGCGTAAAACTGATGTGAGAAAGGAGCCTAAGAATGAAACCCTGCATCATATCCAATAGGCTTTAATTCTTCATACTACTTATTGACAGACTGAAAAAAATTCTAAATTGTATATATTTTCATTACCTGCTTTAATTAGTTCAGTTGATTAAATTAAACTCCGCTATGGGGTTGCATTTCTATTCTGATCCAGTAATATTTACCGCAAGTCTGATCACTCATTATGAAAGTGTGCTGCTGGTAATACTGTCTGCAGCCTGAGTATATAACAATATAATGAAAGAATAGTATATGAAGATGAGCAAGAAGAATCATGAGGCTTTTACATTGTAACGTTAATTATCGCTCCCACGGAACCATTAGTAAAGATTTGACACAAAAGTTTCACTTAGGAAGTTGGTTCTTTTTTTTTTTTATCCATTTATATGACAAACAGGCTTATAATGAGAACTCTTTTTTTATTGCAATCTGCAGATCTGAAGGTTCAACCCAAATGTAAAAATGTACAACACTAGATTAATTTTCTTTTCTGACATATCTTACACTTTTATAGTTTGGCTTTAAAAATCTACAAACGTAAAGGAGAAAGTCCCCAAAATAGTAAGTCTTGTTTTCAGAATCCTTTATTAGTTTTGGCTGCAAAAACTGCATTTAAAATGAGTATTGATCTTGTTAAAAAAGACAGAAGAGGTCAAAATTTCTCCCATTATGGTGCTTACTTTTGTAATCTAGAACAAAAATAAAAAAACTGGTGCTCTCTGACCTTTGGGAAAATTTTGCCTAACAATTTTTTTAGTGGTTAGTTCTGCATTGGTTTCCTCCACACAGTCCCAAAAGCAATAGGGCTAACCATGATGAGCGCCTTAGCGTTTTTTTTGTAGTCCAAGATCAGTAAAAATTAAATGTAACGTTAAAATAAGCACAAAGTGTCCATTATGGTGCTAAACACAATATCTGTGCAACCATTGAAGCTCCTGGCCTAAATATGAATACTTCTGCCAAAACGAACTCCCTTAAGAGTGCCTCACCATCAGCTAGGGGGAGTCTCACCAAGGAGGTGTGTCTCACCATCAGCTAGGGGGCGCCTCACCAAGGAGGTGTGCCTCACCAACAGTTAGGGGGTGTCTCACCAAGGAGGTGTGCCTCACCAACAGCTAGGGGGCGCCTCACCAAGGAGGTGTGCCTCACCAACAGCTAGGGGGCGCCTCGCCAAGGAGGTGTGCCTCACCAACAGCTAGGGGGCGCCTCGCCAAGGAGGTGTGCCTCACCAACAGCTAGGGGGCGACTCGCCAAGGAGCTGTGCCTCACCAACAGCTAGGGGGCGACTCGCCAAGGAGCTGTGCCTCACCAACAGCTAGGGGGTGTCTCACCAAGGAGGTGTGCCTCACCAACAGCTAGGGGGCGCCTCACCAAGGAGGTGTGCCTCACCAACAGCTAGGGGGCGCCTCACCAAGGACGTGTGTCTCACCATCAGCTAGGGGGGTGCCTCACCAAGGAGGGGGTGCCTCACCAGCAGCTATGGGGCATCTCACCAAGGAGGTGTGCCTCACCATCAGCTAGAGGGCGCCTCACCAAAGAGGTGTGCCTCACCTTTTCAGAAGCACTGCTGTACAGTTACTATGCCCTTGTACAAATGTTGCAATTATGTCACTTACCTGCTTATTTACTGGTTTTCTTTTAGATACATTTCATATTAATGTCTATATTGCGAGATTCGCTTTTGCCTTTGCATTTTGTTTAAGGTAGGGGTGTTATTTAAGACTTTATTTTAATTGGTGTCTTGCAGTGGTTGAACTGGGATTGCCCAGTAGTGGGCGACCCCTTTTAAAGCAAAAAAGAATCTACGCTTGCCTGCTGCAGCAGCCCTGTTCTTGCAATGTTTTGCCACTGATCCCGGAAAGCGACGTGACTTACTGTTCTGCAGCCAGCATGCAACACTCCTCCGGGCGTGTGTCAGCTACAGCCTTACCATGTAGGCAAGAGTGGACATCCTCCCCGATGGGGGGGAAAAGTGCTAACCTTCAGCCAAAAAGAGGCCACTGGATGCAGCCTGCACGTCACTCTTTAGAAACAGCGGCAACGTTGCTGGAACAGTGCCGATGGGATAGGCGAGTGTGGGGTCTGGATTTAAGCTGTGGTTGTCCAGTAGTGGATGACCCCATATTGCATACTTGACACAGTAATATATTAGTAGCACAACCGATGCAATATGGAAGTGATTTGCTCTGATTGCTGTCATTGTTACACATTGTGTATGTCTGGAGATGTAGATCCCACTTTGTCATGCAAGGATATGGAGAAACCATCTGCCAGAATTTATACTTTATTCAGTTTTTGTTTTTATGTCCACGAACATCTTAAACCAAAGATTCCTGGTTTATTCCTTTTATGTATCAGAAAAAAAAGCTCAAGCCTCAGTGATGTTATGAAATTGTTTAGCGCATAGTGCTGGACCTATACTTGATATTAAACGGTGGACATTCACATTAGCCTACTTATAGGTCCAAAACTTGGAGTTGGTGCAAATCTTTCCATTATGTGTTTTCTTTGTTTCTTTTACACTCTTGGTTTTCATACAAGTGTGGATTCAAAATACTGACCAAAATACCGCAATGTGGAAAGTAGCCTCAGAGAGTAGCTTTGACTATTGGCTCTGAAATGCTAAAAGGTGACCTATTTATCTGTAGGAATCGCAGTGTACTGTATTATCAAGGAACATGTTTTGTTGTATTAGGGAGGAGTCTTAGATTTCAGTGTTACCATTTTTGCCGAATCAATTTTGGCTTTTGAAGTTTTTGTTTTAAGGTGCATATGGGACACTATGGAATACATAGTTTCCTTTTTTGGTGCTGGTTTTTAAAAATATTTGTAAGCTACTAAATGGCAATGAGGATGGATGCACAGCTACTCTGCTTAACAAGTAACATTCTGTAATTTTCTATTGGAAAAATATTATGTCTAAGAAATAATTTTGAAGATCATGCTAATCCGAAGCTTCATAGTTGTATGTGCAGTGTAAGCAAGCGATGACGACTCTTTACGACAAGGTTGTGCCTCTCCACACAGGCTCTATGCTTAGTCTTTCTCTGATGCGCTTTGTGCATATAGCTATATCTTTTATTGGTGATATTTGCGCTTCTAGGACAAATGACAGAAAAATAAAACATTCTATTTATTTTGGGGTTTTTTGTACTCACGCATTGCACAACTTGGATTACTATGCGACTGATAAGTCATTCATCTGCATGAACTTGTGCAGTAATGGTAGCTTCTGCAAATGTCATATATGCATATACAATGTTTTGTGTTTTATTTCTGCAAAACCATAAATTGAAGTGGTTGTCTCTACAAGACCAAAGCAGAGAGTAACTACATAAAGGTCTTTGGCAAACGGTTTTCACATTACATGGATGGCTAGTCATTAATTTGAATGGCTGCAATGTAATGCTATAGTCTGGCAGGAAATGGCTCCTCACTACTTTTTTAATTTTTCTGTGCAAAAAATGAAAAATGTACTACACTGATGGGGGAAAGCTCAGTTTCCGACAATGATTTGAAATTTAGGAGAAATCTAAAAACTAATAAAACCCTCTCATCCCTTTTTAAAATGTTAAGAGTAGTGGGTTCTTCACTTATCAAATGAGAATGAAGGATTCCGTCATTTTAAAAACAAATGAAAATGTATTTTGTAATTACCATGTTAATATATTATATGCATTTTATTTTGTTTTCTTGCATGGAATTGGGTTTTGTCTTATTTTCTTTTCAATGGTATGTGTATAAGAAAAAATATATATATATTTCAATATCGTGTGTCAGAAATTGGTGCCTAGCTGGCAATAATAGTCTTGTGGGTTTGATATTAGCAGGCCAAGCCTGCATCTATGTAATTCTGCTCTGTTTTCTGGATTTTATATTTCTGTTATACTGCATATATAAATATATAAAATGATCTATGTTATCTGCTGCACTCAGTGTTTTATTGGATTTTGGGATAAAGAATATAAATAAAAGTACATTCCAAAAATAAAAAAGCAGCAGACTATTTCTTTTTGTGTTGAGCTTTCCATTGATAGTTTTGTATTTGTAATTAAGTGAACAAACATCAAATTGATTAAACCTGTATAAATTAAAGAAACAAAAAAATGTAATGCCGTCGGCAATAAGAAATAGAGAAAGTAGCCTTATATTACACATTATAGAGAATAAAATGTCTCCAGTTTCATGACTAAGCTTTGTTCTAAGTCAAGTTTTCCCCAGGAATTTCCCTTAACCATAAGAAATATGATAAATGTACGATCACTAGAAGTCTGATCCTGTGTGAGTTGGGCCTCATTTCTACTTCTTCAGGGTTTTTTTTTCTTTTTTTTTACGTATGAGAAACGGTCAGTGTCATCAGTCTGGAGATGTAGCGAAGTCATACTTTTTCCTATGCACGGATACTGACTGACTAAGACCACTTACCTGAATGTATACTTTGTTCAATTTTTTTATTTTCTGCTCATTTACACCAAAAATTCCTGGCTTATTCTGTTTATATCAAGAAAAAAAACCTCAAGCTTCAACAAAGATATTCTATGAAATTGTTTAGCACAAAATACTGGGCCTAAGAATTATGTTATAAGTAGAGATGAGAGAATATCTTCGTCTCCCTCCTTATTTGGCAAGCTATAGCACTAACCGAACAAGCTGCCGCTGGAACCTGGATACCTGATCAGCTGTTACGAGCCAAAGCTGCATGTGTCGCGGCTGTGTGACAGTCACAGCACATGCATGGAGAGCCCAACACACAGGATGTCCATGCATGTGCTGTGACACAGCCGCGACACATGCAGCTGCGGCGCTGATCAGCCGGCGCGCTCCATGTTTCCGGGTTCCCTCTGCAGCTTATTCAGTAAGCGCTATAGTTTGCAGAATAAGGAGGGAGCCGAAGATATTCGCTTATGTCTAGTTAACAGGTGCTCATTCACATTGGACCACTTGGATAATGGAAAGATTTTCAGTTTTAGAACCATTTTGTTTGTTTTATACTCCTACTAGTTTTGGCTTACAAATTCTTGTGCAAAATCACTGAGAAAGTTTCTCCACCTTCTCCCCTCTATCAGTTAGTGAAAAATGGACTGCACAGAGATGGCATCCCAGTCCTGTCCAATTATTTTATTTTTTTTTTCTCCTTCACAAACCCATAGACTTTCATTTCAGAGTTTGATCTGACACTCAGATCAATATCACACAGACCTATGTGATTTTGCACAGACCATTCTGTCTGAAAAAAAAATCATGGACATGTGAACATCTATAGGTACAGGTGATATCCGTGAAAAACAAGGATAGCAGTCATATACAAAAAAACTGATGTGTAAATGAGCCCTTAGGTGGTGGTGCATGCTCAAATAAATGGCTGCCTCTGTGGATGGGTGAGGCTAAAGATCTAAATTTATAACACCCAGGGCTGCTCCCTGGATAATAAAACTACTTTGAGGACAATGTATTATTTGAAATGTCAAATATCTACCCAAGATAGAGGTGCCATCACAGTGCTCTAGTATCTGTCCTAGTCGCCCTGTCTGCCAATTTGGGACATCACTAGTAAATGTGGAAAATTGCAGGGGGGGTGCTGGGATCCAAGCAAATAGTAGTGAGATGATCCTGTCTAGTAGTCTGCTGATGATCATGAGATAGGCAATGGTGGTTTATAAGAGCGACGCTCTGAGGGTCGGAAAGGAGGTTTGAATTTTTTTATGGTATGGACACATCATCGGCCAAAAAAAAACTAAACACAGTGCTGCGGGCTATTAAGATATGCACTAAATATTTGTCTACCTACCAAAGCATTTAAACTTATTATACTACTTTATTTTATTTGTTAATTTATACTATGTTTTCCCCACTTAGTTCTCTAAACAAGCTGATATCGCCTATGTGTCTGAATTTTTTTTTTTACTTTTTTTTTCCCCCTCTTGTATTTTAGAGCCTTTGTTCCTTTTATATAGTGGCATATAAACAAGAATTGTAAACCATTATTGAGAGAAAAAAAAGTTTAGCCGCAAATATGACTGACATGGCTGCCAAATCTTATATCGAGAATGAATATGTAAACGGCTGACATTCAAAATGGGCTGTATGCCGGACAATGCTGCCCTGTGAAAAGATGGCTGTTCATCGGGTTGTAGGACTTAATGTGGCACAGAATATGACCTGCTGCTCGCCAACATGGAAACTTTCTTTTTTTTCAACTTTCTTTTTATTAAAGAAAAAAAGAATCACAATTGAACAAGAAATGAAAAACAGTAGAAATTTTAAAGACCTTGAAACAGATATGAAGACAACAGTGAGTCCAACAATATATGGAGCTACGTCCAATTAGACATTCTAAATAAATTTCAAGAACGATCCTCAGTAAAGAAGCGATAACACAATTAGAGGTAGTAAATCTAAAGGTATCAATGGAAACTCAAGTAAAATTGGCCAACATGGAAACTTTATCTTGCTAGATTGCATGGATTCAACCAAACCCTAGGCCCCCATACACCTTAGTCTAAAGTCTTGAAAACTGTCTTATCATTGAGAGATTGGCTGACACCCTAAGCTGTATGGTGGCCTTCCAATTCTCCCTGACAGATGATGCCAGGAGAAGAAGAATCGACAAGTTGAAATTCCAATGGCCGATCCTTTTATTCTCCCTGAAGCTAAGCCCCTGGGTGTCCGTTCTGCATGAGAGCTGACACTCTGCAGACAAACCCACAATCATGGGAGTTTAACCCCTCTGATGCCATTGTCAATAGTGACAGCAACATTGATGGGCATCGCACAGGGAGAGAGCTCCCTCTCTTCCCATTTGCACAATGCAATTGTGTTGTGCCGATGGTCTCCATGGTGATCCCAGGCCGGAAGATGGCAGTGGAGTCACCCAGGGACGGTGGTCTGTAAGCTCCCGCTCAGAGCAGCAGCTGACACGCCTCCTCCCTGCCTGTGATGCACTGTTCTAATGCCCTAAAATGCAGAGTATTATATCATGGCAGGGAAAAAGTGGTGTCCCATCTTGGGACAATGTAAACAAGTTGGTTATTAAATATAAAAAGTCACAAAATAAAGAACAAAAAAACGTAAAAGTATTAATCTAATAAATAAATATGTTTTTATGTAAAAAAAAAAAAAAGTACACCTATTTAGGGTCGCTGCATCCGGAATGACCCATCCTGTAAAACTGTCCAGCCCAATAAAACTGTCCTGCTAGTTAACCCCTTCAGTGAACACAGAAAAAAAAAGGCAAAAAACTGCTTTCTCATCATACGAGGCAAATCCAAATGCGTGTCTCCAGAAGCATGAGCTAGGCATAACGTAGTGGGCACTGCAATATATTGGTGACCACAATGTACTGATGACTATAACAGCAGTTTGCAATTTTCACTCTGCAACATCCACTGTTGCTTGTTTCTGGAAAACACCCATGGAGTCAAAATTGTCACTGCACCTGTAGATAAATTCCCAATGGGTTATAGTTTCCAAAATGGGGTAACTTGAAGCCGGATTTTGCTCTTCTAGCACTTTGGGGCTCTGTATATGGAATCCGCAAACTAGTCTAGGAAAATCTGCGCTCCAGGAGGAAAATAGCGCTTCCTCCCTCCCGAGTTTCGCCATGTGGCTAAGTACTGTACAGCTGCATATAGGGTATTTCTACATTCAGCAGAGATTGTGGGACAAATTTTGGTGCCATTTTTACCCATTCCCCAGTGTAAAAATTTAAAATCTGGGGCTACAACAAAATTTTGATTGTAAAAGTTTAACTTTTTCTTCACTGCCCAATGGTATAAAATTCTGTGGCACACCTGTAGTGTCAATATGATCATTGCACCCCTAGATTTTACATGACAAGCAACAATTGGGATCCACTTTTTTAAACATGTGAAACCCCTTAAACCTGTTCATGTCCATAAATGACCTATACAAATAACATAGTCAAAAGCTGATGCACATCTTCCGTCTAGAGAAAGAAAGGGTCAATCTGTGGAAAAACAAAAGTACCAAATGCCTATGTAACTGTAAGTTCTGAATATTGATCCAGCTGGTCACCACTCGGGATCAAAAAGGAAAAACATGCTCTTTTAGGGCAGCCTGGATCATACACTATAGATTTACTTAAAGGAACTCTGTCACCTGAATTTGGAGGGAACAATTTTCAGCCATAGGGGCGGGGTTTTCGGGTGTTTGATTCACCCTTTCCTTACCCGCTGGCTGCATGCTGGCTGCAATATTGGATTGAAGTTGATTCTCTGTCCTCCATAGTACACGCCTGCGTAAGGCAAGATTGCCTTGTGCAGGCATGTACTACGGAGGACAGAAAATTAACTTCAATCCAATATTGCAGCCAGCGGGTAAGGAAAGGGTGATCAAACACCCGAAAACCCCGCCCCTATGGCTGAAAATTGTTCCCTCCAAATTCAGGTGACAGAGTCCCTTTAAACCCATTTTTTTTTCTCTTTTCCCATTCCTCAGTTCTAAAGGGTAACATTTCTCCTTCCGGAGAGTTACATGTCAAGCCTGGCACGTCAAAGTGAGGACACTTAAAAGCCAAGCATTCTCCATATTGTAAGGCTTGTTGCGGAGTCAGTATTGACTTTTAGGATCACTGCTTTCAATAGGTGACGCTAGAGTGGAAGTCCTCTTCCTCTCTAAAGAGAAAAATTACATATTTAATTTCTCAGAGGAGCATGCATGGCTCTTAAGTCTCCTCACTCTGACATACTAGTCTTGACATGTCATTCTCCATAAGGAGAAACGTTACCCCTTAGACCCCAGTTCAGAGCCTCTCACCTAGCCAAATCAGTTCTCACACTTTGCACTGACAAGGGGCAACACTCTGAAACACAGTGTCTGCAGATTGAGATTCTAGTTTGGCTTTTATCCTAATCACGTTGCAAGGCTCATGAAGGGTTGATATGGTCTTATACTAGGATAGCTGCTTCCAATAGGTGGCACTAGAGTTCAAGGCCTTTTCCTCTCTGTAGAGACAATTTCCATCCTTCGGTTGAATTTGATGGACATGCATTTTTTTCAACCATATTAACTATGAAACTTTGAAACTGTCTCTCGTGTTAGGTGCACTTCTTACTTCTTATGTAATTCAAGTCACACACTTCTAACTAATTAGGTTGGGCCGTTTGTCACACCCTACAATCTTATAGTTCTTTTACTTCTGGCAAATAATTTCAAAGAACTGAAAATCACGGTGCTCCGGAATAGTGGAAGAGGTGCAGGATTAAGGCTCCCACCAGGTTCTGTTATGCCTGGAGAATTCTGTGAATAAACAAATCCTTTGAAAATGTTTTACATATACCCAAAGTTACAAAGGATTTGTTTATTCACAGAATTCTCCAGGCATAACAGAACGTGGTGGTGAAATGTCTTTCAATTTTTTAGATTTTCATCAGACTGTCTGTATATCTGAATAGATGGAGAAGATTTGACACAGAGGATAGTGAAATAATTACTAGAGAGGACATTTCCTAATTTTGATGGCTTTTTTTCTTCCTGTCAGACACATCTAATTTATGATGCTCAGATAAATTGTTTGGAAGTCCAACAAAGTAATTCCGGAAAAGGAAATGAAAAATCCTGATAAGGAGCTGTGGAGTTACTAACACCAGGCTTGGAGCCCCAGATCTCTGATGAGTAAAAGTGTGAACTACAATTGCATCAACATGACACCAATGCAATTTGAACTGGTGATGATAGAACAGAGACCCCCGTCCTAGCACTCACTGTCTTGTAGGCCTCAGGCTGCTGTAGGCCTATAGGCTTCAAGATGTCACTCCTTCGCCCACTGTTGATTTTAAGGGCAGAGGAGGACTTTGTGGCTTTGGATGTTGAGGAAGAAGATTAGGTAAGGATAAACTTTATTTTTTTTTGTGGGGGCTCTCTGGAAACATTGATAGGAGCAATCTTGGGGATTATTACTAATGGGACACATTAGGCATTACTACTGACTGAGCACTTTGGGGGCATTATTACTGATGGGAGGCTCTGTGGGCATCTTCTTAACATGATGATCCCAAAAGTACTAATAATAACACCCCTGGTACTGGCAAATAATGAAAATAAACTAATGCTCACCTCAGCCAGCTCTCACGTTGAGCAGTGGTGTGTTCCTCCTCTGATCCTGTATAGGCAGCGCAACTTCCCCAGCATACTGCCAGCCTCTTGCATGTCAAAAGGCAGGAAGCAGCCGGTCTGAATAAGGGGCAGAGCAGGGAGCCTATGGCTCTCTGCACAACTACAGTTATTAACAGTATCAGCATCCTGAGGATACTGTTAAAAGTGTTGGTTATGGTATCCACTGCCAGACGGGCCCATCTAGCATTTTTCAAGCAGAAGATTGTTAGCATCAGAGACTGTTTTGGTCAACAACCCCCAGAGCCCTTCCTCCCGACTTCCCAGCCCTCCACCTCCAAAACCAACTTCTCCACCATTACAGAAGATCAACTCTCCACTCTACTCTCAAGATCGCATCTCACCACCTGTGCACTTGACCCGCTCCCATCCCACCTCATCCCAAACCTCACCACAGTCTTCATCCCAACCCTAACCCATCTCTTCAACCTATCACTAACAACTGGTGTTTTCCCCTCAAGCTTTAAACATGCCTCCATCACACCTATCCTCAAAAAGCCCTGTCTTGACCCATCCTCTGTATCTAGCGATCGCCCTATATCACTTCTCCCTTATGCCTCCAAACTACTGGAACAACACGTTTACCTTGAACTGTCCTCCCATCTCTCTTCTTGCTCCCTCTTTGACCGCTTACAATCTGGCTTCCGGTCACACCATTCCACTGAAACTGCCCTAACTAAGGTCACCAACGACCTCTTAACCGCCAAGAGCAAGCGACACTACTCTGTCCTCCTCCCTCGACCTGTCGGCTGCCTTTGACACAGTGGACTATTCCCTATTATTACAGACCCTCTGATCCCTGGGCATCACAGACTTGGCCCTATCCTGGATCTCATCATACCTAACAGACCGGACATTCAGCGTCTCCCACTCACACACCACCTCCTCACCTCGCCCCCTATCTGTCGGAGTCCCACAAGGTTCAGTCCTTGGGCCCCTGCTCTTCTCCATTTACACCTTTGGCCTGGGACAGCTCATAGAATCTCATGGCTTTCAGTATCCCTTCTATGCTGATGACACACAGATCTACATCTCTGGACCAGATATCACCTCCCTACTAACCAGAATCCCTCAATGTCTGTCCACTATTTCATCCTTCTTCTCCGCTAGATTTCTGAAACTTAACATGGACAAAACAGAATTCATCATCTCGCCCCCATCTCACGTGACCCCCCAACGAACCTAACCATTATAGTAAATGGCTGCCCACTCTCCCCAGTCCCACAAGCTCTCTGCCTCGGGGTAATCCTTGACGCTGATCTCTCCTTCAAACCACATATCCAAGCCCTTTCCACTTCCTGCCGACTTCAACTCAAAAATATTTCACGAATCCATTCATTCTTCAACCAAGAATCTGCAAAAACCCTAGTCCATGCCCTCATCATCTCTCGCCTTGACTACTGCAACCTCCTGCTCTGTGGCCTCCCCTCGAACACTCTCGCACCCCTCCAATCTATTCTAAACTCTGCTGCCCGACTAATCCACCTGTCCCCCCGCTATTCCCCGGCCTCTCCCCTCTGTCAATTACTTCACTGGCTCCCTATTGCCCAGAGACTCCAGTACAAAACCCTAACCATGACATACAAAGCCATCCACAACCTGTCTCCTCCATACATCTGTGGCCTCGTCTCCCGGTACTTACCTGCACGCAACCTCCGATCCTCACAAGTAGGGTTGAGCGAAACGGGTCGATCATTTTCAAAAGTCGCCGACTTTTGGCTAAGTCGGCGTCTCATGAAACCCGATCCGACCCCTGTGCTTGTCGGCCATGCGGTACGCGACTTTCGCGCCAAAGTCGCGTTTCAATGACGCGAAAAGCGCCATTTCTCAGCCAATGAAGGTGAACGCAGAGTGTGGGCAGCGTGATGACATAGATCCTGGTCCCCACCATCTTAGAGAAGGGCATTGCAGTGATTGGCTTGCTGTCTGCGGCGTCACAGGGGCTATAAAGGGGCGTTCCCGCCGACCGCCATCTTACTGCTGCTGATCTGAGCTTAGGGACAGGTTGCTGCCGCTTCGTCAGAAGCAGGGAGAGCGTTAGGCAGGGTCCACTAACCACCAAACCGCTTGTGCTGCAGCGATTTCCACTGTCCAACACCACCTTCGGTGTGCAGGGACTGTGGAAGCTATTTTTTTTTTTTTTTCCCCTCAGCGCTGTAGCTCATTGGGCTGCCCTAGAAGGCTCCGTGATAGCTGTATTGCTGTGTGTACGCCACTGTGGAAACCAACTGCTTTTTTCAAAGCACATATCCTCTTGTTCCTTCCTTTCTGCACAGCTATCTTTTTTGTTTGTCCACACTTTTTATTTAATTTGTGCATCAGTCCACTCCTATTGCTGCCTGCCATACCTGGCTTAGATTACTGTAGGGAGATAGTAATTGTAGGACAGTCCCTGTTTTTTTTTTGTTTTTTTTGTGGGAGATTAAGATTGGCATTTCTGCTACAGTGCCATCCCTGTGTGTGCCATCTCTCACTGAGTGGGCCATAGAAAGCCTATTTATTTTTTCCGTGATTTGTGTTCTAAATTCTACCTCAACACAAAAACACTACATCAATCAGTGGGAGAAAAATATTGGCCTCAGTCAGGGCTTGTGTGCCACTGCTGTGTGTGCTATCTCTCATTCAGTGGGCTATAGAAAGCCTATTTATTTATTTATTTTTTTTTATATTATTTGGTTTCTAAAGTCTCCCTGAAAAAAAAAAAAATACCTAAAAAAACAGTGGGAGAGTAATATTGCCCTTTCAGCTTGTGTGCCAGTCTTGACTCCTGGGTGTGCCACCTCTCTCTAATTGTGGGCCATAGAAAGCCTATTTATTTTTTCCGTGATTTGTGTTCTAAATTCTACCTCAACACAAAAACACTACATCAATCAGTGGGAGAAAAATATTGGCCTCAGTCAGGGCTTGTGTGCCACTGCTGTGTGTGCTATCTCTCATTCAGTGGGCTATAGAAAGCCTATTTATTTTTTTATTTTTTTTAATATTATTTGGTTTCTAAAGTCTCCCTGAAAAAAAAAAAAAATACCTAAAAAAACAGTGGGAGAGTAATATTGCCCTTTCAGCTTGTGTGCCAGTCTTGACTCCTGGGTGTGCCACCTCTCTCCCTCTCATTCAGTGGGCCATAGAAAGCCTATTTATTTTTTTTTTTAAATATTATTTGGTTTCTAAAGTCTCCCTTAAAAAACAAAAAATACATAAAAAAACAGTGGGAGAGTAATATTGCCCTTTCAGCTTGTGTGCCAGTCTTGACTCCTGGGTGTGCCACCTCTCTCCCTCTCATTCAGTGGGCCATAGAAAGCCTATTTATTTTTTTTTTTAAATATTATTGGGTTTCTAAAGTCTCCCTTAAAAAAAAAAAAAAACATAAAAAAACAGTGGGAGAGTAATATTGCCCTTTCAGCTTGTGTGCCAGTCTTGACTCCTGGGTGTGCCACCTCTCTCCCTCTCATTCAGTGGGCCATAGAAAGCCTATTTATTTTTTTTTTTAAATATTATTGGGTTTCTAAAGTCTCCCTTAAAAAACAAAAAATACATAAAAAAACAGTGGGAGAGTAATATTGCCCTTTCAGCTTGTGTGCCAGTCTTGACTCCTGGGTGTGCCACCTCTCTCTCATTCAGTGGGCCATAGAAAGCATTTTTTTTTTTTTTTCCTTGATTTGTGTTCTAAAATCTACCTCAACACAAAAACACTACATCAATCAGTGGGAGAAAAATATTGGCCTCAGTCAGGGCTTGTGTGCCACTGCTGTGTGTGCTATCTCTCATTCAGTGGGCTATAGAAAGCCTATTTATTTATTTATTTTTTTTCTTATTATTTGGTTTCTAAAGTCTCCCTGAAAAAAAAAAAAAAAACATAAAAAAACCGTGGGAGAGTAATATTGCCCTTTCAGCTTGTGTGCCAGTCTTGACTCCTGGGTGTGCCACCTCTCTCCCTCTCATTCAGTGGGCCATAGAAAGCCTATTTATTTTTTTTTTAAAATATTATTGGGTTTCTAAAGTCTCCCTTAAAAAACAAAAAATACATAAAAAAACAGTGGGAGAGTAATATTGCCCTTTCAGCTTGTGTGCCAGTCTTGACTCCTGGGTGTGCCACCTCTCTCTCTCTCATTCAGTGGGCCATAGAAAGGCTATTTTTTTTTTTGGTTTTTTTAATATTATTTGGTTTCTAAAGTCTCCCTGAAATAAAAAAAAAACTTAAAAAAACAGTGGGAGAGTAATATTGCCCTTTCAGCTTGTGCGCCAGTCTTGACTCCTGGGTGTGCCACCTCTCTCTCTCTAATTGTGGGCCATAGAAAGCCTTTTTTTTTTTTTTTTTTTTTTTTTTAAATATTATTTGGTTTCTAAAGTCTCCCTGAGAAAAAAAAATAAATAAATTAGGTGGGAGATTAATATTGACATTAGTGCTTGAGTGACAGTCCTGCGTGTGTGTCATCTCTGTGATTTTGTGCCACAGAAAACAGAGTGTGTAACATTGTGCCTGATTTTCCTTGTGGTCTCACCAACCTGTTAAGGGATATTGAAATCATACTGAAGTTATAGCTCACCGTGTAAGTTGTTTGACAGCAACAAATAAAGTTACTTTGGTTAAGATTTTAAAACAATGAGGAAGTCTGGTGCAAGAGGTCGTCGTGGGCGTTCATTGTCAGCTGGTAATGATGGTAGTGGTAGTGGAGCATCAGGTGGTCGTGGGGATAAAAATATTCCACCTAAGTCTGGAGCTGTGGAGCCAGTTTCGTCGTCAGGCTACACAAGGCCTCGAACGCTCTCTTTTCTGGGAGTAGGAAAACCGCTTTTAAAGGCGGAGCAGCAACAGCAAGTTTTGGCTTACATTGCAGACTCAGCCTCTAGCTCTTTTGCCTCCTCTTCCGAAACTGGTAAATGTAAAAGCAGCGCGTCGCTTGTGGATGTTCACGGTCAGGGACAAGTCGCTTCCTTGTCCTCCTCAGCAAAAACTACAACAAGAGAGAAGGATGCAGCAGGCGACACAACGGGTCACTCCATGGAGCTCTTTACACATACCGTCCCTGGCTTAGAAAGTGAAACATTTAACAGGCCATGCCCATTACAAGTATATTCTGACATGGAGTGCACTGATGCACAGCCACAGCCAGAGTACTATGCTGCTCCTTTGACTCAGACCACCACATTGCCCTCTCAGGGTACAGATCCACAATCAGACCGTGATGAGACTATGTTGCCCCGCCACGAACGCTATACCACCGACCGACACAGTGACACAGACGAAGTTGCACACGAGCTCGAAGAGGAGGTAATAGATGACCCAGTTATTGACCCCGATTGGCAGCCATTGGGGGAACAGGGTGCAGGCGGCAGTAGTTCAGAAGCGGAGGTGGAGGAGGGGCCGCAGCAGGCATCAACATCGCAACAGGTTCCATCTGCCGGGCCCGTATCTGGCCCAAAACGCGTGTCAAAGCCAAAACCTGTTGGAGCACAGCGTTGCCATCCGGTTAAAGCTCAGTCTGCAATCCCTGAAAAGGGATCCGAGTCTAGGAAGAGTGCAGTCTGGCATTTTTTTAAACAACATCCAACTGATCAGCGCAAAGTCATCTGTCAAAAATGTTCAACTAGCTTAAGCAGAGGTCAGAATCTGAAAAGTCTAAATACTAGTTGCATGCATAGACACTTAACCACCATGCATTTTCAAGCCTGGACTAACTACCAAACGTCCCTCAAGGTTGTAGCACCCTCGGCCAATGAAGCTAGTCAGCAACGCAACATCCCTTCCGTCACTGTAAGGCCACCATTTTCCGCACCACCGGCAGTATCTGTGCAGGTTTCTTTGCCAGCCAAAAGCAGTCAGGGTCAGGGAATCACCAGTTTTGTAGGAGGAAATATTGCATCTAGGGCACCGGCGGAAACAATACCGTCTCCAACCGTCTCTCAGTCTGCCATGTACACCGGCACACCCGAAAGTTCCACGATCTCCAGCTCTCCAGTCCAGCTCACCCTACATGAGACTCTGGTTAGAAAAAGGAAGTACTTATCCTCGCATCCGCGTACACAGTGTTTTAACGCCCACATAGCTAGACTAATCTCGTTAGAGATGATGCCCTACCGGTTAGTTGAAAGCGAAGCTTTCAAAGCCCTGATGGAGTACGCTGAACCACGATACGAGCTACCCAGTCGACACTTTTTTTCCAGAAAAGCCATCCCAGCCCTGCACCAGCATGTTAAACAGCGCATCGTCCATGCACTCAGGCAATCTGTGAGTACAAAGGTGCACCTGACTACAGATGCATGGACCAGTAGGCATGGCCAGGGACGTTATGTGTCCATCACGGCACACTGGGTGAATGTGGTGGATGCAGGGTCCACAGGCGACATCAATTTAGGGACAGTTGTGCCCAGCCCACGGTCTAGGAAACAGTTGGCTGTAGGCGTTCGCACCCCCTCCTCCTCCTCCTCCTCGTCCTCCTGCAGAAGCTACAGCTCTTCCACAGAATGCAGTCTGCCAACCACTCCATCGGCAGATGACACTGTTGCACACCAGTTGTCCCATTATGGGCCAGCTACTGCCAAGCGTCAGCAGGCTGTATTGGCTATGAAGTGCTTGGGCGACAACAGACACACCGCGGAAGTTCTGTCCGAGTTCTTGCAACAAGAAACGCAGTCGTGGCTGGGCACAGTAGATCTTGAGGCAGGCAAGGTAGTGAGTGATAACGGAAGGAATTTCATGGCTGCCATCTCCCTTTCCCAACTGAAACACATTCCTTGCCTGGCTCACACCTTAAACCTGGTGGTGCAGTGCTTATTGAAAACTTATCCTGGGTTCTCCGACCTGCTCCTCAAAGTGCGTGCACTTTGCTCACATATCCGACGTTCGCCTGTACACGCCAGCCGTATGCAGACCTATCAGCGGTCTTTGAACCTTCCCCAGCATCGCCTAATCATAGACGTTGCAACAAGGTGGAACTCAACACTGCACATGCTTCAGAGACTGTGCGAACAGAGGCGTGCTGTTATTTATTTGTGGGAGGATACACGGGCAGGCAGTAGGATGGCAGACATGGAGTTGTCAGGTGTGCAGTGGTCTAAGATACAAGACATGTGTCAAGTCCTTCAGTGTTTTGAGGAATGCACACGGCTGGTTAGTGCAGACAACGCCGTAATAAGCATGAGCATCCCCCTAATGCGTCTGCTGATGCAAAGTTTGACGCACATAAAGGAGCAGGCGTCTGCACCAGAGGAAGAGGAAAGCCTTGATGACAGTCAGCCATTGTCTGGTCAGGGCAGTGTACAGGACGAGGTAGCGGGCGAAGAGGAGGTGGAGGACGAGGAGGATGATGGGGATGAGTATATTTTTAATGCCGAACCTTTCCCGGGGGCACAGGAAATTGGTTGCGTGTCACGGCCGGGTTCTGGTTTTTTGAGGGACACAAGTGACGTAGATTTGCCTGCAACTGCCCCTCAACCAATCACAACCGGAGATTTGACAACTGGAACTTTGGCCCACATGGCGGATTATGCCTTACGTATCCTAAAAAGGGACACACGCATTACGAAAATGATGAACGATGACGATTACTGGTTGGCCTGCCTCCTTGATCCACGCTATAAAGGCAAATTGCAAAATATTATGCCACATGAGAACTTGGAACTAATATTAGCAACCAAACAATCAACTCTTGTTGACCGTTTGCTTCAGGCATTCCCAGCACACAGCGCACGTGATCGTTCTCACACGAGCTCCAGGGGGCAGCAGACTAGGAGTGTTAGGGGTGCACACATCAGAAGTGGCGTTGGACAGAGGGGTTTTCTGACCAGGTTGTGGAGTGATTTTGCTATGACCGCAGACAGGACAGGTACTGCTGCATCAATTGAAAGTGACAGGAGACAACATTTGTCCAGTATGGTTACTAACTATTTTT
Source organism: Ranitomeya variabilis (assembly GCF_051348905.1). NCBI lineage: Eukaryota > Metazoa > Chordata > Amphibia > Anura > Dendrobatidae > Ranitomeya > Ranitomeya variabilis. The sequence goes on along the minus strand of NC_135239.1, from coordinate 158,832,748 downwards.
CATCCCTTATCGATGTTCTCCCTCAACCGTCATTCCCATTTGATTACTGGGCCTCCAAATTAGACACCTGGCCAGAATTGGCAGAATATGCATTGCAGGAGCTTGCTTGCCCGGCAGCAAGTGTCCTATCAGAAAGAGTATTCAGTGCTGCAGGTTCAATATTAACCGAAAAAAGGACTTGTCTGGCTACCCAAAATGTTGACGATCTAACATTCATTAAAATGAACCACAACTGGATTTCGAAATCTTTTGCCCCACCTTGCCCGGCCGACACCTAGCTTTCCTATGAAAAGCTCTTGCCTGTGAATTACTTTTCTAATGTCTAATTTGCTGCAGCTGATTGTACAGCATACGACATGTTTACACCTCCCTAAATGGCAAAACTCCCCACACGGGGCCGTGGTATCACGACTTGGCGCAAGCACCCGTGAGACTGCTGTTTGTCTGAAGAGGTGGGTGTGCTCGCTTTTGGTTGACGGCATTGCTACTGGGTCCCTCATAGTACAATGTAGTGTCTCTGGCGGTGGTGGTGCGCACCCAACGTCAGACACACCGTTGTAACATGAGGGGCCCTGGGGCGGTCCCGCCGGCCTCAAGAGAGTTCCCCCCTACCCCAGCTCAAAATGTGCTCTACCACGTGCAAAATTATGTCGCACAGCTCCACCAATCTTTAGTCTATTCGCTGACATCATTCAATGTCTGGCACTGACAATACAAATTTGTAGACATCTATGATGCAACTTAAAGTAGTCTGTGTCTGTGTCCTATATTGGCACCATTAAATAGTTACTGCCAAATTACTATGTCAGAAACTCAGCAGATGAGCCCACCCCTGTACCTAAGTATGCCACCTTTTTTTTTGTTTTGGTTGTTTTGCGAGACATTAACATCTATTTATATTTTGGGAGTACTGGGACAGACACTCCTTGCACTACTCCTCCACTCACCACCAAGCTGCCCGTGTATCCATGTAACCGCTGTAAAACTGCCATGAGCCTATTGTTTGTTATTTTAGGCCTTTGAAGCCTGTCTGCGGTCCCTCCTTCCACTAGTCCTCCACTGACCAGACCACTGCTGCCCGTGTACCCCTGGAACCAATTATAAAGTGCCTACAGCCAGCCCATTTTTTTATGTTAGGCCTTTGAAGCCTGTCTGCGGTCCCTCCTTCCACTAGTCCTCCACTGGCCAGACCACTGCTGCCCGTGTACCCCTGGAACCAATTATAAAGTGCCTACAGCCAGCCCATTTTTTTATGTTAGGCCTTTGAAGCCTGTCTGCGGTCCCTCCTTCCACTAGTCCTCCACTGGCCAGACCACTGCTGCCCGTGTACCCCTGGAACCAATTATAAAGTGCCTACAGCCAGCCCATTTTTTTATTTTAGGCCTTTGAAGCCTGTCTGCGGTCCCTCCTTCCACTAGTCCTCCACTGGCCAGACCACTGCTGCCCGTGTACCCCTGGAACCAATTATAAAGTGCCTACAGCCAGCCCATTTTCTTATGTTAGGCCTTTGAAGCCTGTCTGCGGTCCCTACTTTAAATACTCCTCCACTCACCACCAAGCTGCCTGCCCGTGTATCCATGTAACCGCTGTAAAACTGCCATGAGCCTATTGTTTGTTATGTTAGGCCTTTGATAGCCTGTCTGCGGTCCCTACTTTAAATACTCCTCCACTCACCACCAAGCTGCCTGCCCGTCTATCCATGTAACCGCTGTAAAACTGCCATGAGCCTATTGTTTGTTATGTTAGGCCTTTGATAGCCTGTCTGCGGTCCTTACTTTAAATACTCCTCCACTCACCACCTAGCTGCCTGTGTATCCATGTAACCGATGTAAAAACTGCCATGACTGCCTACTGTTTGTTATTTTAGGCCTTTGATAGCCTGTCTGCGGCCCCTACTTGCAATACTCCTCCACTGACCACAATGCTGCCTGGAGTGCCTGCCTGTGTATCCATGTAACCGATGTAAAACTGCCATGACTGCCTACTGTTTGTTATTTTAGGCCTTTGATAGCCTGTCTGCGGCCCCTACTTGCAATACTCCTCCACTGACCACAATGCTGCCTGGAGTGCCTGCCTGTGTATCCATGTAACCGATGTAAAACTGCCATGACTGCCTACTGTTTGTTATTTTAGGCCTTTGATAGCCTGTCTGCGGCCCCTACTTGCAATACTCCTCCACTGACCACAATGCTGCCTGGAGTGCCTGCCTGTGTATCCATGTAACCGATGTAAAACTGCCATGAGTGCCTACTGTTTGGTATTTTAGGCCTTTGATAGCCTGTCTGCAGCCCCTACTTGCAATACTCCTCCACTGACCACACCAATGCTGCCCGTGTACCCCTGGAACCTATTTAAAAGTTCATAGAGCCTAGTTATATATTTTATTTACTATTAATAAGGCCATGATGGACTACGCTGTACCACGCTACAAGCTAACCAGTCGACACTTCTTTTGCGAGAAAAGCCATCCCAACCCTCCACCAGCATGTAGAAGACCGCATTGTCCATGCACTCTGGCAATCTGTGAGTACAAAGGTGCACCTGACAACAGACGCATGGACCTGTAGGCATGGCCACGGAAGATTACGTGTCCATTACGGCGCAATGGGTTAATGTGGTGGATGCATGGTCCACAGGGGACAGCCTACTAAGTCTGTCTGCAGTCCCTAATTCAAATTGTCCTCCACTGTCTAAATTGGAGCTTCCACCTTCTGGCTTTCGGCCTATAGTATCAGAAATTAAACTGCATTTGGCCTTCAACTTTGGTTAGGGCCTACTAACGGCTTCTGCCCCTCCCTGGTGTTGCCCTCAACTAAATAAAGCTGAGCTTCAACCTTCCGGCTCTCATTAAGTGGTTTTAAAAAAAAAAAATGGTGGTTAGGGCCTACTAACGGCTTCTGCCCCTCCCTGGTGTTGCCCTCAACTAAATAAAGCTGAGCTTCAACCTTCTGCTCCAAATTACCATTTTAAAAAATGCAATAGGCTTTTCCGGCCTACTAAAGGTGTCTGTCTGTGTGCCCCTGCCTGGTGTTGTCCTCAACTAAATAAAGCTGAGCTTCAACCTTCTGCTCCAAATTACCATTTTAAAAAATGCAATAGGCTTTTCCGGCCTACTAAAGGTGTCTGTCTGTGTGCCCCTGCCTGGTGTTGTCCTCAACTAAATAAAGCTGAGCTTCAACCTTCTGCTCCAAATTACCATTTTAAAAAATGCAATAGGCTTTTCCGGCCTACTAAAGGTGTCTGTCTGTGTTCCCCTGCCTGGTGTTGTCCTCAACTAAATAAAGCTGAGCTTCAACCTTCTGCTCCAAATTACCATTTTAAAAAATGCAATAGGCTTTTCCGGCCTACTAAAGGTGTCTGTCTGTGTGCCCCTGCCTGGTGTTGTCCTCAACTAAATAAAGCTGAGCTTCAACCTTCTGCTCCAAATTACCATTTTAAAAAATGCAATAGGCTTTTCCGGCCTACTAAAGGTGTCTGTCTGTGTGCCCCTGCCTGGTGTTGTCCTCAACTAAATAAAGCTGAGCTTCAACCTTCCGGCTCTCATTAAGTGGTTTTTTAAAAAAAAAAATGGTGGTTAGGGCCTACTAACGGCTTCTGCCCCTCCCTGGTGTTGCCCTCAACTAAATAAAGCTGAGCTTCAACCTTCTGCTCCAAATTACCATTTTAAAAAATGCAATAGGCTTTTCCGGCCTACTAAAGGTGTCTGTCTGTGTTCCCCTGCCTGGTGTTGTCCTCAACTAAATAAAGCTGAGCTTCAACCTTCTGCTCCAAATTACCATTTTAAAAAATGCAATAGGCTTTTCCGGCCTACTAAAGGTGTCTGTCTGTGTTCCCCTGCCTGGTGTTGTCCTCAACTAAATAAAGCTGAGCTTCAACCTTCTGCTCCAAATTACCATTTTAAAAAATGCAATAGGCTTTTCCGGCCTACTAAAGGTGTCTGTCTGTGTGCCCCTGCCTGGTGTTGTCCTCAACTAAATAAAGCTGAGCTTCAACCTTCCGGCTCTCATTAAGTGGTTTTTTAAAAAAAAAAAATGGTGGTTAGGGCCTACTAACGGCTTCTGCCCCTCCCTGGTGTTGCCCTCAACTAAATAAAGCTGAGCTTCAACCTTCTGCTCCAAATTACCATTTTAAAAAATGCAATAGGCTTTTCCGGCCTACTAAAGGTGTCTGTCTGTGTTCCCCTGCCTGGTGTTGTCCTCAACTAAATAAAGCTGAGCTTCAACCTTCTGCTCCAAATTACCATTTTAAAAAATGCAATAGGCTTTTCCGGCCTACTAAAGGTGTCTGTCTGTGTTCCCCTGCCTGGTGTTGTCCTCAACTAAATAAAGCTGAGCTTCAACCTTCTGCTCCAAATTACCATTTTAAAAAATGCAATAGGCTTTTCCGGCCTACTAAAGGTGTCTGTCTGTGTGCCCCTGCCTGGTGTTGTCCTCAACTAAATAAAGCTGAGCTTCAACCTTCTGCTCCAAATTACCATTTTAAAAAATGCAATAGGCTTTTCCGGCCTACTAAAGGTGTCTGTCTGTGTTCCCCTGCCTGGTGTTGTCCTCAACTAAATAAAGCTGAGCTTCAACCTTCTGCTCCAAATTACCATTTTAAAAAATGCAATAGGCTTTTCCGGCCTACTAAAGGTGTCTGTCTGTGTGCCCCTGCCTGGTGTTGTCCTCAACTAAATAAAGCTGAGCTTCAACCTTCTGCTCCAAATTACCATTTTAAAAAATGCAATAGGCTTTTCCGGCCTACTAAAGGTGTCTGTCTGTGTTCCCCTGCCTGGTGTTGTCCTCAACTAAATAAAGCTGAGCTTCAACCTTCTGCTCCAAATTACCATTTTAAAAAATGCAATAGGCTTTTCCGGCCTACTAAAGGTGTCTGTCTGTGTGCCCCTGCCTGGTGTTGTCCTCAACTAAATAAAGCTGAGCTTCAACCTTCCGGCTCTCATTAAGTGGTTTTTTAAAAAAAAAAATGGTGGTTAGGGCCTACTAACGGCTTCTGCCCCTCCCTGGTGTTGCCCTCAACTAAATAAAGCTGAGCTTCAACCTTCTGCTCCAAATTACCATTTTAAAAAATGCAATAGGCTTTTCCGGCCTACTAAAGGTGTCTGTCTGTGTTCCCCTGCCTGGTGTTGTCCTCAACTAAATAAAGCTGAGCTTCAACCTTCTGCTCCAAATTACCATTTTAAAAAATGCAATAGGCTTTTCCGGCCTACTAAAGGTGTCTGTCTGTGTGCCCCTGCCTGGTGTTGTCCTCAACTAAATAAAGCTGAGCTTCAACCTTCCGGCTCTCATTAAGTGGTTTTTTAAAAAAAAAAATGGTGGTTAGGGCCTACTAACGGCTTCTGCCCCTCCCTGGTGTTGCCCTCAACTAAATAAAGCTGAGCTTCAACCTTCTGCTCCAAATTACCATTTTAAAAAATGCAATAGGCTTTTCCGGCCTACTAAAGGTGTCTGTCTGTGTTCCCCTGCCTGGTGTTGTCCTCAACTAAATAAAGCTGAGCTTCAACCTTCTGCTCCAAATTACCATTTTAAAAAATGCAATAGGCTTTTCCGGCCTACTAAAGGTGTCTGTCTGTGTGCCCCTGCCTGGTGTTGTCCTCAACTAAATAAAGCTGAGCTTCAACCTTCCGGCTCTCATTAAGTGGTTTTTTTAAAAAAAAAATGGTGGTTAGGGCCTACTAACGGCTTCTGCCCCTCCCTGGTGTTGCCCTCAACTAAATAAAGCTGAGCTTCAACCTTCTGCTCCAAATTACCATTTTAAAAAATGCAATAGGCTTTTCCGGCCTACTAAAGGTGTCTGTCTGTGTTCCCCTGTCTGGTGTTGTCCTCAACTAAATAAAGCTGAGCTTCAACCTTCTGCTCCAAATTACCATTTTAAAAAATGCAATAGGCTTTTCCGGCCTACTAAAGGTGTCTGTCTGTGTGCCCCTGCCTGGTGTTGTCCTCAACTAAATAAAGCTGAGCTTCAACCTTCCGGCTCTCATTAAGTGGTTTTTAAAAAAAAAAAATGGTGGTTAGGGCCTACTAACGGCTTCTGCCCCTCCCTGGTGTTGCCCTCAACTAAATAAAGCTGAGCTTCAACCTTCTGCTCCAAATTACCATTTTAAAAAATGCAATAGGCTTTTCCGGCCTACTAAAGGTGTCTGTCTGTGTGCCCCTGCCTGGTGTTGTCCTCAACTAAATAAAGCTGAGCTTCAACCTTCTGGCTTTCGCCCTATACTATCAGATATTAAACTGCATTTGGCCTACTAGTGTGGTTAGGCCCTTGAAACAGTGTCTGCTGCTCTTGGGTTTGCTACTCCACTGAACAAAGCAATGCCGCCTGTTTAGTCCTGTTACCAATTTTGAACTGCATTTAGCCTACTTTATTCTTTGGCCCTATATCTGTTTCCTCCTCATCCTGCCCATTGCCCAGCCACTGCTAAATGAGTCTGCTGGTACATTGACCTAGACCACTACATTCCCCTTGTACTCTACACAGCCAGAATCTGACCCTGCTGAAAGTAAGGTTCCCCTTCCCGCATGTTATACCACCTTACACAGGGACAAAGAGGAAGGTGCAGATGAAAGTGCAGGTTCCTTCATCAGGTGGGGGGGCATACTCGTTGGCGACGTCACTGGCACAGGGCCCCTCAGAGTACGCAAAAGTGTCGCTGCTGGTGGGAGGCGCCCCCGCCATGCAAACACACCGCCGTACTTTGAGGGGCCCTGTGCCAGTGCCAATGCGAACGAGTGGGCCCCCCCCTGCTTGCTCAGGATCACAGCACTTGCAACGTTTAAATACTTACCTTTCCCTGCAACACCGCCGTGACGTAGTCCGCATTTCCTGGGCCCACGAAAAACTTGAGCCAGCCCTACTCCCCCCACAACTTTCCCCCAATTCCCTATGCCCAACTATTATTATACAGTTAATTAAGATTGGCAAGCTTCAGAAACAAGAATGGATGTTTTTGGCATTAAAATGGGCACTGTAGGTGTTTTCCTGGCCTCCACTCACTGCCGACTATGCTTCCCCATTGACTTGCATTGGGTTTCGTGTTTCGGTCGATCCCCGACTTTTAGCGATAATCGGCCGACTGCACTCGACTCGACTCTGGACAAAATCGGGTTTCCCAAAACCCTACTCGATCTTAAAAAAATGAAAGTCGCTCAACCCTACTCACAAGATCTCCTTCTCTACTCCCCTCTTATCTCCTCTTCCCACAATTGTATACAAGATTTCTCTCGCGTATCACCCCTACTCTGGAACCCTCTACCACAGCACATCAGACTCTCGCCTACCATCGAAATCTTCAAAAAGAACCTGAAGACCCACCTCTTCAGACAAGCCTACAACCTGCAGTAACCACCGATCGACCAAACCGCTGCATGACCAGTTCTATCCTCACCTACTGTATTCTCACCCATCCCTTGTAGATTGTGAGCCTTCGCGGGCAGGGTCCTCACTCCTCTTGTACCAGTTATGACTTGTATTGTTTAAGATTATTGTACTTGTTTTTATTATGTATACCCCTCCTCACATGTAAAGCGCCATGGAATAAATGGCGCTATAACAATAAATAATAATAATAATTAATAATAATAATTTGTCAGAATTGCCAGATAGCAAGTCCAGCCCTGCATCTCTCCAACCAGAGGCTGTAAGGTGTGGTGGACTGTGCTGCTGTGTTTCTGCCCTGCAGACAACAATTGTGTAATATAGATGATGTCATGCATCACAGTCCAGGGTTAAGAGATAGCAGATCAAAGGCCAAAGTACAAGACAAAGGTATAGTCAGAACATGGTCCAAAGGGTCAGGCAGCAGAAGATCAGAACTCTGAGCAACAGAAACAGGCTAACACCAAGAAGCACAAACTACGTCTGGCAGGGATCAGAGGAAGAAAGCTCAGCTATGCGATCAGCAGAACACTGAATACCTGCAGAAAGTCCCGCACGTCCCAGTCACAGATTGGACAGCAGAGCTGTCAATCAAGGTACTGACAGCCCAGCAAGCCCACAACAGTATAGGACAGCCAAGCTGTCAATCAAGACACAGACAGCTCAGCAAGACAGTTTCCACAGAACAGCATAGCAATCGTTCACTGAGCGAAGGAATCGTGACAAATGTGAGTTATGTTATGCATTGTGTGTGGCAGGGGTATAGGACGTGTGAAAGTAAACAGTATAAGGATAGGACATAAGATAAGGACAATAGGCCTCAGTATATACTGTTATATGATAGTAACTGTAGTTAGCTAAGGTGTAGGATAAGATACAGTTAATGTTTGGGGCTAGCCCACAATGGGAGGAGGATAACGGTAGTGTGGTGCCCCTGAGGGTCCCGTCGCCACAGAGGTACTGCACCTCAGCCAGAGGTCTGGTACCCCACTCTCGGGTAAGGAGGGGGCACTACCCGGTACCCACACACTAGCATCCAACACCACTCCAGGCCAGGAGATCTGGGTGGACCCTATTTAGGGAGGGCCCAATCTCAGGCTGGAGGGGGAACTAGGTAGAGAGTGAGGGTGGAGGTTGAGTGACAGTTGGAGAGTTGTCATGGAAACAGGAGGAGTCAGAAAAGTCTGGAAGGCAGTTGGAGAGAGAGGAGTACGGAGGAAGGAGAAGCAGACAGGAGCTCCAGGAAGAGAGAGAAGGGGTCCTAAGGGCCAGGGAAATGACGAATCCACCCGTGGCGCCCGAATCCACGCCGACCGTAGTCAGGTGGAGGGACTGTTGGACGCAGCTAGCAAACCGGAGGCTGTAGTATGTGCATGTGCTACAGCCAAATCTACACATCTGAAAAGGCAGCCACATAGGGTCAAGGGGACCAGGAGATTTTCGCCTGACGGGACCTGAAGCTGTTGGCTTGGGACACTGTGTGTAAAGCGCAGTGCAGGAAGACAAGGGCCAGCGCAGAGAGATACGACCTGGAAAGGTATACAGGAAGGAGGTCCCGGAAAAGTGCACCCCAAACTACCTGAGAGTTGGCTGGACCACCGACCCAGAGGACACAGCACCCGGCTGGTGATTGTAACCTAGAGACTGTGAGTAAAGTGTGAAAACTGCACCCCTGCTGAGTCCTCAGATTTATTTACTGCGTCACCTGCCCAGTACTGCAACTGTCACCATCATCATATTTACCACATTTCTACCCTGGGGCCTCGCTCTACCTGTGGAGAGCTGTAACATCTTTGCTGCGTCACCATCGGCCCCAGTGGACCTGAAACGCAGCATCAGCCATCCTTTGCCGAACACCACAGGTGGCGTCACGAGTCAATCCCACATAACTTTCCCCCTTGCATCATTTTTATTGCACGCCCAGGGCCACGGAGTCGGGTCACGACCCTGTGACTTCCCCAAAGAACTGAAAGTAAAGCCGTCCAAGTGCCACCTGTTGAAGCCCAAGGTGCAGTACCTAGGTCACGTAGTAAGCAACGAAGGTGTGGCACCAGACCCTGAAAAAGTCACAGTGATCAAGGACTGGCCAAGACACTCCACTATCAAGGAAGTGCGGCAGTTCCTCGGGCTGGTAGGTTACTACAGGAGATTCATAAAGGGCTTCACCCATGCAGGACCTCTTAATAGACCAGTCCAAGAAGGCCAAGAACCCGAGTCCTCCATTCGAGTGGAGTAAGAGAGAAGAAGAATCCTTCAGTCGGTTGAAGATGGCTTCTACGGGAGACGAAGTCCTGGCCTACCCCGACTATGGCCAACCCTTTATACTATATACAAACGCCAGCAATGTGGGATTGGGAGCAGTGCTGTCCCAGATACAGCAAGGCAGAGAGAGAGTGATTGCCTACGCCAGAAGGAAGCTGACAAATGTGAGTTATAATATGCATAGTGTGTGGCAGCGGTATAGGACATGTGAAAGTATACAGTATAAGGATAGGACATAAGATAAGGACAATAGGCCTTAGTATATATTGTTATATGATCAATACTATAGAGGAAGGAATCCTGCACTGCTGCATCACCTGAGCCCAAATATCCACTGTGTGTGATTACCACATCAAATACATCACCCTTTCGGATTCACGGGTGCCAAACCCTGTAAGCAATTACATAAATCCATATACTGAAGAGAAAAAAGAGTGGCCATCACCGTTTCTAAAATCCAATCTTTATTGTGACGATTTAAAACATCTTCAGCAGGGAGGTGTAGAACATGAAGAAAAAAATCAGACGACGGCCTTTTCGTGCTCCCTTGCGCTTCTACGGGACCTGTTGTTGGAGCGGCCCCCAGACGCAGGACGGCGGGGTACTCGGTACCGGGTCCCTCGGTTCTGCCTCGGTTCTCAGGATGTCACGGTGGCCCGACCCGGTCCGTGGTCCTGCTAAGGGGCGCCCAATAAAAGGTGTAGGTGGTGGTGTAGGTCGCAGTAAATAACGAGGACACAGGGTTGCAGTCTCTTTACCTCTTTACTGAAGGCTTCGGCATCCGCAATCCAGAGCACTGTTAACAGGGCTGGCTGAGACCGGCCAGTCCGAAGGCACATCCAGAGTTCCCTTTGCAGGTGGAAATCAGTGCCTACCTACTAGCGCCTGGGTGTTGTAGTACTTCCCTGCTGAGCACCACAGGATAGTCCTCACAACTGTCGTGTATGTTGCTGTTCTTTCTCTCTCCGTCCCCCAGATGATATGGATAGGACGCACCCGTATGACGGGGTAGGCCTGGAGTTATTTTATAGGGACCCTAGAGACGCCCCTCTCCCACAATTGCCTCCGTTGTCTTCATTAGGTGATTTAGGTGAGGCAGCCAACCTAAAATTAACTGCCCTGCCGTTGGTTTGAAGTAATGCGTAGAGCCCAATACTTCCTCGGCGTTCCGGCCACCGGCTACGCGCCTCAGTAGGATGTTGCCACGATCTTAGGGGCACGACTCCTCCTGGTTCTATCTCCTTTGTGCTGTGATCTCGTTTCTCACTTCTCCACAATATCCTTCGCTTCGTGTCCTTTCTTAAGATGCCGCCGCAATGAAGTGCAGGCGCGGCTCCGTAACGATCTGTCCTTTTCGCTAGGCCTCTGCCAGGATCCCACCCCTGACAGGGACCCCCCTGGATCTTCCCAAGCAACGCTCTTCTCTCACTAGGTGTTACCTGGGCAAAACCCAGTCAGCTTCTCTCCAACTTCCTATCCAACCCCCAGTTTTACCAGAGTGTGAGGAGTGGCCTAATACATAGGACCCTTTGCTCCCCCTGGTGGCCGGAGTGTGAAGTGTAATGTGTGACTGTGATACCTGGTCAGGTGAACTCCTTTAGTGCCATCAGACGTACCATCACTCCCCTTAGTGGCGGAGCATCAGTACTGCAACGACCAGGACTCTGGAGCGATGCACTATATGATAGTAACTGTAGCTAGCTAACGTGTAGGATAAGATACAGTTAATGTTTGGGGCTAGCCCACAATGGGAAGAGGATAGTGGTAGTAGCAGGCACTTCCCGTTAGTGATTCTGATAGGGAAGAACAGTAACAAGGACAAGTTCAAGTGCAGTGGGCTGCTAGGGCCAGCAAGTACCAATCGTTCAAGGCAGTGGGAGACCGTGCTAGAAACCCATGTGGACATTCAGGCAATGTCAGGAGCTCAAGGCCCAGCATAGGGTCTAAAGGGAGCATCATGTCCTCTGGCGCACTGCGAGATTGGACAGGAAATCCCTAGGGCTGACAGGGCCACTGGGCTTAGGGATAGTGCAGGAGAAATGGATGGTAGGGATGAAGATGTTTTGTGCCCTATCCTACATGCTACAACCTGATGAACTTGACCTGTCCAGTAAACTGTTTGTTGAAATGAACTTGGTGTCCTTCGAGTTGTGTGTGGTGGCCCCTAAAGTTGGAAGCCTGGAGACAGCAGAGGCCTGCGGCCTACAAGTGATTGTGATGCACAGTTGGAGCTCAGTCATGGCTACCATTCTCTGACACTTTACAATTTATCCAACAGACATGTTTCAATTGTGTCTCTTCTCAGACAGATATTGCACATTGCTTGTGGTCATGCAACGTGATCAGGGAGAGTTACATTGCCTTTTGAGATGCTTTGGAGCCTATTCTGCTGAGTAGACCAAAGAAAATATAACTGTGACAAGCGCTTTAGAAAACGTCCACACCTAATCTCAGCAGCTGCAATAAAAGCAATCCTCCAAACTTGGATATCTTCCCACGAACCACCGCATTATTTATTCCTAGGAAAACAGTCTTTTCTCTTTCAAAATAGTGTGGAGGCATGCCGCATCTGTACACAAAGAGTCTCAGGTTGAACATTTCTTTGTAATATGGGAAACTTTTATAACTATCCTGCCATCCAGAAGATAGTTACAGCACACTCCCATAATATATCTTGATCTTATTAAGATTATGCCGATAGCAAACATGTCCAGTATTTTACTATTTTTTTGGTGGTGAAAAAAAAATCTTAAGTTTGCAAAAAAACATTTTTGGAGTTGTGTAGCCATTTCACGAGAGCTGTAACATTGTCCGATGGAGCTTATTAGCTTATTTTTTGCAGGGAGAGATGTTTTTGTTAGTACCATTATGGGATAGATGTGATTTTTTGACTGCTTGTTACAGCATTTTATGTGGAATTGTGGCTACCAAAAAAACTTAATTTTGGCGTTCTTGAATTTTTGACCTTTACAGTGTTTACCTATTGGGTTAATTGTTTCATTATGTTGACATATCTGACTCTTCTGAATGTGACGATACCAAATATGTGTATTTTTTATTTTTTTTTAATATCTTTATTTTCCCTGGGGAAAAGGGGGATGATTTGAACTTTTATTATTTTTTTTCATACTTTTTTAAATCACTTTTTTTTTACTTTTTACTGATTTTGCTAGCCCCCTTTGGGGCCTTCAAGATGCGATCGTCCGAACACTTATGCTATGTGCAGCGATGCCTCAGTATTGCTGCATATAGCAGAAATCACAGTCTTCTTTGAAGCTGTGCCACGGGCAGGGTTTTAAAGGAGTTCTGTATTGACAGACATCAGCTGACAATCCATCGGTGACCCGTGAAGTCACGGGCGTGCCAATGGGCAGAAGTGAGGACACTCAAGCTTGTCGGCGTGAGTTAAATGATGCTATCAGAGATAGACAGCGGCATTAAACAGGTTAACACTAATTGTTAGCGACAGGTCCTAGCTGTAATACTCAGCCATCGCCTGCCAGGTGGGCTCGCTGCATGAACCTGTTCCATACACCTGCTTCCTACTTGCGCTGTATATATACGGCGCATGTTGTGAAAGGGTTAAAAGTAATTCCCTAAAATGTATGTGTGGCACCCCAGGAGTTCGGGTACCACAGTGGTATTGCCTTCCTCTCGGGGAGGGTGATGCCATGCCTGGAAGTGAGGAGGATCCCTTAAACAGGTAGCACATACATGCAACATGTTCTGACTCCTGGCCAGAAGGGGGAGCTCTAGACCCGGTTTCAGGGGAACTTCCCTATATATGTTCTGGCTAGAGGAGTTAGATTAGTTTGCAGAGAGTGTGTAGGAGGAAGGAGCACATGAGAAGTGAGGAGCTGGGGGGGAGCTGTGACTGGGCTCCCTCCACGCTGAAGCGCAGGAACTGGACACCAGGAGTCCGAGGCTGTGTGGGACTGTATGCCCGACAGCAGAAACTGGAGGGCAGGAGATTAAAAGTCGCTTGTCCACAACTACACCCAAAGGCACTGCAGCATAGAGAGCCCGAAGTCGCCGCAGTAGAGACACCTGTAAATAGGCTCGCGTTGCCTGCCATGTGGGTACTGTCCTAGGACAGAGAGAGAGGACCTTGTGAGAAGCCTGAGGCAGCAAGGGATACACATTACAGCGCAGTAAGGAAGGCTTCCAATCCCCACCTGGCTAAGGGGGCTCGCTGCCCGGACCTCTCCATCACCTGTGATCTGTACCCTGGACTGTGGCTGTATACCACCAGTAAAAGGTAAAGAGACTGCAACCTTGTGTCCTCTAATTCTTTCTGGCCCCACACCATCTACTATCTTTGCCTAATACACCGAGAGCCCTGGGGACTAGGCTTCACCTGTGGGAAGCCACACCATCATTGCTGCAATAACATCATCCCCAGTGGACCCCTTTAAGCAGCGTTGGTCATCCCTGATTGAATACCACAGGTGGCATCACGAACATTCTTTATTCCAAACAACACCTTTTAAAGACTTTCCCTTTAAATTGGGCGCCCAGGGCCACGGACCAGATCACTGCCACCGTGACTACCCCTTTAAAGACCACCGGACCCGGCTCTAGTTCCCCAGAGTCCTAGTGGGCGCTCCATATCTCTTGAGGAGAGGGAACAGGAAGGGAGGGTGTTTATATCCTAATGACTGGTTGCCAGTTATAGCTTTGGGCCTGGGTAACACGACTGTCGATTCTCTCCTGGTAGAAAATCGGGCTGATTATGCTAATGTCACTCAGACCAAACTCTGTCAGAATTTGATTCAAGTGTCATCTTACCGTGATCCTATTCTGTCGCAAGAGAGAATAATATCACAGGTGTCGAGAAGATGGAGAATTTAATGTATCCATTATCTTTGTGTCCACGGTAAATAGACTGCACACAGATGACATTTGAGTGCAGTCCGATGTTTCACTCAGGCTGGGGTCACACTTGCGAGAAACTCGCACGAGTCTCGCATCTCAATACACTGCACTGCCGCCGGCACTCGGACCGGAGCGCTCAGCTGCATAGAAATATATGTTTTCCCTGGAGCCGTGCCTTCAGTACAGAGACCAGGCTGACCCTATAACAGCAGGTAAATAGCATTATTCAATGTGACAGTTTCCCTTTAACAACCCCTTTTTGAATGACTCCAGGGTGCTGAAAAAAGGAAAATATTCACTTCTCAGATACTCACCTTCTACTGGCATCAACATCAAATTTACTATTTTCTGTGCAAAGTAGTCGCAATAATTCTCATGAATATAAATAACAAAAAAACAGGGTTGCAGCTTTAATATTGGTCACTAGATGCCATTACAATCTGATTTTACATTTGCGTTTTGTTTTCCTCGCTTTGATTCACAGTGTGATTGTGCCCAGAGCAGGAGGCTTTATCTGACACCCATTACAGGTACCAGCTGGAAGACAGCAGTCAGTGCTACAGCGCCAGGACCTGGAGGTGGGGGGCGCTCTAGTGCACAAGAAGACTTGTAAAACTCATGTTAATTTATATGTAGGTCATTTATTATTTGTGCCTACTACTTGCACTAGAGGGAGCTGCTTACTTAACGATTAACATGGCTCATATTGAGTTCTACCGGAATAAATCCACAGTTGTGAAGGGGAGCAGTGGATTGTGAGCTCCATAACAGAAAAAAAAAACAATCTTCAACTATTACAAAGATATATTATTAGAGTCAGCAGCACATAATTTTAGAATTATTTAAAATAAAGGCGCATTCTCAACATATACACTTTTGGCATTTTTACAGGATATTAAATGGGTTGTCCAGGCTGGTGGCAAAAGTTACTCTATGTGACTCCTACCTCTCAACTTTAGAAGAACAGAAAGAGGAACAAAGTATGAGTCGCGCGTAGTACAACGTGACAAATTTTGTCCATGCCCATATCAACAGACCCCAATTCATGCCCATTTGTCACTTCTTTCAACCCTGGCAGAAGGAGTTGTCAGAGAGGCGGTGGCATGAAAGACATTCAGCAGAAGCCCAAGACTGCGCGACCAGGAGACAATGATGGGAGTTGTATTCAGCAGCAGCTGGGTAACTCCTGTGTAAAATAAATAATTGAATAAAAAAGGCATACCCAATAGAGGGAAAAGCCCACGGCTGGGGGCTGATTTTACTAACCTGGAACAAGGGACAATACTCCATAAGGTTCCCAGGCTATTAACCCCTTCCCGACCTTTGACGCAGCGTATGCGTCATGAAAACCTGTGCCAATCCGACCTGTGACGCAGCATATGCGTCATGGTCGGATCACGCTCCTGCAGGCCAGGTGAAAGGGTTAACTGTAATTTCACCCGACCTGCAGGGACAGGGGGAGTGGTACTTGAGCCCAGGGGGGGAGGCTTCGCCCCCCCCCCCCCGTGGCTACGATAGCTCTGATTGGCTGTTGAAAGGGACGTTTCACTTTCACTTTCAATCAGAGCGATAGTAATATTTCACCAATGAAAATTGGTGAAATATTACAATCCAGCCATGGCTGATGCTGCAATAGCATCAGCCATGGCTGGAGATCGTGATCTGCCCCCCTCCACCGCCACCGATCTTGTCCCCACGGTCCTCCGTCCTGTAATTGCTGTCCTCCGCTCCCCTCCATCCTCCTGTCCGCTCTCCCCTCAGTCCGATCCCTCCCCCCGCTGTCCGATCCCCCCCTCATACTTACCGACCTCCGGTGTCCCTCCCGCTGTCCGTCCGTGTGCTCCATGGGCGCCGCCATCTTCCAAAATGGCGGGCGCATGCGCAGTGCGCCCGCCGAATCTGCCGGCCGGCAGATTCGTTACAGGGACATTTTGATCGCTGTGATAGGTTCTATCACAGCGATCAAAATAAAAAAATAATAAATGAACCCCCCCCCCTTTATCACCCCCATAGGTAGGGACAATAATAAAATAAAGAAAATATTTTTTTTTATTTTTTTTTTTTTACACTAGGGCTAGGGCTAGGGTTAGGGTTAGGGCTAGGGTTAGGGCTAGGGTTAGGGCTAGGGTTAGGGCTAGGGTTAGGGCTAGGGTTAGGGTTAGGGCTAGAACTAGGGTTAGGGTCAGAATTAGGGTATTTGCACACGGTGCGGATTTGGCTGCGGATCCGCAGCAGATTGGCTGCTGCGGATTCGTAGCAGTTTCCCATCAGGTTCACAGTACCATGTAAACCTATGGCAAACCAAATCCGCTGTGCCCATGGTGCGAAAAATACCACGCAGAAACATTGTGCTGTATTTTCCGCAGCATGTCAATTCTTTGTGCGGATTCCGCAGCGTTTTACACCTGTTCCTCAATAGGAATCCGCATGTGAAATCCGCACAAAAAACACTGGAAATCCGTGGTAAATCTGCAGGTAAAACGCAATGCCTTTTTCCTGCGGATTTTTCAAAAATGGTGGGGAAAAATCTCACACGAATCCGCAACGTGGGCACATAGCCTTAGGGTTAGGGTTGGAATTAGAGTTAGGCTAGGTTCAGATTGCGTTAGTGCAATCCGTTTAGCGAGAGCGCTAGCGGATTGCGCTAACGCAATGTCTTTTTCGGGGCTGCGTTTAGGGGTCGCGTTAACGTCCCCGCTCTCGCAGATCCCCGATCTGTGAGAGCGGGAAACGGACCTCTGGTGCGCCGCGAACGCTGCAAGCAGCATCCGAGGCACGCTACAAAAGACCGGCACATCGCTAGCGCGTGCCGAAAATGACACGCGCTAGCAATGCGCTTTAACATTGCCGGCAATGGGAGCGCTAATGGACGCGGTGCACGGCGTTAATTTCGTCGTGCAACGCTGTCCGTTAGCGCTCTCCCATTAACGCAATGGGAACCTAGCTTTAGGGTTGGAATTAGGGCTAGGGTTGGAAATAGGGTTAAGATTAGGCTGTGGTTAGGGTTATGGTTAGGGTCAGGGGTGTGTTGGGGATAGGGTTGGGTTAGGGTTGGGATTAGGGTTAGGGGTGTGTTGGGGTTGGGGTTGTGGTTAGAGGTGTGTTGGGGTTAGGGTTGTGATTAGGGTTATGGCTAGAGTTGGGGTTAGGGGTGTGTTGGGGTTAGTGCTGGCGTTAGAATTGAGGGGTTTCCACTGTTTAGGCACATCAGGGGTCTCCAAACGCAACATGGCGCCACCATTGATTCCAGTCAATCTTGTATTCAAAAAGTCAAATGGTGCTCCCTCCCTTCCGAGCACCGACGTGCGCCCAAAATAGTGGTTTACCCCCACATATGGGGTAACAGCATGCTCAGGACAAACTGGGCAACAATTATTGGGGTCCAATTTCTCCTGTTACCCTTGTGAAAATAAAAAATTGCTTGCTAAAACATCATTATTGAGGAAAGAATAATGATTTTTTATTTTCACAGCTCTGCGTTGTAAACTTCTATGAAATACTTGGGAGTTCAAAGTGCTCACCACATATCTAGATAAGTTCCTTGGGGGGTCTATTTTCCAAAATGGGGTCACGTGTGGGGGGTTTCTACTGTTTAGGCACATCACATCAGGGGCTCTGCAAACGCAACGTGACGCCCGCAGACCATTATATCAAAGTCTGCATTTCAAAAGTCACTACTTCCCTTCCGAGCCCCGAAGTGTGCACAAACAGTGGTTTACCCCCACATATGGGGTATCAGCGTACTCAGGACAAGCTGGGCAACAACTATTGGGGTCCAATTTCTCCTGCTACCCTTGTGAAAATAAAAAAATGCTTGCTAAAACATCATTTTTGAGGAAAGAAAAATGATTTTTTATTTTCACAGCTCTGCGTTGTAAACTTCTGTGAAGCACTTGGGGGTTCAAAGCGCTCACCACATATCTAGATAAGTTCCTTGGGGGGTCTAGTTTCCAAAATGGGGTCACTTGTGGGGGGTTTCTACTGTTTAGGCACATCAGGGGCTCTGCAAACGCAACATGATGCCCCCAGACCATTCCATCAAAGTCTGCATTTCAAAAGTCACTACTTCCCTTCCGAGCCCTGACGTGTGCCCAAACAGTGGTTTACCCCCACATATGGGGTATCAGTGTACTCAGGACAAACTGCGCAACAACTTTTGGGGTCCAATTTCTACTGTTACTTTTGTGAAAATAAAAAATTGCGGGCTAAAATATAATTTTTGAGGAAATAAAAATTATTTTTTATTTTCACGGCTCTGCGTTATAAACTTCTGTGAAGCACTTGGGGGTTTAAAGTGGTCACCGCACATCTATATTAGTTCCATGGGAGGTCTGGTTTCCAAAATGGGGTCACAAGTGGGGAAGCTCCAATGTTTAGGCACACAGGGGCTCTCCAAACGCGACATGGTGTCCGCTAACGATTGGAGCTAATTTTTCATTCAAAAAGTCAAATGGCGCTCCTTCCCTTCCGAGCCCTGCCGTGTGCCCAAACAGTGGTTTACCCCCACATGTGAGCTATCAGTGTACTCAGGAGAAATTGCCCAACAAATTGTAAGATCCATTTCATCCTGTTGCCCATGTAAAAATGAAAAAATTGAGGCTCAAATAAATTTTTTGTGAAAAAAAAGTACTTTTTCTTTTTAAGGATCAATTTGTGAAGCACCTGGGGGTTCAAAGTGCTCACTATGCATCTAGGTAAGCTCCTTGGGGGGTCTAGTTTCCAAAATGGGGTCACTTGTGGGGGAGCTCCAATGTTTAGGACACAGGGGCTCTCCAAACGCGACATGGTGTCTGCTAAAGATTGGAGCCAATTTTTCATTGAAAAAGTCAAATGGCGCTCCTTCCCTTCCGAGCCCTGTCGTACGCCCAAACAGTGGTTCCCCCCCACATATGGGGTATCAGCGTACTCAGGACAAATTGTACAATAACTTTTGGGGTCCAGTTTCTCTTTTTACCCTTGGGAAAATAAAAAAATTGTTGCTAAAACATCATTTTTGTGACTAATAAGTTAAATGTTCATTTTTTCCTTCCATGTTGCTTCTGCTGCTTCACACCTGAAGGGTTAACAAACTTCTTGAATGTGGTTTTGAGCACCTTGAGGGGTGCAGTTTTTAGAATGGTGTCACTTTTGGGTATTTTCAGCCATATAGACCCCTCAAACTGACTTCAAATGTGAGGTGGTCCCTAAAAAAAATGGTTTTGTAAATTTCGTTGTAAAAATGAGAAATCGCTGGTCAAATTTTAACCCTTATAACTTCCTAGCAAAAAAAAATGTTGTTTCCAAAATTGTGCTGATGTAAAGTAGACATGTGGGAAATGTTATTTTTTAACTATTTTGGGTCACATAACTCTCTCATTTAACAGAAAAAAAATTCAAAATTTGAAAATTGCGAAATTTTCAAAATTTTAGCCAAATTTCCATTTTTTTCACAAATAAACGCAAAAATTATCGACCTAAATTTACCACTAACGTGAAGCCCAATATGTCACGAAAAAACAATCTCAGAACCGCTAGGATCCGTTGAAGGGTTCCTGAGTTATTACCTCATAAAGGGACACTGGCCAGAATTTCAAAAAACGGCCAGGTCATTAAGGTCAAAATAGGCTGGGTCATGAAGGGGATAACTGCTCACAGCTGTTTGCTTAGCCTTTCCTGGTGAATTTACGGGGGACTACAGAAAAAAATTACGTAGGGTCCCCCTATAAATTCTAACAGCTGTGGGTTAATAGTAAATAGATCAACTGACTGAACAATATATATATATATATGTATATAAATAATTTGTAACCAAAAAAATTCAAATACAAAAATAGATCAATGGTTACATTAGTCTGTGCTAAAAACTAAGGAAAATGTGAAATATGTGAAATAGGAAATAGCATACTGGCTTATGAACTTTATGAACAAACACATGAGATTTTTAGCACAAGATTTGCAAATATTGTGAGCCCATTCACCAAAACGTCAAGGTAATCTCAGATCGAATGGGTAACTACACTGACTGGTGTGAACACTTACTTGTGGTATCTGAGCTGACTGCCTAATGTGAACACTTGGGTTAATAGCCTGGGAACATTATGGGGTATTGTCCCTTGACCCAGCTTATTAACCCCTTTCCGACATGGTGCGTAATAGTACGCCCGCGTCGGACTCCCACCCTTTGATGTGGGCTCCGGTGGTGAGCCCACATCTTTCCTGGCACATGTCAACTGTTTTGAACAGCTGACATGTGCCTGGAACAGCCACAGGTGGAATTGCGATCCACCTGTGGCTTTTAACACGTTAAATGCCGCTGTCAAATACTGACAGCGGCATTTAGCATGCATTTTCGGCAATCGTGCCGGAAATCTGCTCATCATGTGATCACGGGTCACCGGTCCTGGAGACAGATACAGGTCTCTGGTTGTCTCTGCCGGATTTTTATGAGCGCCACCCTAACCCCAACACCACCCTAACCCCAACACCACAACCCTACCACCAACACCACAACTCTAACCCCAACACAAACCTAACCCCAACCCTAGCCCCAACCCTAACCCAACCCTAACACTAGCTCTAACCCTAGCCCCAACCCTAACAGAAAAAAATACATTTTTTATTTTATTATTTTTACCTAACTAAGGGGGGTTTGATTTACTATTTTTTTATTTTGATCACTGTAATAGACCCTATCACAGTGATCAAAATGAACCAATAGGAAAAATGTCCTATTGTTGCCAGATGCTGGATGGCAGATCTCGGCTGGCGCACTGTGCATGCGCCTGCCATTTTCTTCCCCGAAGAAGATGCCGGGGGACAGAGCCCAAGGGTCTAGGGACATCGGAGGTACCAGTGGGACTCGGGGGACCCCATTTCTCTCTAATCTGGTATGCTAGATCATATCAGAGGAGAGAGAAATAAATGGAAAATCTTACTTTTTTTTGCAGTTGCTGTTATTCGGTGAATAATGGCAATCACAACAATAGGGACGGTAAAAGACGACCTGAATCATGGAGGAGTCATGTTTTGGGCCAGAATCATTTGGAAACAGCTGGTAGGGCCCTTTAAGGTTCCCGAAGGTGTGAAAATGACCTCTGCAAAGTATATAGAGTTGTTGACTGACAACTTTCTTCCATGGTATAAAAAGCAGAAATGTGCAAAGGAGCAAAATCATCTTCATGCTGACAATGCACCATCTCATGCTGCAAAGAATACCTCTGAGTCATTGGCTACTATTGGCATAAAAGGAGATAAACTCATGGTGTGACCACTATCTTACCCAGACCTCAACCCTATAGAGAACCTTTGGAGTATCATCAAGCAAAAGATCTATGAGGGTGGGAGGCAGTTCACATCAAACCACAGAACTGGGAGGCTATTCTGACTTCATGCAAAGAAATACAAGCAGAAACTCTCCAAAAACTCACAAGTTCAATGGATGCAAGAATTGTGAAGGTGATATCAAAGAAGGGTCCTATGTTAACATGTAACTTGGCCTGTTAGGATGTTTTGGAGTTAAATAGCATTTTCTTCATTTGCATAATAATTTGGAACATGGTGTATATACATCACATAGGAGACACTGAGCCTGATGTATGTACATCAGGCAAGAAACTCTGAGACTAATGTGTATACAGTACATCACTTAGGAGACTCAAAGACAGATGTATATATACCACATGGGAGACACTGCTGTGTATACATCACATAGGGGATACTGAGACTGATGCATATAACATCACGTAGGAGACTCTTAGACTGATGTACAGCACAGACCAAAAGTTTGGACACACCTTCTCATTTAAAGATTTTTCTGTATTTTCATGACTATGAAAATTGTACATTCACACTGAAGGCATCCAAACTATGAATTAACACATGTGGAATTATATACTTAACAAAAAAGTGTGAAACAACTGAAATAATGTCTTATATTCTAGGTTCTTCAAAGTAGCCACCTTTTGCTTTGATGCCTGCTTTGCACAATCTTGACATTCTCTTGATGAGCTTCAAGAGGTAGTCACCGGGAATGGTTTTCACTTCACAGGTCAGGTTTAATAAGTGGGATTTCTTGCCTTATAAAAGGTGTTGGGACCATCAGTTGTGTTGTGCAGAAGTCTGGTGGATACACAGCTGATAGTCCTGCTGAATAGACTGTTAGAATTTGTATTATGGCAAGAAAAAAGCAGCTAAGTAAAGAAAAACGAGTGGCCATCATTACTTTAAGAAATTAAGGTCAGTCAGTCCAAAAAATTGGGAAAACTTTGAAAGTGTTTCCAAGTGCAGTGGCAAAAACCATCAAGCGCTACAAAGAAACTGGCTCACATGAGGGCCGCCCCAGGAAAGGAAGACCAAGAGTCACCTCTGCTTCTGAGGATAAGTTTATCCGAGTCACCAGCCTCAGAAATCGCAGGTTAACAGCAGCTCAGATTAGAGACCAGGTCAATGCCACACAGAGTTCTAGCAGCAAACACATCTCTACAACAACTGTTAAGAGGAGACTTTGTGCAGCAGGTCTTCATGGTAAAATAGCTGCTAGGAAACCACTGCTAAGGACAGGCAACAAGCAGAAGAGACCTGTTTGGGCTAAAGAACACAAGGAATGGACATTAGACCAGTGGAAATCTGTGCTTTGGTCTGATGAGTCCAAATTTGATATCTTTGGTTCCAACCACTGTGTTTTTGTGTGACTCAGAAAAGGTGAACGGATGGACTCTACATGCCTGGTTCCCACCGTGAAGCATGGAGGAGGAGGTGTGATGGTGTGGGGGTGCTTTGCTGGTGACACTGTTGGGGATTTATTTAAAATTGAAGGCATACTGAACCAGCATGGCTACCACAGCATCTTGCAGCGGCATGCTATTCCATCCGGTTTGCGTTTAGTTGGACCATCATTTATTTTTCAACAGGACAATGACCCCAAACACACCTCCAGGCTGTGTAAGGGCTATTTGACCAAGAAGGAGAGTGATGGGGTGCTACATCAGATGACCTGGCCTCCACAGTCACTATACCTGAACCCAATTGAGATGGTTTGGGGTAAGCTGGACCGCAGAGTGAAGTCAAAAGGGCCAACAAGTCCTAAGCATCTCTGGGAACTCCTTTAAGATTGTTGGAAGACCATTCCCGGTGACTACCTCTTGAAGCTCATCAAGAGAATGCCAAGAGTGTGCAAAGCAGTCATCAAAGCAAAAGGTGGCTACTTTGAAGAACCTGGAATATAAGACATATTTTCAGTTGTTTCACACTTTTTTGATAAGTATATAATTCCACATGTGTTAATTCATAGTTTGGATGCCTTCAGTGTGAATGTACAATTTTCATAGTCATGAAAATACAGAAAAATCTTTAAATGAGAAGGTGTGTCCAAACTTTTGGTCTGTACTGTATATACACAACATGAGACTCTGAGACTGATTTATATATAGCCCAAAGGAGGCACTGACATTGATGTATATATGTCACATGGGAGACACCAAGACTGCTGTATGCATCACATAGGATACACCGAGACTGCTGACTATACATCACAGAGAGGACACTGAGACTGATGTATATATATCACATATGAGACTCTGAGACTGATGAATATATATCAAATAGGATACTCTGAGCCTAATGTTTATACATCACAAAAGACACTGATACTACTTTATATAAATCACATAGGAGACTTTGAGCCTAATGTTTGTACATCACATAGGTGTTATGACCCCAATGGCGAGGGTCTCAGAGGCACTAGTAAGTCTGCAAAATACAAAAATCCAGCTCATAGGGCAGTGGTAACTGGATTGACCATATATCTAATCCTAACGCCAACACTAGAAGTAGCCGGGGATCATGCCTACGTTGATCGCTAGATGACTCGCGCCAGCCGGAGAATCTAACTACCCCTAGAAGAGGAAAACAAAGACCTCTCTTGCCTCCAGAGAAAGGGACCCCAAAGTTGGATACAAGCCCCCCACAAATAATAACGGTGAGGTAAGAGGAAATGACAAACACAGAAATGAACTAGGATTAGCAAAGAGAGGCCCGCTTCACTAATAGCAGAATATAGAAAGATAACTTATATGGTCAACAAAAACCCTAACAAAATCCACGCTGGAAATTCAAGAACCCCCGAACCGACTAACGGTCCGGGGGGAGAACGCCAGCCCCCTAGAGCTTCCAGCAAAGTCAGGAACAGTTCAGGACAAGCTGGACAAAAATGCAATCAAAAACAAATAGCAAAAAAGCAAAGAAGCAGACTTAGCTTGATCTAGCAGGAACCAGGATCAGTAGACAAGAGCACAGCAGATTAGCTCTGATTACTACTTTGCCAGGCATTGAACTGAAGGTCCAGGGAGCTTATATAGCAACACCCCTGAACTAACGACCCAGGTGAGAATACAAGGGATGACAGAAAAACCCAGAGTCAAATAACTAGTAACCACTAGAGGGAGCCAAAAAGCAAATTCACAACAGTACCCCCCCCCCTTAGTGAGGGGTCACCGAACCCTCACCAAGACCACCAGGGCGATCAGGATGAGCGGCGTGAAAGGCACGAACCAAATCGGCCGCATGTACATCAGAGGCGACCACCCAGGAATTATCCTCCTGACCATATCCCTTCCACTTGACCAGGTACTGAAGCCTCCGCCTGGAGAGACGAGAATCCAAGATCTTTTCCACCACGTACTCCAACTCGCCCTCAACCAACACCGGAGCAGGAGGCTCAGCAGAAGGAACCACAGGCACAACGTACCGCCGCAACAAGGATCTATGAAACACGTTGTGAATGGCAAATGACACAGGAAGATCCAGGCGAAAGGACACAGGATTAAGGATTTCCAATATCTTGTAAGGACCAATGAAGCGAGGTTTAAATTTGGGAGAGGAGACCTTCAAAGGAACAAAGCGAGAAGAAAGCCACACCAAATCCCCAACCCGAAGTCGGGGACCCACACCGCGGCGGCGGTTGGCAAAACGCTGAGCCTTCTCCTGTGACAACTTCAAGTTGTCCACCACATGATTCCAGATCCGCTGCAACCTATCCACCACAGAATCCACCCCAGGACAGTCGGAAGGCTCCACATGACCCGAAGAAAAACGAGGATGGAAACCAGAGTTGCAGAAAAATGGCGAAACCAAGGTAGCGGAACTAGCCCGATTATTAAGGGCAAACTCAGCCAACGGCAAGAAAGTCACCCAATCGTCCTGATCAGCAGAAACAAAACACCTCAAATAAGCCTCCAGAGTCTGATTAGTTCGCTCCGTCTGTCCATTAGTTTGTGGATGAAAAGCGGATGAAAATGACAAATCAATGCCCATCCTACCACAAAAGGATCGCCAGAATCTGGAGACGAACTGGGATCCTCTGTCTGACACAATATTCTCAGGGATGCCGTGTAAACGAACCACGTTCTGAAAAAACACAGGGACCAGATCGGAAGAAGAAGGCAGCTTAGGCAAAGGAACCAAATGGACCATCTTGGAGAAGCGATCACATATCACCCAGATAACAGACATACCCTGAGACACCGGAAGATCAGAAATGAAATCCATGGAGATGTGTGTCCAAGGTCTCTTCGGGACAGGCAAAGGCAAGAGCAACCCGCTGGCACAAGAACAGCAAGGCTTAGCTCGAGCACAAGTCCCACAGGACTGCACAAATGACCGTACATCCCTTGACAAGGAAGGCCACCAAAAGGATCTGGCCACCAGATCTCTGGTGCCGAAAATTCCCGGGTGCCCTGCCAACACTGAGGAATGAATCTCGGAAATGACTCTGCTGGTCCACTTATCAGGCACAAACAATCTGTCAGGTGGACAAGAATCAGGCTTACCAGCCTGAAATCTCTGCAACACACGTCGCAGATCAGGAGAAATAGCAGACAAGATAACTCCCTCCTTAAGAATGCCAACAGGTTCAGCGACTCCAGGAGCATCAGGCACAAAGCTCCTAGAGAGAGCATCGGCCTTCACATTCTTAGAACCTGGTAAATACGAGACCACAAAGTCAAAACGGGAGAAAAACAATGACCAGCGGGCCTGTCTAGGATTCAGGCGTTTAGCAGACTCGAGATACATCAGATTTTTGTGATCAGTCAAGACCACCACACGATGCTTAGCACCCTCGAGCCAATGACGCCACTCTTCAAATGCCCATTTCATGGCCAACAACTCCCGATTGCCCACATCATAATTTCGCTCAGCAGGCGAAAACTTCCTAGAGAAAAAGGCACAAGGTCTCATAACAGAGCAACCAGGGCCTCTCTGCGACAAAACGGCCCCTGCTCCAATCTCTGAAGCATCCACCTCAACCTGAAAGGGAAGTGAGACATCAGGCTGGCACAAAACAGGCGCCGAAGTAAACCGGCGTTTCAACTCCTGGAAAGCCTCCACGGCAGCAGGAGCCCAGTTAGCTACATCGGAGCCCTTCTTGGTCATATCCGTCAAAGGTTTCACAATGCTAGAAAAATTAGCGATAAAACGACGGTAGAAGTTAGCGAAACCCAAGAACTTCTGAAGACTCTTAACTGACGAGGGTTGAGTCCAATCAAGAATAGCTCGGACCTTGACTGGGTCCATCTCCACAGCAGAAGGGGAAAAAATGAACCCCAAAAAGGGAACCTTCTGTACACCAAAGAGACACTTTGAGCCCTTGACAAACAAAGAATTTTCACGCAAAATCTTAAAGACCATCCTGACCTGCTCCACATGCGAGTCCCAATTATCAGAAAAAAACAGAATATCATCCAGATAAACGATCAAAAATCTATCCAGATACTTCCGGAAAATGTCATGCATAAAGGACTGAAAAACTGAAGGCGCATTAGAGAGCCCAAAAGGCATCACCAAGTACTCAAAATGACCTTCGGGCGTATTGAATGCGGTTTTCCATTCATCTCCTTGCTTAATGCGCACAAGGTTATACGCACCACGAAGGTCTATCTTGGTGAACCACTTGGCACCTTTAATCCGGGCAAACAAATCTGACAACAGCGGCAAAGGATACTGAAATTTGACAGTGATCTTATTCAAAAGCCGATAGTCAATACAAGGCCTCAAAGATCCGTCCTTTTTCGCCACAAAAAAGAATCCCGCACCAAGAGGGGAAGAAGACGGACGGATATGTCCTTTCTCCAGAGACTCCTTGATATATGAACGCATAGCGGTATGTTCAGGTACCGACAGATTAAACAGTCTTCCCTTAGGAAACTTACTGCCTGGAATCAAATCTATTGCACAGTCACATTCCCTATGGGGAGGCAATGCACTGGACCTGGACTCGCTAAAGACATCCTGATAATCAGACAAATACTCCGGAACTTCCGAAGGCGTAGAAGAAGCAATAGACACGGGCAGGGAATCCCCATGAATACCACGACAGCCCCAACTTGACACAGACATAGCCTTCCAGTCCAAGACCGGATTATGGGTCTGCAACCATGGCAGACCCAAAACAACCAAATCATGCATTTTATGTAGAACAAGAAAACGTATCTCCTCGCGGTGTTCAGGAGTCATGCACATGGTAACCTGTGTCCAATACTGCGGTTTATTTTCTGCCAATGGCGTAGCATCAATACCCCTAAGAGGGATAGGATTTTCTAATGGTTCAAGAATAAAACCACAGCGCTTAGCAAATGACAGATCCATAAGACTCAGGGCAGCACCTGAATCTACAAACGCCATAACAGGATAAGACGACAGTGAGCAAATCAAAGTTACAGACAGAATAAATTTAGGTTGCAAATTACCGACGGTGACAGGACTAACAACCTTAGTTATACGTTTAGAGCATGCTGAGATAACATGTGCAGAATCACCACAGTAATAGCATAAGCCATTCCGGCGTCTATGAATTTTCCGCTCATTTCTAGTCAGGATTCTATCACATTGCATTAAATCAGGTGTCTGTTCAGACAACACCATGAGGGAATTTGCGGTTTTGCGCTCCCGCAACCGCCGGTCAATTTGAATAGCCAGGGCCATGGTATCATTCAGACCTGTGGGAATGGGAAAACCCACCATCACATTCTTAATGGCTTCAGAAAGGCCATTTCTAAAATTTGCGGCCAGTGCACACTCGTTCCAATGTGTCAGCACGGACCATTTCCGAAATTTTTGGCAATACACTTCAGCCTCGTCCTGGCCCTGAGACATAGCCAGCAAGGCTTTTTCTGCCTGAATCTCAAGATTGGGTTCCTCATAAAGTAAACCGAGCGCCAGAAAAAACGCATCAATATCAGCCAATGCCGGATCTCCTGGCGCCAACGAAAAAGCCCAATCTTGAGGGTCACCCCGTAAGAACGAAATAACAATTTTTACTTGCTGAGCGGAGTCTCCAGATGAACAGGGTCTCAGGGACAAAAACAATTTACAATTATTCCTCAAATTCCTAAACTTAAATCGGTCTCCGGAAAACAGTTCAGGAATCGGTATCTTAGGTTCTGACCTAGGATTTCTGGTAACATAATCTTGTATGCCCTGCACACGAGCAGCAAGCTGGTCCACACTTGTAATCAGGGTCTGGACATTCATGTCTGCAGCAAGCTTAAGCCACTCAAAGGTAAAGGGGAAAAGAAAAAAAAAATGAGAGAGGAAAAAAAAAAAACTCAGAACTTTCTTTCTTATAATCCCACTTCTGCAATGCATTAAACATTTAATACTGGCCTGGCAAACTGTTATGACCCCAATGGCGAGGGTCTCAGAGGCACTAGTAAGTCTGCAAAATACAAAAATCCAGCTCATAGGGCAGTGGTAACTGGATTGACCATATATCTAATCCTAACGCCAACACTAGAAGTAGCCGGGGATCATGCCTACGTTGATCGCTAGATGACTCGCGCCAGCCGGAGAATCTAACTACCCCTAGAAGAGGAAAACAAAGACCTCTCTTGCCTCCAGAGAAAGGGACCCCAAAGTTGGATACAAGCCCCCCACAAATAATAACGGTGAGGTAAGAGGAAATGACAAACACAGAAATGAACTAGGATTAGCAAAGAGAGGCCCGCTTCACTAATAGCAGAATATAGAAAGATAACTTATATGGTCAACAAAAACCCTAACAAAATCCACGCTGGAAATTCAAGAACCCCCGAACCGACTAACGGTCCGGGGGGAGAACGCCAGCCCCCTAGAGCTTCCAGCAAAGTCAGGAACAGTTCAGGACAAGCTGGACAAAAATGCAATCAAAAACAAATAGCAAAAAAGCAAAGAAGCAGACTTAGCTTGATCTAGCAGGAACCAGGATCAGTAGACAAGAGCACAGCAGATTAGCTCTGATTACTACTTTGCCAGGCATTGAACTGAAGGTCCAGGGAGCTTATATAGCAACACCCCTGAACTAACGACCCAGGTGAGAATACAAGGGATGACAGAAAAACCCAGAGTCAAATAACTAGTAACCACTAGAGGGAGCCAAAAAGCAAATTCACAACAATAGGAGACTCTAAGGCTGATGTATATCCTTCATACAGGAGACGCTGAGGCTGATGTACGGAACATATAGGAGACACCAAGGCTGATCTATATACATCACATAGAAGACACTGAGTCTGATGTATATACATCACATAAGAGGCACTAAGCTAATGTATATACATCACATAGGAGACTTAGACTGATGCATATACACTCACAAGCAAGTCAAATTTATGTATGAGATAGCCAAGAGAATTGTTTATAAAATGATGGTCGTCTCACATTTGAAGCAATAGTATATGCTGAGATATGGAACCTGAAAGTCAAAAGTTCAAAATATTGTTACCCTTTTGCTCGTCATATGTGGGCTAGACTGTGACACTTGTCACTAATCATCAACAAGCCTCGAGGCTTGGTAGTCAAGTGGTCAAAGGTCAAAATCCAGGAGGATACATCATAGACAAAGGGGTTAGACAAAGGCGTATTCAGGTCACACTCCATGATCAGAATTCAAACAAGGTAGTGGATCATGACATAAAGGCTATGCAAAGGTCAAAGGCAAATCCAAGGTCGAGCAACAAATATCAGAATACAAGACTAAGAGCACAGAGCACACACCTCTTGAGCAAAGCTACAGTTATTATTATTTATTATTATTATTATACATTTTTTTAGCACCATTTATTCCATGGCGCTTTACATGTGAAAAGGGGACAAATACAATAACCATGAGCAATAACAATGCACCAACAGGCACAGAAGGAGAGAGGACCCTGCCCGCTAGGGCTCACAGTCTACAGGGGATGGGTGAGGATACACTAGGAGAGGGTAGAGCTGGTTTTGCGGTGGTTCAGTAGGTTGAGGATCACTGCAGGTTGTAGGCTTGTCAGAAGAGGTGAGTCTTCCAGTTCTTTTTGAAGGTTTCTATGGTAGGCGAGAGTCTGATGTGTTGGGGTAGAGAGTTCCAGAGTATAGGGGAAACACGGGAGAAGTCTTAGATGCGCTTGTGGGAAGAAGAGATGAGAGGGGAGTAGAGAAGGAGATCTTGTGAGGATCGAAGGTTGCGTGTAGGTAAGTACCGGGAGACCGTGTCACAGATGTATGGAGGAGACAGGTTGTGGATGGCTTTGTATGTCATAGTAAGAGTTTTAAACTAGAGTCTTTGGATGTGTAAGGAGGTTGCTTTCCCTGCTCCTTACCTGGAACCACTTAGTCAGACAGCTGGGTTGTCGGGGGGGAAGACTTTCTGCCCTGGACAGAAGGGACCATGTGACTGCTGGGGGCAGAGAGGGAGAGAGGGGGTGCGGTCAGAAAAGAGCGGGAGAGCAGAGCGCGCCAGACAGAGGGGACAGCGCGCCAGACAGAGGGGACAGCGCGCCAGACAGAGAGCAGGCTGCAGCACCGCGCTCCCCGAGAGAGAGTGCTCCCTGTGAGGGCACTAAGACTGAGATACCAGCCGTAGTGAAGGCTGGATGTGAGAGTGTGGACTTGGAAGCCTCCATAATCAGAGAAGACGTATCCCCTGACAGTGACCTGAGCGCGCAGCCCCAGTGACCGCAGTGACAAGCCAGGACCCCTGAGTGTGACAAGTAAACTGCTCAGTGTGTGTGTAGCATTGCTACTGCAGAAAGCCTGCCAGCCTGATATACAGAGACTCGTTCCTAGGACAGAGGAGAGACTTCAGGATCTCAAGCGCTGCTGGTGACTGTACCCACTTTGGGATTAGGACCCTCCAGTCAGGACCTCTCTGGACTGATAAATTACAAGAAGAGCTTAACTGTTTACTGTTTGATTTATCTCTATTAACCCCCTGTTTACTCCCTGCGAGGAGAATCTTACTCCTGTTAATAAATTCCCCTCAACAGTTGGTCTGTCTGTTCCGTGGTGACATACTCAACCCTGCACTCTATTACAGATGATAGGAAGCCAGTGAAGAGTTTGGCATAGGGGAGAGGCTGGGGAATAGCGGGGAGACAAGTAGATTAGTCAGTTGGCAGTAATCTAAGGCAGAGAGCTGGCTAGATAGCCAGGTAATTACTCCAATCAGGAGCTGCATGGATGAAGCCCGGGCATGCCTTGGCCCTGATTGGACAAGTAAACTGCCATTGACAGCTCAGCACGCCCCAGCATCCGAATGGATGGCATATCTGTCCATCACCATACTGACAGCTCAGCATGCTCATATCCTAGATTGGGTGGCAGAACTGTCATTCACTGCATCCAGACACACTGATAGGAGAAATGGTGACACAGACACTCCTGAATTAAGCACAGCTTTTAAATTCCTTGGGATCGTGGGGTGTCCCAGTGGTCATACCCCCAATAATTAGCAAATTAACCCCTATCCTATTACTAGGCAATAACTTACCTTCTTGTGAATATCTTTTAAAGAAGCACTCCCATTAACTTTTTGTTTCCCTAAACCTATATAAATGTTAGTGTAGTGTCAGTGTGTTAATATACTTCCTGTCTTTTCCAGCTGGTAGCGTCATTCTATTCCTCTTCTGAATCATGTTACAGAAATTCAGACTCCCAAGATCACACTTAGGTCAATGCGTGAGCCGTAAGTTTCTTTTACAATGTAAGCCTATGGAGCCTCGTTCTGAGCTTCGTTCTGAGGATCCATAGGCTTATATTGTACAAGGTCCTTCCAGGTCATTTAGAGCGCTGTGTGATCTGGAGAGTCTGACTTACCATCATGTCACTCCGAGGAGGAGCAGAACAATGCTGGATACTGAAGAAGATGGCAATTTGTGAGCATATTAACACACTGACACTACGGTACACTACCATTTACACAGGTTTAGAGAAACCTATGGGAATGCTTTTTAAAGCAGACCTGTCAGCAGGATTTTGATAAGTAAACTACAGACATTGTCAGGTTGGCAGTATTAAACTGATTAAAATGATACCTGGGATGATGAAATTCGTCTTGTAGTTCTTGTGTAATCAGTGTCAGAAGTTTTCAGTTAATTATATGCCCGTGGTCCGTGGTACGACTGTAGGCAGAGTCTTATCTCCCTGCTCTAAGCCAGAGAAACCAAGAAGAGACATGCCCGTAGGCCGCTCCGAAGCACAAACAGTCTGTATGATGAGGAACAAGTTTGTGCTTCGGGGCAGCCTCTGGACAGATCTTTCCTTGGTTTCTCTGGCTTAGAGCACCAAGATAAGACCCTGCCTACAGTCCTGCCCCAGATAATGGGCATATAATTAACTGAAAACTTCTAACACTGAATACACAAGAACTACAATCCAGATTTCTTCACCCCAGGTATCATTTTAATCAGTTTAATACTGCCAACCTGACAATGCCTGTTGTTTTCTCAGCATAATTTAGCTGACAGGTTCGCTTTAAGGACACGCACGCATTCATGCACACACACACACACTGTTAGATGTTAAACTTGATAATTTCCACCTGCCTGCCCCTCATTTCAGGACAGCAAAAGCACAAATGGGAGAGTTGGAAGTGGTACAACTAGTGACCTTCTATGGAATCACCTTGAGTATTGGGAGCAGTGGGCACAACACAGACAAGATTGATATCACAGTTTCCTCTTCTTGCACTGCTGTGTTATCTCTGCACACCCATGTTCTGCAAGGTCTGCCCCTCCACTTCCTCCCTGACTGACACTAGAGATGGCTCTGGCTGATATTAAGCACACTGAGAAAGAAAAGGAGGAAGCTGCTTGTAATGTAAGTAATGAATCCTCTGCTTTTATTTTTAAAGTGTGCACTGGGCGACTGGGCACTCGTCTCCACCCAGCACAGGTGAAGGTGTAGGAGAAACCATGTGCTTAAGATATACCGATCACAGCAACGGGATGGCAGTAATAAACCCATATTTGCCCCAACTGTAGTCTGGCTAATGGCACTTTGGGTGACCACCCAGGTCGCACTTAGCTAAGGCCAGCTATGTCTACAATCAATGGGATCATTAACAAAGATCTATGTGACAAATTCTCTAAAATTATATACCTGTATTGGACATATGTTTTATCCTCCTCCCTATCACATCAGCACTCATTTTACTCTTAAGCTTCCAGTTATGTCTATTGTAATGAAGGGTTTGCCATGAAGCACTAGTATAATGAATGGTCACAAATCATGAGTGTGATTTTGTTACAAAATCCTATCTGCCCTATCAATATAGGTTTTATAGCTGGGTGAAACAAAACTTACTTTATGTGTTAGGAGCTCCATGTTGCCATCTGTCCCTCTGGCCTACAGAATGTCCCTCATTCTCCTGCCATTGGTTACTACAATTATCACATTGACAGTTATTAATTGTGTAACTGCAATAGCAGAAATTGTTTGCATGATACAAGTCCTTTATAGCGCAGCTGCAATGCAAAGTTACAAGACTGCTGTGGTTGCGTTACCCTTAATTGCAATTTGTCTGCTGATTTCAGGGGAGTGTTCTGCTTATGATTTTCACATCTTGGTAAGTGTTTTCACAAAGAGCATCTGTTGTTGTGGAGGACCCATCCAGTACTGCAGAACACAGGCAACCCCTGGATTTGAATACACAATGTGTGCGTTGCGGCTCTGCAGGGAAAAAGCAAACTTTTATGTCAAGTTTCCCCACAGGTAAAAATGGTTTACTGGGCATCACATCAGGGAGTCATCTTGAGTTTCAAAAGACCCTCCTAAACTTTGAAATTGCGTACATGTCAACCCTCTTGACATATCTCGTTACTCCCCTGCTTCTCCCCTCTGCAAATCCCTCCACTGGCTCCCAATTCCCCAACGAATCCAGTTCAAACTACTAACACTGATCTACAAAGCCATCCACAACCTGTCCCCTCCCTATATCTCTGAAACAATCTCCCAATATCTTCCCTCACGGAATCTCCGATCCTCCCAAGACCTCCTACTCTCGTCCACACTTATTCGTTCCTCCACAACTGCCTCCAAGATTTCTCCTGAATATCCCCCATCCTCTGGAATTCCATGCCTCAACACATCCGATTATCCACCACCCTTGGATCCTTTAGACAGAACCTGAAAACCCATCTCTTCATCATGCTTCAGCTGCTCACTACTCGGCGGTCTGCCTCGCCCCTTTCAGCTGCTTCTCACCTCTGGATCTGCTGTGACTGGCAGCACACCTGTGGAAGGATTTCCCTTGTTTGCTAAGCTTTTCCCAGTGTTGTGCCTCTTTGCACAACCACACCAGGTGAGCAAGATTCTAGTGTTGCTTTTCTCACCAAGAGAGTTTTGTACTCATCTACTACGCTTAGATAGCGCTCTCCCTCTTTTTCCCTTCATCCTCTTTCACCAGGACTTCATGCTCAATGCACCACCTGCATATTATTGAACTTCCACAAACAAGTGCTGCGCGCACGTGGGATCAAGTTTTGCTGGACTACCTCGTTAAGTACTGTGTGCATTTCTACTTCACTTCTGCTGGATTCCCAAGTTTAAGTACTGTGTGCATTACCACTAATAACCTACTGGACTTCCTTGTCAAGTGTCTTGTTTGCCCCCTCGTCATATCTTTGCTGGACTGGTTCATATTAGCGGTCGCGTCCCGCTATTCACTGTGCTGTGATTACCATATTGTGCTGAGCACCTCGTTACAATTGCAGGAATATCTGTGTTAGTTTTGTTAGCATTTCTGTTTTGTTTAATTACATCTTTTACTGCAGCTTTGCTCTCAGACTGGTTTTATCCCATGCTATCAGATTCCTTAGTACCTATATATTGTTACACTTGTCTAAGAACTTTCCATTGGGCGATTTATGAAATATATACATCAGAAGAGCAACCAGTAAAAAAAATTATATTGGATACAGTGGCATACTTCCATCAAGAGAGACCACGCAAAAGGGCTTGTGAGTTAGGGTGGAGTTGGTCGTGGGCAGGTACAAATGGCCCTGCCTTTTGCCTGGCATCCTAGTTTCAAGGGTAGCTGCATCCTTGGGATACAGATACAGTTGAACAGGATTTTGGATGCAGGAAGCCATCAACTCCCTTCTCCATCATTCACCCTGAGCATCTGAGTCTAGGCTCAGCAGGAGTGATGGCATTACTACATCGCTCCTGTCATTCACTGGAGAGACCAGAGCAGCTCATTGTGGGAATGGAGCTAGTTGAAAAGTTGTTTTTTTTTATTATTATTATTATTAAGCAAGTCCATTATTCAGAGAGGGGAGGAGTGGCACCATACTTAGGGGGCACTGTGAGGACATCATTGTGTGTGAGAGGGCATTGTGGGGTCTTCATACTATGCATGAGGCATCATAATGTTCAGAGGCATCATAATGTGTTGGAGGACATCATACTGTCCAGGGAGCACAGTCCTCATATTCTGTTGTGGGGCACTGTGGAGAACTTCACATTGTACATGGAACAGTGTGGTGGGCACCATACTGTGTGAGGGCTACTGTGGAGAGATCATAAAGTGTGTACTGTGGGAGCAAATTGTGGTCAAATGTACTTTGGAAGAATGAAAGTGTGTGTGGCTTATCTATGGGGGCATTATACTGTTATGAGGGGGCATTGTGGGGGTATTATACTGCATGGGAAAGCATCAAATTGCATAGGGGCCATGAAAGAGCCTTCGGGAGAATGACTATTTCTGTATGTGCACAAATGGGGCTTGGCAGGTTTAGGTGACTCGCTCATCATGAAAAATTGCCACTTTGGGAACCACAGTCCAACTCCCTCTTTCCAGTCTTTAAAAGTTATCTGTGACTTTGTATTAGTGCTTTGACCCCACTGAATTATTGTTTTGTGGAAGGGGGGTTTTAGCAGTAGAGGCCTGTTTAGTTTTCCATCTATGTTTTCTACAACCCCGATTGGGTATACCTGTAACTTTTAGTCAGTACTGTACGTAATATCTTACTGTTAGCACATCTAGGAGCTTTACAAAAATCTCATTCTCCATTATGGCTGTATCTGTGGCAGCTCTTTCCTCTCTCTCATTATAGAAGCATCTGATCGGCCATGCTGTGTTTTCACAGACAATTGTTGTAGACCTCGACAGGAGGAAGACACGGATGTGGATAGACTGCATAAAAAGTGCCAATGACGGAGAAGGGCAGTAGCTACTATCAAATGCATCTTGCCTGTAAAGATCTTGTCAATACCGAAAGGCACAAATTCTAGTTTTCTGTAGCGTAATAGGGAAAAGGTTTAATTGTATTTGTCATTTATATTTAATGACCTGCAAGTGAACTGAATATGTTTCAGCTTGAAGTGATTCATGGTGTGGTGATGGATTCCAGTCAGATGTACATCTCCATGGAGACACCGGAAGGTGGAGTCAGACGTTTTATTTCCTTCATAGCGATCAAACCATCAAAGTCAATGTTATAAAAAGACCTACATTTTAAGTTCAATGGCTTTTAAGTCCCCTCGGTTGTGTTCACCTAATGAATTGGGTATAACGTGGTTATTTTAGTGAGATGCAGATTAGATGTTCAGGAGTATCAGAGTCATCCATGTCTCTCTGCTTAATATTCATTGACATGATACAGATAGATGCTGACATTCAGCAGGAGGCACAAGATGATAGATTCAGATATCTAAAAACCATACATATATTTTTTTTACCTTTTTTCCTGGACATGACTGACCTTTTTTGTAAAACGTTGTGTTTGACTCACTACTCTGAGGAGATGAGACCTTGTATTAGGGTACGTTCACACAGGACTTTTTTGCTGCTTTTTTTTGCTGCTTTTTTTTATGCTAATTTTCAGCTGCTTTTTACAGTACCAGTAAAGCCTATGAGATTTCAGAAATCTCATGCACACACGTTGGTTTTTTGTTTGATCAGTTTTTTTTGCTTTGCTGCTTTTTTTGGACATAGGGCATGTCACTTCTTTCAGCGTTTTTGCTGCGTTTTTGCAGCGTTTTTTCACCCATTGACTTGAATGGGTGATTGAAAAAACGCATGTAGCATTATTTGCTGCGTTTTTTGTGCAGAAAATCATGG
The DNA here is from genome assembly GCF_051348905.1 of Ranitomeya variabilis. Lineage (NCBI taxonomy): Eukaryota > Metazoa > Chordata > Amphibia > Anura > Dendrobatidae > Ranitomeya > Ranitomeya variabilis. Next base: position 158,794,911 of record NC_135239.1, on the reverse strand, counting down.
CCAGCAGGAAGGGATCTCACAGCCAAGAGCTTAGGGGTGTGGTTAGTGAGGTGTGAAGAGCCATTGTGAGTCATTGTGAGGTGTCCTGTTTGTGATCTATTGTGAGGGAGTTCCTGGTAGTGAGGTGTGAAGAGCCATTGTGAGCCATTGTGAGGTGTGAAGAGCCATTGTGAGGTGTCCTGATTGTGATCTATTGTGAGGGAGTTCCTGGTAGTAAGGTGTGAAGAGCCATTGTGAGGTGTCCTAGCAGCTGAAAATTGGCATAAAAAAAGCAGCAAAAATCTGCAGCAAAAATCTGCAGCAAAAAAGTCCTGTGTGAACGTACCCAAAAAACGCACCAAAAACGCACCAAAAAAAACGCACCTAAATTAGCATAAAAAAAAGCAGCAAAAAAAAGCAGCAAAAAAGTCCTGTGTGAACGTACCCTTATACTTTCTACCATTCAGATTATTAGGTAATGCTAAACCAAGATTCTATATACAGGAACTGGCTTACAACTGTCTGGAGCAATGAGGTAGAAGTCAATTGTCTGGGGGAAAAAAGGCAGTCATGATGAGTCAGAGGATTCTTTATAAATTCTGTGGATCTATAGCTTTGTATGTACAGTGGCTTGCAAAAGTATTCACCCCCTTTCCATTTTTGTGTTTTGCTACCTCACAACCTGGAATTTCACTGTTTTTTGAGGGTTTTCATCAGTTCATGTAAAGAACATACCTACAACTGTGAACATTTGGTTTTAATTGAATTTTGAAGCAAACACCGAACAGGACAAAATAACCGAACACTTCAGTGTGCATAACTATTCACTCCCCTAAAGTCAGTACTTTGTAGAGCCACCTTTGGTGGCAATTACAGCTGCAAGTCATTTTGGATAAGTCTCTATGATCTTTTCACATCTTGCCACTGGGATTTTTGCCAATTCCTCAAGGCAAAAGTGCTCCAGCTCCTTCGAGTTAGATGGTTTCCTCTGGTGAACAGCAATCTTCAAGCCTGACCACAGATTCTCAATTAGATTAAGGTCAAGGCTTTGACTAGACCACTCCAAAGCATTTACATGTTTCCCCTTAAACCACTCAAGTGTTGCTTTATCAGTATGCTTTGGCCTTTGGGTCATTGTTTTGTTGGAAGATGATACTCTGCTGTAGTCTCAAATTACTGACAGACTGAAATAGGTTTTGCTCAATAGTATCCCTGTATTTTGCACCATCCTTCTTCCCCTCAACTCGGACCATTTTCCCTGTCCGTGCTGACGACAAACATCCCTACACATGATGCTTCTGCGGCGCCCCACCCGCCGCAGGGCCGAGGGGTACCCGGTACCGGGCCTCTGAGTCTCTGCTGTGGGGTTGTCACGGTGGCTAGGCCCGGTCCGTGACCCTGCTGGTGGGGAGGCGACGTACAGTGAACATTATGATGAATGTGGATGTGGTGGTGCTGTAATAGTGCGGTGCAGTAAATAATGAGGACACCAAGTTGCAGTCTCTTTACCTCTTTACTGAAGATCTCTTGGTCCTCAGTCCGAAGTCCAGATAGCCAGGCTACGCAAGTCCGGCCGGTCCAATGGCACCTCCAGAGCTCTCTTAGCAGGTGGAAATCTGTGCCTTCCTTCTAGCGCTATGTGTTGCGGTCCTTCCCTGCTGTGCTTACGGAAAGTCCCCACAACTGTTGTGTCCGTTTCTTAAGTTCCCTCACAACTCAATTAGATGATGTTCTGCTAATTCTCCGTTCCTCCCTGTTGTTACGGTTAGAACGGCACCCGTTTGACGGGTAGGCTCGGAGCTCTTCCAGGACCCTAGAGTCGCCCCTCTCCACAAGTTGCCCCCCAAGACTGCATAGGTGATTTAGGTGAGACAGCCCGCATTAGACTGACTGTCCTGCCGCTGTTTAGAGTATTGCATGAAGCTGAATATTGTAATACTCCCTCGGCGTTCCGGCCGCCGGTGGTGCGCCTCAGTAGGATGTTGCCTCGATCTTACAGCACGACCCCTACTGGTATTCTCCTTGTTGCTTTGATCTCGTTTCTCACTCAGCACAATCTATCTCGCTTCCAATCCTTTCTTGGGCACCGCCGCTATACTGAGCAGGCACGGTCCCGTTTCGTTCTCTCTAGTTGCCAAGTCTCTGTCAGGATCCCACTCCTGACAGAGACCCTACCGAATCTTCTCCTGCAACACCCTCTGCCACAAGGTGTTGCCTGTCTCCAACCCAGTCAGCTTTCTCTCTAACTTCCTGCCTGACCCCCAGTTTTACCAGTGTGTGAGGAGTGGCCTAATGAATAGAACCCTTAGCTCCCCCTGGAGGCCCGGCGGTGAAATGTATTGGTGTCTGTGATACCTGCTCAGATGAACTTCTTCAGTGCCATCAGACGTACCATAGCTCCCCTTAGTGGCGGAGCCACAGTACTGCAACGACCAGGACTCTGGGGAGCTGCACTTCCACCACCATGTTTTACTGTGGGGATGTGTTCTTGGGGTGATGAGCTGTGTTGGTTAGGCCCAGTGGCGTAACTAGAAAGTTATGGGCCCCGATGCGAACTTTCAAATGGGGCCCCCCCCCCCAACCATGCAAAAATATTCTCCACCCAAATTCAGATTTTCCCTATTCATTTCGCACACTATAGGTTTAGTGCAAAGTTGTATAGTGTGATCTCAGTGGCGTAACTATCCGGTGCCCCATCCTGATATATATCTGTTCCCCATACTGCAATTGTTATGTAATTTATAAAAAAAAATAAACAATTATACTCATCAGGGGCTTACATAGAAGTCATGAGGATCCATATAAGAATTATAATGCACCCCCATAGTACTCCTTATAAAATTATGCACCCCCATAGTCCTCTATATAATATACTGCACAGTTCATAGTCATCCATATAGTATAATACACTCTCCATAGTCATCCATATAGTATAATACACTCTCCATAGTCCTCCATATAGTACAATAGTATAATACACTCCTCATAGTCCTCCATATAGTATTATACACTCCTCAGTCCTCCATATAGTATAATACACTCCTCATAGTCCTCCATATATTAAAATACACTCCTCATAGTGCTCCATATAGTGTAATACACTGCTCAGTCCTCCATATAGTATAATACACTCCTCAGTCCTCCATATAGTATAATACACTGCTCAGAGTGCTCTATATAGTATAATGCACCCCTCAGTCTTCCATATAGTATACACTCCTCAGTCCTCCATATAGTATTATACACTCCTCATAGTCCTCCATATAGTAAAATACACTGCTCAGTCCTCTATATTGTATAATACACTCCTCATAGTGCTCCATATAATATAATGCACCGCCATCGTCATCCATGTCGTACAATTCACTTCTCATAGTATAATGCACCCCATAGTTCTTCATATAGTATAATGTATTCCCCATAGTCCTCGATACAGTATAATGCAGCCCACATATAGTATAATGCAGCCAGCCCACAAAAGTATAATGCAGCCCCACCATACTATATAATGTAACCCCCATACAATATAATGCAGCCCCCCTCATAGTATAATATAGCCCCTCCATACAGGTGCAGTGAGAAAGTCACGGGCAAATGGTGACTATGGGGCAGGGGAGAAGGACACAAGGGGGCTAGGGGAGACAGGCACAATGGTGACACAGGGGGGCTAGGGAGCAAGGAAGACAGGCACAAGGGGACACATGCGGGCTAGGAGGCGGGAGAAGGGCACAAGGGGACTAGTGGGCAAGGGAGACTGACACAAGGGGACAAGGGAGACTTACACAAGGGGACACAGGGGGACCAGTAGGCCAGGGAGACTGACAAGGGGACACACGGGGACTAGTGGGCAAGAGAGACTGACACAAGGGGACACACGGGGACTAGTGGGCCAGGGAGACTGAATAGAGGACACACAGGGACTAGTGGGCAAGGGAGATTGACACAAGGGGACTAGTGGGCAAGGGAGACTGACACAGGGGGACAAGGGAGACTGACACAAGGGGACACATGGACTAGTGGGCAAGGGAGACTGACACAAGGGGACACACGGGGACTAGTGGGCAAGGGAGACTGACACAAGGGGACAAGGGAGACTGACACAAGGGAACACAGGGACTAGTGGGCAAGAGAGACTAACACAAGGGGACACAAGGGGACTAGTGGGCAAGGGAGACTGACACAAGGGGACAACGGAGACTGACACAAGGGAACACAGGGACTAGTGGGCAAGGGAGACTGACACAAGGGGACTAGTGGGCAAGGGAGACTGACACAAGGGAGCTAGCGGGCAAGGAAGACAGGCACAAGGGGACACACAGGGACCAGTGGGCAAGGGAGACTGACACAACAGGACACACAGGGACAAGGGACACAAGCACAAGTGGACAAGGAGCATCAGGCACAAGGGGACACATGGGGACTAGGAGGAAGGGGAGAAGGGCACAAGGGGTCAAGGGAGACAGGCACAAGAGGAAATAAGGGGACTCCTAGGGCAGAGTAGATAGGGACACATGGGGATACGGAGCTGCAAGGGGACAGGGGAAAACGGGGGGAGCCTTGGGAGCAAGGAAGAAGGGGGCACATGGATTATGAGGACAGGGTAGATGGGGAACACACGGTGAGAAAGGGGACAGGGGAGACTTGAGAACAGGGCAGACAGGTCACACGAGCGGCTGCTAATGACAGGAGGACAAATGCAGATCTGAGGCTTAAGGGACCTTCGGCAGCAGGAGGACGCAGCAACAGATTGCAGCTTTTTAGGTTTAGGCACTCAGCCACTCACTCAAGCAGCACCAGCTCCCTTCGACCAGTCTTTCCCTTTGGTGTGGCTGAAGGACCTGTGGACACGCCTCTCTCCAGTCACAAGGTTAGATCACGTGACTGCATTAAATCCATCTTCCCCCATGTAACTGGAGGACCTGCGGTGACGCCTCCCTGCTGTAATGGTTGGGTCCTTCTCCTTCACTATTGCTGGACAGACGGGCCCCTAAGCAGTCCGGGCCCGGTAGCAGCTGCGACCGCTATAGTTACGCCCCTGGTTAGGCCCCAGACATAGCGTTTACCTTGGTGGCCAAAAAGTTCAGTTTTAGTCTCATCTGACCAGAGCACTTTCTTCCATAAATTTGGGGAGTCTCCCACGTGTCTTTTGGCAAACTCAAACCAAACAACATTTTTTATGTGTAAGTAAAGGATATTTTTTCTGCCCATTCTTCCATAAAGGCCACCTCTATGGAGTTTACAGCAGTAAGATTTGTGGCAAAGTGCATGTAGCTGTACACCCCTTTTCAGATGTGCTAGATTCATTAAGATGACTGTTCATACAGAACTGTGAGTGATTTATACAGAGGAAATATTGATCTTCTTATCTTAGAATTTTCTTGTTTTATTCAAATGATGTAGGACCTACAACAAGATTTATTTCAACAGTTTATATACTGTATATACTTGGTGTGTATTCACATATTTTTGAGGGCTCTGCTATCATTTTTTTTAAATCAGTTTTCACTTATTTTATATACATATTTTTCCTTTTTGGATCTTATTTTTTTTGTACCAGGTTGATGTTATGTGTTGTATTGTGCATTATGATAATGTAACTTGTATTAGTCTTATTTGAAGGTACTTTTTATACATTCTGTAATATAATAAAAATATATAGTCATGGACGAAAGTGTTGGCACCCTTGAAATGGTTCCTGAAAATGAAGTATTTCTTCCCAGAAAATTATTGAAATTACACATGTTTTGTTATAAACATGTTTATTTCCTTTGTGTGTATTGTAACAACACAAAAAAAATCAGGAAAAATAAGCAAATTGGACACAACTTCACACAACCCCAAAAATGGCCTGGACAAAATTGTTGGCACCTTTTTAAAATTGTGGGTAAACAATTTTGCTTCAAGCATGTGATGTTTGTTCGAACTAACAGACAAGTAAAAGGTGTGGATAATATGAAATTCACACGTGAAACCTGATAAAAAAGGGAGAGGTTGACTCAATCTTTGCATTGCGTGTCTGTGTTTGCCACACTAAGCATGGAGAACAGAAAGAAGTCTGAGGACTTGAGAACCAAAATTGTTCATAAATATCAACAATCTCTAGGTTACAAGTCTATCTCCAGAAATCTTGATGTTCCTTTGTCCATGGTGCGGAACATAATCAAGAAGTTTACACCCATGGAACTGTGGCTAATCTCACTGAACGTGGATGGCAAAGACAAAATGATGAAAGGTTGCAATGCAGGATCGTCCATATGGTGGATAAGCAGCCTCAATTAAGTTCCAAAGAAATTGAAGCTGTCCTGCAGGATCGGGGTGAATCAGTGTCAGCACGTCAACAGTTTGCCAAAATGTGAGGAAGCCAAAATCCTTTTGTGAAAGTGTCTTGTGGACAGTTGAGACCAAGATAGAACTTTTTGGTAAACCACATCATTCTACTATTTACTGAAAATGCAATGAGGCCTACAAATAAAAGAATACAGTACCTGCAGGCAAATATGGTGGAGGTTTAAAGATGCTTTGGGGTTGCTTTGCTGCCTCTGGCACTGTGTGCCCTGATTGTAAAGCATCATTAAAACTAAAGATTACCATCGGATTTTGGCTCGCAATGCAGTGACAAGTGTCAGAAAGCTGGATTTGCGTCGTAGGTGATAGGTCTTCCAGCAGGAAAATTAACCCAAACATACTTCTGGAAGCAACCAGAAATGCTTCTTTGGATGGAAACAAAGCAAGGAAGCCAAAATCTTTTTGGGAAAGTGTCTTGTGGACAGATGAGACAAAGATAGAGCTTTTTGTTGAAGCATATCATTCTACTGTTTACCAAAACCAGAATGAGGCAAAAGAAGACTGGGACAAAATTACGAATGAGAGGTGTAAGAAGCTTGTTGATGGTTTTAGCAAGCGATTAACTGCAGTTATTTATTCCAAAGGGCGTTCAACCAAATATTAAGTTGAGAGTGCTAACAATTTTCTTCTGCCCATTTTGGGGGATTTGTGAAACTATTATTATTATTTATTATTATTATTATTATTATTATTATACTTTTTTTATAGTGCCATTTATTCCATGGCACTTTACATGTGAAAAGGGGGCAAATATAGACAAATACAATAAACATGAGCAAAAATCAAGGCACTTACAGGTACAGAAGAAGGGAGGACCCTGCCCGCGAGGGCTCACAGTCTGCAAGGGATGGGTGAGGATACACTAGGAGAGGGTAGAGCTGGTTGTGCAGCAGTTCAGTAGGTTGAGGATCACTGCAGGCTGTAGGCTTGTCGGAAGAGGTGAGTCTTCAGGTTCTTTTTGAAGGTTTCTATGGTAGACGAGAGTCTGATGTGTTGGGGTAGGGAGTTCCAGAGTATGGGGGAAGCACAGGAGAAGTCTTAGATGCGATTGTGGGAAGAAGAGATGAGAGGGGAGTAGAGAAGGATATCTTGTGAGGATCGAAGGTTGTGTGTGGGTAAGTAACCGGGAGACCGTGTCACAGATGTATAGAAGAGACAGGTTGTGGATGGCTTTATTCGTCATAGTAAGGGTTTTGAACTGGAGTCTCTGGACGATAGGAAGCCAGTGAAGGGTTTGACATAGGGGAGAGGCTGGGGAGTAGCGGGGAAACAGGTAGATTAGTCGGGGAGCAGAGTGAAGGATGGATTGGAGTGGTGCCAGAGTCCTGGAGGGGAGGCCAGAGAGTAGGAGGTTGCAGTAGTCAAGGCAGGAGATGATAAGGGTGTGCACTAGTGTTTTTGTGATCAAGGAATGTGCGGATCTGGGAAATATTTTTGAGTTTGAGACGGCAGGAGGAGGCAAGGGCTTGGATATGTGGCTTGGGCATTTCCAATTGTTTATTTTTTGTGTTGTCCCAATTTACAAAGGAAATAAACACGTGTATAACAAAACGTGTGTAATTGCAATAATTTTCTGGGAGAAATACCTTATTTTCTGGAACAATTTCAAGGGTGCGAACACTTTCGGCCATGACTGTATATTCGCACAACATTTTGAGAGCTGTCAACTTTCTATTTCCTATTACATTTTTGTTTGCAATAGGGCATTTGCATTCTTTGCCAGAGCTCTGAGTGCGATATTATATTGTTCAGTGCAGGTACATTCTCTATTTTAATTTATTCTTGATAATGCCGTAAATGTCAGACATTATGTGTGTCTAGGTAAATCCATGAACCCAAACGTGCCACTTCCTCTCATCAGTCATTCATTTACAATTTTTTCTCCATCCAAACCTATTATTCTGATGACTTATTCCATCTACAAGTCGTCTCTGCAGAATGTAAAACACAGACATCTTTGTGTTTAGATAAAAACTGGAATGACAATAAGCGCAATAGGGTCTTATCCTGATTACAAAGGAAAAAGTAAAATGGGATTTTCTAATCTAGGGGAAGGGGTTGTGAATGTTACAACTTCTTTGTTAGCTTTCAAACACATATGGCTACTGCAGATCCACCAAACAGATAGTAAGCACACTTGGAGATGAAAGTGGATATAAAACCCACGCTGACGAGGATCCTATATAGATAGGAAACCAGATGTGGTATGGATGTGGTTTTATTTGTCAACATGTATCGAGGTGTATATACCTCTTCATCAGGACAAACCACACACGCACACAGACATCTTTGGCTCTTGTCTTTTCCAGCCATGGTGATGCAGTAATAGTACTCTCCTTTATGCCCAGCATAGTATAGGTCATGCAATGGAATCACTTTAAGGCCGGCTTCACACTCAGCGTAGGGAAATACGGTCCGTATTTTACATGCGAAATATGCAGAAATGAAATAGTGATCCGTATGTCATCCGTAGGCAGGGTGTGGCAGCGTATTTTGCGCATGTAAACCTCCGTATGTAATCCGTATGGCATCCGTACAGCGAGATTTTCTCGCCGTCTTGCAAAACGGACATACAATGGATCCATGGGCTCATATATTCATGGAAACATGTATACAGTGTGTATATATATATATATATATATATATATATATATATATATATACTGTATATATTTATTTATTTATTTATTTAAGCCGGTAATTCAATTGCCGGCTTTTGCTATCTCCTTCCAAAACCCGACGGGATATGAGACATGGTTTACATACAGTAAACCATTTCATATCCCTTATTTTTTTACATATTCCCTATTAGTAATGTTCCAAGTGTCTGTGTGCAAAATTTTGGGGCTCTAGCTGTTAAAATAAAGGGTTTAATCACGGAAAAAATTGGCGTGGGCACCCGCACAATTATCTCCGCCAGAGTGGGAAAGGCAGTGAGTGAGGGCAGATATTAATAGCCTAGGGAGGGACCATGGTTATAGGACCCCCCTGGCTAAAAACATCTGCCCCCAGCCACCCCAGAAAAGGCACATCTGTAAGATGCGCCTATTCTGGCACTTGGCCTCTCTCTTCCCACTCCCGTGTAGCAGTGGGTTATGGGGTAATAAAGGGTTAATGTCACCTTGCTATTGTAAGGTGACATTAAGCCAGGTTAATAATGGAGAGGTGTCAATAAGACACCTATCCTTTATTAATCCAATAGTAGTAAATGGTTAATAAAGCACACACACATTAGGAAAAAAGTATTTTATTGAAATAAAGACACAGGGTGTTGTAATAGTTTTTTATACTCTCAATCCAATTGAAGACCCTTGTCACCTGAAACAAAGTTAAAATAAAAAATCAACAATATCCCATACCTTCTGTCGTTCAGTCTTGTCCCACGCTGTAAATCCATCTGAAGGGGTAAAATAATTTTACAAGCAGGAGCTCTGCTAATGCAGCTGTGCTCCTGGCTGTAAAATCTGGGGAATGAATGGAAAGCAGGGGAACGTAGCTACCTAGACTTGCGGTGCTGCGCCCCCTGCTGGTATAACCTCAGATGAACTCGAGCGTGAGAAAATAATCAGAAAAATTCCCACGCTCGAGCTCCTGCTTAGCAGTGGACTATGGTTTTTTTGGATCATATATTTTGCAGTAGGTGTAACTGTCTGCCTAGCTTAGAATACTGACCTCAGACACATCAACACATTTAGAATGAAACAGAAAATGTGATCTTCCAAGGATTTTTTATTCATTTACAATAAGTACACTTCTTAAGTGAGAAAAAATTCTGGTACTTACATATTTTAAAATAACAAAACCCAAAGGTATGAATTGGTGTGCATGCAGCATGTAAGCACGTTATTATTATTATTTATTATAGCGCCATTTATTCCATGGCGCTTTACATGTAAGGAGGGGTATACATAATAAAAAACAGTATCATCAGAATACCAGACAACCACATTATGACTATGTCCTGCGTAACTTTACGTTAGACAATACCTCCCCAGGAGGAAACACATATAAACCCACTCCATATATGCTACAAAAAACAGGAGGAGATTAGAGTATAAAGGGTTAAGAGAAAAATACTTTATTTATAAACCTGTCAAATGACATAAATACAGTACAAAAGATAAAAATAGAAAAGGATGATGTGTATGATCACAGGTGCCATCAACCCCCCATTTGTACAACAAGTCTCTAAATAACGGCAAGCGGGCTCTCCATATTATACCCCCATATAGTGACCAAGTGGTCTATGTAAACATAATGAATATATGCACAGCTTACCGAAAAGATCAACAGGGTAATGAGATGAACGGGTGGTGGTACCAAATTGGATCAAAGAACGCCATAATAAAAAACAGGTACAATAATCTTAATCAATACAAGTCATGACTGGTACAGGAGGAGAGCTGACCCTGCCCACGAGGGCTCACAATCTACAATGGATGGATGAGGAAACAGTAGGCGAGGGTAGAGCTGGTCGTGTAGCGGTTTGGTGGATCGGTCGTTACTGCAGGTTGTAGGCTTGTCGGAAGAGGTAGGTCTTCAGGTTCCTTTTGAAGGTTTCCACAGTATGCGAGAGTCTGATATGTTGGGGTAGAGAGTTCCAGAGGAGGACAGATGCACGGGAGAAATTTTGTATGCGATTGTGGGAAGAAGAGATAAGAGGGGAGTCAAGAAGGAGATCTTGTGAGTATCGGAGGTTACGTGTTGGTAGGTACTGGGAGACGAGGCCACAGATGTATGGAGGAGACAGTTTGTGAAGGCTTTGTATGTCATGGTTAGGGTTTTGAACTGCAGTCTCTGGGCAAGGGGGAGCCAGTGAAGGGATTGACAGATATGAGAGGCCGGTGAATAGCAAGGGGATAGGTGGATTAGTCGGGCAGCAGAGTTTAAGATAGATTGGAGGGGTGCGAGAGTGTTAGAAGGGAGGCCATACAGCAGGAGGTTGCAGTAGTCAAGACGGGAGATGATGAGGGCATGCACTATAGTTTTTGCAGATTCTAGGTTGAGGAATGTACAGATCAGGGAGATGTTTTTGAGTTGAAGTCGGCAGGAGGTGGAAAGGGCCTGGATATGGAATTTGAAGGAGAGATCAGAGTCAAGGATTACACCGAGGCAGTGAGCTTGTGGGACTAGGGAGAGTGAGCAGCCATTTACTTTAATAGATAGGTTTGTTTGCAGAGTCGAGTGAGATGAGGGAAAGATGATGAATTCTGTTTTGTCCATGTTAAGTTTTAGAAATCTAGCAGAGAAGGATGAAATAGCGGACAGACATTGTGTGATTTTGGTTGGTAGGGAGGTGATAGCTGGTCCAGAGAGGTAGATTTGTGTGTCATCAGCATAGAGGAGATACTTGCAGAGGTCACACTGGCCACTGAACAGAAAAAAACAGACAAAAACATAATGATTAAATACCCTGCAGTAAATAAATAAATAGCATAGAGCATGAAAATAATATATGGTATTTAGCCAACATAGTTTTTGACTAAAAAAAAAAAAGTGAAATGAATGGGAGGCCTGAACATCCAGCATTTCCCATGCTGTCATCTGTATCACAAAGATGACAGCGTATGAGCCAACAGCTGTGACTGATGGTAAAAGGATTACTGCTGGTCACAGGCAACGGATGATGAGAATACTACTCTCATTATCATACGCCTGGTCTCGCTGATAGCAAAGAAAGCAGGTGTATGATGATGATGATAGTATTCCTTAGTCGGCTCCTGTGCAATAAATAAATAAAATTTTAAAATGGCATGAGGTTCCCACTATTCTTGATAACTAGCGCAGGTAAAGCTGACAGCTGCGGGCTGCAGCCCTCATCTGTTAGTGTTGTCATGGCTGCATAGCCTTTGCTGGTTAGTATATATAGGGTACTCACATCATTTTTGGGGGGTCTCCCCTGTAATAGCCAGTGAAGGCTAAGCAAACAGCGGTGAGCTTATAATAATAGCCTGGGAACATTTATGGCTATTGGCCCCTTCCCAGCCTTCAACAAGCTTTTTTTAGGGCTGCCAAACCTGAACAGTAACATGGACTTCCTGGAGAAGTCTGTGTTCGGGGTCCTTGCACAGACACAAGGCGTACATACCCCGAATTTTACCTACTCGGGATCACTGGTGGTCCCAATGTTCTAACCCCCAGCAATCAGCAAGTTATCCCCTATCTTGTAGATAGGTAATATTTTTTTCTGTTCCTTAATAACCATTTAAACTGATAATTGACCATAGAACCTCACAATCTTCACAATCTTCATATACAGTAGATATAGATGAATGCATATAGATACAAGTAGATACTTACATTTCTACTCTATATAAGAACTAAAGACCTCTGAACCATTCCTCCTGCTCTGGCTTTCCTAAACATAATCCTCCTCCGCTCCTCCTGTCTTCACTTAATTTTTCTGTCCTTCTCTTTAGTTTTCCCACTCCTCCGCTCCTTGTCCAAAAATGATTCTGTTCTCTCACCCTCCTCCACACCACCTGTTCTCTCTCCCAATCTATCCTGCTGCCTTTCTCCTGTATCATGCCAGACTGTTTCCCACCAGTTTAGGAATACAACACCCTTTACATCCCAGGGAGCAATGCATATATATATGAACACTGGTAATCAATCATATTCTAATCCTTGGCAATTAACGTTTGCTTTAATTGATGATGGTAAAATATATTTTGCCAGTTGGCATCGCTTTTTGCACAGTAATTTGTAAACATAATACTTTTTGTTCCATTTTGTATTGCTGGCATTTTATTATTAGCCTGTGGATCGTTATTACATGACTTCCCCTTAGGCCAGTTTCACACGTCAGTGGCTCCGGTACGTGAGGTGACAGTTTCCTCACGTACCGGAGACACTGACACATGTAGACCCATAAAAATCAATGCATCTGTTCAGATGTCATTGATTTTTTGCGGACCGTGTCTCCGTGTGCCAAACACGGAGACATGTCAGTGTTCGTGGGAGCGCACGTATTACACGGACCCATTAAAGTCAATGGGTCCGTGTAAAACACGGACCTCACACGGACGTTCTCCGTCTGGGGTCCGTGTGCGTGCAGGAGACAGCGCTACAGTAAGCGCTGTCCCCCCCACATGGTGCTGAAGCCGCGATTCATATGTTCCCTGCAGCAGCGTTTGCTGCAGAGAAAATATGAATAATAGTGTTTAAAAGAAAGATCTATGTGTCCGCCGCCCTCCCACCCCCTGTGCGCCCCCCCGCTGTTCAGAAAATACTCACCCGCTCCCACGTTGGCTGTCACTCCTTCCTCTCTGCCCCGCGCCTCCTACTGTATGCGGTCACGTGGGGCCGCTCATTTACAATCATGAATAGTCGGCTCCGCCCCTATGGGAGGTGGAGCCACATATTCATGACTGTAAATGATTGGCCCCACGTGACCGCATACACTAGAAGCCGCGGCCAGACCAGGAAGCAGCGAGGGAGGTGGGTAAGTATTTTCTGAACAGCGGGGGGGCGCACAGGGGGTGGGAGGGCGGCGGACACATAGATCTTTATTTTAAACACTATTATTCATATTTTCTCTGCAGCAAACGCTGCTGCAGGGAACATATGAATCGCGGCTTCAGCACGATGCAGGGTACCACACGCGTGGGTACCACACGCTCCGTGTGGTACCCACTCGCCATACGGGCGGCACACGTGTGCCGCTCGTATGGCCTACGTGAGTTCCCAGGCACACGGACACGGATAACTCCGGTACCGATTTATTCCGGTACCGGAATTATCTGGACGTGTGGGACAGCCCTTAACAAGATTTTTCTTCATCCCTATAGTGACAATGGCGGAACAGAAAGGCACAGGAACATGGTATACAACGTGATACCTTTAAGATTACCATTGTTTTATGCCTTTTGTGAAGGTTTAGGAGAAAAATTACAGAATAATCTGTGTGGATATATTTCAAAGAAAAAGACAGTTATGACACCAGACGAAGCATTGCCACCATGCTTAAAAATCCAAGAGCGATCTATACTTCATAGAGTTTATATGCTCTGGGGTAGAGTAATTTAATACATTTTTGCATTTATAAGAAGAAAAATTCCATACGAAAAGTACTAAATTTAGCCAAAGTTCGGTTTATTCTAAACATGTCCAATAATCTGTGAGGATCCTTTTTGTATTGACCTTCTAAATAATGTTGTAAAGATTTACATCAGTGAACTAGAATATGTGGTTTCGCTGCTGCTGTAAAACTAAGGCTATGTTCCCACAATGAGCTTTTTGTGCATTTTTGACGCTACATGTTTTTCCTGAGTCAAAGTGGATGAGATCAGCCCACTGTGCTTCTTTTTAATGCTGTGTAAACTGACCTGCAAAAGCTTTATTCAAATCAGCAACATGTCAATTTCTCTTGCGGGTGCTCTGATTTTTTTGTGCGGATTTTCCCCATAGACTTACATTTGATTCGGAAATTCTGCAGTAAAAACGCATGTAATCCGCACCTAAGAATATCAATTAAGTTTTTTCAATGCAAAAAAAACAGGAAGTATCAAAAGCAAAGCCGTTTTATTTAAAGTATGACATACCAAACATAGAAAAAATGCAGTGTCAAAAAAATGCATGGTAAAAAAGGCACACAAAAATGCAATAAAAAAAATCGCAAGTTACCCAATATAATTAATAGTTGCAGAAATGGTGTAGAAATTCTGCAACATCAAAAACATAGCCTTAGGGTATGTGCATACGTTGCGGATTTGGCTGTGGATCCGCAACAGATTGGCCTATGGAAAACAAAGTCTGCAGTGCACATGCTGTAGAAAATACCGCTTGGAAACACAGCATTGTATTTTCTGCAGCATGTCAATTGTTTGTGCGGATTCCACAACGTTTTACACCTGCTCCTCAGTAGGAATCCACAGGTGTAAAAACGCAGATGAAATCCGCACAAAAAATGCTGGAAATCCGCGGTAAATCCATGGGTAATCCACAGGTTAAACACAGTGCGTTTTACCTGCGGATTTTTCAAAAACGGTGTGGAAAAATCTGCACACTAATCCGCAACATGGGCACATAGCCTTATACTCCCTGCATTCACTGACAGTCACTGATTGTTAGGATAAGGTGGGAGATGAAGTTTACGGAAGGTGAGTATATAATGATTTTTTATTTTTTTTAATTATTTTTAACATTAGATCCTTTTACTATTGACGCTGCATAGGCAGCGTCAATGGTAAAAACTTGGTCACACAGGGTTAATAGCGGCGGTAACAAAGTGAGTTACCCGCGGCATAACGCGGTCCGTTACCGCTGGCATTAATCCTGTGTGAGCGGTGACTGCGGGGAGTATGGAGCGGCCGGCCGGCACTGACTGCAGGGGAGTAGGGAGGGACTAATTGGACTGTGCCCGTCGCTGATTGGTTGCGGCAGCCATGACAGGCAGCTGGCGAGACCAATCAGCTAATGAATAACCGTTACGGAAGTTGCGGACAGACAGACGGAAGTGACCCTTAGACAATTATATAGTAGATATATAAAATAGATAGGTTAAAAGCCGGCAAATGATCTGCCGCGTACAGTATGCTATAGAATAGGTTAAAATAGAGTAGATAGATTAGATATATACACGTAGAATACTGTAGGTGTATATATATATATATATATAAATATATATATATATATATATACAGTATATACAGTGCGTTGCAAAAGTATTCGGCCCCCTGGAACTTTTCAACCTTTTCCCACATATCATGCTGCAAACATAAAGATACCAAATGTAAATTTTTGCTGAAGAATCAACAAGTGGAACACAATGTGAAGTTGAACGAAATATATTGGTTATTTAAAATTTTTGTGGAAATTCCAAAACTGAAAAGTGGGGCGTGCAATATTATTCGGCCCCTGTAACTTAATACTTTGTTGCGCCACCTTTTGCTGCGATTACAGCTGCAAGTCGCTTGGGGTATGTCTCTATCAGTTTTGTACATCGAGAGACTGAAATTCTTGCCCATTCTTCCTTTTCAAATAGCTCGATCTCAGTGAGGATTGATAGAGATCGGTTGTGAACAGCAGTTTTCAGCTCTTTCCACAGATTCTCGATTGGATTGAGGTCTGGACTTTGACTTGGCCATTCTAACACCTGGATACGTTTGAACCATTCCATTGCAGATTTTGCTTTGTTTGGGATCATTGTCTTTTTGGAAGACAAATCTCCGTCCCAGTCTCAGGTCTTTTGCAGACTCAAACAGGTTTTCTTCAAGAATGGTCCTGTATTTGGCTCCATCCATCTTCCCATCAATTTTAACCATCTCTGAAGAAAAGCAGGCCCAAACCATGATGCTGCCACCACCATGTTTGACAGTGGGGATGGTGTGTTCATGGTGATGAGCTGTGTTACCTTTATGCCAAACTTATCGTTTTGCATTGTTGCCAAAAAGTTCGATTCTGGTTTCATCTGATCAGAGCACCTTCTTCCACATGTTTGGTGTGTCTCCCAGGTGGCTTGTTTCAAACTTTAAACAACATTTTTTATGGATATCTTTGAGAAATGGTTTTCTTCTTGCCACTCCTTCATAAAGGCCAGATTTGTGCTGTGTACGACTGATTGTTGTCCTATGGACAGACTGTCCCACTTCAGCTGTAGATCTCTGCAGTTCATCCAGAGTGATCATGGGCCTCTTGGCTGCATCTCTGATCAGTCTTCTCCTTGTTTGAGATGAAGGTTTAGAGGGATGGACGGGTCTTGGTAGATTTGCAGTGGTATGATACTCCTTCCATTTCAATATGATCGCTTGCACTGTGCTCCTTGGGATGTTTAAAGTTTTGGAAATCATTTTGTATCCAAATCTGGCTTTAAACTTCTCAACAACAGTATCACGGACCTGCCTGTTGTGTTCCTTGGTCTTCATAATGCTCTCTGTGCTTCAAACAGAACCCTGAGACTATCACTGAGCAGGTGCATTTATATGGAGACTTGATTACACACAGGTAGATTATAATTATCATCATTAGGCATTTAGGACAATATTGGATCATTAAGAGATCAACAATGAACTTCTGGAGTGAGTTTGCTGCACTGAAAGTAAAGGGGCCGAATAATATTGCACGCCCCACTTTTCAGGTTTTGAATTTCCCAAAAAATGTGAAATAACCAATAAATTTCGTTCAACTTCCCAATTGTGTTCCATTTGTTCTTGATTCTTCACCAAAAATTTACATTTGGTATCTTTATGTTTGAAGCATGATATGTGGGAAAAGGTTGAAAAGTTCCAGGGAGCCGAATACTTTCGCAAGGCAATGTATGTGTGTATATATATATATATATATATATATATATATATATATATATATATATATATAATCGCTTTATATTTCATAGACAGATAGATACGGTCTTCAAAGGGAATTCGTAGTTAAAATTCCGCTCTGCCGCTGGGATGAATTTCAGGAGACTGTAGTCGATTCACAATGGTTTTATTCAATGCCTTTCAGGGGTCTCATGCCCCCTTCATCAGGTACTTCCTCAGCGTGGAATTTTAATTACGAATTTCCTTTGAAGACAGTACTTGCTCTGGTCGTTGAAGACCTGTGGATCTGCAGCAGCTGCTATTTATATGCTCTTATCTCATCCTAACCAGGTGAGAATATTTGGTGTTTATTCTCTCCTGTGTAACGTGGATAAGACCCTATTGCGCTCTTTGTCTCCCCATATGTTTGCAATAGACAGATAAATAGAAGAATAACCATTAATTCATTTGCCAGCTTCTGTAATATCAATGCAGAAGCCGACAGGATAGGAGAAATGGATTACATATAGTAAATCCATGCAGAATAGTTAGATATATAGACAGCGTCGGACTGGGGTGTCTGGGGCCCACCAGAGGAATGGACTCTAGGGGCCCACCCTACAGCTATATGCAAATATCTGTCGTTATAGTGGAGCATCGGCTGTAAAACACCGGCGGCTGCTGCACATCTACCGTGTGCCCCAATAACTGGGATGTATAATTACGGTAGTTTACATTAATGTGGTTCTTGGTAAAACAAGTTATCACTGATCCATGGGCTCCACAGGATAGGTGATCGCTTAGATCCGACCATTAGAAACTGGGGAAGTTTTATCCCTGACAGGACACTTTTATCACTATTTTAAAATGCAGCGGCAGGTGGGATTTCTGACCGCAGCTCCATTCATTCTCTTTGGGGCTTCCAGAAAAAAACAAGTGCAGCCACTGAGGGAATGAATGGATCAGTGATCTAGTCGGACATGCCACTCCAGTCTAATGGGGATAAAAAGTTCCACATTTTGCTGAGTGGGTCCAAGCAGTCAGACCCCCACCAATCAATATGTTATCACTTATCCTGTGGAGAGGTGATTACTTTTTTCCACAGGAAACCCCTGTAAGTGCATCTCCGCCGCTGTGTACAAAGCATTAAAACTCTAATGGAAATAAAGAATCTTCTCCTAATTAATATCAGAGAGAACAAATGACCGCCATACACAACACAATCCACTATACCAAGACCAATATTACCACATACAGGAAGAAATACCACCACACCATGACCAGATCACATAGTGACCGAATAATACTACATACAAGGGACAAATACCACCGCACCATGTCAAGACCACATATTACCACCACTTGGTGACCAAATAGCACATACAAGGGACAAATACCACAACACCATTTCCAGACCACATATTACCACCACATAGTGACTGAATACTACAATACTGATCAGAAATAAAAAAAAAACAAAAAAAACACACAATACTATCACCATAAGGCTGCTGTCACACTAGCAGTATTTGGTCAGTATTTTACATCAGTATTTGTAAGCCAAAACCAGGAGTGGAACAATCAGAGGCAAAGTATAATAGAAACATATGCACCACTTCTGTATTTATCACCCACTCCTGGGTTTGGCTTACAAATACTGATGTAAAATACTGACCAAATACTGAATGTGTGACGGCAGCCTAAGTGACATTATACACAGGAGATCTGTACTTAGTATGCAGTGTCTGTGTAGAGGTAATACAGAGATCACTGGTGGTATTATACACAGGAGCTCTGTATATAATGTATAGGTAATACAGTGATCACTGGTGACATTATACACAGGAGCTCTGTATATAGTATACAGTGTATAGTGTCAGTGTATAGGTAACACTGACTCACCAGTGACGTCTCTAGGTGAAGTCCTTCATCTTTCATCCAGCACAGACCGCCATCATTTCTTCCAGCCAGGACTCATTTCTGCAGGAAATAACACAGTTATCTCGAGCTCCGCTTGCAGAACACATTACTTAATTTTTCACAACTTCTACATTACACCACATGAAGAAAAAAAGGCGACATAGTGTCACTCTACACAGTAACAGGACCGACCCCCCAATTAAAACAGTATACTCAAAAAATAAAATAAATACATCACTGCAGTAATAATATCCCTTAATTAGCCCCTATGGTAATAATATTCCCTACCCTGGCCCCGTTTATCTCATTCCTGGCTCCAGCCATATGTTCTCGCATCCTGCTCTCATGAGTATCCATTCTACCCCATATGATCTCCCCATCCTGCCCCATCTGTCTCCATCGTATCCATCCTGCCCCATGATCCAATCCTGCCCCATGTCTTTCATTCTGCCCCGTGTCTCCAATCATGCCCTGTATCTACATTCTGCCCATGCCTCCAGTCCTGCCCCCAGTATGTCCAGCAATCTACCCCAGTGTGTCCAGCATATTACCCCCAGTGTGTCCAGCAACCTGCCCCAGTATGTCCAGCATATTGCCCCAGTGTCCAGCAATCTGCCCCAGTGTGTCCAGCATTGCCCCCAGACAGTGTCCAGCAATCTGCCTCAGTATGTCCGGCAATCTGCCCCAGTGTCCAGCAATCTGTCCCAGTATGTCCAGCATTGCCCACAGACAGTGTGTCCAGGACTCTGCCCCAGTGTGTCCAGGACTCTGCCCCAGTGTGTCCGGCAATCTGCCCCAGTGTGTCCAGCAATCTGCCCCAGTGTGTCCAGCAATCTGCCCCAGTGTGTCCAGCAATCTGCCCCAGTGTGTCAAGCATATTGCCCCAGTGTGTCCAGTATTGCCCCCAGTGTGTCTCCAGCATTCTGCCCCCAGTGTGTCTCCAGCATTCTGCCCCCAGTGTGTCTCCAGCATTCTGCCCCCAGTGTGTCTCCAGCATTCTGCCCCCAGTGTGTCTCCAGCATTCTGCCCCCAGTGTGTCTCCAGCATTCTGCCCCAGTGTGTCTCCAGCATTCTGCCCCAGTGTGTCTCCAGCATTCTGCCCCAGTGTGTCTCCAGCATTCTGCCCCAGTGTGTCTCCAGCATTCTGCCCCAGTGTGTCTCCAGCATTCTGCCCCAGTGTGTCTCCAGCATTCTGCCCCAGTGTGTCTCCAGCATTCTGCCCCAGTGTGTCTCCAGCATTCTGCCCCGTGTGTCTCCAGCATTCTGCCCCAGTGTGTCTCCAGCATTCTGCCCCAGTGTGTCTCCAGCATTCTGCCCCAGTGTGTCTCCAGCTTTCTGCCCCAGTGTGTCTCCAGCAATCTGCCCCAGTGTGTCTCCAGCATTCTGCCCCAGTGTGTCTCCAGCATTCTGCCCCAGTGTGTCTCCAGCATTCTGCCCCAGTGTGTCTCCAGCATTCTGCCCCAGTGTGTCTCCAGCATTCTGCCCCAGTGTGTCTCCAGCATTCTGCCCCAGTGTGTCTCCAGCATTCTGCCCCAGTGTGTGTCCAGCATTCTGCCCCAGTGTGTCTCCAGCATTCTGCCCCAGTGTGTCTCCAGCATTCTGCCCCAGTGTGTCTCCAGCATTCTGCCCCAGTGTGTCTCCAGCATTCTGCCCCAGTGTGTCTCCAGCATTCTGCCCCGTGTGTCTCCAGCATTCTGCCCCAGTGTGTCTCCAGCATTCTGCCCCAGTGTGTCTCCAGCATTCTGCCCCAGTGTGTCTCCAGCATTCTGCCCCAGTGTGTCTCCAGCATTCTGCCCCAGTGTGTCTCCAGCAATCTGCCCAGTGTGTCTCCAGCATTCTGCCCCAGTGTGTCTCCAGCATTCTGCCCCAATGTGTCTCCAGCATTCTGCCCCAGTGTGTCTCCAGCATTCTGCCCCAGTGTGTCTCCAGCATTCTGCCCCAGTGTGTGTCCAGCATTCTGCCCCAGTGTGTGTCCAGCATTCTGCCCCAGTGTGTGTTCAGCAATCTGCCCCAGTGTGTCTCCAGCATTCTGCCCCAGTGGGTCTCCAGAATTCTGCCCCAGTGTGTCTCCAGCATTCTGCCCCAGTGTGTCTCCAGCATTCTGCGCCAGTGTGTCTCCAGCATTCTGCCCCAGTGTGTGTCCAGCATTCTGCCCCAGTGTGTCTCCAGCATTCTGCCCCAGTGTGTGTCCAGCATTCTGCCCCAGTGTGTGTCCAGCATTCTGCCCCAGTGTGTCTCCAGCATTCTGCCCCAGTGTGTCTCCAGCATTCTGCCCCAGTGTGTGTCCAGCATTCTGCCCCAGTGTGTCTCCAGCATTCTGCCCCAGTGTGTGTCCAGCATTCTGCCCCAGTGTGTGTCCAGCATTCTGCCCCAGTGTGTCTCCATCATTCTGCCCCAGTGTGTCTCCAGCATTCTGCCCCAGTGTGTCTCCAGCATTCTGCCCCAGCGTGTGTCCAGCAATCTGCCCCAGTGTGTCTCCAGCATTCTGCCCCAGTGTGTCTCCAGCATTCTGCCCCAGTGTGTCTCCAGCATTCTGCCCCAGTGTGTGTCCAGCATTCTGCCCCAGTGTGTGTCCAGCATTCTGCCCCCCCAGTGTCCCCCACTGCTCCGGGGGCCCCCCCGGCCGCCGACCACCCACCCACCCTCCTTGAAGACGATACTCAGTCACCCTGCTGCCTGCTCCAGTGATGGTCTCGGCGTCTGCTCTGCACTGCATCTTCTTCCTGCTTGTGCTTGTGCGGTCATGTGATACTGATTAAAGTCATGAATATGCGCATATTCATGACCTTAATGAAGCGGTACCACGTGACCGCACAAGCAGGAAGAAGAGGCAGTGCAGAGCAGACGCCGAGACCATCGCTGGAGCAGGGTGAGTATCGTCTTCAAGGAGGGTGGGTGGGGGGCGGCCAGGGGGGGGCCCCTGGAGCAGTGGGGGCCCTGCCAGCAGGTGTCAGTGCCTGGGCCCACCGGAGGATCCTCCGGTGGGCCAGTCCAAGCCTGTATATAGATGTCAGTGACCAATACAATTAGTATAGTGTGTGTGCAAATTAGGGGACATGTATGTATTTAATAAAAGAATCTTTTCAGGGAAAAAATTGTTGTGGGCTCCCGCACAATTTTCTGCGCCAGATAGGGAAAGACAGTGAGTGAGGGCAGATATTAATAGCCTAGAGAGGGACCATGGTTATTCCCCTCCCCCCGGCTAAAAACATCTATAAGATACGCCAATTCCAGCACTTAGCCTCTCTCTTCCACTGCTCTGTAGCTGTGGCATATGGGGTAATAAGGGGTTAATGTCACCTTTGCATTGTAAGGTGACATTAAGCCGCCTTAGTAATGGAGAGGTGTCAATAAGACACCTATCCATTACTAATCCTATAGTATGTAAAGGGTTAAATAAACACACACACATGCAGAATAAAGTATTTTAATGAAATAAAACACTAAACACTGTTTGTGTCCTGTAAAAAATTTTTAATAAAAAACCAACAATATACCTATACCTGTCCGGCATACAGTCCCACGGCGTAATCCATATCTGGGGTATATACAGTTTACCACCGGGAGCGGTGCTAATGCGACTGTCCCAGTTGTAAACTACTGGGGAATAAATGAAATGCTGGAAGCGGAGATTCAGTGACTAGCGGTGACATCATTCAAGCTGTGCTCCCTGCCGATCTGAGCTGGAAAAAAAAACGCAGATGAGCACACAATCATAGATTAACATTGGTCCATATTCAATCCGATTTTCTATCGGATTGAATTTGTCCGATTTCATTGCAAGTGGGCATGAGCTCTTACTGTTCAGGTTTGGTCCCCAAACACCGGCTGTTTGTCACGCTGTCATGTGCACGAGAGCATGGCAAACACTACTTCTGATCTGCGGCAAAATCATTACCACCGGTCAGAGAGCCGTGGTTCCCACGGTGTCAAGTGACAGTGTGAGCGCTCAGCTGTGATCAAAGGTACAAAGTTTACCTCCGGTCATAATATATTGGGTGTATTGGGGGAACCATCATACTATATAGGGGGCTGTTGGAGGGACCATCATACTATATGGGGGGCTGGGAGGTGGCCCATCATACTATCTAAATGGCTGTTGGGGGACCATCATACAGTATTGGGGCTATTGTAGATATTCATAGTGTATGGGGGATCTATCATATGGTGTGGGGTGGCTGTGGGGGAGGACCATCTTATTTTGTAGGGTCGTTGTGGTTGATATCATACTGTGTGGGGTGGTTATGGTGGACATGATACTTCCTGGAGGTCTATGGGGTACATTATACTATGTTGGGGGTTTTGGTGACTATCATACTATATGGGACGATTACCGGGGCTGATGGGTCTGGAGCGCCCCCACACCGCCGCAGGGCCGAGGGGTACCCGGAGCCGGGCCTCTGGGTCTCAGTCCTGGGTTTGTCACGGTGGCTAGACCCGGTCCGTGGCCCTGTCTGTCAGTGGGGGACGTCCGGTGCAATAAGTGGTGGTGTAGTGGTGTAGTTGTGGGGTGCAGGTCGCGGTAAATAACGAGGACACCAGGTTGCAGTCTCTTTACCTCTTTACTGAAGATCTCTGAGTCCTCAGTCCAGAATACGGTTTACCAGGCTGCGCAAGTCCGGCCGGTCCAATGGCACCTCCAGAGTTCTCTTCACAGGTGGAAATCTGTGCCTTCCTGCTTGCGCTATGTGTTGTGGTCCTTCCCTGCTGTGCTTACGGAAAGTCCCCACAACTGTTGTGTCTGTTTCTTAAGTTCCCTCACAACTCGACTAGATGATGTTCTGCTAATCCTCCGTCCCTCCCTGAGGTTCGGGTGGGAACGGCACCCGTTTGACAGGTAGGCTCGGAGCTCTTCCGGGACCCTAGAGACGCCCCTCTCCACAAGTTGCCCCCCAAGACTTCATAGGTGATTTGAGTTAGACAGCCCGCCTGAGACTGACTGTCCTGCCGCTGTTTAGAGTATTGCTTGAAGCTGTATGTTATAATACTCTCTCGGCGTTCCGGCCACCGGTTGTGCGCCTCAGTAGGATGTTGCCTCGGTCTTACAGCACGACTCCTACTGGTATTCTCCTATTGCTATGATCTCGTTTCTCACTCAGCACAATCTATCTCGCTTCTGATCCCTCCTTGGGCACCGCCGCTATCCTGAGCAGGCACGGTCCCGTTACGTTCGTTCAAGTTGCCAAGCCTCTGTCAGGATCCCACCCCTGACAGAGACCCTACTGTATCTTCCCCCACAACACCCTCTGCCACAAGGTGTTGCCTGGTTCCAACCCAGTCAGCTTCTGATCTAACTTCCTGCCTGACCCCCAGTTTACCCACTATGGTGGGGAGTGGCCTAGTGAATAGAACCCTTAGCTCCCCCCGGAGGCCCGGCTGTGAAATGTATTGGTGTCTGTGATACCTGATCAGATGAACTCCTTCAGTGCCATCAGACGTACCATAGCTCCCCATAGTGGCGGAGCCACAGTACTGCAACGACCAGGACTCTGGGGCGCTGCACTCCCCCCTGGTTAAACACAGTACTCCGGGACTGGGAAGAAAACAACAATACAAGTTAGCAAAAAGACATACAGTTTTGTTGAGTGCAATAACAGTAAGTATACTTGAACAGGCTTCCCTTTATGGGAGGTAAGGACACTTGAACGTTACAAACATGGTTAAATATCATAGCAACATGCTATAAACAACTCTTCTTACCCAACCGGGTATTCTACTTAGTGCAACATTGTTGAACAATAATTTAACTTTGCCTTTAAGGACTTACACTCGGAATCCACTAAAGACCTTCTTATAATCACATTATAAGGCAGTTTTTAACTTTTTCATTCTCCTACTTTAAATCTGCAGGACCGCCTGTCCTATCGGCACCAGACCTACTGCCTCTCCTTTCTTACAGGACCGCTCCTTTCAGCCCGAGCCTTCTGTCTCTCAACTACTATACACAGTATAGAACATAACATTACTTTCAATTGAAGGGCACTGAGCCATCTCTATATGGCTCCTATGAGGACTCAGGGTTTACCTTCTATCCTCATTACCTATCAACATTATTAAACATTTTCTATTAAACATTAAGCCTTCTCATTATCTTTCTCTTTCCCATGCATGCTGGACACCATGTCTACCTCTACGGGCCCACTGCATCTTTCTGCTATTTTTCATTCTTTTCTTTTTAGGGAACATCATCAGCATTTTCTCACAATTAACCAGTTAAATACATATAACTTACTCATGTAAACATTATTATCACTTTCTTTTCGGTCAAGACATTAATTAAAGCAATACCATTCTTTAGACGCACAAGGGAACATCCCCTTTAAGAGGGGACCAAGTCTTTATGAGGTAGCATATCTTCTTAAGCTACCAGTCCATACTCAGCAAAGGTTCCAGTGTGGTATCTTCACAAAGAGTCCTTTTTGGAGTAAAACCAGTAGGGAGCGCCTTTAATAAGGTGCAAACTATATACAAGAAGTTTGTATCATGCACTGTTCATGATTGCGGCAGGTTTTAAAACTCGTGCAAAAACTCAGAAAAAATAAACAAAACAACAACAGGGATCCCGGGTCAACAAAGGGATCCATAAAGAATTAACCCTGGACGGGTTTAGCAGCAAACAGTAAACAAACAGTTAAAGGAAGAACTATTTACATTGTCAAAGCATTCATGCTTACTCATTTGGCGCAGCAGGTGGTTTCCTTCCGGGCCTCACCAGGCCAACGGGCCGCGCTGCCTCACCAGGAAGTGGTTCTGGTCCCAGCAACGACAAGATCCCTCGCCGTGATGCTCTTCTCACCGAGGATCCTGCACGCCCCCAAGGCACATGGTGGGTCCGGGTTCTCTGCTGTTCTGCCGGGTCAGGCTCTTTGGCCTTTTCGGCGGGAGGTTCATCGTCGGATATTTCAGCGGCGGCCTGGAGCGCAACACATCGCTGGACGCCCCACGCCATCCAGCCAGCTTCGCCTGTTGCTCTCTTCCACCGGGTGTAAGTCACGGCATCACCGGGCTCTAGGTCGCGAGCAAACCTTCCTCCGCAGTGCTCGACCTCCTTCCAGTCCACGTGGACTTGTAGCGGCTCCCCGATCTCCTGTATAACCCCTCGTCCATATCGGGGGTTGAAGGAGACCACTACACCCCAGTAAGACGATGGGACTTCCACGATGGTGGTCAAATCAACCTGGGCTGCCGGTTGTGGTCGGTTTCGCCATGCAGTTATCAAGCGCCGCAGGTGCTCGGCCTCTGGCACAATCTTCAGGCCTGGTGTCTGCAGCGCACCTTCAGCTGCGGCCGGATCGGGAGGGGCAAGAGACACCGGAGTCAATCGGGCCTCCGTGGGTTGGCCCAGCCGAGCGAGCACGCGGGCCTCGGCCTCCACGCGGCGCGCTAGCTGGCGGGCCTCGGCTGCAGCCACACACTCCTCTGATGGTGGCAAGGGGGGTCGGCCCATCGGTAGCTCCGTAGGGGTCAGTCCCCGCAACACTGACGCATCTGGGGCTGTGTCGGGTGGTGCAGCCTCAGGCTGGATCGGGTGAGCCCCACGCGGTGTTCTCGGTGTCGCCATTTTTCCTCCTTCCTCGGTGTCCTCTTCCCGCGGTCTTTTTCGTGGGCGGCCCCGTCTCCATGGTCTCCACCCTCCAAACAGGACCAGGAGGCGGACCTCGGCTGTTGACGGACACGTCCTCAGGACACAGAAATATTTAGACTGGGCGGCCATTGTGGTTCGCGCTCTCCAGCTTACCTACGCCCACTCCACGCCCCTCTTCTCTTCCTGCGCTCTCCTCAGCGCTGTAATGGCGGCGGATTTTGGCGGCAAATGGCGCAGCACAGTTCTTGCAATAAAGTACAGTCCAAGCACAACAAATCACAGTTCCAAGGCACACATGACCCGATTCTTCAGGCTTAAGTAGATCCTGTTCATGACGCCAAAATGGAGCGCCCCCACACCGCCGCAGGGCCGAGGGGTACCCGGAGCCGGGCCTCTGGGTCTCAGTCCT
Source organism: Ranitomeya variabilis (assembly GCF_051348905.1). Taxonomy (NCBI): domain Eukaryota; kingdom Metazoa; phylum Chordata; class Amphibia; order Anura; family Dendrobatidae; genus Ranitomeya; species Ranitomeya variabilis. Next base: position 158,767,430 of record NC_135239.1, on the reverse strand, counting down.
GGGTTTGTCACGGTGGCTAGACCCGGTCTGTGGCCCTGTCTGTCAGTGGGGGACGTCCGGTGCAATAAGTGGTGGTGTAGCGGTGTAGTTGTGGGGTGCAGGTCGCGGTAAATAACGAGGACACCAGGTTGCAGTCTCTTTACCTCTTTACTGAAGATCTCTGAGTCCTCAGTCCAGAATACGGTTTACCAGGCTGCGCAAGTCCGGCCGGTCCAATGGCACCTCCAGAGTTCTCTTCACAGGTGGAAATCTGTGCCTTCCTGCTTGCGCTATGTGTTGTGGTCCTTCCCTGCTGTGCTTACGGAAAGTCCCCACAACTGTTGTGTCTGTTTCTTAAGTTCCCTCACAACTCGACTAGATGATGTTCTGCTAATCCTCCGTCCCTCCCTGAGGTTCGGGTAGGAACGGCACCCGTTTGACGGGTAGGCTCGGAGCTCTTCCGGGACCCTAGAGACGCCCCTCTCCACAAGTTGCCCCCCAAGACTTCATAGGTGATTTGAGTTAGACAGCCCGCCTGAGACTGACTGTCCTGCCGCTGTTTAGAGTATTGCTTGAAGCTGTATGTTATAATACTCTCTCGGCGTTCCGGCCACCGGTTGTGCGCCTCAGTAGGATGTTGCCTCGGTCTTACAGCACGACTCCTACTGGTATTCTCCTATTGCTATGATCTCGTTTCTCACTCAGCACAATCTATCTCGCTTCTGATCCCTCCTTGGGCACCGCCGCTATCCTGAGCAGGCACGGTCCCGTTACGTTCGTTCAAGTTGCCAAGCCTCTGTCAGGATCCCACCCCTGACAGAGACCCTACTGTATCTTCCCCCACAACACCCTCTGCCACAAGGTGTTGCCTGGTTCCAACCCAGTCAGCTTCTGATCTAACTTCCTGCCTGACCCCCAGTTTACCCACTATGGTGGGGAGTGGCCTAGTGAATAGAACCCTTAGCTCCCCCCGGAGGCCCGGCTGTGAAATGTATTGGTGTCTGTGATACCCGATCAGATGAACTCCTTCAGTGCCATCAGACGTACCATAGCTCCCCATAGTGGCGGAGCCACAGTACTGCAACGACCAGGACTCTGGGGCGCTGCAGGTCCTCATACTGTACAGGGGGGTGCGGATATTACACTTTATATAAGGGCCTGTTGTGGACATGATACTGTGTTGGGGTCTGTGGTGCCTCTTATACTGTATATTGGGGACTGTGGTGGATACCATATTGTGTGAGAGGCTGTGGTGACAGTCTTACTGTGTGGGTTGATATGGGGCATCATACTTTGTTTAAGGTTTGTGGGGCAATTATACTGCGTGGGGTCATCATATTTTGTGGGGCATAATACGCTACGGGGGTCAAGAAAAGGGTATCATAGTGAGTGAGACCACTTAGGGGCTTTCTTGAGAAAGCGGCCTCTAGCTGCCGCGAAACGCGTGTCGGGACCCTCCATCCACCCCCCTCCTTGTTTCCACTCATCTGTTGGTAAGCGCTGCATTTCTTGCCATGCACTATTGCACCTTAGATGTTAGATAGACGGGTGTAACTTTATTCCCGATCATCTGGTTCATGCATGCTGCTTCCCTGACGTCCATGTTTGGACGCACTGTCTTTTCCTTGAGTTACGGTCTTTGGACCTTTATTTATTTATTTTTCCAGGGATTGAAGTGTATATGTGGGGTGGGGATAGGTGTTGGTGGGGTTCATAACAGTCTGCATTGTTTTTTGGTGTTCTATATATTGTTGTGACATTTTACCTTTTGTATGATATAATAAAATGATATATCTTTTAGATATAATCAGTTTGCTCTTTTCCATTACGTCCCTCAGGACAGCACCATGGAGGACGTCCTTCCTTGACCTATAGCGGGACAGGATCACAGAGAGGTTAAAAGGACCCTCCCACCTCCACCCTCCAGTGTTTTTCCTGTCCCTACAGGGGACAGCTGTATGGGAGGTTGCTCCTAGAGCGAAGATAGCCTGTGGATTCTCTTCCCCCTGTCAAGTGGTCCGTGGCCGACACCTCACTGGGTAGAGGTCCCTCAGCTATCAGTGCTGTACCAGATGGACTCGGAGTTTGGGGGTCTCAACCTTCCCTTTTCCTGGTCAGTTGGACCGTGGCCGACTCCTCTTTGGGAGGTTCCTCAGCCAACAGTCAGCCTGTGCAATGGGCTTAGGGGGATCGTGCGGCAGGTCCAATCCTTCCCCCTGTCAAGTAGCCCAGGGTGGAAACTCGCCGGTGGGGGGTCCGTCAGCCCCAGAGACCAGTCGAGCGGACGGGCTCCTGGGTAGAGCCGCTTCCTTCCGGTGGGGGGCTCTCGGCTCAGATGCTGACCGGCAAAACACCACTACGTCCGAAAGTCATGTGGTGGAGAAGGCCGTTGCGCTTCCGGTGACGTCAGAGAGGAGCGCCGGCACATAGGATTGGCGTGCGTTCCACGATGGAACACAGAAGGGGGCACAGGTGAAGAAATCATTGACAGTAATGCAGCATTTCTGACGGGACGTTGCTTCCTCCCACGGTAGGCTCTCTGTGTTACCGGCTCCCCCTGTCTCCTAGCAGGTATGGAGCCAGCACAGGTGAGTGCATGGTTTAAATGTTGCATTGATGGCCTGGGCCTCTGGGCTGACTCCAGTCTCATGCCTTTGTGCCAAAGCTGTACCTGGAACCCATTTGCAGCTAGGCCTTGGACCTCTAGGCTATGGTAGGACCATATGTCCAGGCTACATCTCATGACTGGACTTCAGTTAGTTGCAGGTCTTGTCTGCACAGATCCTTATGATTGGGCTTCAGAGTGATTTTTTTTTGGAAGCATGCTTTCCATTTCTGGTTCAATAAACAAGTGTTTCACTTTTCTTTGCAACTTAACTACTCCGTCCATAGGAGGACACAAGGTGTTAATTCAGTACATTGTCTCCATGTAGACTGCCCTCCAGCTGCGGCTCATTAAGTAGCTCCTTCGGGTGGAGTCAGTCTGACAAATGAGATGTACTGTTCAGAGTGGAGATTTATCTGGAACTCTGATAGATTGCTCTTTTGCTTAAAAGTGTAAGTCATAGTACATCTATGCAACATATTGAGTGCCTGTGTGGCTTCATACGGCATCATACTGTTTCATAGGGACTTTGTGCATCATATTGCTTTATAGTTCCTATATGCATCATAGCGTTTCATAGTTACTTTGTGCATCATATTGCTTCATGATTCCTTTATGCATCAGAGTGCTTCATATTGCCTTTCTGCATCATATTGCATCATATTGCATCACGGTTCCTATATGCATCATAGTGCTCATATTGCCTTTGTGTATCATATTGCTTCATGGTTCTTATACATATCATAGCGCTTCATATTGCCTCTGTGCATTATATTACAGCATATTGCTTCATGGTTCCTATACGCATCATAGCGCTTCATATTGTCTGTGCATTATATTACAGCATATTGCTTCATGGTTCCTATACGCATCATAGCGCTTCATATTGCCTCTGTGCATTATATTACAGCATATTGCTTCATGGTTCCTATATGCATCATAGCGCTTCATATTGCCTTTGTGCATTATATTACAGCATATTGCTTCATGGTTCTTATATGCATCATAACGCTTCATATTGCCTTTGTGCATTAGATTACAGCATATTGCTTCATGGTTCCTATATGCATCATAGCGCTTCATATTGCCTCTGTGCATTATATTACAGCATATTGCTTCATGGTTCCTATACGCATCATAGCACTTCATATTGCCTTTGTGCATTAGATTACAGCATATTGCTTCATGGTTCCTATATGCATCATAGCGCTTCATAGTGACTTTGTGCATTATATTACAGCATATTGCTTCATAGTTCCTATATGCATCATAGTGCTTCATTGTTCCTATATGCACCATAGCGCTTCATAGTTACTTCATGCATCATACTGCTTCATTATTCCTATATGCATCATATTGCTTCATTGTTCCTGTATGCATCATAGTGCTTCAGATTGCCTTTGTGCATCATATTTCTTCATAGTTGCTATATGCATCATAGCGCTTCATAGTGACTTTGCATCATATTGCATCATATTAAATCAGATCATTTATATATCTAGTCTGGTTTTTGCCTGGGACTTTGATTCCTGGGCTTCTGTACCCACCCTGGAAGAGTTTCTCTGGTATTCTCCATGGTGCTGTCCTGAGGGACGTAATGGAAAAAGGGAATTAGACCTACCGGTAATTCAGTTTCCAGGTAGTCCCTCAGGACAGCACCCTTAGTTTCCTCCCTTATGTTTCTCTTTTTAGGCTTGTACGGGATTAATCTACCGGCAGATCGTTCGTCCTTTGGGTCACCATGGCTCGAAATTAAGATGAAGCCGTTAAATGGTTATTACAGACATGTTTGTAAGGGCATGTTTAGACTATTTATTTCCATCCTTCTGTGGTACTTTGAAAAAACACTGGAGGGTGGAGGTGGAAGGGTCCTTTTAACCTCTCTATGATCCTGTCCTGCTATAGGTCAAGGAAGGACGTCCTCCATGGTGCTGTCCTGAGGGACTACCTGGAAACCGAATTACCAGTAGGTATAATTCCCTTTTTTTTCCTCCTGTTATCTGATACTGTTTGGAGCTGATTTTTGATTTGGGTTTGCAGACAGATATTCTCTGCCACCCTGGTCTCTAAGTATTGTCGGGACCACACTCAGTCGGAGCAGCCTTTGGAAGTGGGGAATCACCAGAAATAATACACAAGACACGTCTCGTATAGTATATCACTGGGAAGCCTCTGAAGCACGCCTGCCTTCAAGGTGCTATCCCCTCTTTATATAGTTGTACAGGTAGTTTCAGTGGTTATACAAGTTTTGCTTGTTTAAACAAAGAGAGAAAAGAGAAGACAAAAGAAAACAGTTTCGGTTATGTGATAGTTTCACAACAAACAAAACAGTACAGTTTCGCCTAAGTGGCAGTTTCACAAACAAAAAATAGGATTTCACACTATGGCTAAAATGTCCTTGAATGGACAGGTCAATATTGATCACAAATTCTTTTTGGTTCATTGAGGTAACCATTTTTGTTCCGCTCTTCACAATCCCCCCTTTGACATATTCCATTCAAAACCTTGTCATATAGACGATTATTTTAGTCATTCTTTTTGTGATATTAAAAAAAAAAACAACTTTATATTCTCGCATCCATTACACAAAATTTATTTGTGCATACCGAGATACCCTTGAATACAACCTTGAATAATACATATATAATTACAATAACTATAATTGTATGTATTAGGCTTTGCATAATCCCGGTAACCCACCCACCGATCCCCCTGAACCAATTGGCCGGGTTAAGAAAAGAAAAGGTATCTGACCACCAGCTATCCTTATTTTGGTCATTGTCTTTGTCATACTGATCCCTGAGTCGTTGTACGTCTTCTAATTTAAATCTCATACTCATAGTACTATTCGGGTCTATATAATGACAGCAGGTGGGTCCGATGATTTGACACATACCCCCTTGTGAGGCAGTTAGGTAATCCAATACCAGGGTATGTTGGTTAGTGACTATTATAAGCTGATTCTGTACAGCTATACTAGTATTTAATATGTCCAATATATCCCAGATCTGGTCATCTAGATAATCCGTGGCTCTAACTAATTTATCCCACATCTGTGTTAACATAGGATAAATAAAAATGGTACTAGCAATTTTGTTGGGAATTCCCATTTGTACTATATGTGGCCTCCCCGAGGGACGTGGTGAGTTATCAGCAGCTCTTTTATACAGTGTGTGCTTGGGCACGGCTTGCATATTCACTTGTTTGTTCGAAATTATGAAAGTAGCCGGGGTTAGGCGTCCTAATGTACAAGTACCCTTTATACCTACGGGAAGCCATTTATATGCTCCTTCTCCGCATATCCAAAATGTACCCTCAGGCAGATCCCACAAAGCTGAGTGCTGCAATACCAATCTGTGAGCCAAATCCACAAAACTAGATACATTCTGAAGCATACACCAAGAGGGTTTTTGTCCCAAGGGGCTACAGTACCCGGCTGCGGGATTCCCACATACATGCATTCCGTTGACATACTCATCGGATTCATTACAAACCAGGTTCCCCGGCTTACTTGTACAACTGTTTGCATCACCTTGGGGGAACAACTCGGAATGTTCCCATTTTCTATTATGTATGTACCTTTCCAATACTGTAGGTTTGAAAGCATCAGAGGAAGGGGTGGTTGTACTGAAACTGAGCTGTAGATTTTCAGTGGGGACCTGTCCTAAATCAGTTAATCCAGTCTTATTCCTAGGTACCCATGCTCCTCCTCTGAGTGCTAAATATTGTAAGTTGCCTATTTTTCCTGTAAGATTGCCCTGCCACCAAGGAAATTCTACCCATCCCACAACTGGTATGGCGATTGTAGTATTCCATAGTCTAGTATTGCCAGGTTGGTTGTTGGCCAGGTTGTCTGAACAATTAGGCCAAGCGAATATTTCTTCAGCTGACACGGGAACTGCTAGAAAAGGTATACTTGTGGCTGATACTGGTGAATGGGTACAGATCCAACAATCTGCCAGGGGTTGCGTATTATTTAACAAATCATGCACTAATTTTCTATGATGTTGTACGAATCTATTGTTCAAAGGGGCTAGAGAATTCAATCTTTCCCATGCCTCCGTTAAGGTTAACATTATTAACATCAATATCATGAGTCTTATACTGCTTTTTTGCAATGGCTTGCATGTATCCATGATGCCTTTCCTTCAAGCTTGACTGCTGTTGGAGTTGTTAACAGAACTTGGAAAGGTCCGTCAAATCTCGGTTCCAGAGTCTTTCTGGTGTGTCTTTTCACGTAGATTTGATCACCAGGTTCCAACTTGTGGCCTCCTTCGAGATTTTCTGGATCTGGAAGGGAAGCAAAAACTTGCGAATGCACTTTAGTTAAACGTTTTTGTAATTCTTGTACATAAGCAGTTAAAGTCTCAGTATTCAACATCAGTTGTTGTGGAAAATAACAACCCAAATTTGCTGCTCTACCAAAAAGAATCTCATGTGGTGACAGCTTAGCCTTCCCCCTTGGGGCGTTTCGGATGGAATACAGGGCAAGTGGTAGACACTCGGTCCAAGGCTTTCCTGTTTCTGCCATGGCCTTCTGGATTTTTAATTTTATTGTTCCATTTAATCTTTCCACTTTACCTGAACTCTGTGGGTGATACGGAGTGTGAAACTGGTTTTCTACTCCCAACATTTTCATAACATTCTGGAATATTTCTCCAGTAAAATGGGTACCCCTATCTGACTCGATCACCTCAGGCATGCCGCAACGGGGTATCAGTTCATGTGCTATTTTAATGGCAGTAGTTTTTGCTGAGGCTTTACGAACTGGATAAGCCTCTGGCCACCCTGAGAACATGTCCACACACACAAGCACATATTCGTATCCATTGTACCTAGGAAGCTGGATGTAGTCGATCTGGAGTCTTTGAAAGGGATACAGTGGTCTTACATGATGCTTGGTTGGGGTTTTAATGGTCTGACCTGGATTGTGTGCCAGGCATATAGCGCATGCAGCACACATGTTCCGAGCGAAATTACCAAAGCCTGGAGCCAACCACCTTTCTTTTACCTTGAGCGTCATACCGTTTGCCGATACATGCGTAGGTAGGTGGAGGTCACTCGCCACTGCGGGGTACCAGGCTCTGGGTAAACACAACAAAGTTCCTTTTTTCCATAATCCTTGCTGATCTTCTGCCCCTTTTTTCTGCCACTGCCCTCTTTCTTCGTCGTCTACCTGTTTCTGAGCTTCCTTCAATCTCTCCTCATCATCTTCAGAGCTATCTAGTGTGTGGGCATGATGTAAGGGTTTACGTGCTGCCTGTTTTGCTGCTTTGTCGGCTTTATCGTTACCCCTGGCTTCCTCGGTGTCGAGTCTCACATGTGCAGCTACCTTTATCACCGCTATTTCTTTAGTTTCTTGTGCTGCCTCCAGAATCTGTCTAATGAGGGAGGCATGTTTAACAAGTTGGCCTGAAGCAGTCATATAACCTCTGGCTCTCCATATTACGCCAAAATCGAAAATAATGCCATGTGCATATCTAGAATCAGTGTATATGTTTAGGTTGGACCTGGTTAAGAATGCCATGTACATCATGAGTGGTCTGAACTAGAAGTAGGTGATCAAGAACAATCTCAGAAGCTTTATCTAATAACAGTGAAATTGCGGCTACTACTCTTACACAAGAAGGTGCGGCTCTAGCTACAGGGTCCAGATGAGCTGATATGTATGCCACAGGTCTCTGTTTGTTTCCATGTTTTTGTGTGAGCACCCCTGTAGCATGTGAGGATATCTCAGCTGCCATCAATTGAAAAGGTTTAGGCTGTGTTCACACGTTGCAGATTATTCGCGTTTTTTTCGTGTTTTTTCCCTATAAAAACGCTATAAAACCGCAAATAATCTGCTTATATTATGCATCCTATCGTTTTTAATGAATTCTGCACTTTTTGTACACATGATGCGTTTTTTTCCGCGGCAAAAACGCATCGCGGTAAAAAACACAGCATGTTCATTAATTTTGCGTTTTTTTTGCGGATTTCCCACTTAACCCCTTCATGACCCAGCCTATTTTGGCCTTAATGACCTTGCCGTTTTTTGCAATTCTGACCAGTGTCCCTTTATGAGGTAATAACTCAGGAACGCTTCAACGGATCCTAGCGATTCTGAGATTGTTTTTTCGTGACATATTGGGCTTCATGTTAGTGGTAAATTTAGGTCGATAATTTTTGAGTTTATTTGTGAAAAAAACGGAAATTTGGCAAAAAATTTGAAAATTTCGCAATTTTCACATTTTGAATTTTTATTCTGTTAAACCAGAGAGTTATGTGACACAAAATAGTTAATAAATAACGTTTCCCACATGTCTACTTTACATCAGCACAATTTTGGAAACAATTTTTTTTTTTGCTAGGAAGTTATAAGGGTTAAAATTTGACCAGTGATTTCTCATTTTTACAACAAAATTTACAAAACCATTTTTTTTAGGGACCACCTCACATTTGAAGTCATTTTGAGGGTTCTATATGGCTGAAAATACCCAAAAGTGACACCATTCTAAAAACTGCACCCCTCAAGGTGCTCAAAACCACATTCAAGAAGTTTATTAACCCTTCAGGTGTTTCACAGCAGCAGAAGCAACATGGAAGTAAAAAATGAACATTTAACTTTTTAGTCACAAAAATGATCTTTTAGCAACAATTTTTTTATTTTCCCAAGGGTAAAAGGAGAAACTGGACCAGGGACGTTGTTGTCCAATTTGTCCTGAGTACGCTGATACCTCATATGTGGGGGTAAACCACTGTTTGGGCGCACGGCAGAACTCGGAAGGGAAGGAGCGCCATTTGACTTTTTGAATGAAAAATTGGCTCCAATCTTTAGCGGACACCATGTCGCGTTTGGAGAGCCCCCATGTGCCTAAACATTGGAGCTCCCCCACAAGTGACCACATTTTGGAAACTAGACCCCCCAAGGAACTTATCTAGAAGCATAGTGAGCACTTTAAACCCCCAGGTGCTTCACAAATTGATCCGTAAAAATGAAAAAGTACTTTTTTTTCACAAAAAAATTATTTTAGCCTCAATTTTTTCATTTTCACATGGGCAACAGGATAAAATGGATCCTAAATTTTGTTGGGCAATTTCTCCTGAGTACACCAATACCTCACATGTGGGGGTAAACCACTGTTTGGGCACATGGTAAGGCTCGGAAGGGAAGGAGCGCCATTTGACTTTTTGAATGGAAAATTATCTCCATCGTTAGCGGACACCATGTCGCGTTTGGAAAGCCCCTGTGTGCCTAAACATTGGAGCTCCTCCACAAGTGACCCCATTTTGGAAACTAGACCCCCCAAGGAACTCATCCAGAGGCATAGTGAGCACTTTAAACCCCCAGGTGCTTCACAAATTGATCCGCAAAAATGAAAAAGTACTTTTTTTTCACACAAAATTTCTTTTAGCCTCAATTCTTTCATTTTCACATGGGCAACAGGATAAAATGGATCCTAAAATTTGTTGGGCAATTTCTCCTGAGTATGCCGATACCTCATATGTGGGGGTAAACCACTGTTTGGGTGCACGGCAAGGCTCGGAAGGGGAGGCGTGCCATTTGACTTTTTGAATGGAAAATTAGCTCCAATCGTTAGCGGACACCATGTCGCGTTTGGAGAGCCCCTGTGTGCCTAAACATTGGAGCTCCCCTACAAGTGACCCCATTTTGGAAACTAGACCCCCCAAGAAACTTATCTAGATGCATAGTGAGCACTTATAACCCCCAGGTGCTTCACAGAAGTTTATAACGCAGAGCCGTGAAAATAAAAAAATAATTTTTCTTTCCTCAAAAATGATTTTTAGCCCAGAATTTTTTATTTTCCCAAGGGTAATAGGAGAAATTGGACCCCAAATGTTGTTGTCCAGTTTGTTCTGAGTACGATGATACCCCATATGTGGGGGTAAACCACTGTTTGGGCGCACGGCAGGGCTCGGAAGGGAAGGCACGCCATTTGGCTTTTTGAATGGAAAATTAGCTCCAATCATTAGCGGACACCATGTCGCGTTTGGAGAGCCCCTGTGTGCCTAAACATTGGAGCTCCCGCACAAGTGACCCCATTTTGGAAACTAGACCTCCCAAGGAACTAATCTAGATGTGTGGTGAGCACTTTGAACCCCCAAGTGCTTCACAGAAGTTTATAACGCAGAGCCATGAAAATAAAAAATAATTTTTCTTTTCTCAAAAATGATTTTTAGCCCACAATTTTTTATTTTCCCAAGGGTAACAGGAGAAATTGGACCCCAAAAGTTGTTGTCCAGTTTCTCCTGAGTACGCTGATACCCCATATGTGGGGGTAAACCACGGTTTTGGCACACGTCGGGGTTCGGAAGGGAAGTAGTGACGTTTTGAAATGCAGACTTTGATGGAATGCTCTGCGGGCGTCAGGTTGCGTTTGCAGAGCCCCTGATGTGCCTAAACAGTAGGAACTCCCCACAATTGACTCCATTTTGGAAACTAGACCCCCAAGGGAACTTATCTAGATGTGTAGTGAGCACTTTGAACCCCCAAGTGCTTCACAGAAGTTTATAACGCAGAGCCGTGAAAATAATAAATGTGTTTCCTTTCCTCAAAAATATTTTTTTAGCCCAGAATTTTTTATTTTTGCAAGAGTAACAGGAGAAATTGGACCCCAAAAGTTGTTGTCCAGTTTCTCCTGAGTACGCTGATACCCCATATGTGGGGGTAAACCACTGTTTGGGCACATGCCGGGGCTCGGAAGGGAAGTAGTGACGTTTTGGAATGCAGACTTTGATGGAATGGTCTGCGGGCATCATGTTACGTTTGCAGAGCCCCTGATATGCCTAAACAGTAGAAACCCCCCACAAGTGACCCCATTTTGGAAACTAGACCCCCCAAGGAACTTATCTAGATGTGTGGTGAGCACGTTCAACCCCCAAGTGCTTCACAGAAGTTTACAACGCAGAGCCGTGAAAATAAAAAATCATTTTTCTTTCCTCAAAAAAGATGTTTTAGCAAGCAATTTTTTATTTTCACAAGGGTAACAGGAGAATTTGGACCCCAATATTTGTTGCCCAGTTTGTTGTGAGTACGCTGATACCCCATATGTGGGGGTAAACCACTGTTTGGGCACACGTCAGGGCTCAGAAGGGAAGTAGTGACATTTGAAATGCAGACTTTGATGGAATGGTCTGCGGGCGTCACATTGCATTTGCAGAGCCCCTGATGTGCCTAACCAGTAGAAACACCCCACAAGTGACCCCATTTTGGAAACTAGACCCCCGAAGGAACTTATCTAGATGTGTGGTGAGCACTTTCAACCCCCAAGTGCTTCACAGAAGTTTACAACGCAGAGCCGTGAAAATAAAAAATCATTTTTCTTTCCTCAAAAAAGATGTTTTAGCAAGCAATTTTTTATTTTCACAAGGGTAACAGGAGAATTTGGACCCCAATATTTGTTGCCCAGTTTGTTGTGAGTACGCTGATACCCCATATGTGGGGGTAAACCACTGTTTGGGCACACGTCAGGGCTCAGAAGGGAAGTAGTGACATTTGAAATGCAGACTTTGATGGAATGGTCTGCGGGCGTCACATTGCATTTGCAGAGCCCCTGATGTGCCTAACCAGTAGAAACACCCCAACAACGCAGAGCCGTGAAAATAAAAAATAATTGTTCTTTCCTCAAAAATTATGTTTTAGCAAGTAATTTTTTATTTTTGCAAGGGTAACAGGAGAAATTAGACCCCAACAGTTGTTGCCCAGTTTGTCCTGAGTACGCTGGTACCCCAAATGTGGGGGTAAACCACTGTTTGGGCGCACGTCGGGGCTTGGAAGGGCGGGAGCACCATTTGACTTTTTGAACGCAAGATTGGCTGGAATCAATGGTGGCGCCATGTTGCGTTTGGAGACCCCTGATGTGCCTAAACAGTGGAAACCCCTCAATTCTAACTTCAACACTAACCCCAACACACCCCTAATCCTAATCCCAACTGTAGCCATAACCCTAATCACAACCTTAACCCCAACACACCCCTAACCACAACCCTAACCGCAACACACCCGTAACCCTAATTCCAACCCTAATCCTAACCCTAATCCCAACCGTAACCCTAATCCCAACCCTAACCACAACTGTAACCCCAACACACCCCTAACCCTATCCGTAACCCTAACCACAAGCCTAATCTTAACCCTATTTCAAACCCTAGCCCTAATTCCAACCCTATCTCTAATCCTAACCCTAAGGCTATGTGCCCACGTTGCGGATTCGTGTGAGATTTTTCCGCACGATTTTTGAAAAATCTGCAGGTAAAAGGCACTGCGTTTTACCTGCGGATTTACAGCAGATTTCCAGTGTTTTTTTTGTGCAGATTTCACCTGCGGATTCCTATTGAGGAACAGGTGTAAAACGCTGCGGAATCCGCACAAAGAATTGACATGCTGCGGAAAATACAACGCAGCGTTTCTGCACGGAATTTTCCGCACCATGGGCACAGCGGATTTGGTTTTCCATAGGTGTACATGGTACTGTAAACCTGATGGAAAACTGCTTCGAATTCGCAGCGGCCAATCCGCTGCGGATCCGCTGCCAATCCGCTGCGGATCCGCGGCCAATCCGCTGCGGATCCGCGGCCAATCCGCTGCGGATCCGCTGCCAATCCGCTGCGGATCCGCGGCCAATCCGCTGCGGATCCGCGGCCGATCCGCTGCCGATCCGCTGCGGATCCGCGGCCGATCCGCTCTGTGTGCACATGCCATAACCCTACCCCTAACCCTAACCCTACCCGTAACCCTAACCCTACCCCTAACCCTACCCCTAGTTCTAACCCTAGTTCTAACCCTAACCCTAGTGGAAAAAGAAAAAAAAATATTTTCTTTATTTTATTATTGTCACTACCTATGGGGGTGATAAAGGGGGGGGGTTTATTTATTATTTTTTTATTTTGATCGCTGTGATAGAACCTACCACAGCGATCAAAATGTACCTCTAATGAATCTGCCGGCCGGCGGGCGCACTGAGCATGCGCCCGCCATTTTGGAAGATGGCGGCGCCCATGATGGAGGCGGACGGGGACCGGGAGCCTCGGTAAGTATAAGGGGGGGGAGATCGGGGCACGAGGGGGGCGTCGAAGCACGGGGGGGTGACATAGGAGCAGGGGGGGAGCGGGCAGGAGGACGGGGGAGCAGACAGCAGGACGGGGGAGCCGGCAGGCGGACGGAGGGGACCGGACCCTATAACGGAGCACTGGGGGGGCGATCGGTGGGGTGTGGGGGGGTCACATTAGTGTTTCCAGCCATGGCCGATGATATTGCAGCATCGGCCATGGCTGGATTGTAATATTTCACCAGTTTTTTAGGTGAAATATTACAAATCGCTCTGATTGGCAGTTTCACTTTCAACAGCCAATCAGAGCGATCGTAGCCACGGGGGGGTGAAGCCACCCCCCCTGGGCTGAAGTACCACTCCCCCTCTCCCTGCAGATCGGGTAAAATAGGAGTTAACCCTTTCACCCGATCTGCAGGGATGCGATCTTTCCATGACGCCACATAGGCGTCATAGGTCGGATTGGCACGGGTTTTCATGACGCCTACGTGGCGTCAAAGGTCGGGAAGGGGTTAAAATGCATTGGGAAGTGTCCGGAAAAAACCGCGGCAAAAACGCGTCAAAACCGCGGCAAAAACGCGTCAAAACCGCGGCAAAATCGCGGCAAAAACGCACGCGGTTTTCTTGCGGATTTCTTGCAGAAAATGTCCGGAATTCTCCAGAATTTTCTGCAAGAAATCCTGAACGTGTGCACATAGCCTTAGTGTAGTCTGGGAGTCCCAGAGCCGGAGCTGATACCAGTGCTGTTTTCAAAGAGGAAAATGACTGTTTAGCCTCTTCACTGAGTGAATATGGCGTGTTGGCAATACAGTCATATAAAGACTGCATGAGTTGACTTGCATGTATGATCCACTGTCTACAGTGTGAAACAATACCCAGGAAAGCACGCAGCTGTTTGTGATTCCTGGGTTCAAGCATGTTACGTATGGCTTCCGTACGTTGAGGTGTGAGGTGTCTGATGCCCTGTGATATGCAGTGACCTAAGAACACGACTGTTTGTTGACAAGCCTGGAGTTTCTGTCTATTTACTTTACAGCCTTCTTGCGCTAGGAAAATTAAGAAATTAACAGTTGAGGTAACTGCCGTCTGCTCATCAGGGCAACAAATAAGTAAATCATCTACATATTGTAGAATGACTACTCCTGGTTCTGGGGTGAAATTTTTCAGCACGGTCTGCATTGCTTCAGAGTACAAAGTTGGTGAGTGTACCATACCTTGTGGCAATCTTGTCCATGCTAATTGTTTACCCTTGAATGTAAAGGCAAACAAATGCCAACAGTTCTTATGTAGTGGCACAGAAAAAAATGCGTTTGATAAGTCAATTACCGTAAAATATGCAGCAGTGCTGGGAATTTGAGACAGTAAGGTATGAGGATTCGGTACCACAGGGGTGACCGGTGCCAAAACCTTATTGATTTCCCGTAGGTCGTGCACCATGCGATATTTCACCATAGTTTCTTTGGAGGAAACTTTCTTTTTAACAGGATATAAGGGTGTATTGGCGGGTGACCTGATTTCTACCAAAACACCTTGTAACACATAATCCTGAATTTGTTGAGAAATCGCCAGTTCTTGCTGGGCGCTGATGGGGTATTGCCTAAGCTGAGGTAAAATGGTTCCCGGGGCAGTTTCTAACAGTATAGGAGCTACTGATAAGAATCCTACATCAGTGTCTCCTTTTGCCCATAGGCTGTCAGGAACCCGAGACAAGTCAATTTTTGCTTGTTGAGTGTAAATTTCGGGAAAATCCTCCATTGCCTGTATTCTAACATATTGTTCCAGAGTTTCTGCATCTTCAGGGATGGTCAGCATAACTGTGCCATTTTCTCTAAAATGGATGTTTGCATGCATTTTACTTAAGACATCAGTACCCAGCAAGCAGGTAGGTGCACCTTTAGCAAATAAAAATTTGGATACAAAGGTTTTAGGGCCAAAGCTCACATTTAAAGGTTTTGTAAAAGGCAACGCCTGAATTTTACCATCATACCCTTCTGCATATGTTACCTTTGAGGATATATTGTCAGGATATGGTAAAAAGTCTTGATTTAAAATGGAGGATGTTGCTCCCGTATCTATCAGAAAAGGTACATTTTTACCCTCAACCTCAACTTGTATTATGGGTCTTCTAGAAGGAAGAGAGACCTGCATAACCTTCAGTCATTCTGAGCTGTCTGTTTGATCAGGCGCTGGGTTATTTATCCTATTTTTGGGTACAAAGGTTCCTGAATCTATATCTGCTTTTCTCTTCCTACATTCCCTTTGGAAATATCCTGGCTTCTTACAGTAATGACAAGTAAACTTTTGATTAGCAGAGCCAGTATTAGCCTGTGCAATTCTTACTGGCTTAGAATTTTCTCTTAAGTCCATTTCTATCCCTACAGCTTTCTGTCTAGCCAGGTGTGGGTCTTCCAAGGTTCTCCAATCAGGGGTTGCGGCCTTAAGCTTTTCCTTCACTTTTGGAGACAATCCATCTATAAAGGTTTTTGTAACTAACCTCATCATTCCTGAAGCGGTTAGATCCATGCCTTCATCTCTGAAATTATTTTCTACACTTAGATAATATTCGTCTACTGATTGTCCAGATTTCTGAGCCACCACTCCCGTTGTTCCTCTCTGCCTCTGTTCTTCCCTCATGAAGACCATTAAGTGATCTATAAATTGCGTACCTGATTCTATCGTTTGTAAGGCACCATCTCCTGCCTGGGGCCTATGTACCTGTAGATTTGCTAATAGCTCCTGGAAGAGTCCAGGAGTCATTTTCATTCTACATAATTCTTCTCCATCTGCCCAAACTCCAGCGTGAGTCTGCATAATTTGCTGTATATATTGTGCAAATCTAACTGGACACTGGGTGGGATCTGGTGCGTTATGCAAGAGAGACATGCCTTCAGCGGGGGACCAGGGGAAATATTGTCGAGTTTGGTGATATCTAGTTCCCATTACTCCGTCAGCACCAGGTTCCCTAAAGGGTCTTGGTACTACCCTAACAGGGGCAAGTACAGCGCCATGTCTAGGTGTACCACAGGCTAGGCAATCATTTCTCCAGTCTGGATTTTGTTGTCCACAGTGCGGACATACCCATCCTCCTGGTCCGGCTAAACTTTGAGGTGGTGTTTGGAGAAAAGATGGGGCATGTGGGTTAAGGTATGGGGGTGGGGTGTTCTTATATTCCACATTTTGTTTTTCTCCATAGCCTGCGGGTCTAATACACCACTTTTTATTCTGTTGATTATATGTCCATCCCTCTTTTTCTGCTACCCTAGAGACATCAATCAACGCTTGGATCTGATCTATCCATTTCTTGTCTCTGATTATGCCTTTTTTTTTTTCCTGAATTCCTTCCCATTTTTTCCTACTAAAGGCTTCTGCCTTAGTAACTCCAAACTTACTAAAAATCTTTCTCAGCCCCTTAGTGGCATCTTCACCACTTCTCTCCTTTATGATAGTATAGATATCTAATTCTTCTGGTTCCGACTTTGTTTGCTTATTCCCCATTTTCTTATCCTGAGCTTTTTTCTTTTCTTGCCCTAGGTGGCGTTTGGGTATGAGAATACCTCGTTACCTTCTTCCTAAGGAGCTAGGATGTTTAACGGCTTCTGCGTACCGTGCTGATGTAAGAAAATCCTGATTCCTACACCTATAGCAAACAACACAAATGCAACCAGACAGAGGATCAAAATACAACGTATCTTGTCCCAGGCTAATTTATCTGTCCTGGGCTCATACTATCATACACTTATCCGTCACCAGGTTTTCGTCAAAGACAGGATCAGAGATTGAACATAGGCGCGGAGGTCTCCCCGAAAGGACGCAACCACGTTGCCCAGTGGGACAGTCAATTCTTCTGTTTCAACACCCTGGGCGGCTTATAGGGCTATTCCCAACTTCCACACACCTTCTATTCACATTCACTCTCATTCAATGCCGTACTCCGTGAGGTGGTCAATTCCTAAGTAGTTCAAGAACCCGAGCTATAGGTATCCTCCTCTACTAGAACTACCCGCTAAAGGACACGACACAGAAAATCTTACGCACAGTGCAGGGCAGATATAAGAGATCTAACAGTGTCTCTTACCTGGCCAGGTTTTTATTCATCTGCCGTCCATTATCCCAGATTCTCTTTTCGTTCGTATTCTGCCGGTGTTCTTGAAGGAGTACACAGACCTCGGGTCCCTGTTCAGGCGCCAGGAAATGTCGGGACCACACTCAGTCGGAGCAGCCTTTGGAAGTGGGGAATCACCAGAAATAATACACAAGACACGTCTCGTATAGTATATCACTGGGAAGCCTCTGAAGCACGCCTGCCTTCAAGGTGCTATCCCCTCTTTATATAGTTGTACAGGTAGTTTCAGTGGTTATACAAGTTTTGCTTGTTTAAACAAAGAGAGAAAAGAGAAGACAAAAGAAAACAGTTTCGGTTATGTGATAGTTTCACAACAAACAAAACAGTACAGTTTCGCCTAAGTGGCAGTTTCACAAACAAAAAATAGGATTTCACACTATGGCTAAAATGTCCTTGAATGGACAGGTCAATATTGATCACAAATTCTTTTTGGTTCATTGAGGTAACCATTTTTGTTCCGCTCTTCACAGTATGTACATGGGATTTTGGTTGCCCAGGAGCATTATTACTATAAAGAGGCACTGTGGGTCATTATTATAAGGTGGCACAATGGTGGGTTGTTATCATTTTAGAGGAAGCGAGGAGTCATTATTATTATTAACACAGGGGATATTTTTATCATTCGAAGAAGGTACAGGGTCATTCTTATAAGAGGTCAGGAGAAGCATTATTAACCCCTTCACCTCCAGAGCTTTTTCGGTTTTGCTTTTTTTCTTTTTTCGCTCCCCTTCTTCCCAGAGCCATAACTTTTTTATTTTTCATCAATATAGCCATGTGAGGGCTTGTTTTTTGTGGGATGAGTTCTACTTTTCAACGACACCATTGGTTTTACCATGTCATGAACTAGAAAATGGGAAAAAAATTCCAAGTGCTGTGAAATTGCAAGAAAAGTGCAATCCAATGCTAGTTTTTTGTTTGGCTTTTTTACTAGGTTCACTAAATGCTAAAACTGGTCTGCCATTATGATTCTCCAGGTCATTATAAGTTCATAGACACCAAACTTGTCTAGGTTCTCTTTTATCTAAGTGGTGAAAAAAAACTCCAAACTTTGCTAAAAAAAAAAAAATTGCGCCATTTTCCTATACCCGTAGCGTTTCCATTTTTCATGATCTCGGGTTAGCTGAGGGCTTATTTTTTGCATGCCAAGCTGACGTTTTTAATGATACCATTTTGGTGCAGATACAATCTTGTTATTGCATTTTAATGGTGCAGATACGATCCCGGTATTGCATTAATCCTTTTTTTATTCATAGATCGGGCGACTCTTAACGCGGCGATACCAAATATGTGCAGGTTTGATTTTATTTTTATTGTTTTTTTTATGAAAGGGGCGAAAGGGGGGTGATTTGAAATTTTATATTTTTTTTACTTTTTTAATATTTTTAAAAACATTTTTTTTACTTTTGGCATGCTTCAATAGTTTCTATAGGAGACTAGAAGCTGCCATAGCCCGATCAGCTCTGCTACATAGAGGCGATGGTCAGATCGCCTCTACTCTATGTAGTAGAATTGCCAACTTGCTATGAGCACTGACCACTGGGTGGTCACAGCAATCCGGCACTGACTACTATTGAGGTCTCCAAGAGACCTCCAGTTGTCATGCCGACACCGGTGACCCGCGATCACATGATGCAGGTCACCGGTGTGCGTATTTCAGGCGCGATTGCCGGAAGTGCCATTTAAATGCCGCTATCAGAGTTTGACAGCGGCATTTAACTAGTTAATATCTGCGGGTGGATCACGATTCCACCCACGGCTACTGTGGACACATGTCAGCTGTTCAAAACAGCTGACATGTCACGGGAAAGATGTGGGCTCACCGCCAGAGCCCACATCAAAGGGGGCGATACTGATATTGGCGTTCTATTACACCCGATGTCGGTAAGGGTATGTGGGTTAAAGGAGGCACCAGGGATTTATTATAAGATATCACAAGTTGTGGATTGTGTAGAGGTGGTAGAATGTGAGGAGAGTCCTGGAAAATCAGTAAAGTGAAGATGTCTGTGTGTTGCATTTTGCAGGGAAGAGTTATGAATGGAATAAGAGGTCATGGTGGTCTGGACCGAATGCAAAGGAAAAGGGAAAATGAATGACAACAATCAGCGAGAAGTCACTGGTGAGAACATACATAGTGCACATATATGGTGTGCAGAGCAGTGGTTTAGAACTGATAGTACAACTATATGGTCACTGTATGGCGGTAATATCAGTCTTAGTGCAGCGCCCCAGAGTCCTGGTCGTTGCAGTATTGTCGCTCTTCCACCAGGGGGAGTGATGGTACGTCTGATGGTACTAAAGGAGTTCACCTGACCAGGCATCACAGTCACACACTACACTTCACACTCCGGCCACCAGGGGGAGCAAAAGGTTCTATGTATTAGGCCACTCCTCACACTCTGGTAAAACTGGGGGTTAGATAGGAAGTAAGGGAGAAGCTACCTGGGTTTGACCCAGAGAAGACCTGTCAGGCAGACAGAGAGAGAAGGAGGAACATCGGAGCTGTAGACAGAGGTCCCTGTCAGGGGTGGGATCCTGACAGAGACATAGCAAGAGATAGAACGTTACGGAGCTGCGCCTGCACCTCATTGCGGCAGCATCCTAAGAAAGGACAAGAAGCGAAGTATATTGTGGAGAAGTGAGAAACGAGATCACAGCACAAGGAGATAACACCAGGAGGAGTCCTGCCTTAAGATCGGCAACATCCTTCTGAGGCGCGTAGCCAGTGGCCGGAACACCGAGGAAGTAATTGGTTCTACGCATTACTTTGAAACACGGCAGGACAGTTCAATTCCAAGTTGGCTGCCCGACCTTAAAGGGGTTGTCCACTACTTTCAATTAACCCCCCTATGTATCCCCCCAGGGCCCCTGATGATTTGTGTAATTACCTTCTTTAGCCGTTTTCGCCTGTGAGCGGCGCTATGCTGGTGCCTGAGTCCGGGTCACGTGACCCCCAGGCTTCAGCCGCCGCTCATTTCCGCCGACGTCACGTCAATTTCCAGACTCTGGAAATTGAGGTGACGTCAGTAGCAGGCGTGTCCCCAGGCTCCACAGACAGCAGTCACTCATAAAGAGTGACTGGGCTGTGGGCGGGGCTGAGGCTGCCTGCGGGGCTGTGCTGGGGGCGGGCGGGGCTAGGCAGGGATGTGCGGGCGGGCGCCGGTGCTGTGTGTCCCCGGCGCTGTGCGGTCGCGGGTGCCGGCGCTGTGCGGTCGCAGGTGCCGAGCGGTCCCGGGCGACGTGCGGTTCCGGGCGCCGGCGCTGTGCGGTTCCGGGCGCCGGCGCTGTGCGGTCCCGGGCGCCGGCGCTGTGCGGTCGCGGGTGTCGGCGCTGTGCGGTCGCGGGTGCCGGCGCTGTGCGGTCGCCGGTGCTGTGCGGTCTCCGGTGCTGTGCGGTCCCGGGCGCCGGCGCTGTGCGTACCGGTATGTGCTCGGGTGTGTGTGTGTGTGTGTGTGTGTGTGTCTCTGTATGCAGGCATCGTCCGATGGGACAACAAGTCCCATCGGGCTCTGCCTGCTACAGTGGCAGTGAGTGACACATTAGCCAATGATGGGACAGTAGTAGTCCCATCATCCGGCTAATGTGTTGAATGTAATAATAAAAAAATAAAAAAATACACATATACAGATACAATACATACATACATACATACATACATACAACACACACCATGCGACGACATGCGCCATGCGACGACACTCACCATGCGGCGACATGCGCCATGCTACGGCATGCGACATGCACCATGCAATGACATGCGCCATGCGATGACATGCGCCATGCGGCGACATGCAGCATGCGACGACATGCGCCATGCAACAACATGCAAGACATGCAGCATGCGACGACATGCGCCATGCGGCGACATGCACCATGCAACGACACTCACCATGCGGCGGCATGCGACTTGTACCATGCAACTACATGCACCATGCGATGACATGCGACATGCACCATGCGACGACATGCGCCATGCAACTACATGCACCATGCTGCGACATGCACCATGCAACGACACTCACCATGCGGCATCATGCGACATGTTCCATGCAATGACATGCACCATGCGGCGACATGCACAATGCAACTACATGCACCATGCGTCGACATGCGACATGCGAGACATGCAGCATGCGATGACATGCGCCATGCAACTACATGCACCATGCGGCGACATGCACCATGCAACGACACTCACCATGCGGCATCATGCGACATGTACCATGCAATGACATGCAGCATGCGGCGACATGCACCATGCAACTACATGCACCATGCGATGACATGCACCATGCGACGACATGCGCCATGCAACTACATGCACCATGCGATGACATGCACCATGCGACGACATGCGCCATGCAACTACATGCACCATGCGACGACATGCACCATGCGACGACATGCACCATGCAACTACATGCACCATGCGACGGCATGCGACATGCAGCATGCGACGACATGCACCATGCGACGACATGCGCCATGCAACGACATGCGCCATGCGACGACATGCGCCATGCGACAACATGCGACATGCCGCATACAGTACATACATACATACAGTACGTACATACAGTACAGACATAAAAAAAAATATAGACATGCAGTACATGTAACATAGATTACATACTCACCATCACTTGTCACTTTGATCCCCGAAGCCAGTGTCATAAAAAATATTAAAATAATAAACAAACAATATACTCCCTGATCCGCAGAAATCCAATTAAAACAAGTGTCCCACGACGATCTCCCGTGGAGAACAGGAGCATCTGCTGATGCAACCACTCTCCAGGGGCTCCAGGAACACAATGAGGGGAGGAAGGTATCCTTCCACAATGTATTCCCCACAATGTATTCCTACGCCCCTGTGAGAAAATAGTCCCTAGTCTCACTTTATGGCATGCTGTATGAGAAAGTTCCCACGCAGCTTTTTGCCATAAAGTGAGACCAGTGAACTATAGTAACCTCAGTGATGCACTGCAGGAGCCATTGTCTCCTGTCAGTGTGTCACTGAGGGTCCAATAGAGCAGTGACATCACCCGATGTCACTGTTCTATAGGGGAGGTCGTCGTGGGACACTCGTTATTAATTGGACTACGGCGGACAGGTAGTATACGGTTTATTATTTTACGTTTTTGCAGGGGCTGAAGTATGGTAAGTATGGTGAAATGAAGAATATTAAAATACTTTTTCCTAATGTGTGTGTGTTTTATTAACCCTTTATTAATATTGGATTAATAATGGATAGGGTCTTATTGACGCCTCTCCGTTATTAACCCGGCTTAATGTCACCTTACAATAGCAAGGTGATATTAACCCCTTATTACCCCATATCCCACCGCTACACGGGAGTGGGAAGAGAGGGGCTTAGGCTGGTTTCACACTTGCGTTTTTATCTGCATGCATTTTTTTAAAAACCGCATGTGTGAAAAAACGCATGTAAACATGGTAAAACGCTGCGTTTTTTAGACGCATGCGTTTTTGCATGTAGGAAAAAAACGCGGCGTTTTGCCGCGTTTACATGCGTTTTTTCATGCGTTTGCGTTTTTAAAACGCATGCTGAGAAGTGTGTGACAGCTGCCAATCATCAAAATCCACAAGAAAACCCACTATAAATAGAAATAGCTAGGGGTAGGGTTAGGGCCTAACCCTAACCCTAAACGTGACAGAAATACGTGGCACTGAAATACGTGGCACGTGGCACTTACATAGGTGGCACTTAAATCCGTGGCACTGAAATACATGGCACTGAAATCCGTGGCACTTAAATCCGTGGCACTGAAATACGTGTCACGTGGCACTTACATACGTGGCACTTACATACGTGGCACTTACATACGTGGCACTTACATACGTGGCACATGGCACTTACATACGTGGTACTTATATACGTGGCACGTGGCACTTACATACGTGGCACTTATATACGTGGCACTTACATACGTGACACTTACATACGTGGCACTTACATACGTGGCACTTACATACGTGGCACTGAAATATCGTGGCACTATGTCATAAAATGTTCATTAAACGGTTAGGGGTGAGGTTAGGGGTAGGGTTAGGGTTTGGATCCCTTTATCACCCTGATGGTGGTGGGTGGTTTTTCAGTGTTTTTTCTGTTTTTTTTTTCTATAAAAACGCATGCGTTTTTAACGCAAACAAACGCGCGTGTTCAAAAACGCATGCGTTGCCGAAAACGCGTCAAAACGCATGCGTTTTTAATGTTAAGTATAGGAAAAAAAAGCATGCGTTTTTTAGCGCTAAAACGCAGCGTCCAAAAACGCAAGTGTGAAACCAGCCTCAGTGCCAGAATTGGCGCATCTAAGGCTACGTTCACATTTGCATTGTGCACCGCAGCGTCGGAGACGCAACGCACAACGCAAACAAAAACGCAACAAAACGCACGCTAAAACGCTGCGTTTTGCGACGCATGCGTCCTTTTTGGCCGAAAGTTTGGACGCAAAAAAAATGCAACTTGCTGCGTCCTCTGCGCCCAACGCTTGCGGCCAAAAAAACCCATGCGTCGCAAAACGCAGCACAATGCATGTCCATGCGCCCCCATGTTAAATATAGGGGCGCATGACGCATGCGGCGACGCTGCGGCGACGAACGCTAATGTGAACGTAGACTTACAGATGCGCCATTTCTGGGGTGGCTGCGGACTGGTATTTGTAGCCTGTGGGGGGGACCAATATCCATGGCCTCTCTAGGCTATGAATATCAGCCCGCAGCTGTCTGCGTAGCCTTTCTGGCTATAAAATATAGGGGGACCCCACGTCATTTTTTTTGGGGGGTCCCTCTATTTTAATAGCCAGTAAAGGCTACGCAGACAGCTGCGGGCTGATATTCATAGCAGGCTACAAATATTGGCCCCCGGCCGTCGGCTTTCCCCCTCTGGCGCAGAAAATTGCACGGGAGCCCACGCCGTTTTTTTCAGTTTTTTATTAAATTAAACGCTCATTAAGCCCTGTTTCACACTTGCGTCGGCACGGGTCCATCGCTATGCGTTGGGCCGACGTACCGACGCAGGTTGTGAAATTTGTGCACGTCGTGGGCAGCGGATGCAGTTTTTCAACGCATCCGCTGCCCATTCTGAAGTCCGGGGAGGAGGGGGCGGAGTTTTGGCCGCGCATGCGCGGTAGAAAATTGGAGACGTGACGGATGTGCCAACGGTCCGCCAAAACACGACGCATCCGTTGCACGATGGA
This sequence comes from Ranitomeya variabilis, assembly GCF_051348905.1. Taxonomy (NCBI): domain Eukaryota; kingdom Metazoa; phylum Chordata; class Amphibia; order Anura; family Dendrobatidae; genus Ranitomeya; species Ranitomeya variabilis. The sequence continues at coordinate 158,742,461 of NC_135239.1, read as the reverse complement.
CGCGACGTGTGGCCATCCGTCGCGATCTCTCACTAATACACGTCTATGGGTAAAAAACGCATCCTACGAGCACATTTGCAGGATCCGTTTTTTTCCCAAAAAGACGGATTGCGAAAAACGCAAGTGTGAAAGTAGCCTTATAGAAACATCGGCCTTTCTATTATATATCTATGGATATATCTATCTATAGATATATTTATCTATAGATATATCTATAGATACATAGATGTATCTATCCATATATTTGGGTGCTTTCACACATCAGGTTTTTGCCGTGAGGCACAATCCGGCGAGTTTTGAAAAAAACAGATCCACTTTTTTCCGTCGGATCCGTCTTTTTCTCATAGAGTTTCATCCGTTTTTTGCCGGATCCGTCAAAAACGCTGTTTCCGCCGGATGGAAAACACATACAGAGGAACGTTTTTTCTGTCCGGCGAAAAAACGCACAGCGACGGATCCGGCAAAAAAAGTATGAAACTGAGCTGTGAAATTATGAATCCGGCCTTGGAATCCGTTTTTTCATGCATGTTTCCATTCAAATCATGCACATTTTCCGTTTATTTACTTATTTCCAAAAACGGCATTAAAACCGCGCATAAACCGCACCAAAAAAAGCATCAAAACTGCACCAAAAACTGCATCAAAACTGCACCAAAAACTGCATCAAAACCTGGTGCAGTTTTGGTGCGGTTTTGATACAGTTTTTGGTGCGGTTTTGATGCAGTTCTTGGTGTGGTTTTGGTGCGGCTTTTTTCGCAGCATGTGCACAACAAGTCTGCGGCTCCCATAGACTTACATTGGTTGTGCAGTACACTGCGGATTTGATGCAATTCAGTGCAGCAAAAAACGCTGCGGATCTTCAATCAGATCCGCAACGTGTGCACACAGCTTTAGCATTTAGTGAACCTAGCCAAAAAGCCAAGCAAAAAATAAGTGTGGGATTGCACTTTTTTTGCTATTTCATTGCACTTTGAATTTTTTTCACATTTTCTGCTACACGACATGCTAAAACCAATGATGGCATTCAAAAGTAGAACTTGTTCCGCAAAAGATAAGCCCTCACATGGCCATATTGACGGAAAAATTATGGCTCTGGAAAGAAGGGGAGCGATAAAGGAAACCAAAAATGCTCCAGGGGGTGAAGGGGTTTAGAAACATGGATATGGACATATCTATGGAAATAGACATAGATATATAGATATATCTGTATCTATCTATCTATCTATCTATCTATCTATCTATCTATCGATCCCATATCTATCTATCTATCTATCTATCTATCTATCTATCTATCTATCCCATATCTATCTATCTATCTATCTATCTATCTATCTATCTATCTATCTATCTATCTATCCCATATCTATCTATCTATCTATCTATCATCTATCTATCTATCTATCTATCTATCTATCTATCTATCTATCTATCTATCCAGGGGTGGGATTCAAATTTTTAACAACAGGTCCTCTAAGTCGCGGCGGCCGGAATTTTGGTCACACCCATTTTCAATAACCCCGCCCATACTAATAAGCCACGCCCAGTGGCACGATTCATATTTTTGGAAGCAGTTTGTCTCCCTTAATGACAAGAATACGTTGTGACCGACAATGGGGCAGGGGCGGACCATACTGTATAACGGCCACACATGATGCTCCATACTGTATAACGGCCACACATGATGCTCCATACTGTATAACGGCCACACATGATGCTCCATACTGTATAACGGCCACACATTATGCTCCATACTGTATAATGGCCACACATGATGCTCCATACTGTACAATGGCCACACATGATGCTCCATACTGTATAAAGGCCACATATGATGCTCTATGCATACTGTATAATGGCCCCCCCTCCCATCATGTATGCATGGCTCATCTCCCCCTCCCTATATGCATAGGTAACTCATCCCCCCCCCTGTATGCGTGGCTCATGTCCAGCTCCTGTATGCATAGGTGGCTCAGGCACTGGCTCATCTCCCATCCCCCCCCCCGTATGCGTGGGCCACGCATACAGGGGGGGGATGGGAGATGAGCCAGTGCCTGACCCACCTATGCATACAGGAGGGGGAGATGAGCCACGCATAAGGGGGGGGGGATGAGCCACGCACTGGCTCATCTCCCCCCCCCCCGGCATATGCGTGGCTCATCTCCCCCCCCCCCGTATGCGTGGCTCATCGCCGGCTCCCCAGTCCCATCTTGTATCATGGCTCCCCGTCCACCGCGGACCTCCTACATGCTCGCCGCCGGCTCCCTTCATCCTCCCTGGCTGCCTGAAATGATTCATGATTCATCCCGCCGCCCCCCCCCCCATGCGTGGCTCATCGCCGGCTCCCCGACGCTCCCAGTCCCATTTTGTATCATTCATGGGCATGGCTCCCCGTCCTGGCCGTCCACCGCGGACCTCCTCCTCCCCGCCGGCTCCCCTGTCCTCCCTGGCTGGAATGATTCATACTCACCTGAGTCACCTCACAGGCTCACACACCGCGTAGCAGAGGAACGGAATCCTCCACCTCGCTCTGTCCCTGCGCAGCACTGCACCGTCCTCCTCGTCCTGTGTGAGCGCCGCGGTCAGGTGGTAACGGTCATTTAAGATGATGAATATTCATGAATATTCATCACCTTAATGAGGCGGCACCATGTGACCGCTCACACAGGGCGAGCTGCAGTCGTGCAGTCGCTGAGAGCAGACCAGCCGGCACCGCTGGAGCAGGTGAGGTGAGTATGAGACAGGGAGCAGGAGGCATAAGCGGCGACGGGGGTGGGGGGGGGGCATTTTCAATTACCTGAACGCTGGCAGATAGAAATTTTAGTAAACGGCTGCCCCGTACCGGGTCGTACCGGCTGAATCCCACCCCTGTATCTATCTATCTATCTATCATCTATCTATCTGTGTGTAATGGAGTGTGGGTTGGACAAATGTAAAAGAGGAGGTTGGACAGAAATGACATCACAAATCTGTTTGAAGCTAGAGGAGGGAGGGGTTTGGGTGTGTTTTGGAGAGGGTGTGCTAGGTTCAGGCTTAGTAGCAGTGCAATGCATCATGGAACTTGTAGTATTAGAGCACAATGACTCAGGAGAAAGGAAGTTGTCGATTAACCCCATGAGAGCTGAATCCAGCACTAAAATGTGCTGCTACAGCATGATAAAAGGTAATATTGCTAAAATAAACACAGTAGATGTTTTCAGTGGCCCATAATAGCAAGATTTATGAAAAAAAAAAAAAAGGTTATAGTAGTGGACAACTTCTTTAATACCTAATGAAGACAAAGGAGGCAAATTGTGGGAGAGGGGCGTCACTAGGGTCCCTATAAAATAGCTCCAGGCCTACCCCGTCATACGGGTCGTCCTAGCCATATCATCTGGGGGACGGAGAGAGAACATCAGAAATATACACGAGAGTTGTGAGGACTATCCCGTGGTGCTCAGCAGGGAGGTACTACAACACACAGGCGCTAGTAGGAAGGCTACTGATTTCCACCTGCAAAGGGAACTCTGGATGTGCCTTTGGACCGGCCGGACTTAGCCTGCCCTGTGAACAGTGCTCTGGACTGTGGACGTTGAAGTCTTCAGTAAAAGGTAAAGAGACTGCAACCTTTGTGTCCTCGTTATTCATCGCGCCTTACAACATCCACCATTACCACCTACTCATCAAGGGAAGCCCTGGGGACATACTTCACCTGTGGGAAGGTATAACATCTAGCTGCCATTCCATCACCCCAGCGGACCCCTAGCAGCGTCGGTCACCCTGACCGAACACCACAGGTGGCGTCACGAACACTTGACAAACTACACCTTTGATTGGGCACCCCTTAGCAGGGCCACGGACCGGGTCGGGCCACCGTGACATCCCCAGAACCGAGACAGAGGGACCCGGTACAGAGTACCCCACTGCCCTGCGCCTGGGGGCGATCCATTAGTACAGTAGTTTTGGTTAAAGTAGTTGTCCAAGCTTGAAATTAAAGTCTGCAGTGACTCTATGTGTCTCTATTTGACTGCAGACTTCTGACCCCTCACAGAGCTCGCACGCTGTGAGGATTCTCCAGTGCTGGAGTTGGTGATCATGTGCAGTGGCGTAAATTGAACAGCATGCGAAAACTCTAAAAGGGCCCCAATTATTGCGAATCTTTAATACATTGGCCTTCTTATATAGGCAAAATGGACTTTTGGGGCCCCCTAGGCTCCAGGGCCAAGGTGCGATTCCAACCCACGCACCTACTGTAGTTTTGCATCTGATTATTTGAGCGCAAGTATAAGGGCTTATTTCCACTTGTGAGATATACGTCCGTGTCTCGCATGTGAAAACCAAGCTCTGGAGCCGGCACTTAGGAGCGGAGCGTGCAGCTCCATGTGTTGCTGTGCAGCCGCACGCTCTGCTCCGGAGTGCTGGCGCCAGAGCTGGGTTTTCACATGCGAGACACGGACGTATATCTCGCAAGTGGAAACAAGCCCTAATATTTGCATACAGGCGATCACTTTCTAACTAGATGTGCACAGCTTCGCTCAATGCATTTGAAATTAGCAAAGCCGAGTACAATTAGTTGGAATGTGGATGGAGGTGTGAAAATCACATACGTCACATAGACTTTAGCTTCAATCCCTTTATTGATCAGTATGGTGGTATTATTAATACTATTAGGCTATGGGTTGATGGTATTTGCCTGTAGTATTGCAATATTATTATTTTGATATTATAATTATTTAATCTTATATAACAATATTAATGGTATTAGGCTGCCGCCACACTAGCAGTATTTGGTCAGCATTTTACATCAGTATTTGTAAGCCAAAACCAGGAGTGGAAGATTTAGAGGAAAAGTATAATAGAAACACGTCACCACTTCTGTATTTATCACCCACTCCTGGTTTTGGCTTACAAATACTGATGTAAAATACTGACCAAATACTGATAGTGTGACGGCAACCTTAGGCCAGTCTCACGAGTCCAGATAATTCCGGTACCAGAAAAATCGGTACCGGAGTTATCCGTATCCGTGTGCTCACGTGGCACATCAGTGTGGCACACATGCGGTAGCCGTGTGCCGCTCGTGTGCCGACTGAGGACCACACGGACTGTGCAGGAGACAGCGCTAGAGTTAAGCGCTGTCCCCTACTTTGGGTGCTGAAGCCGGCATTCATTCCTTCTCCCCAGCAGCGTTCGCTGGAGAGAAGGAATGAAAAATCAAGGGTTTTTTTTTTTGTATGTTTAAAATAAAGTTCGTGGTCACCTCCCGCCTCCCACCCCCTGTGCGCCCGCCCGCTTGCATTAAAATACTCACCCAGCTCCCGCGATGCTTCCTCTCAACGCCGGCAGCTTGTCCTGTGTAAGCGGGCACGTGGTGCTGCTCATTACAGGGATGAATATGCGGCTCCACCCCTATGGGAGGTGGAGCCGCATATTCATCCCTGTAATGAGGGGCACCACGTGACCGTTCACACAGGAAAAGCTGCCAGCGCTGAAAGGAAGCATCGCGAGAGCTGGGTGAGTATTTTAATGCAAGCGGGCGGGCGCACAGGGGGTGGGAGGCGGGAGGTGAGCACGAACTTTATTTTAAACACAAAAAAACCCCAAAAAACTTGATTTTTCATTCCTTCTCTCCAGAGAACGCTGCTGGGGAGAAGGAATGAATGCCGGCTTCAGCACCCAAAGCAGGGGACAGTGCTTAACTCTAGCGCTGTTTCTCCTGCGGCGGTATGTGCACACGGAGGAGAGTGCACACTGTTCTCCGTGTGCACGTGTGCGGGACGCTTTGCGGACCGTGCTGCCGGAGAAAAACGGACATGTCTCCGTGTTTTTCACACGGACACACGGTCCGCGAAAAATCACTGACATGAGCAGAGACACATTGATTTTAATGTGTCTACGTGTGTCAGTGTCTCCGGTACGTGAAGAAACTGTCACCACACGTACCGGAGCCACTGACGTGTGAAACAGGCCTCACTAGAAATATTGGTTTCCTCCAGGCAGGTTACACTTAGTAATATATCCCCATCTTGTGCTCATGGGCAGGGACAGTATGGGCCTGGTGTGACTTCAAATGCCAGGACTGCATTTCAGTCCCAGTCTGTCCCTGCCCCTAAGTGCAGGGTTTGATACCAATTGCAGCATTTAGAAGGCTGGGTGATGGTAAGGATTCCTCTCTTCTGGCATTTAGGGACTCTGTATCTGGAGTCTGCAAACTATTCTACTATAATTTGTTCTCCAAGAGTCCTTCCTTCTTGATTCTCTCCGCATGGCTAAGTAGTCCTGTACAGCCACATATGGGGTAATGCCGCAATCAGCAGAAATTTTGTGACAAATTTTGTTGCCATATTTACTCTTTTCCCCTTGTGGAAATGTAACATTTGGGCTAAAACAATATTTTTTCTTCACTGCCCAATGGTATAAAATTCTGTGACACATTTGTGGTGTCAATATAATCACTGCACCTCTAGATGAACTCACTGACAGGTGTAGTTTGTAAAATGGGGTCACTTATGGGGGGTTCTGCTGTTCTGGCACCAGCAAACCATAACAACCAAATGTGCACAACAATCTGGTGCTCCTTCCCTTTTGAGCTTTCCATTGTGCCTGAAAAGTATTTCCCGATTATATGTAGGGTATTTGTGCACAACAAATTGTGTGGTCCTTTTTTCCTATTAGCCCTTATAAAAATTAAAAACTTGAGACTAAAACAGCATTTTAATGATATAAATGTAATTATTCGTTATTCACTGACTGACTGGTATAAAATTCTGTGAAGCACATGTGTTGTTAATATGTTCACTGCTCCTCTAGATAAATTCATTGAGAGGTGTAGTTTGTAAAACTGGGTCACATATAGGGGGTTTCTGCTGTTCTGGCACCTCAGGTGCTCTGCCAATGTGACACCCTCAAACCATTCCAGCAAAATCTGAACTGTAATATGGGTCTTCCCTTCTAAGCTTTACATCACAAATTGTACAGTTAATTTTCTCCTATTACCCCTTTTGATAATTAAAAACTTGAGGCTAAAGCAACATTTTAGTGGAAAAAATGGTAACTTTCCATTGACTCATCCCAATGTTATACAATTAGGTGAATCACCTCGGGGTTAAAAATGGTCACTACATTCCTAGATGAATTTCAAAAGAGGTGTAGTTTACAATATGGGATCAATTATAGGGGTTTCTGATGTTTTGGCATGTCAGGGGCTCTGCAAGTGCGACATGGCGTCCGCTATCGATTCCAGCCAATTTTGTGCTCCAAAAGTCAAATGGCGCTCCTTCCCTTCCAAGCCCTGCAGTACGCCCAAACAGTAGTTTCCTACGACATATGGGATATCAGTGTACTCAGGAAAAATTGCACAAAAAAATTGTATGGTCCAATCTCTCCTGTTACCCTGCTGAAAATGAAAAATGTTGGACTGTAGCAACATTTTTGTGGGAAAAATATGATTTTTTTTATTTTCACAGCTCGACGTTACAAAATTCTGTGAGTGCGGTGTATTTTCCTATTACTGCTATTGATGACTTTTTGTCCGTTACACCAGCACCAGCACCCTCCTTCTGTATAGCAAGAGTGCAGACTAATTTCTCTCTGACAAAATTCTGTGAAGCACTTGCAGGTTCAAGGTGCTTCCCACACCTCTAAATAACTTCTTTGAGGGATGCAGTTTCCAAAATGGGGTCACTTGTAGGACGGTGCCACTTTTTAGGCACATTAGGGGCTCTGCAAAAGCAATATGGCCTCCACTATCTACTCCAGCCAATTTTGCGCTCCAAAAGTAAAATGCTGCTTCTTATCTTTCAAGCCTTGCTGTGCGCCCAAACACACCATATATGAAATATCGTCGAACTCAGGAGAAATTACCTAACAAACTGTACTGTCAATTTTCACCTGTTAGACTATGTGCACACATTGCGGATAGTATGCATTTCTTCCTCGTTTTTTCCCCGCGAAAATGTGGCGAAAATGCTGTGAAAACGCATACACAACACAACCCATTGAATTCAATGGGATTTCGCAATGCTGTGCTAATGCTGCGTATTTTTCCGCGGTTGAATCGCATCACGGAAAAATACGCAGCATGCTCATTCTTTGTGCCAATTCTGCATGCGTATTTCCCACGGCAGGGAGTTGCGGAAATGCCGCGGAAATTTCCACTGCAATTCCGAACGTGTGCACATAGCCTTACTCTTGTGAAAATGAAAAATTTGGGGCTGAAGCTACATTTTTATGGGAAAAAAATATTTTATTAATCTTCACAGCTTAATGTTATAATATTCTGTGAAGCACCTGCTGGGTCAAGGTGCTCAACACGACTCTAGGTAAGTTCTTTGAGTGGTGTAGTTTTAAAAATGGGCTCAATTGTGAGGGGTTTTCAGTGTTTAGGCATATCAGGGACTCGCCAAATGCGACAAGGCATCTGCTATCTATTCCAGCCAATTTTGAGCTTCAAAAGTTGAAGGGTGCTCCGTCCCTTCTGAGCCCTGCCGTGTACCCAAAAAGTAGTTTCCCACCACATATGGCATATCAGCACACTCAGGAGAATCTACATATCTACATATTGAATCTTATAGTCAATTTTCTCCTGTTACCCTTTTGAAAATGCAACATTTTGGGCTAATCAATGTTTTGGTGGGAAAAATTAAAATTCTAATTTTTTCTTCCACACTGCTTTAATTCTGATGAAATACCTAAAGGGTTAATACATTTCTTAAATGTAGTTTTGAGCACTTTAAGGGTTATAGTTTTTAAAATGGTGTCACTGGGGTGTCATGGGGTATTTTCGGTCACATAGGGCACTCAAAGTTACTTCAAAAGGGATGTGGTCCTAAAAAAAAATTGACTTTATAAATTTTGTTGGGAAAATGAGAAACTGCTGATAAAATTTGAACTCTTCTAACTTCCTATAAGAAAAAATTAAATTTCAATAATGATGCTGATGTGAAGTAGACATGTTATTTATTATCTATTTTGTGAGGTATAACTATCTGGTTTACGGGAATAAAAATTTAAAGTTTGAACATGGCTAAATTTTTATGTCACATTTTTGATATTTTCATAAATAAATGTAAAAAAAAATCATCAAAATTTACCACTAACATGAAGTACAACATGTCACAAAAAAACTGTCTCAGAATCACTGCGATACGTCAAAGCGTTCCAGAGTTATTACCACATAAAATGACACTGTCAGAACTGAAAAAATATGTCTGGTCTGGAACGTGAAAACAGGATGGTGTTGAAGGGGTAAAATAAACTAATCCTCTCACCTGCAAAGAGATAGCTGCTAACCTACATACTAGTAATGTGATTTATAAAGTGCAATTTTGGAAAAATATAAGTGGACCTAACATAAAGAAGAATACAGAAACTTGTGCTCTATTAAACAGTAGTTATTAGTAGTTGTTGTAATATATACAATAATAAGCATTATTTCAACACCCCCACTCAACAGCTACTTACAGTGCCTTGCAAAAGTATTCAGCCACCTGGAACTTTTCAACCTTTTCCCACATATCATGCTTCAAACAAAGATACCAAACGTAAATTTTTGGTGAAGAATCAACAAGTGGAAAACAATTGTGAAGTTGAACGAAATTTATTGGTTATTTTAAATTTTTGTGGAAATTCAAAAACTGAAAAGTGGGGCGTCCAATATTATTCGGTCCCTTTACTTTCAGTGCAGCAAACTCACTCCAGAAGTTCATTGTGGATCTCTGAATGATCCAATGTTGTCCTAAGTGCCTAATGATGATAAATATAATCCACCTGTGTGTAATCAAGTCTCCGTATAAATGCACCTGCTCTGTGATAGTCTCAGGGTTCTGTTTGAAGCACAGAGTTATCATGAAGACCAAGGAACACAACAGGAAGGTCCGTGATACTGTTGTGGAGAAGTTTAAAGCTGGATTTGGATACAAAATGATTTCCAAAACTTTAAACATCCCAAGGAGCACTGTGCAAGGGATCATATTGAAATGAAAGGAGTATCATACCACTGCAAATCTACCAAGAGCCGGCCGTCCCTCTAAACTTTCATCTCAAACAAGGAGAAAACTGTGCAGCCAAGAGGCCCATGATCACTCTGGATGAACTGCAGAGATCTACAGCTGAGGTGGGACAGTCTGTCCATAGGACAACAATCAGTTGTACACTGCAGAAATCTGGCCTTTATGAAGGAGTGGCAAGAAGAAAGCCATTTCTCAATAATATCCATAAAAAGTGTTGTTTAAAGTTTGCAACAAGCCACCTGGGAGACACACCAAACATGTGGAAGAAGGTGCTCTGGTCAGATGAAACCAAAATCTAACTTTTTGGCAACAATGCCAAATGATATGTTTGGCTTAAAAGTAACACAGCTCATCACCCTGAACACACCATCCCCACTGTCAAACATGGTGGTGGCAGCATCATGGTTTGGGCCTGCTTTTCTTCAGCAGGGACAGGGAAGATGGCTAAAATTGATGGGAAGATGGATGGAGCCAAATACAGGACCATTCTTGAAGAAAACCTGTTGGAATCTGCACAAGACCTGAGAAAGGGACAGAGATGTGTCTTCCAACAAGACAACGATCTCAAACATAAAGCAAACTCTACAATGGTATGGTTCACAAATAAACGATGCAGGTGTTAGAATGGCCAAGTCAAAGTCCAGACCTCAATCCAATCGAGAATCTGTGGAAAGAGCTGAAAACTGCTATTCACAAAAGATCTCCATCAAACCTCACTGAGCTCGAGCTGTTTGCCAAGGAAGAATCAGCAAGAATTTCAGTCTCTCGATTGTACAAAACTGATAGAGACATACCCCAAGCAACTTGCAGCTGTAATCGCAGCAAAAGGTGGCGCAACAAAGTATTAAGTTAAAGGGGCCGAATAATATTGCACACCCCACTTTTCAGTTTTTGAATTTCCACAAAAATTTAACCCCTTAACCCCCAAGGGTGGTTTGCACGTTAATGACCGGGCCAATTTTTACAATTCTGACCACTGTCCCTTTATGAGGTCCTGATGATTCTGACACTGTTTTCTCATGACATATTGTACTTCATGATAGTGGTAAAATTTATTTGATATTACCTACGTTTATTTGTGAAAAAAATGGAAATTTGGCGAAAATGTTGAAAATTTCACAATTTTCCAACTTTGAATCTTTATGCCCTTAAATCACAGAGATCTGTCACACAAAATACTTAATAAGTAACATTTCCCACATGTCTACTTTACATCAGCACAATTTTGGAACCAAAATTTTTTTTTGTTAGGGAGTTATAAGAGTTAAAAGTTGACCAGCAATTTCTCATTTTTACAACACCATTTTTTTTTTAGGGACCACATCTCATTTGAAGTCATTTTGAGGGGTCTATATGATAGAAAATACCCAAGTGTGACACCAATCTAAAAACTGCACCCCTCAAGGTGCTCAAAACCACATTCAAGAAGTTTATTAACCCTTCAGGTGTTTCACAGGAATTTTTGGAATGTTTTAAAAAAATGAACATTTAACTTTTTTTCACAAAAAATTTACTTCAGCTTCAATTTGTTTTATTTTACCAAGAGTAACAGGAGAAATTGGACCCTAAAAGTTGTTGTACAATTTGTTATAAGTACGCTGATACCCCATATGTATCTAAATGTGTGATGAGCACCTTGACCCCCAGGGGCTTCACAGAAGTTTATAACATAGAGCTGTGAAAATAGAAAAAAAAATCACATTTTTACCAAAATGCATTTTTTGCCCCAATTTTGTTATTTTCTCAAGGATAACAGTAGAAAATGGACACCAAAAAATGTTGAGCAATTTCTCCTGAGTACGCCGATACCTCATATGTGTGGGGAAAACTATTATTTGGGCGGCAGGGCTGGTAAAAGAAAGGGGAGATGTTTTGAAATGCAGACTTTGATGGAATGGTCTGCGGGTGTCATGTTGCGTTTGTAGAGCCGCTGATGTGTCTAAACAGTGGAAAACCTCCACAAGTAGCCCCATTTTGGAAACTATACCCCTCAAGGATTTTATCCAGGGGTATAGTGAGCATTTTGAACCTACAGGTACTACACATAATTTGATAACATTATGAAAATGTTGTTTTAGCCCCAAATAGGTGAAAATGAACCCCAGAATTTGTTAAACAATTTCTCCTGAATGTGATGATACTCCATATGTGGTCAAAAACTTCTGTTTGGACACATGAGAGTGCTAGGAAAGAAAAGAGCGCTATTTGTCTGGAATAGATTGTGAATGCCATGTCGTATTTGGAGAGTTCCTGAAAAAACAGCAGAAACCCCTCACAAGTGACCCTATTTTGGAAACTAGGCCCCTCAAGGAATTCATCTAGGGGTGTACTGAGCATTTTTAACCTACTGTTGATTCACAAAAACTTTTTAACATTTAGATGTGAGAACAAAAAATTTATTTTTTTCCACTAAAGTATTGTTTTATCACCAAATTTATCATTTTCCCACTAGGGGTAGTGGGAAAAATTGGACCCCACAATTTGTTATGCAATTTCTCTTTTATGTAGCAGTAGCCCATACGTGGTTGTAAGCTAATGTTTGAGCCTATGGCAAGGATTGGATGGGAAGGAGCGCTACTTGACTTTTAGAATGCACATTTCATTTGAATAGATTTTGGGCTCCTTTAACCCCTGAGGTGCCAGATCAGCAGAACACCCCCCCAGGAGACTCCATATTGTAAACTATTTTGAACCCACAGGTGCCTCACAGAATTTTACAACATTGAGACGTGGAAATATGATATTTTAGTGGTAAAAATGTAATTTTTTTATTTGCTGTAAATTTGTCAGGTACACAAGGGTTAATTGGTGGCATAGGACCCCATAATTTTTTGCACAATTTCTCCCAAAAGTGGTGATGCCCCATATGTCACCAGTAGTTACTGTTTGGCCATACATCAGGGCTGTGAATGTGAAGGAAGGAGCACTATTTGGCTTTTGGAGAACAGATTTTGGTACAATAGTTTACGTGCAACATTTGCAAAACCCCGAAGGTGCAATAACAGCAGGAAAAACACCCAAAGTGACCCCATTGTAGAAATTGCACTTCTCAATGAATTCATCTATGGCTGCAGTGACTATTTTGTAACATCCACGCCGGGCTTTTTTTCTGGATAATTGCAAATATGACAGTTTAGTGCCTATACATTGTGCCCAAACAGTGTAGATGAAATAATAGGTGTATTGCACTAAGTACAAAGATACAATATCAGCCCCCTTAAATGATACTGTACTATACAGTAGATAGAGGAGATAATTAACAATTAAAAATGAACAGGTTCTATGAAGCATTCATGTCTGTATGCATTATAAGTGGTAATAATAATCTCACCACATTATAAAAATGTATTGCACTAACCCAAGGCCTATAGACAAACTAAATATAAATATATATATATATATATATATATATATATATATATATATATATATATATATATACTAGCTGTACTACCCGGCTTCGCCCGGGTTAATGACTGCTGTTAGCAAAATAGAATGTGATAACAAAAATTTATTCTGCACACAAAATCCACAAAAGAAATAGATAGAAATGTAATTATTAAAAGGCAAAAACTAAGCTAATAGAAGAATTTCACAACATATATTAGCTTTGTTATACTGAGAATGTCTTTGTTGCCTATATTAACCAATCAGAGCTCAGATTAATTAACTGTAGCAAAATAGAAGCTGAGCTGTGATTGGTTGCTATTGGCAGCCTGATAAATCCCCAGCCAACAGTAAGCCCTCCCCCCTGGCAGTATATATTAGCTCACACATACACATAATAGACTGGTCATGTGACTGACAGCTGCCGGATTCCTATATGGTACATTTGTTGCTCTTGTAGTTTGTCTGCTTATTAATCAGATTTTTATTTTTGAAGGACAATACCAGACTTGTGTGTGTTTTAGGGCGAGTTTCATGTGTCAAGTTGTGTGTGTTGAGTTGCGTGTGGCGACATGCATGTAGCGACTTTTGTGAGATGAGTTTTGTGTGGCGACATGCGTGTAGCAACTTTTTGTGTGTCGAGTTGCATGTGACAGGTTAGTGTAGCAAGTTGTGTGCAGCAAGATTTGTGCATGGCGAGTTTTGCGCGTGGCGAGTTTTATGTGTGGTGCGTTTTGAGTATGTGCAAGTTTTGTGTGAGGCAACTTTTGCATGTGGTGCAACTTTTGTACATGTGGCAATTTTTCTGTGTGTGCAAGTTTTGCATGAGGTGAGTTTTCCATGAGGTGAGTTTTGCACGTGTGGCGAGTTTTGCGTGAGCCTAGTTTTGCATATGGCGAGTTTTGCATGTAGCGAGTTTTGCGCGTGGCGAGTTTTGAGTGGTGACTTTTGTGTTTCGACTTTTATGTGGCGAGGTTGGTGTGTGTGTGGTGAAATGTGTGCTGAGGGTCGTATATGTGTTCAAGCACGTGGTAGTGTGTGGTGCATTTTATGTTTGTGTTCATATCCCCGTGTGTGGTGAGTATCCCATGTCGGGGCCCCACCTTAGCAGCTGTACAGTATATACTCTTTGGCGCCATCGCTCTCATTCTTTAAGTCCTCATTGTTCACATCTGGCAGCTGTTAATTTGCCTCCAACACTTTCCCTTTCATTTTTTCCCCATTATGTAGATAGGGGCAAAATTGTTTGGTGAATTGCAACGCGCAGGGTTAAAATTTCACCTCACAACATAGCCTATGACGCTCTCGGGGTCCAGACGTGTGACTGTGCAACATTTTATGGCTAAAATACAGTAGCATACATAGTCTGTCCTGGTAGATCACCCTATATAATGTTGAAATAACCATAGCCAGCAGGACAGACCTAGGACCACATAGGACAACTGCAAATATATAAATATATCCAACACAAAGCACCAAAAATTGCAGTCAAACCACGTCCAATATAAGCAAAATAGAAAAACTTTATTAAGTAAAAACATACACAGGTGCACAGTATGGCAGGTAACGGATTCCCCCATGCAAGTCCGCAACCACAAATCCTACATGAAGGGACCGAACTGCGGTGCACTACCATTCATTATATCCCATATATGTAATCAGTCCAAATATATTGCATTCACGATAATGTTATAATAGTATCGACCGATACCATACACGGCCCTATAGACAATTGTCATGGGCATGGTACATACCACAGTGGTGGATCAATGGGAACGTGCACCGTAGTCGGGTCCTCCCCGACGCGCGTTTCGGCGGGTAGCCTTCCTCAAGGGGATGCCACAAGGCAGCAGGGGCGCAGATTAAGTAGTAGATGATCCGGAAATAGCGGCGCTAACATGCGCAGCCGCACCGCAACCCCCACATCCGGTCTGTGCAAGCCCCGGGACCGGAAAAACACGGGCCCCATGTGATCCGCCCACAAGGCATAGCAAGAACCGAGGAGGAGTGCGGCGCGACTGCGCATGCGCGAACCGCAGCCGCGGCCATCTTGGAAGAGGGCACATACATTGGTATATAGGTGAGAACAAATTAAAACTGTAACCGGCCCTTGTGAAACAGATAATCGGAAATACACAAGTATACAACTAGCTGATGACAGGCCCATATTGTAAATATCAATAAATCAAGCATATACTATATTGCAATATAGTGTACAGAATATATAGCCGTCATAACTGCCCATCATCAGAAACCAAAACCTCTCAGGATGGACACAAACATATTCCTGGGAAAGGAAACAGCAGCAGATCATAAATATACATCTATATATAATATAAATCAAACTAAGCCGCAAAATCATAAAGTCCATAGATAGAACGAAGATGCTAACAAGCATAGTCCATAATATATGTAGCTTCAGTTGATGAATAGTGGAGAATATTGATGAAGAATTCCATCCTTCTACGAAATGGTGCAGGTATACACTGGGAGTATATATTGATTGTATATATTGACGGCCGCCAACATTAAGTATCCCATAAACCAGTCACAATCCGGACCAAACTAAAATACAAAACAATAAAATTAGCATTAAAAACAAGTAGAGATAGCACATGCGGAACAGCACAGAGGAAGCAATGCACAGCAGTCCGGCAACTACAAATATGGGGCAAACGACAGACACTCATTCAGTCCATGAGGCTGAACCGTCTGTAAACGCCAGATCCAGCGTGTTTCTAGCATGCCGAGTCTCTTAGAGAGACGGCCACCTCTAATATTTATTTTGAGGGCATCAATTCCCCTAACTTTCAACATTGTGGCATCACAATTATGAAATGCTTTAAAATGCCTAGGCAATGTTTTTAGTGTGGTTGTATCCACGTGGCCAGCGGCCGCCTGTATCCCCAACACATGCTCCCTCACTCGGACCTTTAACTGGCGGGTGGTAAGGCCAACGTAGATAAGCCCGCAGGGGCATGTAGCATGATAAATAACATATCTAGTGGTACACGTGATCCGTTGTCTAATGGAGAATCTCCTTGCACCACTAGAATTGAAAAAATGATCACTTCTCTCTATGTTGGGGCAGGCGACACACCGGCCACATGGAAAACAACCCACCCTAGGTGTAAACCTATCTAGAAAAGTAGTAGGTGGCCGTCCCTCATAGTGACTATGGACTAATTGATCTTTCAAGTTGGAGGCACGTCTGAATGTGATGGATGGTTTATTAGGAATGAACTTCTTAATTATCGGGTCAACCTGGAGTATTGGCCAGGCTTTATCCAGGGCTCTCCTAATTTGATTGGCCCTAGAATTATAGGTGGTAATAAACCTAATATTATTGGTATTATTGGTCCTCCTTATTTGTCCATCCTGACCACCATAAAGTAAATTATGGCGTGTAGAGTGTTTCGCCCTCTGGTAAGCCCTCTTGATGGATCTCCCACTATATCCCCTTGCCGCAAAACGCATCCTCAGCTCACCAGCTCGTTTCTCAAAGTCGCTATCTGTGGAGCAGATGCGACGTAAACGAAGAAACTGCCCCACCGGGATGGAACGTATCATGTGATGGGGGTGACCTGAGGATGCATGCAGCAAGGTATTGGTAGAGGTTGGTTTACGGAAAATGTCCGTACATATAGTACCATTCGGGTCCCTCTTAATTGTCACATCTAGGAAATTAATAGATATATCACTCCACTCAAATGTTAGATGAATGTTCATATCATTGCTGTTCAAGGAGGACATGTACTGCACAAGGTCAACGGATGTGCCCTGCCAGACGAAGAAGATGTCATCAATATAGCGGTATGTTCATCCAGCTCTCCTACATGAAGCGCACATAATACATCACCCAGCTTTGCGCATAGACTTTCCCCTGCTCCTAGCATTGTGATGGTATGTTCATCCAGCTCTCCTACATGAAGCGCACATAATACATCACCCAGCTTTGCGCATAGACTTTCCCCTGCTCCTAGCATTGTGATGGTATGTTCATCCAGCTCTCCTACATGAAGCGCACATAATACATCACCCAGCTTTGCGCATAGACTTTCCCCTGCTCCTAGCATTGTGATGGTATGTTCATCCAGCTCTCCTACATGAAGCGCACATAATACATCACCCAGCTTTGCGCATAGACTTTCCCCTGCTCCTAGCATTGTGATGGTATGTTCATCCAGCTCTCCTACATGAAGCGCACATAATACATCACCCAGCTTTGCGCATAGACTTTCCCCTGCTCCTAGCATTGTGATGGTATGTTCATCCAGCTCTCCTACATGAAGCGCACATAATACATCACCCAGCTTTGCGCATAGACTTTCCCCTGCTCCTAGCATTGTGATGGTATGTTCATCCAGCTCTCCTACATGAAGCGCACATAATACATCACCCAGCTTTGCGCATAGACTTTCCCCTGCTCCTAGCATTGTGATGGTATGCCTTTCAGCTAACCCCCAACTTACTGTGTGATATTTATGACCTTGTTTACTTAGTCTTGATTGTATGCATCTGGTCGACCCTTAATTCTCTGACCAAGATGAGCAGAGACCACTCCTCTCTGCTCCACACCTGACCGCACTTAGTTTTCCATATATTGCATAGCACAAGTCCGCAGGACTTTAGTCTGCAGTGTGTTCTAAAAGTGTGGATTACATTAGAATTAAAACCTGAATTGAGCCTGAAGGGAACTGAAGGTAACTGGCCTGACACTGCAAACAATGTTTCTGTTTGTTGTCACTTTTACCCCTATAATCTTTCACTTTCTGCAACCTCCCCCAATCCCCACACCAAGTAAGGAACTGTTCATCTCCTCTTCAATCCTCCCCATCCATCTCACCTCCTCCTCAGAACTGTTCCTTAACATACAATCCTCTGTCTCAAAGCACAGGCAGCCCCCTCACGCTCTCTCCTGCTCCCACCTGCTAACACTATCTCTGCTCCTTCTCACTGCTGGTGATATCTCTCCAAATCCTGGTCCTCCTCACCATATTCCCACAGTCATTTCTACCTCCCATCCACGCTCCATCACAAACTTCCGTAACCTCTCTAACCTTATACCCATTCGCCCAGCCCCCGCTTCCCCAGTCCCACTAACAGGAGCTCTGTGGAACGCTCGCTCTGTCTGTAACAAGCTTTCCTACATCCATGATCTTTTTGTTACTACCAAACTTTCCTTCCTCGCCATCACCGAAACCTGGCTCACCCCTTCTGACACGGCCTCCCCTGCTGCACTCTCTTACGGTGGCTTCCACCTTTCTCACACACCCCGCCCCAGCAGCAAGCATGGTGGAGGAGTTGGTTTTCTCCTGTCAGATAACTGCTCCTTCACCCCAATCCCACTGCCACCCTCTGTTACCCTCCCTTCCTTTGAGGTGCACTCTGTGCGCATCTACTCCCCCTCCAACCTCCAACTGGCTGTCATTTACCGCCCCCCAGGGCCAGCCACCACCTTCTTTGACCACTTCACCACCTGGCTACTTCATTTCCTTTCTGTGGACATCCCCACTATCATCATGGGCGATTTCAACATACCCATTGACACTTCCCTCTCAGCTGCCACTAAACTTCTATCTCTCTCTTCCTCCTTCGGCCTCACTCAATGGTCTTCTGCAGCCACTCACAAAGATGGTCACACACTGGACCTCATCTTCACCCGCCTCTGCTCCCTATCTAACCTCTCTAACTCGCCTCTTCCTCTCTCTGACCACAACCTTCTCACATTCTCATCTCTCTCCACTCCATGTCTAGAGTCCCCACCCCACAAACTTTCACACCCTCGCAGAAATCTTAAACATCTTGACCTACATTCATTCTCTGAATCCCTCCTCCCTCTCACAGACATAATTTCCATACACAATGCGGATGACGCTGCCGCTCTATATAACACCACAATAGCTGTAGCTTTGGAATCTGCTGCCCCACTTACACATACCAAAGCTCGCAAAATCAACAGACAGCCCTGGCACACCAGCCTGACCAAAGAACTGAGGCGAGCTTCCAGGGCTGCTGAGCGCAGATGGAAAAGATCCCACTCCAACGACCACTTAATCGCATTCAAACAGTCCCTCACTACTTTCAAGACCGCACTCGCCACAGCTAAACAAACCTACTTCTCATCTCTCATATCCTCCCTGTCTCACAACCCTAAACAGTTATTCAACACCTTCAATTCTCTCCTCCGTCCCCCAGCACCTCCTCCCTCCTCACTTATCTCTGCTGAAGACTTTGCCTCATTCTTCAAGCAGAAGATTGATAACATCAGAGACAGTTTTGGTCAACAAGCCCCAGAGCCCTTCCTCCCAACTTCCCTACCCTCCACCTCCAAAACCAACTACTCCACCATTACAGAAGATCAACTCGCCACTCTACTCTCAAGATCGCATCTCACCACCTGTGCACTTGACCCGCTCCCAACCCACCTCATCCCAAACCTCACCACAATCTTCATCCCAACCCTAACCCATCTCTTCAACCTATCACTAACAAATGGTGTTTTCCCCTCAAGCTTTAAACATGCCTCCATCACACCTATCCTCAAAAAGCCCTCTCTTGACCCATCCTCTGTATCTAGCTATCGCCCTATATCACTTCTCCCCTATGCCTCAAAACTACTGGAACAACACGTCTACCTTGAACTGTCCTCCCATCTCTCTTCTTGCTCCCTCTTTGACCGCTTACAATCTGGCTTCCGGCCACACCATTCCACTGAAACTGCCCTAACTAAGGTCACCACTGACCTTTTAACCACCAAGAGCAAGCGACACTACTCTGTTCTCCTCCTCCTCGACCTGTCGGCTGCCTTTGACACAGTGGACCATTCCCTATTATTACAGACCCTCTCATCCCTTGGCATCACAGACTTGGCCCTATCCTGGATCTCATCATACCTAACAGACCGGACATTCAGCGTCTCCCACTCACACACCACCTCCTCACCTCGCCCCCTCTCTGTCGGAGTCCCACAAGGTTCAGTCCTTGGGCCCCTGCTCTTCTCCATTTACACCTTTGGCCTGGGACAGCTCATAGAATCTCATGGCTTTCAGTATCACCTCTATGCTGATGACACACAGATCTACATCTCTGGACCAGATATCACCTCCCTACTAACCAGAATCCCTCAATGTCTGTCCACTATTTCATCCTTCTTCTCCGCTAAATTTCTGAAACTTAACATGGACAAAACAGAATTCATCATCTTTCCCCCATCTCACGTGACCCCCCCAACGAACCTATCCATTACAGTAAATGGCTGCCCACTCTCCCCAGTCCCACAAGCTCGCTGCCTCGGGGTTATCCTTGACGCTGATCTCTCCTTCAAACCACATATCCAAGCCCTTTCCACTTCCTGCCGACTTCAACTCAAAAATATTGCACGAATCCGTTCATTCCTCAACCAAGAATCTGCAAAAACCCTAGTCCATGCCCTCATCATCTCTCGTCTTGACTACTGCAACCTCCTGCTCTGTGGCCTCCCCTCAAACACTCTCGCACCCCTCCAATCTATTCTAAACTCTGCTGCCCGACTAATCCACCTGTCCCCCCGCTATTCTCCGGCCTCTCCCCTCTGTCAATCCCTTCACTGGCTCCCCATTGCCCAGAGACTCCAGTACAAAACCCTAACCATGACGTACAAAGCCATCCACAACCTGTCTCCTCCTTACATCTGTGACCTCATCTCCCGGTACTTTCCTACACGCAACCTCCGATCCTCACAAGATCTCCTTCTCTACTCCCCTCTTATCTCCTCTTCCCACAATCGTATACAAGATTTCTCTCGCGTATCACCCCTACTCTGGAACCCTCTACCACAACACATCAGACTCTCGCCCACCATCGAAACCTTCAAAAAGAATCTGAAGACCCACCTCTTCCGACAAGCCTACAACCTGCAGTAACCACCGATCAACCAACCGCTGCACGATCAGCTCTATCCTCACCTACTGTATTCTCACCCATCCCTTGTAGATTGTGAGCCCTCGCGGGCAGGGTCCTCACTCCTCCTGTACCAGTTATGACATGTATTGTTCAAGATTATTGTACTTGTTTTTATTATGTATACCCCTCCTCACTTGTAAAGCGCCATGGAATAAATGGCGCTATAACAATAAATAATAATAATAATATAGCGTGTCCAAAGTGGGACACGGTCAATTGATCCCTGTTCGCCGGACAGGAGGAGGTCCCTCTCCCACAGCCCCAGGAAGAGACCGGCATAGGAAGGCGCAAAGGCCGCCCCCATGGCGGTCCCCTGGAGCTGTAGGTAGAAGGACCCCTTGAAAACAAAGAAGTTATGGGTGAGGGTGAACTCTAAAAGTTCCAGCAGAAGCGATCTCATGCCGATGGATAGAGTAGATGACTCCAAAAAATATCTAACGGCACCCAATCCGTCTTTGTGTCTAATATTGGTATAAAGAGATTCGACATCCGCCGAAACCAATAGAGAATCACCCTCCAAACACAATCCATCAACCCTGCGCAGCACATCTCCTGTATCCTTGAGGAAAGAAGGAAGGTTAGTAACCAGCGGTTGTAGGTGGAAATCAATCCACCTATTGACATGTTCCAGTAGATTTCCCCGTCCAGAGATGATAGGTCGTCCGGGGGGTGACGAGGCATTTTTATGAATCTTAGGGAGAAGGTATAGGGTCGGTACCGTAGGTTCCGTCACTATCAAAGCCGTGGCCAGATCTTTGGTGATAACGTCGTCCCGCAAGGCCCGCTGGACAATAGAATCTAACTGGGCACTATAGGCAGATAAAGGATTGTATGTAAGTTTTTTATAACAGATGTTATCGTTCAACTGCCTATACGCCTCCCTTTCATACATATCCATGGGCCACAGGACGACGTTACCACCTTTATCGGCCGGCTTCACGACTATATCCGGGAGATTTTTAATATATACCAATCTTTGCCTCTCCTGTGGGGAAAGATTATCCCGTCCCCCAAAATTATGGATATTAGATAAATCCTCAGTCACCACCCGGACGAATAAATCAATGCTAGAGCATGATGTCAGAGGGGGAAATCTACTGGAACGTGGACGAATAGATGGAGGAACCTTACCTCCTGGATGTATATGTTCAACCGCCAACTCTTCCAAGATTAATAACGCATTCTGTTCCTCTTCTGTAGGGAATAATAGATGTAATTCGTTATTATAATAATACCTTTTGAACAGCAATGATCGAGCGAACAAATGGAGATCTTTAATAGTGTTAAATAAATTGAACCCAGATGTGGGAGAAAAAGAAAGACCCTTCTCCAAGAGTTGAAGATCCACCTCAGACAGTATATATTTACTAAGATTAATCACCTTATTATCTTTTTTGGATGACATAGATGTTAAATTGCCTCTCCTATATGGATGATATGAGTGATCCCTTAGTCTGCCATTATCAGTCGCATTAGTGGTAGATGTTGATGCAGATGACAGATCTGATCGTCCACTTAAAGATGAAAGTGACATATTTGATCCAGTCCGATGCAAATGTTGGTTATCACTATTTTTCCATAGGTAAACTCTCTTGGACTGATAATCCTTAGTATCTCTCCCAAATTTATTCAGCTGGCTATCCTGGATTTTTTTGGCCAGTGCATCCATGGACTTATCCAAATCATTCTCAAAAGATTGGAGTTTATCCGGGGGGCATCCAGCCCTTACCTCCATCTGTACAGCATCTATCTTTTTATCAAGATCAATGATCCCTGTAGTATTGAAATTGATCAATAATTGCATCAATGTGAGGGAGCACACAGTGCATGCATCCTCCCATTGTGCTATAAAATTAAGATCATCTACTACAAATGAAGGTATCACCCTCACTCTGAGGCCCCTTGGAATCATTTTGTTCTTAATGTATTTTTCAAGGAACAATCTATTCCACCAGAGGCGAGAGCGTTTAAATAGCATGGTCTTAATGGACTGAAGTCTGTACTCCCATCCCGAGTCACCGGGCTGCTGTGCATCTGCCCCACCATCACCGAACACCTGATTCAGCCAAATTTTCTCCTTGGCCCGGTAGTCCATTTTGTAGACCACGACACCTGTGCATAACACAGCAAATTAGACAAAATACAGTAGCATACATAGTCTGTCCTGGTAGATCACCCTATATAATGTTGAAATAACCATAGCCAGCAGGACAGACCTAGGACCACATAGGACAACTGCAAATATATAAATATATCCAACACAAAGCACCAAAAATTGCAGTCAAACCACGTCCAATATAAGCAAAATAGAAAAACTTTATTAAGTAAAAACATACACAGGTGCACAGTATGGCAGGTAACGGATTCCCCCATGCAAGTCCGCAACCACAAATCCTACATGAAGGGACCGAACTGCGGTGCACTACCATTCATTATATCCCATATATGTAATCAGTCCAAATATATTGCATTCACAATAATGTTATAATAGTATCGACCGATACCATACACTGCCCTATAGACAATTGTCATGGGCATGGTACATACCACAGTGGTGGATCAATGGGAACGTGCACCGTAGTCGGGTCCTCCCCGACGCGCGTTTCGGCGGGTAGCCTTCCTCAAGGGGATGCCAGAAGGCAGCAGGGGCGCAGATTAAGTAGTAGATGATCCGGAAATAGCGGCGCTAACATGCGCAGCCGCACCGCAACCCCCACATCCGGTCTGTGCAAGCCCCGGGACCGGAAAAACACGGGCCCCATGTGATCCGCCCACAAGGCATAGCAAGAACCGAGGAGGAGTGCGGCGCGACTGCGCATGCGCGAACCGCAGCCGCGGCCATCTTGGAAGAGGGCATATACATTGGTATATAGGTGAGAACAAATTAAAACTGTAACCGGCCCTTGTGAAACAGATAATCGGAAATACACAAGTATACAACTAGCTGATGACAGGCCCATATTGTAAATATCAATAAATCAAGCATATACTATATTGCAATATAGTGTACAGAATATATAGCCGTCATAACTGCCCATCATCAGAAACCAAAACCTCTCAGGATGGACACAAACATATTCCTGGGAAAGGAAACAGCAGCAGATCATAAAGATATACATCTATATATAATATAAATCAAACTATGCCGCAAAATCATAAAGTCCATAGATAGAACGAAGAATTTCCCAGGAATATGTTTGTGTCCATCCTGAGAGGTTTTGGTTTCTGATGATGGGCAGTTATGACGGCTATATATTCTGTACACTATATTGCAATATAGTATATGCTTGATTTATTGATATTTACAATATGGGCCTGTTATCAGCTAGTTGTATACTTGTGTATTTCCGATTATCTGTTTCACAAGGGCCGGTTACAGTTTTAATTTGTTCTCACCTATATACCAATGTATATGCCCTCTTCCAAGATGGCCGCGGCTGCGGTTCGCGCATGCGCAGTCGCGCCGCACTCCTCCTCGGTTCTTGCTATGCCTTGTGGGCGGATCACATGGGGCCCGTGTGTTTCCGGTCCCGGGGCTTGCACAGACCGGATGTGGGGGTTGCGGTGCGGCTGCGCATGTTAGCGCCGCTATTTCCGGATCATCTACTACTTAATCTACGCCCCTGCTGCCTTCTGGCATCCCCTTGAGGAAGGCTACCCGCCGAAACGCGCGTCGGGGAGGACCCGACTACGGTGCACGTTCCCATTGATCCACCACTGTGGTATGTACCATGCCCATGACAATTGTCTATAGGGCCGTGTATGGTATCGGTCGATACTATTATAACATTATCGTGAATGCAATATATTTGGACTGATTACATATATGGGATATAATGAATGGTAGTGCACCGCAGTTCGGTCCCTTCATGTAGGATTTGTGGTTGCGGACTTGTATGGGGGAATCCGTTACCTGCCATACTGTGCACCTGTGTATGTTTTTACTTAATAAAGTTTTTCTATTTTGCTTATATTGGACGTGGTTTGACTGCAATTTTTGGTGCTTTGTGTTGGAAACATTTTATGGCTGTAGCTGTGGCGGTGCAGATGCCAATCCTGGACATACACACATACATACACACATACACACATTCAGCTTTATATATTAGATATACCTGTGTGTTATCTCACCTATATATAGTATATATCTGTGTGTCATCTCCTCCTGTATATAGTATATACCTGTATGTCATCTCCTCCTATACATAGCATATACCTGTATGTCATCTCCTCCTGTATATACTATATACCTGTAGGTAATATGCTCCTGTATATAGTATATACCTGTATGTCATCTCCTGCTGTATGTAGTATGTACCTGTATGTCATCTCCTCCTCTATATAGTATATACCTGTGTGTCATCTCTCCTGTATATAGTATATATCTGTGTCATCTCCTCCTGTATATAGTATATACCTGTGTGTCATCTCCCCTGTAAATAGTATATACCTGTGTGTCATCTCCTCCTGTATATAGTATATATCTGTATGTCATCTCCTCCTGTATTAGACCTCGTTCACACGTTATTTGGTCAGTATTTTTACCTCAGTATTTGTAAACTAAATTGGCAGCCTGATAAATCCCCAGCCAACAGTAAGCCCACCCCCTGGCAGTATATATTAGCTCACACATACACATAATAGACTGGTCATGTGACTGACAGCTGCCGGATTCCTATATGGTACATTTGTTGCTCTTGTAGTTTGTCTGCTTATTAATCAGATTTTTATTTTTGAAGGATAATACCAGACTTGTGTGTGTTTTAGGGCGAGTTTCGTGTGTAAAGTTGTGTGTGTTGAGTTGCGTGTGGCGACATGCATGTAGCGACTTTTGTGAGATGAGTTTTGTGTGGCGACATGCGTGTAGCAACTTTTTGTGTGTCGAGTTGCATGTGACAGGTTAGTGTAGCAAGTTGTGTGCAGCAAGTTTTACGCATGGCGAGTTTTGCGCATGGCGAGTTTTATGTGTGGTGCCTTTTGAGTATGTGCAAGTTTTGTGTGAGGCAACTTTAGCATGTGTTGCAACTTTTGTGCATGTGGCAATTTTTCCGCGTATGCAAATTTTGCGTGTGGCGAGTTTTCCATGAGGTGAGTTTTGCACGTGTGGCGAGTTTTGCATGTGGAGAGTTTTGTGCGTGGCGAGTTTTGAGCGGCGACTTTTGTGTTTCGACTTTTGTGTTTCGACTTTTATGTGGCGAGGTTGGTGTATGTGTGGTGAAATGTGCGCTGAGGGTGGTATATGTGTTCGAGCACGTGGTAGTGTGTGGCGCATTTTGTGTGTGTGTGTTCATATCCCCGTGGTGGTGTGGTGATTATCCCATGTCGGGGCCCCACCTTAGCAACTGTACAGTATATACTCTTTGGCGCCATCGCTCTCATTCTTTAAGTCCCCCTTATTCACATCTGGCAGCTGTTAATTTTCCTCCAACACTTTTCCTTTCATTTTTTCCCCATTATGTAGATAGGGGCAAAATTGTTTGGTGAATTGGAAAGCGCGGGGTTAAAATTTCACCTCACAACATAGCTTTGACGCTCTCGGGGTCCAGACGTGTGACTGTGCAAAATTTTGTGCCTGTAGCTGTGACGCCTCCAACACTTTTCCTTTCACTTTTTCCCCATTATGTAGATAGGGGCAAAATTGTTTGGTGAATTGGAAAGCGCGGGGTTAAAATTTCACCTCACAACATAGCCTATGACGCTCTCGGGGTCCAGACGTGTGACTGTGCAAAATTTTGTGGCTGTAGCTGCGACGGTTCAGATGCCAATCCCGGACATACACACATACACACATACATACATACATACATACATACATACACACAAAAGTCGCCGCTCAAAACTCGCCACGCGCAAAACTCTCCACATGCAAAACTCGCCACACGTGCAAAACTCACCTCATGGAAAACTTGCACACGCGGAAAAATTGCCACATGCACAAAAGTTGCAACACATGCAAAAGTTGCCTCACACAAAACTTGCACATACTCAAAAGGCACCACACATAAAACTCGCCACGCGCAAAACTCGCCATGCGCAAAACTTGCTGCACACAACTTGCTACACTAACCTGTCACATGCAACTCGACACACAAAAAGTTGCTACACGCATGTCGCCACACAAAACTCATCTCACAAAAGTCGCTACATGCATGTCGCCACACTCAACACACACAACTTTACACACGAAACTCGCCCTAAAACACACACAAGTCTGGTATTATCCTTCAAAAATAAAAATCTGATTAATAAGCAGACAAACTACAAGAGCAACAAATGTACCATATAGGAATCCGGCAGCTGTCAGTCACATGACCAGTCTATTATGTGTATGTGTGAGCTAATATGTACTGCCAGGGGGTGGGCTTACTGTTGGCTGGGGATTTATCAGGCTGCCAATTTAGCTTACAAATACTGAGGTAAAAATACTGACCAAATAACGTGTGAACAAGGTCTAATACAGGAGGAGATGACATACAGATATATACTATATACAGGAGGAGATGACACACAGGTATATACTATTTACATGGGAGATGACACACAGGTATATACTATATACAGGAGGAGATGACACACAGATATATACTATATACAGGAGAGATGACACACAGGTATATACTATATAGAGGAGGAGATGACATACAGGTACATACTACATACAGCAGGAGATGACATACAGGTATATACTATATACAGGAGGAGATGACACACAGGTATATACTATATACAGGAGCAGATTACCTACAGGTATATAGTATATACAGGAGGAGATGACATACAGGTATATGCTATGTATAGGAGGAGATGACATACAGGTATATACAATATACAGGAGGAGATGACATACAGATATATACTATATATAGGTGAGATGACACACAGGTATATACTATATACAGGAGGAGATTACATACAGGTATATACTATATATAGGAGATGACATACAAGTATATACTATATACAGGAGACATGACACACAGCAGGTATATACTATATACAGGGGAGATGACATACAGGTATATACTATATACAGGAGATGACATACAGGTGTATACTATATATAAGGGAGATGACAAACATGTATATACTGAGGTGAAAATGAGAGGTGTGAGGTGAAAATGAAAAGGTGTGAGTGCAAAATGAGAGGAGTGAGGGAAAATAGTAGAGTGATCGGAAAATGACAGATGTGAGGTCGAAATGACAAGTGTTAGGGGGGAATGAGAGGAGTGAGGGGGAAAATAAGAGGAGTGAGGGGGAAAATGAGAGGTGTGAGGGAGAAAATGAGAGATGTGAGGGGGAAAATGAAAGATGTGATGGGGAAAATGAGAGGCGTGATGGGAAAATAAGAGAAGTGAGGTGCTATAACTAACCACAGCTATTTACTATGCCCAGGCAATGCCGGGCTCTTCAGCTAGTATATGTATATAGCTTCTGCCCCCTTGCTCCAATATGTATGGCTGCTCCAATATGTATGGCTGCTCCAATGATGTATGGCTCCACTGCTCGTCTGAACACAT
The DNA here is from genome assembly GCF_051348905.1 of Ranitomeya variabilis. Lineage (NCBI taxonomy): Eukaryota > Metazoa > Chordata > Amphibia > Anura > Dendrobatidae > Ranitomeya > Ranitomeya variabilis. The sequence continues at coordinate 158,713,627 of NC_135239.1, read as the reverse complement.
GGTATCATAGATTAGTATGTGTGTGTGTATATGTGTATGTGTCTGTATGCATGTGTTTGTGTGTATGTATGTATGTACATGTGAGTGCTTGTATATGTTTTATGTATGTGTGTGTATCTATGTGTATGTTTATGTATGTGTGTGCTTGTATATGTTTTTATGTATGTGTGTATGTATATGTGTGTGTGTATGTACGGTATATGTGTATGTATGTGTGCGTGTATATATTTTTGTGTGTATGTATGTGCGGAATGTATTTGTATGTACGTACATACGGCATGTGTATCTGTATGTGTGTATGTACGGTGTATGTGTGTGTATCTGTGTGTATTTACGGTATATATGTGTGTATGTGTTTATGCACGATATGAGTGTGTGTGTGTAAGTACGGTATATGTTTATATGTACGGTATATGTCTGCATGTATGTACATGTTTATGTATGTACAGTACATGTATTTATCTGTGTGTGTGTATGTATGCGTGGTATATGTGTATGTATATGTGTGTATGTATGTACGGTATATGTGTGTGTATCTGTGTATGTGTGTATGTACAGTATATGTGTGTATCTGTGTGTGTACGGTATATGCATGTACATATGTGTGCCTATGAACGGTAGATGTGTGTCTCTGTATATGTACATATGGTATATGTGTGTGTTACTGTGTGTGTATGTTTGCATGTATGTACGGTATATGTGTGTGTATATGTGTTTATGTATGTATGGTATATGTGTGTGTTACTGTGTGTGTATGTGTATGTACAGTATATGTGTGTGTATGTATGTACCTAAGTATGTACAATAGAAGTGTGTGTGCATGTATGTAAGGCATATGTGTGTATGTATGTACGGTATATGTGTATGTATATGTGTTTATGTATGGTATGTGTGTGTATATATGTGTGAATATTTTTTTTTTTGGTACATGTATGATACTGTAATTGTAAAGAATAGGAAAATCAACCAGGTTCTTTAAAGGGTTATTCATCAAATAATCAATTTATCCCCTGTCCATCGGATCATGGATAACTTGCTGATCACTGGGGATTTGATCACTTTACCCCCCCAGAGATTCTGAGAACAGGGTTTGGCAGTCTCGTCCTAGATGGAGCAGATGCTCAGCCTCTGATCTATTCATTATCTATAGAGCTGCTGAGCGCTGCCCTCGGCTATTGCCATAGACAATAACTAGAGCAGATACCAGATGATACAGATACCAGACATATAATATAATATATACATGGTCACGCTCTGCCGGTTCCAGCAGTTATCACATAAGCATAAGGATGCGCTTTGCACACTTGCTGTCATGTGCCAGCTAGCGTATCTGACGCGTCTGCAGTGTTCTATTCACTAACAGCGAACACTAGTTGTCACAAGACTGCAAGTATAACTGTGCTAGAACCAGCAGAACCGAATGCTAAGGCTGGGTTCACACTGCGTTAGTGTGATCCGTTAAACGGACTACGTTACACCACGGCATAACGCGGTGTAACGTAGTCCGTTAACGCTGCCATTACTTCCTATGGCAGACGCATCGCTAGTGCACGCCCACAATGGGCGTGCGCTAGGCGATGTGCCGTCATTGAGTGACGGACCCGAGACGCGGGCTGCAGCGTTCCCAGGTCCGTCACTGCTAGCGCAGATGGAGCTAGCAGATGCTCCATCTGCGGTAGCGCTGTGCCAAAGTCGGCACTTGCGTTAGCGCAGTCCGTTAGCGTATGCGCTGAACGGACTGCACTAACGCAATGTGAACCTAGCCTAACAGATATATATAATATACGCAGTATTTATCTCTATCTCAGTGAAAGAATATAGATATGGTATATATATTTTTTAGAGGTGTGGGGAGGCCCAAATAGAACTTTAACTATGGGGTCCCAAGCTGTCAGTGTTCATCTCTGATTTGGAGGGAGGTTCAAAAGAATATTGGGACCACTCAGACTCGCCAAAAACGGAAGGCCGATAGGAGACATTCGGCGTGTCATGTTTTTAAGATTGGGCGTAAGGTTTGGTTGTCTCCAAGGAACATGAAATTTAAAGTGCCGTTGGCGAAGTTGGGACCAAAGGTTATTTGGTCGATATGAGATCCTGGAGGTGGTCAATCTGGTTGCATTCAGATTAAAGCGTCCTCCAACCCTTTGCATCCCTAACGTGTTCCATAAATCCCTATTAAAGGAGTTTGTCCCTTGGGCATTGTCTCTCTCACCCCCACATCCTCTGGTTTCTGTCAACGGTGGCTTGGAGTATGAGGTTCAGAGGATTGTGCAATTATCGTAGGATCCGAAGTTCCCTCCAAAACTTCATCCACTGGAGGAGATATGGACCAGCTGAGAGATTTTGGGTCCCTTGAGATGAGAAGGCCGATCGGTTAGTCAGGGCCTTCCATCTAAAATTTCCTGGGAAACTTGGGGGTCCGGAGGCCCTCCCTAGAAGAGGGGGTACTGTCACAATTCCACCCCTCAGTGTGTCTAGGATTTTTTATTTCTTTTTTTTCATTCATTTTCCTTTTTGTTAATTGATAAAAATAAATGATTAAAACTTCTATATTTGAAAGCATCCTTAGTCTCCAGCATTTTTCCACATCTGTTTTAAAATTTTTCATAGTACTGTACGTGTACCTTATTATAAGACCACGTGGTTATTTTGGAAATAACCAGTTATTGAAAACAAGTTTTCTGGTGATGAGAATTCTATGGATATTTACAGGAAGCATGCAGGAAAAGAACTGTAGGGAGCTGCAAGATGAAAAAGATGTCACTTTCCCAAAATAAAATATATTACAATGTTCCATTTATTTGTTGTCTGTGCAAGAGGGAACACTACAGGAGAGATATTGGTTTGAAAAGAAGAGATTGCTAAGACATAGCAAGTATGTGAGACAGAAGAGAGTGTGTAGGGCAACATAGAGAAAGCAGAGAGGGGTCTAGTGCAAAACTGTGAAGAAATGCAAGTAAGGGAGTCATGCAGCACGTAGCCATTCAGGCTGAGCTGTAGCACTGGTTTTATCAAAACTGAATATGGTGATCCCCATGGTATAAACCTAAGGCGCTGAGACTATGAGCACTGGATGGTTAAAGAAACACTCTCATCAAAAATGTTATACTCTTAATATATTGCAGTCATCATATTATATGGCACTGTGTACTTACAACTGCTCATTTTGCCTTTCTACTCAGGTAATTCTTCTCTTTTCCATTAGGTCTATGACATCACATGATTAAAAACAGGCTAGTTGAATCCTTCTAAGCTCTATGTAGAAACAGGAGGTCAATTTTCCCTGTATGAACAGGGCCGGCCCGAGAGATTACGGCGCCCTAGGCGAAACTATTTTGTTGCACCCCTACTACTTTTAACATACCTCCCAACTTTTGAAGATGGGAAAGAGGGACAAATTTTAGGCCACGCCTCTGACCACACCCATTCATAACTAGCCACACCCATATCCACATCCCAACCACACCCATTTAGCACTGCTGATCGCACTGTTTCATAAAGAATAATTATAAACAAAAAAATATGGCCACACAGTGCTCCATACTGTATAATGGCCACACATGATGCTCCATACTGTATAATGGCCACACATGATGCTCCATTTAGCTCCGCTCCATTCACCTCATACACACACGACTCCGCTCCGTACACCTCATACACACAGCTCCGCTCCGTACACCTCATACACACACGGCTCCGCTGCATACACCTCATACACATTCAGCTCCACTCCATACACCTCATACACATTCAGCTCCGCTCCATACACCTTTTGCCTTTTGAAAAGATTTTTATAATTTTTTCTATGGCGCCCCCTTAGGGTCGGCGCCCTAGGCGGCCGCCTAGTTCGCCTATCTGTTCGGGCCGGCCCTATGTATGAATCATCTCTCACTGCAAAGCCCCTGGCAAAGGGTACGAGCGGAGCAGCTGGGTCAGGAGCTGAGGTGGGGTGTGACTCATCCAGGGAAAATAAACTTTCTTTTTCCACATAAATCAGAGAAAGGCATATATAATATGATTGAATTATAGTAAGAGGATAAAAACTTTGATGGGAGGAAGAGGAGTTCTTTAATGAGAAAGTATGCAAGAGATTAGGATATAAGGTAAAGTACACAGCAGTGTCCACTAAACAATGTACAGGATCTCAGCTAATTGGTGGGTGCCTGGTGTCAGACCCAATGAATCTCATATTGACAGAGATGATCAAATCATTTTAAAATCAAATTAATTGACTTTGTCAAATTTTTTGTAAAAATTTGATTTGCAGCTGTTCTCACAGCATCAACACTAAAAGAAAGAAGCTAGAAAACTCACCTTCAACATGTTTTCAGACTGTGAACTGACAGCAAAAATAGTCGAACGTCATCTTGTAGTCTACTGCTAATTAAAACCGCCAGTGCCAAAAAGGAGGAGTATTGGTCCAAGTAAAACTAAAAGAAAAAGGGACAGCAATGCAATATGCCAAAACTATCGAAACTTGGTGTTGGTGCTACGCTGGGTGCCAGTGTTGTGGTGGTTTTATTCCTGTGGGGTGATTTGGCCTGGAATCATGGGGATTTTGCTTTCCAGCATGGGTGCTGTGAGGCATCGGGTCACCTGATCTGCAGGTGCACTGTCACCGCAGCAGCGACTGACACACGGCGCTGCACCTTTAAGGTAATGAAAAGTTAGGACCCACAGAGAGGTTCACCGTGACGTGGCAGTGGGCTTCACGCAGTCTGATCACAATATTAAACTAAGAACCTCATGTTCAGGTTTGTAAATTGTTTCCTAGCGGCACTAGATCAAAATATGATTTTTTGATGTGCGGTCCATTTCTTTTTCAACAGTTCATATTTCATTCTATATGATCTGTTATAAGTTATTATTTCTGAAGCACTATTGTACTCACCTGTTAATCCTTCAATCATTAACTAGCTAGGACTGCATGTACTTTGAGTTTCAGTATAACTTTACAGTATGTAGTATCATTATAGACTTTCTTCAATTAATAATAGAGTAATAAGAATATTGCACTGTGCATGCATCTTATTAGAACTGATCATCTAGAAAGGTTGCAAAATTGATGCAATTATTTTGTATTTTAGAACTTTATAACCCTATTGGAACTAGTAGTACCACGATTTTGGCAGCAGTCATAGCAATGGAAATCATGATGAGGAGTTTGTGAGAATGTGGAACGGGCTCAGGATCTGGGTAGGTGCAAATGAAGCAATTTAAAAAAATAAAATAACATAAGCATGTTCGGTATTGCCGGGTCCGATCTATGAAAATATAATATTTTCTGGCGGTCATTGACAGAAAATGGTCCTTATGCGAGAACAGTATATGAGCAGTTCGATAGCTCATCATAAAGCACCATTCTACCCTCTTCTTGCTTTGGAGGAGGTAGTGGGCCCCCGGTTTAGTGGGTCCATGTGAGGCTGCACAGGTTGCACCAGTGGTATGTTTTGCCCGTTATCATTATTTTATCCAGAAGGTAAATCTAAAAAAAATCCAAAGCACCAAAATTGTTCTTTTTCAATTGTTGCTCATCCTCCAAATAATGAAATGCAAAATAGTACCAATAAGAACAGCCAGCTTGATGCATAAAAATAGTTTTCATACTGCTCCATCAACAGAAACATAAAAAAGTTATGGGGTCTCAGAGAATGGAGACCCAAACTTTTTTTAAAAAAAAAGTTCAGAATTTGCTTTAACCCCTTACCAACACTGTTTTGTACAGCTGACATGTGCGCGCAATAGCGGCGGGTGAAATCGCGATTCACCCACCTGTTAAATGCTGACAGCGGCATTTAAACGGCGCTTCCGGCCACGCGGCCGGAAATGAGCGCATCGCTGACCCCTGTCACATAATCGGGGGTCGGCGATGCGTCAGGATGGTAACCATAGAGATCCTTGAGACCTCTATGATTACTGATGCCGGCCTACTGTGAGCGCCCCCCTGTGGTCGGCGCTCATAGCAAGCCTGCATTTCAGCTACATAGCAACGATCTGATGATCGCTGCTATGTAGCAGAGCCGATCAGGCTATGCCAGCTTCTAGCGTCCCATGGAGGCTATTGAAGCATGGCAAAAGTAAAAAAAAATGTTTTTAAAAATATGAAAAACATAAAAAATATATAAAAGTTTAAATCACCCCCCTTTCGCCCCATCCAAAATAAAGCAATTAAAAAAAATCAAACCTACACATATTTGGTATCGCCGTGTTCAGAATTGTCCGATCTATCAATAAAAAAAAAAGCATTAACCTGATCGCTAAACGGCATAGCGAGAAAAAAAATCAAAACGCCAGAATTACTTTTTTTGGTCGCTGTGACATTGCATTAAAATGCAATAACGGGCGATCAAAAGAACATATCTGCACAAAAGTGGTATCATTAAAAACGTCAGCTCGGCACGCAAAAAATAAGCCCTCACCCGACCCCAAATAACGAAGAATGGAGACGCTACAGGTATCGGAAAATGGCGCTTTTTTTATTTTAACAAAGTTTTGAATTTTTTTTCACCACTTAGATAAAAAATAACCTAATGTTTGGTGTCTATGAACTCGTAATATCAGAATGGACGCGTGCACAGCCATTGGAGAGGTGCCAGAGTAGGTTCCAATACCATGAATAATAGCAAAAAACTCGGCACTCAGACATAACTTAATCAGATACAGTGATTTAATGGTGTCCACGGTAAGTAACAGAAGAAACGTTACCGATACCGCGTCCACCACTGACCAGGACACACAGGCTCCATTCCACAGAAGGTGCAGCGCCCCAGAGTCCTGGTTGCTGCAGTAATGTCGCTCTTCCACCAGGGGGAGTGATATTACATCTGATGGTACTAAATGAGTTCACCTTGCCAGGTATCACAGTCACACACTACACTTCACACTCCAGTCCACCAGGGGGAGTCTTGCTTCTATCTATTAGGGCACTCTTCACACACGGGTAAAACTGGTGGGTTGGATAGGAAGTTAGTCAGAAGCTGCCTGGGTTTGACCCAGAGAGGACCTGTCAGGCAGACAGGGGGAAAAGGAGGAACATCTGAGCTGCAGACAGAGGGTCCCTGTCAGGGGTAGGATCCTGACAGAGGCCTAGCAGGAGATAGCTAGCTACAGAGCTGCGCCTGCACCACGTGCGGCAGCATCCTAAGAAAGGACAGGAAAGGAATTGTATTGTGGAGAGTGAGAAACAAAGTCACAGCACAAGGAGATAATACTGGGAGGAGTCCTGCCCCAAGATCGGTAGCCTCCTTCTGAGGCGCGTAGCCGGTGGCCGGAACACCGAGGGAGTAATTGACTCTACGCATTACTTCAGAGACCGGCAGGACAGTCAATTCCAAGTTGGCTGCCCGACCTTAATACCTAAGGAGACATGGTGGCAAATTGTGGGGGTCGGGGCATCTCTGGGGTCCCTACAAACAAGCCCCAGGCTATCCCAGTCATACAGGTTGTCCTATCCATACCATCTGGGGGACAGAGAGAGAGAGAGAACATCAGAAACATCTACGAAAGTTGTGAGGACTATCCCGTGGTGCTCAGCAGGGAGGTACTACAACACACAGGCGTTAGTAGGAAGGCTACTGATTTCCACCTGGTTAAGAGAACTCTGGATATGCCTTCGGACCAGCCAGACTCTGCCTGCCCTGTGAATGGTACTCTGGACTGTGGACCCTGAAGTCTTTAGTAAAAGGTAAAGAGACTGCAACCTTTGTGTCCTCGTTTTTCATTGCGCCTTACATAGTCCACCATCACCACCTACTCATCAAGGGAAGCCCTGGGGACATACTTCACCTGTGGGAAGGTATACCATCTAGCTGCCATTCCATCACCCCAGTGGACCCCTAAGCAGCGTCGGTCACCCTGACCGAATACCACAGGTGGCGTCACGAACACCAGACAAACTTCACCTTTAATTGGATGCCCCTCAGAAGGGCCACGGACCGGATCGGGCCACCGTGACATCCCCAGAACTGACAGAGATAGACCTGGTGCTGAGTACCCCATTGCCCTTAACGTGGGGGCGCTCCAAATCCAATACCGCCGGATTTGGCCATCCCCCTTAGACACTGGCTGTGTCCACCTATATATATGACCTTAATGAAAACCCACAATCCTTCAGGTCCACTAACTTCCGTTCACGATCAAATATTGTGACTGATGAAGGTCCGGCTATAGGACCGAAACCTTTCTTCTGTTACTTACCGTGGACACCATTAAATCACTGTATCTGATTAAGTTAAGTCTGAGTGCCGAGTTTTTTGCTATTATGAACTTTTTAGTGAAGCTAGCAAAAAAGCCAATCAAAAAACAAGTGCGGGATTGCACTTTTTTTGCAATTTCACCGCACTTGGAATTTTTTTCCCGTTTTCTAGTACAAGACATGGTAAAACCAATGATGTCGTTCAAAAGCACAACTCGTTCCACAAAAAATAAGCCCTCACATGATCATATTGACGGAAAAATAAAACAGTTATGGCTCTGGGAAGGAGGGGAGCGAAAAACGAAAACGCAATAACGAAAAAGGGCGGTGGCGGGAAGGGGTTAAGCCTCTAAAATAATAATAAAAAACTATACAAGTGTTTTATTGCAATTGTAATGACCTGTTGCCTGGTCATTTTTTGCCACACAATGAATGCTGTAAAAACAAAACCAAAAACACAATGGCGGAATTATGTGTATTTCACCATTTCACCTCAGTAGGAATTGTTTACTGTTTTCCAGGACATTACATGGTAAAACATTGCAAATGGTTTCATTCAAAACTACAACTTGTCCCTAAAAACAGAAACCCTAAGGCTATGCTTCCACGATGAGTATTTGGTGAATTTTTCAGGTTACTGCTTTTCTGAATCATTTCTGCACCTATTAGGTTACTTGTTTTTTTTTTCATTGCGTTTTTTACTCCTTGGCCGGGGTCACTATTGTGTGTGTAATGCGAGAAACTCGCGTGAGTCTCTCGCATCAACACCGAGCGCAGCTGCCAGCACTCGGGACCGGAGAGTTCAGCTGCATAGAAATACATGTAGCCACACACTCCGGTCCCGAGTGATGGCGGAAGTGCCAGGTATTGATGCGAGAGACTCGTGCGAGTTTCTCGCATTGCACACGCAAGTGTGACCCCAGCCTTATTTGTACAGTCATGCGCAGATTACATGAGTTCTTAGTGTATTTCTGTAGCAGAAATGTACTAAAAATGTATGTTCATTTTTCACATGTAATGCAATTGTATGGGGGGAAAAAAGGACATAAAAGTTAGTGTCCCCATAAGAGAAATCAACATGTGGATTTCAAATACTGTAGGTCAGGACTGGACGTCATGTATTGAGTAAAAAAAAAAGCACATTTGGCAGGAGATTTCTACAAATCCCATTTCCTTTGCTGGAAGTGTAAGGCTGGAGTCACACACCATGTGTAAAAAATCTGTCCGATTTTGTCTGCTGAGAATCGCACAAATATTCTCCGTATGGTGATCCGTATCTCATCCGTGTGCAATGCCAGGATGTGATTTTTTTCTCAAAAAGACTATCCTAGTGTCATCCATATGTCATCCATATGGTGAGATTTTCTCGCACACTTGCAAAATGAGCAAATGAAGGATCCCTGGCCTGAAAATCATTAGAAATTAAATGTGGGCTCAATAACGAGTCCCCTCCTCCCTGCTTGGCTTGAGAGTTTTTGCTAGTGTATTTTGTGAGCTGATTTGTCTGCAACATGTCATATAGGCTAACCTTTATCCACACTGAGCAGGTGCTTTTACACTGGGTTTTGTCCCAGCGTTTTGGGGCACCTTACCCAGTGATTGTGGATCCGATGAGGTGGAGAAGAATGTGGGTCCATCCACTTACGATGAAAATGCCCTTTAGTCACCCATTGCCTCATGTCTACACTTCACTCTGCAGCCATCCAGACAAATTTCACCAATATACTCGGATGAGCCTGGCGACATTTCATATTCTACTTGATACTCTGCGCCCTGGTATCACCTATAAGGACACCTTGATGCGCAAGTCTATTTCTGCAGAGGTGCGGCTTCTACTTACTTTACGGTATGTCCAAAAACTGTATGTTGCGTATGTGTTTGATGTATTTTCTACACATACATTTTTTTTTTGTAATATAATTATGCCTTTCACATTACTTGCTCTGTATTTCTGCTATGTTCCCTAGGCATTGTATACCTGCTGTAACTTGTTGAGGCAGGGCTTAGTTTGCACTCTCCATTAAATGTTAAGTTGCAGTAACCTTGGTATGATGATGCATGGATAAGTCCTAATCCTTTTTTTTTTTTTCTTATAGCTTTCTAGCAACTGGCCTGTCCTACGCAGCACAACATCTGGAGTTCCTAATAGGCAAATCAACAATTTCAGGCATTGTTCGGGCTACGTGCTCACAAATTTGGTTACGATTGCATGAATCCAAAACAACAAGTCTGGCTGCGTATTGCCTGTGGGTTTGAGGAGACGTGCAAGTTCCCTAACTGTATTGGAATCCTGAATGGGAAGCACATCCGTGTACGTAAGCCGCCCAACTCTGGCTCCCAATATTTTAATTATAAAGAATACTTTTCGATAGTGCTGTTGGCCCTGGATGACAGCGCATACATGTTTCGAATTGTTGATATTGGGGCCTATGGTAGAACAGGAGTGTTCCATTCTTCCATTATGGGTCGTCGTATGAGCAGTAATCAGTTGGACCTCCCACCCCCACGTCAGCTACCACGGTCTAATCTTGAAGCTGTCCCTTCTGTAATGGTTGGTGATGAGGCCTTCCAATTAACTAGGAACCTCATGAGGCCCTGACCGCGTAGAACCCTCGACCACCGGCGTCGAATCTTTAATTTCCGCCTTTCCCATGCACGACGCCTGGTGGAGTGTGCCTTTGGCATTCTGAGTGCTAAATGGCGTGTTCTGCAGACTGCAATTCAATTAAGTGAAGAAAATGTGAATCAAGTTATCAAAGCATGTGTTGTTCTTCACAACTTCATAAGAATTCTCGACTGCTGAGGATGCAAATAATGTCCAGGCTACTTCACATGGACATCATGCCCGTCGTCTGCCCTCTGGACTGAAAGTGTGGGATGTCTTTACTAACTATTTTATTACTCCAGAGGGATCTACTTCGTGGCAAGAGAATGCAGTGTCCATGTTATAATTTTGTTTGGTTATGTGTGTAAAATAAAATGATGTTTTTTAAAAATGTGTTCACAAATTTGATATAAACATCATCTATATATCTGAAAAAAGGAACACACACTTTTAACTAACTCAGTTTACTGACATAATGTTTGTATGTGACAATAACCATATTCGCAACATATGGAAGTTATGGGCACTATTATCAGCCCTTAAGCCAGTTTTTTTAAACATAATAAAATATAAAAATCAAAAAACATCAAACCATAAAAATATTTATTTTTTTTTAAATTACAAATTTATGTATGAAGGTGGTGGAGATGGCAGTGCTGAGCAGCATGAGTGTTTTGGCTACTTTGTGTGCCCAATTGACCATGAGCCTGAGTGGTGCCTGAGGCTGCATGATGGAGCATGGAAGGGACTGGGTGTGGGACATGCTGGTACTGAGCATTTTGGTTCTGCCAAAGATAATAATCATGGGTATTGGCAGTACCCATTTGTGGATACCCCCCAGAATGTCCATGTCGATCATACCCATGTAGTGGTCACTCTCCTACACTGGGTATGGTCAAGTCGCCATACTGGTGAAGTGCAGCTGGTGGCATGAATTGGTCATGCTGTGGCCGATGTTGTATAGGGCCTTCAGGCATTTGTGGTGAGGGACTCTGTGTGGGGAGAGGGTTCATTATCAGATCTTGTGCTCTCCTCTGGTTGTGCCGCCATTTGGAGAATGTTTTGTCTTGAAAGTTGCCACCTTTCAAGGTAAGACAATATTGGAATGAGGTTATTGGGTGGGATACATGCATCTAAAACTATTTGAAGTGCACCTCTGGCCCCAGCCTCACTTCTCTGGAGATTGGGCGGAGATAGCGTGCCAGACTCCGTGCATACACCTCTACTCCATCATCATTGGCAGTGCGAAACAGGTAGTTCAATACCCCAGTATCCACTTGCCGTTTGGTTCCAGTGGTGGAAAGCTCCCTCCTGCGGCTGCCACGGCGTGAGACTACTGCAGGCTGTGATGAGGTATCAATTGGGAGTGTTGGGCTGCTACTCTGCCCATGATCCTCCTGTTCTTCATTTGGCTCCTGTCCCACAGAAGGCCGTGCTGGTGGTGGTTGTTGGTGACTTGATGACGGTTGTGAAGATTCTCCAGGCTGGTCTTCCCCTTCACCAACTGGGTTGATGTGGACCTCCGAATCTGAGCCAGTCTCCCGCACAGTAGTTTGATTCTGTTCTGTTTTTCATAAAAAAATATATATTTCATTCTGTAACACCATGTGTCAAATGTGTGGTGTGCTGACTCAAGCACTTACGGATGGAGATAAAGAACTGGAGCCAGAAAATTTAACCAATCATAGTAAATATATTTTCTTTTTTTAAGTCCCTCTGACCCACTCCTGGACCAATTCTGATGCTCTCTGCGGAACTGGTTGTTAAATATTAATTATTAATTGAATTATTCTTATTCTCAATTCTGTACTGAACACATTGCCTCTCGCTGGCATTACAAAAAGCTATTTATGTATATACAGCTCAGAGTATAAGTTAACACCATATAGAGAGGACATGTGATCTGTGGGACATATATATATTACGTCTCTTAGGAGGGAAGGGTTGGTCACGTGGGGCCTGTCTCCTTGGGCCTTCTCCATCATTCTCCACGGACTACGGAGGACACACAAGGAATGAACAGCTGGTAGCCATGATTCTACTCCATGAAAGAAAGATGACTTCTACTTCATCTCAGAAACGATGAGAAACAAGTGCTGATATTTACAAATGGACAATCTGTTCGTAACTATTTCAACTATTTTAATGTTTTGCTGCAATGTGGTTTTTCTGTGGACAATTCAATAAACCACTACATTTTTTATGAAAATATCATGACATTTTTTCTTTAAGAGTAACGCATCTGGTAAATAGTCCTGATTAAATGAATGTGCAAAATAAGCATATTTAACACTGGTCACGGCAGCTCCGCCACAGTCTTATGACATCAGACACTACAAAGTTAATGTAATTGAAGAGAAGATCCAGCTCAGGAAGTATTTAAAGATAAAAAATTCTTTATTCCAAAAATTATTAAAAATGGAAACACTGCATGTCAAAATCAGCGAAAAACATATTTACAGAGGGACATCCATGAAATAGCTGAACGCGTTTCGATTTCGAACACTCTCAGTGTTCTTAGTCCACAGCCAAAAGTACAAAGTTAACCCAAACATTTGTGACATTAGGATGACAGAGCAACTATTGGCAAATGTAGGTTAAAGCCTAATGTGGCATGCTACTTGAGAAGTGTAAAGTTTAAAACAGCCAGGCTAGCAAGCATAACATCACATATGACGATGGTTTTTGCATTTTTTGATTCCTTTTAAGCAACACATTTTTTATCCAAATTTAGGGTAGTACTTACTCATTTCATGCTGCACCTGAGGTGTACTTTCTTCATATGGAGCAAACATTTGCCGGCAGATACGCTTCCATGAGGCGTCCTTGAGGGCACGGTCGGCATAATGTGCATCACGTACACCTCATATTTCAGGCCTCTCCTGCACCAAATCTATCAGAAGATCCACGTTAATTTGCCTTGACATCTTGCTGTACTCCATGGAGGCATGCCAGTGGCTTGTTGCTGAACTTCCCAGGCAAATTACCATGTCATAGCTTCCAGAATAATGGCTGAGGCAATTTCCTGTCACCTGGCCAATGCCTGAGATTTTCTCGCATGGTCCGTGTGCTGGGCAATTTTTTTTTCTCGCACCCATAGACTTGCATTGGCGTTTCTCAGCTGAGATACGCGGACAATCGCAGCATGCTGCGATTTCACTCGCAAGTATAATACGGACGAGAAAAAAACGGATGATGGGAGCTGCCCCATAGATTAACATTGGTCCGAGTGCTATGCGATTTTTTTATCGCTTAACTCTTATCCATATTGCGCTGTAGTGTGGCCTAAGATGCTGCGTTTTTAGCCAAGCAAAATTATGCAGCATCATAAACTCACCAAAACTTCATTGTGAAAATCTATCCTTAGGCTACGTTCACATTTGCGGTCAGCGCCGCAGCGTCGGGCGCCGCAGCGGCGCCGCATGCGTCATGCGCCCCTATACTTAACATGGGGGCGCATGGACATGCGTTGTGCTGCGTTTTGCGCCGCATGGCCGCAAGCGTTGGACGCAAGAAACGCTTCAAGTTGCATTTTTTTTGCGTCCAACTTTCGGCCAAAAAGGACGCATGCGGCGCAAAACGCAGCGTTTTAGCGTGCGTTTTGCCGCGTTTTCGTTTGCGTTGTGCGCTGCGGCGCCGACGCTGCGGCGCACAACACAAATGTGAACGTAGCCTTATACAGCTATGTTTTTGGAAAATAAGCAAATAATGGCTCTTGGTAGAAGACGGAAAAAAGTAAAACACAAAAACTAAAATTAGCTGCATTGTTAATGTGCATACAATTAGCACTTCCTTTACTACATCTGACTGACTACTTTTTATTCTCACGAATCTCGTACTTTGATTTTTGTATGCACATACAGTAATCAGATGTAAATAGCAATACTATTTAATTATTTCTTGTATGAACATTATTCTTATCTTTTAGGCCTCCTTTGAAATTAATATTACAGGCTGAATCATGAAAATCGTGCATCCTTCTAAACATAGAAGCAGTACTGTCGTTGTGGACAGGTGGGTACACCCACATACTCAAGACTACTGTACTTCTGCCTGTTGTGTAAAGTACTGTACATTTTTTACAATATCAATATGCCAAGTTTTTATTGCTGCCATAGAAAACTCTTCACGTACTTATTCTATATCATAAAGCAGCTCTCCTTTTCTTTTTTTTATTCCAGCACAGTAGTGGTGCCACTAATGTATGTTCCCTGCCTCTAAACTTTTATCCATGGAATGAAAGAATATTCTTAATACAATATAGTAGCCAATTGTTTCTGGTGGCGTTCTCACTTATTATTTGGTGTCAAGTTTCTCTATTGGATTATTGATTATAAATAAAGAAACAAAAAATATAAAATTTTGTGTAATCTATTGATTAAATAATAAAAACATTAGGACAAGGATGTTGGTGTCATATAGATGCCATGACTGCAACACTGTGATCCGGAGGGAAAATAGTGGGGTAGTGTGACTCTATTGGTTTGCGGATGGGGCTGGGATATGCTATCATCCGTATAGCCTAGACACACAGTAGATCCATAAAATGTCCTTATACAAAGTAATTAAATATAACAAACTAAAACAAATGTGTATATAATCCTTTAATAACTTACAGGAGGTAACAATATAGATGATTTTATAAGGATATTACCCAGTGCTGCTGGCCAGGTACTGTAGACATACAAAACGAAAATGGTAGTATATATGTATAAAATTAACTGCAACAATAGCGCACAAGAAACAATCTGGTAACGCTGTTGCGTTTCAGTGTCACCATCCTGCGCTGTAGCGCAGTATCTGTTAAAACAGCTATGAGTGAATATGCCACCACAAATATGGCGAATTTTAGCGCTACTGCGCATGCGCATGATGGAAAATGCCACACAGCGCGCTCCATTGGTTAGTAGTGTATGACGCTGTGATGATGCGTTGGTGTCATGCGCATTGAACAGTAGTGAACGCCGACTTGTAACAATGGCGTCCTCCATGGATCCACATTGCACCGGGGGTGAGTTTACTGAAATGAATTATGAGACATATATTATAATGATGATCTGGTCCAGTAAGGAGTTTTAGAGGGAGTAGTGTATATTATTCTTAGCGCACATAAGCACAAAAGCACTTTGTATTAAGCACTATTTATATATTTTAATGAAAGTAATAATAATGCACTTGTTTTATAAAATAATAATTGAATGTAATTTATAAGTGTAAATTATGATTGTGAATAAGATATAATTGGTTGAATCGCACATAAAAGGAAACAAGGTATGACCACTCACTGCTTGATAAAGGCTCAGTTTGAGCTGAAACGTCGCCCGGCTATGTGGGTCGATTAAACCTTCCACATTTTTTTTCACTGAATTAATGGAGTGCTGCCTCTTTTTTCATCTCTATACACTTGGAGTAATCATTGGACTGGTTGCCTGGGGCCTTGCACCCGAAGATAAGTAACAAACATTAAGTGCTGTTCCTTTTTTTCTACTATATATATATATATATATATATATATATATGTCATTGAGACACATATATATATATATTCTGTATTTATATTTAATTCGCCCTCTGCTGGATGTCCTCATGAAGTGCAGCCTGGGAACTTTTTCCCACGCTCCAGGTCATATGAGGACATCCACCAGGGGGCGCAGACAGCTGCATTAGCAGGGCTCCTGCCTGTAAAATATTTTAACTCCTTCAGATGGATTACCTCGTGGGACGTGACAGTTCATCAGAGGGTATGTATATTGTGGGTTTATTATTTTGCCAAGCAAGGGTCTTCAGGTGGATTGAGAGAGCAATAAAATACTAAAACAACCTGTGTGTTTATTTCATTAAAATACTTTTTAATCATGTGTGTGTGTGTTTTTTAACCCTTTCAAACAATTGGATTAATAATGGATAGGTGTCATAATTGACGCCTCTCCATTATTAATCTGGCTTAATGTCACCTTCCAATAGCAAGGTGGCATTAACCCTTCATTACCCCATAGCCCACCGCTACAGGGAGTGGGAAGAGAGTGGCCAAGTGCCAGAATAGGCGCATCTTCCAGATGTACCTTTTCTGGGGTGGCTGGGGGCAGATGTTTTTAGCCACGGGGGGGCCAATAACCATGGACCCTCTCCTGGCTATTAATATCTGCCGTCAGTCACTAGCTTTACCGCTCTGGCGGAGAAAATTGCGCGGGAGCCCACGCCAATTTTTTTCCGCGATTTAACCCTTAAATTTAATAGCTACAGCGCCGAAATTTTGCACATACACACTACTAACATTAGTAGTGTGGAATATGCAAAAAAAAAAGGGGGATATGAGATGGTTTACTGTATGTAAACCATGTCTCATATCATGTCGGGTTTAGGCAGGAGAAATGAAAAGCCGGCAATTGAATTACCGGCTTTTCTCTAACACCGCTGCGTATTTCTCGCAATGCACACGCATGGTCCGTGTGTAATCCGATTTTTTCTCGCACCCATAGACTTGCATTGGCGAGTCTCGGCCGAGATACGCTGACAATCGCAGCATGCTGCGATGTCACTCGGATCCTGAATACGGTGGAGAAAATATCGGATGATAGGAGCTGCACCATAGATTAACATTGGGCCGAGTGCTATGCGATTTTTTATCGCATAGCACTCGTCCGTATTACGGTCTAGTGTGACCCCGGCCTAAAGTGTGAAGACTGCACCCTGCTGTGTTCTCAGAATTATTTACTGCGTCACCTGCCCAGTACTGCAACAGTTACCATTATCAAAATACCCTCATATCTGCCCTGGGGCCCCGCTCTACCCGTGGGGAGCTATACCAACTTGGCTGCGTCACCATCGTCCCCAGTGGACCTGAACCGCAGCGTCTGCAATCTATTGCCAAACACCATGAGTGCGCGTCACGAATCAATCCCAAACAACATTTCCCGTTGCATTTTTAATGCACGCCCAGGGCCACAGAGGCGGGTCATGGCCATGTCTCCCTGGTAGACAATACAGCCAATATTAATAATAATTGTTTGTCAGTAGGTGTAATAAAGTTGTCATTTTTTATCACTGAAATATTCTAGGTGTGCGCATCATATTGCATGTTCATTTTTCTCCTTCATATGCATTGCGCTTTATGCAGGATGCAGCACCTTATTTCTAGCCTATCTCTTGACTAGTAGTGCACCTATTATCTATTCCATCTATTCCAAGTGCCGGGGACTTAGAGTAGTGACACCACTCCAGCGCTGAAATAAAAAATAACACTGGAGTGGTGCTTTAACCCCTTTCCGACATCTGGCGTAATAGTACGGCGATGTCGGACTCCCCATGTTTGGTGTGGGCTCCGGCGCAAAGCCCGCACCTTTCCGGGCACATGACAACTGATCTATACAGCTGACATGTGCCCGCAACAGCCGCAGGTGGAATTGTGATCCACCTGAAGCTGTTAACTAGATAAATGTCGCTGTCAATCTCTGGCAGCGGCATTTAACTCGCTCTTACAGGAAGCACGTCACTAAACCCGCCCATCTGTGACCCCATCACATGATCACGGGTCACCAATGAGTTGGCATGACCACAAGAGGTCTCCAGCAGACCTCTATGGTTGTCACAGCCAGATTGCTATTAGCACTGCCCGGTGGTCATAGCAAGTGAGCATTTCTGCTACATACAGGCAGCGTCGGACTGGAGGACCTTGGGCCTGCCAGAGAAAATCATTCTTGGGGCCCACTATGTAGCTACATAGAAATACATTCAAGACCATCAATTTTGCGGTAAAACACGCTAATATCAGGGCATAATATAAGGTAGTACATGTCTTAATTATGTAGCAGGGGTTGGGGTAGCCCCTTCATAGAATATAAAGTAGCCCCCCTCATAGAATATAATGCAGCCCCCATAGAATATAATGCAGATCCCTCATAGAATATAATGTAGCCTCCCTCATGGAATATAATGCAGCCCCCCTTATAGGGCATAATACAGCACCCCACAAAATATAATTCAACCCCCTCATAAGGTATAATGCAGCCCCCCATAGAATATAATGTAGCTCCCTCATATGGCATAATGCAGCCCCTCCACAGAATATAATGTAGCCCCTCAGAGTATAATGCAACCCCCCATAGAATATACTGTAGCCCCCTCATAGGGCATAATGCAGCTCCTCTCATATAGTATGATGTAGCCACCTGAGAGAATAATGCAGCCCCCACATATAATATAATGCAACCCCTCCACAGAATATAATGTAGCCCCCTCAGGGTATAATGCCAACCCCTCATAAGGCTGCCCCCCATAGAATATACTGTAGCCCCTCATAGGGCATAATGCAGCTCCCCTCATATAGTATGATGTAGCCCCCTCAGACAATAATGCAGCCCCCCACAGAATTATAATGTAGCCCCCACATAGGGTATAATGCAGCACCCTCCACCATCATCATTGTCCTCCCCCTCCACCATTGTACTCATTACCACCTCCATCATTGCCTCCTCCCCCACCACCATTGTCCTTTCCACCACTAAAAAACACATACCAAGTGATAAAGCCTTCCTAATACCCTGTCTGATGACAAATGCACACTTAGCAGGATGCAGCAGGCCTCCACTGATAAAGGCTAGGTGCGGCACGAGTGCAAACTACTTGATAAAAACAACCACCCCTATCCTCCAAACATTGCAGGGGTTGGCTGCCTAGTAGAAAAAATGCACATTGATATGACTCACATAGGACGCCAGTCACACTGATAGGTGTGGTGCACAGTGTCTGGTATGCAACCTATTAATGACGCCCCTTGTATTAACAGGCGGGCTGCCCAGCACTATAATATGCAGCACACGGTGACAGACGCCCCCCCAAAAAAAACCTAACCAACATAAAAAGGCCTGGCCACATCCTGCAAAAAAGGATATGATATAGTGCAAAAAAATGTATGCATATGATAAACACATACACTATATGAGGTATTGGTTTATTATTTTGGCCAAAACAACGTAAGCCCGCAACCCAACGTCAAGGGTCCCCATAATAATGCGGGTTCCACCACTAATATCATAAAACAGCTAACATAGAAAAAAACTCAGAAAAAACACATACCAAGTGATAAAGCCTTCCTAATACCCTGTCTGATGACAAATGCACACTTAGCAGGATGCAGCAGGCCTCCACTGATAAAGGCTAGGTGCGGCACGAGTGCAAACTACTTGATAAAAACAACCACCCCTATCCTCCAAACATTGCAGGGGTTGGCTGCCTAGTAGAAAAAATGCACATTGATATGACTCACATAGGACGCCAGTCACACTGATAGGTGTGGTGCACAGTGTCTGGTATGCAACCTATTAATGACGCCCCTTGTATTAACAGGCGGGCTGCCCAGCACTATAATATGCAGCACACGGTGACAGACGCCCCCCCAAAAAAAACCTAACCAACATAAAAAGGCCTGGCCACATCCTGCAAAAAAGGATATGATATAGTGCAAAAAAATGTATGCATATGATAAACACATACACTATATGAGGTATTGGTTTATTATTTTGGCCAAAACAACGTAAGCCCGCAACCCAACGTCAAGGGTCCCCATAATAATGCGGGTCCTACCACTAATATCATAAAACAGCTAACATAGAAAAAAACTCATACCAAGTGATAAAGCCTTCCTAATGCCCTGTCTGATGACAAATGCACACTTAGCAGGATGCAGCAGGCCTCCACTGATAAAGGCTAGGTGCGGCACGAGTGCAAACTACTTGATAAAAACAACCACCCCTATCCTCCAAACATTGCAGGGGTTGGCTGCCTAGTAGAAAAAATGCACATTGATATGACTCACATAGGACGCCAGTCACACTGATAGGTGTGGTGCACAGTGTCTGGTATGCAACCTATTAATGACGCCCCTTGTATTAACAGGCGGGCTGCCCAGCACTATAATATGCAGCACACGGTGACAGACGCCCCCCCAAAAAAAAACCTAACCAACATAAAAAGGCCTGGCCACATCCTGCAAAAAAGGATATGATATAGTGCAAAAAAATGTATGCATATGATAAACACATACACTATATGAGGTATTGGTTTATTATTTTGGCCAAAACAACGTAAGCCCGCAACCCAACGTCAAGGGTCCCCATAATAATGCGGGTCCTACCACTAATATCATAAAACAGCTAACATAGAAAAAAACTCAGAAAAAACACATACCAAGTGATAAAGCCTTCCTAATACCCTGTCTGATGACAAATGCACACTTAGCAGGATGCAGCAGGCCTCCACTGATAAAGGCTAGGTGCGGCACGAGTGCAAACTACTTGATAAAAACAACCACCCCTATCCTCCAAACATTGCAGGGGTTGGCTGCCTAGTAGAAAAAATGCACATTGATATGACTCACATAGGACGCCAGTCACACTGATAGGTGTGGTGCACAGTGTCTGGTATGCAACCTATTAATGACGCCCCTTGTATTAACAGGCGGGCTGCCCAGCACTATAATATGCAGCACACGGTGACAGACGCCCCCCCAAAAAAAACCTAACCAACATAAAAAGGCCTGGCCACATCCTGCAAAAAAGGATATGATATAGTGCAAAAAAATGTATGCATATGATAAACACATACACTATATGAGGTATTGGTTTATTATTTTGGCCAAAACAACGTAAGCCCGCAACCCAACGTCAAGGGTCCCCATAATAATGCGGGTCCTACCACTAATATCATAAAACAGCTAACATAGAAAAAAACTCAGAAAAAACACATACCAAGTGATAAAGCCTTCCTAATACCCTGTCTGATGACAAATGCACACTTAGCAGGATGCAGCAGGCCTCCACTGATAAAGGCTAGGTGCGGCACGAGTGCAAACTACTTGATAAAAACAACCACCCCTATCCTCCAAACATTGCAGGGGTTGGCTGCCTAGTAGAAAAAATGCACATTGATATGACTCACATAGGACGCCAGTCACACTGATAGGTGTGGTGCACAGTGTCTGGTATGCAACCTATTAATGACGCCCCTTGTATTAACAGGCGGGCTGCCCAGCACTATAATATGCAGCACACGGTCACAGACGCCCCCCCAAAAAAAACCTAACCAACATAAAAAGGCCTGGCCACATCCTGCAAAAAAGGATATGATATAGTGCAAAAAAATGTATGCATATGATAAACACATACACTATATGAGGTATTGGTTTATTATTTTGGCCAAAACAACGTAAGCCCGCAACCCAACGTCAAGGGTCCCCATAATAATGCGGGTCCTACCACTAATATCATAAAACAGCTAACATAGAAAAAAACTCAGAAAAAACACATACCAAGTGATAAAGCCTTCCTAATACCCTGTCTGATGACAAATGCACACTTAGCAGGATGCAGCAGGCCTCCACTGATAAAGGCTAGGTGCGGCACGAGTGCAAACTACTTGATAAAAACAACCACCCCTATCCTCCAAACATTGCAGGGGTTGGCTGCCTAGTAGAAAAAATGCACATTGATATGACTCACATAGGACGCCAGTCACACTGATAGGTGTGGTGCACAGTGTCTGGTATGCAACCTATTAATGACGCCCCTTGTATTAACAGGCGGGCTGCCCAGCACTATAATATGCATCACACGGTCACAGACGCCCCCCCAAAAAAAACCTAACCAACATAAAAAGGCCTGGCCACATCCTGCAAAAAAGGATATGATATAGTGCAAAAAAATGTATGCATATGATAAACACATACACTATATGAGGTATTGGTTCATTATTTTGGCCAAAACAACGTAAGCCCGCAACCCAACGTCAAGGGTCCCCATAATAATGCGGGTCCTACCACTAATATCATAAAACAGCTAACATAGAAAAAAACTCAGAAAAAACACATACCAAGTGATAAAGCCTTCCTAATACCCTGTCTGATGACAAATGCACACTTAGCAGGATGCAGCAGGCCTCCACTATGTGAGTCATATCAATGTGCATTTTTTCTACTAGGCAGCCAACCCCTGCAATGTTTGGAGGATAGGGGTGGTTGTTTTTATCAAGTAGTTTGCACTCGTGCCGCACCTAGCCTTTATCAGTGGAGGCCTGCTGCATCCTGCTAAGTGTGCATTTGTCATCAGACAGGGTATTAGGAAGGCTTTATCACTTGGTATGTGTTTTTTCTGAGTTTTTTTCTATGTTAGCTGTTTTATGATATTAGTGGTAGGACCCGCATTATTATGGGGACCCTTGACGTTGGGTTGCGGGCTTACGTTGTTTTGGCCAAAATAATAAACCAATACCTCATATAGTGTATGTGTTTATCATATGCATACATTTTTTTGCACTATATCATATCCTTTTTTGCAGGATGTGGCCAGGCCTTTTTATGTTGGTTAGGTTTTTTTTGGGGGGGGCGTCTGTCACCGTGTGCTGCATATTATAGTGCTGGGCAGCCCGCCTGTTAATACAAGGGGCGTCATTAATAGGTTGCATACCAGACACTGTGCACCACACCTATCAGTGTGACTGGCGTCCTATGTGAGTCATATCAATGTGCATTTTTTCTACTAGGCAGCCAACCCCTGCAATGTTTGGAGGATAGGGGTGGTTGTTTTTATCAAGTAGTTTGCACTCGTGCCGCACCTAGCCTTTATCAGTGGAGGCCTGCTGCATCCTGCTAAGTGTGCATTTGTCATCAGACAGGGTATTAGGAAGGCTTTATCACTTGGTATGTGTTTTTTCTGAGTTTTTTTCTATGTTAGCTGTTTTATGATATTAGTGGTAGGACCCGCATTATTATGGGGACCCTTGACGTTGGGTTGCGGGCTTACGTTGTTTTGGCCAAAATAATAAACCAATACCTCATATAGTGTATGTGTTTATCATATGCATACATTTTTTTGCACTATATCATATTCTTTTTTGCAGGATGTGGCCAGGCCTTTTTATGTTGGTTAGGTTTTTTTGGGGGGGGCGTCTGTCACCGTGTGCTGCATATTATAGTGCTGGGCAGCCCGCCTGTTAATACAAGGGGCGTCATTAATAGGTTGCATACCAGACACTGTGCACCACACCTATCAGTGTGACTGGCGTCCTATGTGAGTCATATCAATGTGCATTTTTTCTACTAGGCAGCCAACCCCTGCAATGTTTGGAGGATAGGGGTGGTTGTTTTTATCAAGTAGTTTGCACTCGTGCCGCACCTAGCCTTTATCAGTGGAGGCCTGCTGCATCCTGCTAAGTGTGCATTTGTCATCAGACAGGGTATTAGGAAGGCTTTATCACTTGGTATGTGTTTTTTCTGAGTTTTTTTCTATGTTAGCTGTTTTATGATATTAGTGGTAGGACCCGCATTATTATGGGGACCCTTGACGTTGGGTTGCGGGCTTACGTTGTTTTGGCCAAAATAATAAACCAATACCTCATATAGTGTATGTGTTTATCATATGCATACATTTTTTTGCACTATATCATATCCTTTTTT
This sequence comes from Ranitomeya variabilis, assembly GCF_051348905.1. Classification (NCBI taxonomy): domain Eukaryota; kingdom Metazoa; phylum Chordata; class Amphibia; order Anura; family Dendrobatidae; genus Ranitomeya; species Ranitomeya variabilis. Next base: position 158,689,381 of record NC_135239.1, on the reverse strand, counting down.
GCAGGATGTGGCCAGGCCTTTTTATGTTGGTTAGGTTTTTTTTGGGGGGGCGTCTGTCACCGTGTGCTGCATATTATAGTGCTGGGCAGCCCGCCTGTTAATACAAGGGGCGTCATTAATAGGTTGCATACCAGACACTGTGCACCACACCTATTAGTGTGACTGGCGTCCTATGTGAGTCATATCAATGTGCATTTTTTCTACTAGGCAGCCAACCCCTGCAATGTTTGGAGGATAGGGGTGGTTGTTTTTATCAAGTAGTTTGCACTCGTGCCGCACCTAGCCTTTATCAGTGGAGGCCTGCTGCATCCTGCTAAGTGTGCATTTGTCATCAGACAGGGTATTAGGAAGGCTTTATCACTTGGTATGTGTTTTTTCTGAGTTTTTTTCTATGTTAGCTGTTTTATGATATTAGTGGTAGGCAGTGGCGTAACTACAAAGTTATGGGCCCCGGTGCGAACTTCCAAATGGGGCCCCCCCCTGCAGCCCTGCCATACAACTCAATGCAACCCCCATAGAATACAACGCAGCCCCCCTCATAGTATAATGCAGCCCCTCCATACAGGGGCAGTGAGAAAGACACGAGCAAATGGTGACGAGGGGGCAGGGGAGAGGGCACAAGGGGGCTAGGGGAGACAGGCGCAAGGGTAACATAGGGGGGCTAGGGAGCAATGAAGACAGGCACAAGGGGACACATGGGGGCTAGGAGGCAGGGGAGAAGGTTACAAGGGGACTAGTGGGCAAGGGAGACTGACACAAGGGAACAAGAGAGACTGACACAAGGGGACTAGTGGGCAAGGGAGCCTGACACAAGGGGCACACAGGGACAAGTGGGCAAAGGCGACTGACACAAGGGGCACACGGGGACTAGTGGACAAGGGATACAAGCACAAGGGGACACAGGGACAAGTGGGAAAGTGAGACTGACACACAGGGACTAGTGGGCAAGAGAGACTGGTACAAGGGGACAAAGGAGACAGGCACATGGGGACACACAGGGACTAATGGGCAAGGGAGACTGGCACATGGGGACAAGGGACACAAGCATAAGGGGACAAGGGAGACAGGCTCAAGGGGACACACGGGCCCCTGACCTGCCAGAGCCGCTCGCAGCGGCGACTGCTGCGACTGTGGTAATTACGCCCCTGCCTCACACACACTACGATATCACACACACACATATAGAGAGGGACAAGGAAGGAAGGGCCCCCAGAGAGGGACAAAGAAGGAAGGGCCCCCAGAGAGGGACAAGGAAGGAAGGGCCCCCAGAGAGGGACAAGGATGGAAGCACCCCCAGAGAGGGACAAGGAAGGAAGCACCCCCAGAGAGGGACAATGATGGAAGCACCCCCAGAGAGGGACAAGAAAGGAAGAGCCTCCAGAGAGGGACAAGGAAGGAAGCATCCCCAGACAGGGACAAGGAAGGAAGCATCCACAGAGACGGATGAGGACTGAAGCGGCCTCAGAGACAGTCAAGAAATTAAGCGTCCCCTGAGAGGGAAGAGCACTGCAATTGTGCAGTGATGAGGAATAAGGAGCTCATGATCCCCATTCTAGTGATCGGTCGGAGCCAGTAGTGGTGCCCCTAGTCACCAGACATTAACCTCCCCTTTAACATTCCGGCCACTTTATAAATTTATTGTACGCATCAATGTTTCGGCCACCTGATGTGCAGGGCACACACACACACAGGATGGTTAGGAGCAGGGGCGTAACTACCGCGGTCGCAGCGGTCGCCATTGCGACCGGGCCCCGCAGGTCAGGGGCCCCGGGCCGGCAGGTCTGAGCAGGGCCAGGCTGGCCATCGGGCACTTCTGGCAAATGCCAGAAGAGCCGATGCCAGTAGTGGGCCGCTGCACTGTTCCTCCCCCGGAACCCCCCCCAGTGCCGCCGCCGCCGCCGCCGCATTTAACTATACCGGCGTCTATGACACCGGTATAGTTCAATGCAATGATGGGAGGAGAGAGCGTCACCTGACGCTTCCTCTCCCATCATTCCCCGCTCTGCCTCTGACAGTACACTGCGGGTGCGCGATGACGTCATATCATCGCGCACCTGCAGTGTCCTGGGCAGACTTCAGCCGCCAGGAGCAGCGCGGGCAAAAGGAAAGGTGAGGAGAGTTTTTTTTTTTTTTTTTTCTTTTTAACCGGACTGTGGGGCCATTATCGGGGGGGGGGGGGGGATGAGATGTGGGCTGTGCTCTATATATCCCTGTGCGGGCTCTGCTGTATATACCCCTGTGGGGACTCTGCTGTATATATCCCTGTGCGGGCTCTGCTGTATATATCCCTGTGCGGGCTCTGCTGTATATACCACTGTGCGGGCTCTGCTGTATATACCACTGTGCGGGCTCTGCTGTATATACCACTGTGCGGGCTCTGCTGTATATAACACTGTGCGGGCTGTGCTCTATATACCACTGTGCGGGCTCTGCTGTATATAACACTGTGCGGGCTGTGCTGTATATACCACTGTGCGGGCTCTGCTGTATATAACACTGTGCGGGCTGTGCTGTATATACCACTGTGCGGGCTCTGCTGTATATAACACTGTGCGGGCTGTGCTCTATATACCACTGTGCGGGCTCTGCTGTATATAACACTGTGCGGGCTGTGCTGTATATACCACTGTGCGGGCTGTGCTCTATATACCACTGTGCAGGCTCTGCTGTATATAACACTGTGCGGGCTGTGCTCTATATACCACTGTGCGGGCTGTGCTCTATATACCACTGTGCGGGCTGTGCTCTATATACCACTGTGCGGGCTGTGCTCTATATACCACTGCGGGCTGTGCTCTATATACCACTGTGCGGTCTGTGCTGTATATACCACTGTGCGGGCTCTGCTGTATATACCACTGTGCGGGCTGTGCTGTATATACCACTGTGCGGGCTCTGCTGGATATACCACTGTGCGGGCTGTGCTCTATATATCCCTGTGCGGGCTCTGCTGGATATACCACTGTGCGGTCTGTGCTGGATATACCACTGTGCGGGCTGTGCTGGATATACCACTGTGCGGGCTGTGCTGGATATACCACTGTGTGGGCTGTGCTGGCACCCAACACCATGTTGCAGTGCAGGAGATTCCTGCAACAGTCCGAGGCGTATCTAGGGGAAGCGGGGCGGGGGAAGGTGGGGGGGTTGTGGGGGCGGGGGAAGGTGGGGGGGGGTAGGGGGGGGTAGGGGGGGGGGTAGGGGGGGGCCCCATTTGGAAGTTCGCACCGGGGCCCATAACTTTGTAGTTACGCCACTGGTTAGGAGCGCCACTGTGCAGGAGAACTGCTGTAGCATTATCTGTCTTTTAGTTTTTGGGATCGCCACGAAATGTGTACATTTATTTTATTTACCCCCTACCAAAATCTCTCCTGTCCAAGTAAATGATTATAACTAGTATTTTTTCATGTTCATTAAGATCAGCATGAACAGAATTGCATATCTTGGCTACATACGACTGTGGTAATTACGCCCCTGCCTCACACACACACACACACACGCACACGCACACACACACACACACTACAGATATCACACACACACACACACACACACATACTACAGATATCACACACACACACACACACATACTACAGATATCACACACACACACACACACACACTACAGATATCACACACACACACACACACACACTACAGATATCACACACACACACACACACACACACACACATACTGCAGATATCACACACACACACACATACTACAGATATCACACACACACACACACACACACACACACACACACACACACATACTACAGATAACACACACACACACACACACACACATACTACAGATAGCACACACACACACACACACACACACACACACACACACACACACACACACACACACACCAGCCCTCTCACCTCTCCTCGCGCTCTGCTGCAGCATCTTCCTCTGACACAGCCGGACGCTGAATGATGACGTCATCCAGCGGCGCTGTCTGTGTGAGAGGAAGCGCGGGCAGGAAGCAGGAATACAGATCGCTGCAGCTCCGCAGCTATTTTCTCTTGTAGGCAGCGGATCTGCAGGGATTTCTTCCTGCCAGCCGCAGCCACCATGCAGGGGCCCCCCTCCACCTCCGGGCCCATATGCGGTACGTCCACACATTTTGGGAGTCGGCGCTCTGCAGCTTCTCTGTGCCGGCTGTCAGCTTGACAGTCGGCACAGAGAACAGCCGACTCCTAGACCGGGGGCGGCAGAATGCAGCCGCCGGGGGAGACACTGCGGACCGCCGAATTAGGCGGCCCGACTGCGCCCCCCTGCCGGCTGCCCCCCCTGGATACGCCACTGCCTGGGCCCCTGACCTGCCGGGCCCGGTCGCAATGGCGACCTCTGCGACCGCGGTAGTTACGCCCCTGGTGGTAGGACCCGCATTATTATGGGGACCCTTGACGTTGGGTTGCGGGCTTACGTTGTTTTGGCCAAAATAATAAACCAATACCTCATATAGTGTATGTGTTTATCATATGCATACATTTTTTTGCACTATATCATATCCTTTTTTGCAGGATGTGGCCAGGCCTTTTTATGTTGGTTAGGTTTTTTTTGGGGGGGCGTCTGTCACCGTGTGCTGCATATTATAGTGCTGGGCAGCCCGCCTGTTAATACAAGGGGCGTCATTAATAGGTTGCATACCAGACACTGTGCACCACACCTATCAGTGTGACTGGCGTCCTATGTGAGTCATATCAATGTGCATTTTTTCTACTAGGCAGCCAACCCCTGCAATGTTTGGAGGATAGGGGTGGTTGTTTTTATCAAGTAGTTTGCACTCGTGCCGCACCTAGCCTTTATCAGTGGAGGCCTGCTGCATCCTGCTAAGTGTGCATTTGTCATCAGACAGGGTATTAGGAAGGCTTTATCACTTGGTATGTGTTTTTTCTGAGTTTTTTTCTATGTTAGCTGTTTTATGATATTAGTGGTAGGACCCGCATTATTATGGGGACCCTTGACGTTGGGTTGCGGGCTTACGTTGTTTTGGCCAAAATAATAAACCAATACCTCATATAGTGTATGTGTTTATCATATGCATACATTTTTTTGCACTATATCATATCCTTTTTTGCAGGATGTGGCCAGGCCTTTTTATGTTGGTTAGGTTTTTTTTTGGGGGGGCGTCTGTCACCGTGTGCTGCATATTATAGTGCTGGGCAGCCCGCCTGTTAATACAAGGGGCGTCATTAATAGGTTGCATACCAGACACTGTGCACCACACCTATCAGTGTGACTGGCGTCCTATGTGAGTCATATCAATGTGCATTTTTTCTACTAGGCAGCCAACCCCTGCAATGTTTGGAGGATAGGGGTGGTTGTTTTTATCAAGTAGTTTGCACTCGTGCCGCACCTAGCCTTTATCAGTGGAGGCCTGCTGCATCCTGCTAAGTGTGCATTTGTCATCAGACAGGGTATTAGGAAGGCTTTATCACTTGGTATGTGTTTTTTCTGAGTTTTTTTCTATGTTAGCTGTTTTATGATATTAGTGGTAGGACCCGCATTATTATGGGGACCCTTGACGTTGGGTTGCGGGCTTACGTTGTTTTGGCCAAAATAATAAACCAATACCTCATATAGTGTATGTGTTTATCATATGCATACATTTTTTTGCACTATATCATATTCTTTTTTGCAGGATGTGGCCAGGCCTTTTTATGTTGGTTAGGTTTTTTTGGGGGGGGCGTCTGTCACCGTGTGCTGCATATTATAGTGCTGGGCAGCCCGCCTGTTAATACAAGGGGCGTCATTAATAGGTTGCATACCAGACACTGTGCACCACACCTATCAGTGTGACTGGCGTCCTATGTGAGTCATATCAATGTGCATTTTTTCTACTAGGCAGCCAACCCCTGCAATGTTTGGAGGATAGGGGTGGTTGTTTTTATCAAGTAGTTTGCACTCGTGCCGCACCTAGCCTTTATCAGTGGAGGCCTGCTGCATCCTGCTAAGTGTGCATTTGTCATCAGACAGGGTATTAGGAAGGCTTTATCACTTGGTATGTGTTTTTTCTGAGTTTTTTTCTATGTTAGCTGTTTTATGATATTAGTGGTAGGACCCGCATTATTATGGGGACCCTTGACGTTGGGTTGCGGGCTTACGTTGTTTTGGCCAAAATAATAAACCAATACCTCATATAGTGTATGTGTTTATCATATGCATACATTTTTTTGCACAATATCATATCCTTTTTTGCAGGATGTGGCCAGGCCTTTTTATGTTGGTTAGGTTTTTTTTGGGGGGGCGTCTGTCACCGTGTGCTGCATATTATAGTGCTGGGCAGCCCGCCTGTTAATACAAGGGGCGTCATTAATAGGTTGCATACCAGACACTGTGCACCACACCTATCAGTGTGACTGGCGTCCTATGTGAGTCATATCAATGTGCATTTTTTCTACTAGGCAGCCAACCCCTGCAATGTTTGGAGGATAGGGGTGGTTGTTTTTATCAAGTAGTTTGCACTCGTGCCGCACCTAGCCTTTATCAGTGGAGGCCTGCTGCATCCTGCTAAGTGTGCATTTGTCATCAGACAGGGTATTAGGAAGGCTTTATCACTTGGTATGTGTTTTTTCTGAGTTTTTTTCTATGTTAGCCTTTCCACCACTACCATCTTTGTCCTTTACTCCACAACCATTATTGCTTTCTTCCCCACCATCATCATTGCCTCCCCACCACCATCATCATCATTATCCCCACCACCATCATCGCTTCCCCCACCACCATCATCATCATCATTGCCCAAACCACCATCATCATTGCCCCCACCACCATCATCATTGCCTCCAGCACATCATCATTGCCCCACCACCATCATCTTTGCCTCCAGCACCATCATCATTGCCTCCAGCACCATCATCATTGCCCCCACCACCATGATCATTGCCTCCAGCACCATTATCATTGCCCCCACCACCATCATCATTGCCTCCAGCACCATCATCATTGCCCCACCACCATCATCATTGCCCCACCACCATCATCATGGCCTCCAGCACCATCATCATGGCCCCCACCACCATCATCATTGCCTCCAGCACCATCATCATTGCCTCCAGCACCATCATCATTGCCCCCACCACCATCATCATCATCATTGCCTCCAGCACCATCATTGCCCCCCCACCATCATCGCCTCCAGCACCATCATCATTGCTCCACCACCATCATCATGGCCTCCAGCACCATCATGATGGCCCCCACCACCATCATCATTGCCTCCACCACATCATCATTGCCTCCACCACCATCATCATTGCCTCCAGCACCATCATCATTGCCTCCAGCACCATCATCATTGCCCCCACCACCATCATCATCATCATCATTGCCTCCAGCACCATCATCATTGCCCCATTACCATCATCATGGCCTCCAGCACCATCATCATTGCCCCCACCTCCATCATCATTGCCCCCACAACCATCATCATTGCCTCCAGCACCATCATCATTGCCCCCACCAACATCATCATTGCCTCCAGCACCATCATCATTGCCTCCCCCCACACACACAGCTGCACACATGGAGGCAGAGACGCACACACAGACACACACACAGTCACACACACAGCCGCACACACACAGGCACACACACAGCCGCACACATGCAGGCGCACACACACACGCACGGCACCCACTCACCTCTCCGCACGTTCCCAGCAGCAGCAGCACATCCCGGCAACTTTCTGTCTGAAACAGCCGCGCTGAATGATGACGTCATCCAGCCGCGCTGAGTCAGACAGGAAGTGCCGGGTAGGAAGGAGGACAGCTTGGATCCCTGCAGCTCCGCTCTGGTCCCAAGCTGCAGGGATCACAATCAAGGATCGCTGCCCTTTAGGGGCCCACCTCCGTGGCCCCCCATTCAGCAGCAGTGGCGGGCAGTGTTAGCCTCAGCCTGCGGCTAATGCTGCCCGCCATTAAAGTGAAATGGTATTCACGCCTCTCCACACCCATGGGGGCGTGGGGAAGCGTGAATATTCATTTCTCTTTAGCAGCGGGGACAGGCTTCTGTCCATCTGCTGCTCTCTGGCACCAGAAGGGCCCCCTTGACTCAGGAGCCCCATAGCCGCTGGGTGTGCCACTATTAGCGACACTCCACTGGCTGGGGGGCCAATTTTTATTTTCACAAGGGTAACAAAAGAAATTGGACCCCAAAAGTTGTTGTCCAATTTGTCCTGAGTATGCTGGTACCCAATATGTGGGGGTAAACCACTGTTTGGGCGCACGGCAGAGCTTGGAAGGGAAGGAGCGCCATTTTGGAATGCAGGCTTTGATAGAATTGTCTGTGGGTGTTATGTTGCGTTTGCAAAGCCCCTGATGTACCTAAACAGTAGAAACCCCCCACAAGTGACCAAATTTTGGAAACTAGACCCCCTAAGGAACTTATCTAGATATGTGGTGAGAACTTTGAATGCTCAAGTGCTTCACAGAAGTTTATAATGCAGAGTAGTGAAAATAAAAAAATATTTTTTTTTCCCACAAAAAAGATTTTTAGCCCCCAAGTTTTTATTTTCACAAGGGTAACAGGAGAAATTGGACCCCAAAAGTTGTTGTCCAATTTATCCCGAGTACGCTGATGCCCCATATGTGGGGGTAAACCACTGTTTGGGCGCACGGCAGAGCTCAGAAGGGAGGGAGCACCATTTGACTTTTTTAGCGCAAAATTGGCTGTCATGTTTGGAGACCCCCTGATGTACCTAAACAGTGGAAACCCCCCAATTCTAACTCCAACCCTAACTCCAACACACCCCTAACCCTAATCTCAAGCCGATCCATAATCCTAATCACAACCCTAACGATAATCACAACCCTAACCCCAAAACAGCCCTAATCTCAACCCTAACATAACCCTAATCAAAACCCTAAATCCAACACACCCCTAACCCTAATCTCAACCCTAACCTCAAACCTAACCCTAATCCCAATACACCCCTAACCCTAATCCCAACCCTAACCTTAACCCTAATCCCAACCCTAACCCTAATCCCAACCCTAATCCCAAACGTAACCCTAATCCCAACCCTAATCCCAAACGTAACCCTAATACCAACCCTAATCCAAACCCTAACCCTAATCCCAACTCTAACCCTAACTTTAGCCCCAACCCTAACTTTAGACCCAACCCTAACCCTAACCCTAATTTTAGCCCCAACCCTAGCCCTAACCCTAACCCTAAATTTAGCCCCAACCCTAACCCTAAATTTAACCCTAACCCTAACTTTAGCCCCAACCCTAACCCTAGCCCTAAGGCTACTTTCACACTTGCGTCGTGTGGCATCCGTCGCAATCCGTTGTTTTGGACAAAAAACGGATCCTGCAAATGTCCCATAGACTTGTATTACCGATGGATGGCCACACGTCGCGTCCATCGTGCACTGGATCCGTTGTGTTTTGGCGGACCGTCATCACAAAAAAAGTTCAATGTAACCTTTTTTTTGTACGTCGCGTCCGCCATTTCCACACATGCGTGGCCGTAACTCTGCCCCCTCCTCCTCAGGACATAGACTGGGCAGCGGATGCGTTGAAAAACTGCATCCGCTGCCCACGTTGTGCACAATTTTCACACCGTGCGTCGGTACGTCGGGCCGACGCATTGCGACCGCCCCATACCGACGTAAGTGTGAAAGAAGCCTAAGGCTACTTTCACACTAGCGTCGTACTCGGCCCATCCCAGTGTGTCGGGCCGACGTACCGACGCTAGCGTTGTAAGCGCCGCACAACGGGTGCAGCGGATGCTGTTTTTTCAACGCATCCGCTGCCCCATTGTGAGGTGCGGGGAGGCGGGGGCAGAGTTCCAGCCGCGCATGCGCGGTCGGAAATGGCGGACACGTCGCACAAAAAAAGTTACATGTAGCGTTTTTTTGTGCCGACGGTCCACCAAAGCATGCCTTCCCACAGGACGCAGGAGCGCTATCCCCCATCCACTAAGGGTATTAAGCCTACATGTCCACCAGCAAGACGCAGAGGCGCCGCTGTTACCCCTCTACAAGGCTTTATCCAGAACTGGCAAATTCATTAAACCACATACAACTTACCAGCAATTTAAGGTTGATACATTGGCACCTGCAAAAAAGGTTGTCTCCAGTGACATACCAACTTTCTATTTGAATGGCATATGCAAACAGCAGCAAGACGCTGATACACGGCTGCTATTCCTCAGCAAGGTCATACTCAGAGAAAAATCAACTATTAGGCCATACTTGGTATCAAAAAGACTGTACCTGCCCCTTGACACTACAGGGATAACATCCACGTTACCATAAGAGCCACTCATAAATCCTGGATTAAGTGCGACTTTAGAGTAAGACCCGGGAGGGTCGAAACGTCAAATCACTGAGTCGCTTGTACTGCCTACTATTTGATCTGTCACATTTGATTTTCTGTTTTTCACTTGAATAAATTAGCAAGTTTCAAAAAATCCTTTTGTTTCTAAGATATTCCACACAGGGAGTGCGGTGGATTTCAATAATACTGATACTAGACCTTACGGTCTGTCTCACCAGCACCCCGATCTAAATTTAGAGTGCAGGCCAAATTATATTTATATTTAGGTCCGCCAAAGCACGACGCATCCGTCGCACGACGGATGCGACGTGTGGCAATCCGTCGCAATGCGTCGCTAATGCAAGTCAATGGAGAAAAAACGCATCCTGCAAGCACTTTTGCAGGATGCGTTTTTTCTCCAATGATGCATTGCGACGGAAGCCAAAAAACGCTAGTGTGAAAGTAGCCTAACCCTAACCCTAGCCCTAACCCTAAATTTAGCCCCAACCCTAGCCCTAACCCTAACCCTAACCCTAGCCCTAACCCTAGCCCTAACCCTAGCCCTAACCCTAACCCTAACCCTAATTTTCGCCCCAACTCGTCTCTCCTGCCGGCCGGCAGATGGCAGCAGATGGCGGGCGCACTGCGCATGCGCCCGCCATTTTCTTTCCCGAGGAGGAAGCCGGCCGGCAGGAGGAGACGCAGGAGGACCCAGGGACACCGGGTAAGTATGATAGGGTCCCCGAATCCCCCTATTTCTCTGTCCTCTGATGTGCGATCACATCAGAGGACAGAGAATTACAGATCGCTTTTTTTTTTTGCGGTCGCCGGTAAACAGTTAATTACCGGCGATCGCAAAACATGTTCTTTGGGGTCTCGGCTATCCCCGGCAGCCGAGACCCCAAAGATCTTCCGAGTGCCGGGCGGCGGGCGCACTGCGCATGCGCCCGCCATTTTTTCCCCGGAAAAAAGATGGCGGCGCCCATCGGGAGCCACGAGGAGCACCGGGGGAGATAGGTGAGTATTGGGGGGCTATTGGGGGCGATCGGGGACCCTATTTCTCTGTCCTCCGATGTGCGATCACATCGGAGGACAGAGAAATTAAATGGCAAATCGCGTTTTTTTTGTTGTTGCGACCGCCGGTAAACGGTTAATTACCGGCGATCGCAACCCGGGGGTCGGTAAAAACCCCCCGAATCATGTTCTCTGGGGTCTTGGCTACCCTCGGCAACCGAGACCCCAGAGAAAATCCGACTCTGGGGGGCGCTATTCACTTTTTCCACAGCGCCGTTAATTAACGGCGCTGTGGTTTAAGTACCCTTAGCAGCCGCCGTTAAAAGGCGTATCGGCGGTCGTTAAGGGGTTAATAAACTTTGGACATTTTTTTCACCACTTAAATAAAAAACAGCCTGTGCATGTTTGGTGTCTATGAACTTGTAATGACCTGGAGAATCATAATGGCAGGTCAGTTTTAGCATTTAATGAACATGGTAATAAAAAAAACAAAAAAAACCCCTGACAACTGTGGGATTGCACTTTTTTGCAGTTTCACTGCGCTTGGAATTTTTTCCCATTTTCCAGTGCAAGATATGTTAAAACCGATGGCGTCTTCAAACGTACAACTCGTCCTGCAAAAAACAAGCCCTCACGCGGCCATATTGACCAAAAAATAAAAAAAATTATGGCTAAGGGAAGAAAGGGAGCAAGAAACGAAAATGCAAAAACAAAAATACCTCTTGTCGTTAAGGGGTTAATGTGCAACTCATACATTATATTTATAACAATGGGAATTGCTAAGTTGTTATAGCTAAAACATTCAAATGACTCGTATTGATGCGTTTGCCATGCTCGCCTCCACCTTTGCATATCAGCTTGCCGTAGTAGGAGGGCAGGCTGTGGCAGATTGGTTTGCAGATTTTCTGTGCAGGCATGAAATATACTGTATGTCTCCTGTCTTCTGTGATTTAGACACATGGCCAATTAAAGCTTCTAAGTTTGTTGATATCATGTATCAGATCCTATGAGTCACTGTCCTGAAGAAGGTAAAGTATGCTTATTAAAGGGCCAAGCTAATGGGGCAATATACTTTTTAAAACTCCACTGTCATGTTCACGTTGAGCTGTATATTATGTCTGCATCCAACTAGAAATGAGAATGTGAAAGGAGCATTGTGATAATGGAAAGCCATGTGAGTCGTCTGCTCTCAGCGCCGTCAGCAATGCCTGAAACATTGAGAAGCCCATTCATCGCTTGCACGGTTTTCTAGAAAAAAACTGTTTGAAAGTTACAAAACTTTTTTTTCATATCTTGTAATTGTGCAGAAATTTTGCAGCTATTGCAATTTTTACACCGGTTCCAGCCAACTCTGAAAACTTTTTGAAAAGTGGACGGACCTTGGTCAGGAGGAGACGATGGTGGAGCACGTCCAACAATTCATAATAATTTATGCCACAAAGGTGGTGTGAATCACAATAGAACTGTACAGTCCCCGACTGCCATATACTGTATTTCTTCCAATGGTACTAGGCCACTGAAAAATGCGCCAAATTTGTTCAGAGGCACAGTTTTCTCAATGAATCTGGCACATTTTACTCACTTTATCAAGACTAGTTTATAAAACATCAGTCTGGATAAATAGAGACCTGGTGGATGTGTGCACTACACACAGCATCTTATGACACTCACCATCTCAGAAGAAATACTTGGTGGACTGTAAGTAGAACAGCACATACAAATTTTTCTCTTCAGATTCAACTTGAAGCATCCACTGTATAAGTAGAATAAAATTAATGGTTTTGTGTTATTTGCACATTGCCTTATGAAATAGATAAATGTGTTGCATGACTCAAATATGAATATAGCAACTATGCCATGTTATTTTAAAGGGGTTGTAGTAAGTTTTTAGTTATCAGTAGGATAGGGTATGTCACAAACACTGCCAGCTCACTCGGATGTGACGGATGTTACTACACGTCACACAATCACTCGTCTGGTCTGCTAAGTGCACCCCACAGCCAGTTCACACATCCACAGAACATTTCTTGCTCCTAACACTCTCTGTTTTTATATCTAGAGAGACACCTACCTAACTTTTATGATCGGATTCATTCTCTTTTGTTTTCTCTTAGTGACTAAGAGAAAACAAAAGAGAATGAATCCGATCATAAAAGTTCCAATACATCAAAAATGGTGATACTAAACTATATTTTATTAGGATCAGGTGCAAATAGAATAACAAACCCTTGTAATAAAAACATTGCCATGTCCCATGATTTGGGAATCACACAGACAGTACTGTATTATCATTGTGTTGTTATATTGTGTTTCGGTGCTATGCAGTAAGGTTTGCCTTCTTTAGAAGTTTATGCTTCGTCTTTCCCTGTCTGTCTCTGATGCAGGGCCGGTGTTAGGGGTAGGCAGACCAGGTAGCCACCTAGCGCCCCGCTCCTCCAGGGGCCCCCAGCCAGTGGCCGCTATGGGGCCCCTGAGTAAGAGGGGCCTGGTGCCGCCCCCTCCCCACGTCGCGCATTCAACTTATCGACATCATAGATGCCGATAAATTTGAAAGCAGTGATGGAGAAGAGAGTGTCACTCTCTCTCTGCCTGTGACTCAGCGTGTTTCAGTAGTGTAGCTGGTGAGACTCTGAGACGCACTGCAGAAGTCAGAGCAGCAAGGGAATGAGGAGGAGAGATAAGTACTGTGTGTGTATGCATTATAGTGTGTGTGTGTCGGCATGATAGTGTGTGGGGGGACTGCACTATACTGTGTGTGTGGGGGCTGCACTATACTGTGTATGTGTGGGGCTGCATTGTACTGTGTGTGGGGGCTGTACTATACTGTGTGTGGGGGGCTACATTATACTGTGTGGGGGGCTAAACTATAGTGTGTGTGTGTTTGTGGGGGGCTGCATTATACTGTGTGTAGATCTGCATTATACTCTGAGAGGGCAGCTTTATACTCTGAGGGGACTGCTTTATATTCTGGGGGCTGCATTATACTGTGTGTGGGGGGCTGCATTATGCTGTTAGGGAGCTGCATTATACTGTGTGTGGGGGCTGCACTATAGTGTGTTTGTGGGGGGCTGCATTATACTGTGTGGGGAGCTTCAGTATACTGTGTGTATTTGTGGGGGCTTAATATTATTGTGTGTGGGGGCTGCATTATACTATGAGGGGGCTGCCTTATACTCTGAGGGGGCTGCTTTATGCTCTGGGGGGCTGCATTATACTGTGTGGGGGGCTGCATTATACTGTGTGTGGGTGCTGCATTATACTGTGTGTGTTTGTGGTGGTGGAGCCGGCATTATACTGTGTGTGGGGCTGCATTATACTCTGAGAGGGGCTGTGTCATACTCTGAGGGGGGCTGCAGTATACTATGAGGGGGGCCTGCAGTATACTTTGAGGGGGGCTGCAGTATACTCTGTGGGGGGCTGCAGTATACTCTGTGGGGGGCTGCAGTATACTCTGAGGGGGGCTGCAGTATACTCTATGAGGGGGCTGCAGTATACTCTGAGGGGGGCTGCATTATACTCTGAGGGGGGCTGCATTATACTTTGAGGGGGGCTGCATTATACTCTGAGGGGGCTGCAATATACTCTGAGAGGGGCTGCAGTATACTCTATGAGGGGGGCTGCAGTATACTCTGAGGGGGCTGAATTATACTCTACGAAGGAGCATGGAGAGTGCATTTTACTATATGTACTATATGGGAGCTGCATTATACTGTATTGAGGACTATCTGTACCAATCATTCTTCGTCGGAGTAAGGGTAAGTGCACACGGTCAGTAAAAGATGCAGGTTGGACATTGCGTAATTGTGCAGCGGCCAGATGTTACAGCATAGCAGATGGGATATCAAGAAATCCCATACCCACTATGCATGCACAGACGGCCCCAGCTCAACCGTGGAGACGGACATGCATCGCTTCTTTCCAGACCACAGCATGTCAATTTATCTTTATTTGCCTCCGTAAGATAAATTTCCCCCGTACAATGTATTGGACGCAGTGAATCCGCAGGATTCAATGAACACATGCGGACTCACCTGTGCTCAATAGCCGGCAGCGCTTTGGATGCAGCGGACATGTGCTGCTTCTAAAGTGATGCCAATTACTGCACCTACCCTAAAGAGGCCAGGAAACAAGCGTCAAATGACTTCTATATTGTCAATCACAATCGTTTAGCGACCTGAACTTAGCTCTTGTAAATACAACCTAAATATTTCTGTCTGATGGTGCAATATGTTATTTGGGGCCCAACTTTAAACTTTTGTCCAGGACCCCACTTTGTCTAAAACCAGGCCTGCTCTGATGTAGCTCTGATGTGAGTCACCCCTCCCTTCTTCCTCATTCACTGTTCTATCAGCCATCTTAGAAGCTCATGTGTATGCATTCCTATTTCTGAAAAGTCTTTTTTATCTGCTGTATGTGTGCACATCTTCAAGTATCCAGCTGGAAAATAAACCTTCGTCTAGAATCTTCATACGTGCTTTATACAGTTGAGTTAAAACTATATGAGGACATCATTCTGTGTGAGTACAGTTTAAAAGATGCAGCCTAGAAACGGTGTCTCACAGCGTCCTACGCTTGCAGCTTAGTCATGGAGTCGGAATAGTAAAAAACACTTTTGCCACTGTAGAAGAAGGGAAATGCCCCAAAATGTATATATCTCTATATAGAGATGTGTTTAGTGCATGTTTTATGTATATACACATTTATATATACATGTATGCCACATGGAGCAAAGCCCCCCTTCCAGCCTGCTGTAAAACAAAGCTGCCATGAGCTGGAAAAACAAGTTTCATTTAGGACTGAGGGGATGTATCTTAGTGGACAATAGACAGTGACCACACCTGGGGCGGGACACACCTCTTTTAGTTGGTCACATATAAGGGACAAAACCAGGTGGTTCTCTTTTTTTTGCTGTGCCTGCATGCTGGAATGATGACAGACCCACATGGCTTAAGTATATGCTGTATCCCCTTTTCTTAATAGGCCCAATACTATTTATTAGGGTTAGCAAGCCATAGGTGGGAGGGCTGATATTGTGTGTGTGATTTGGGTAATCAGACAGTTAATTGCGGGTTTTTATATTGTGTGATATTGTTGTGATATTACTGGTTATTGTGGGTTATTACTGTGTGATATGCTGTGATCCGGTGACCCTGGAGCCGCATGAGACTATCTCTGGAGTAGGTGGTACCTGTACTGACCGCAATCCTAATACTGACACCGCAACTAGAAGTAGCCGTGGGATGTACCTAACCAGGCCTAGACACCTCGACACAGCCGGAGGACTAAATACCCCTAAAGATGGAAATGGGAAATCCAATCTTGCCTCAGAGAAGAGCCCCAAAGGATAGGCAGCCCCCCACAAATATTGACTGTGAGTTTAAGAGGAAATACGTACACAGGCAGAAAATACAGAGTTTTAGCAAAAGAGGCCCTTCTAGCTAGATAGAAAGGATAGGACAGAGTTCTAAGCGATCAGTATTAAAACACTAGAAAAATCCACAGCAGAATATACTATATACTACATCTAACTAAAGACATAGGATGTATATCTGCATCTCCAGAGAAACCAGCATGACAGAAAAATCCAAACAAGTCAAAGCTGGACAAAAACACAATAGATTGCACTGCACATAAAAGCACACTGCATGCGTGCTACAGAGAACCAAAACAGGGCACTTATCTTAGCTGAAATGACAGCAGGGCAAGTGGAGCCAGACAGAGATGCAATCCCTCCAAGATACAATGGACAACTGGCAGGGATTGATGGATCCTACAAACCTAAATACCTAATAGAGCTGCAATAAGCAGAAACACCTGCCCTGGCCTATAATCCAGAGACCACTGCACTACCACTAACTATCACCGGAGGGAGCCCAAGAGCAGAATTCACAACAGTGATACTGTTGGGATATCACTGTATACTGTAGTGACATTACTATATCAGATTTGTGGTATCCGTATATTTGTATATATATATGTATAGTCGCCAGATGGGTATAAAAATATATGTATGTTATAGACTATTAACATACTGACATTAGAGTTATTAAACTCCACCTAGTCATGAAGCATTTTAAATCTGAAAAAATACCTTTATTAACATACAAACAGAACACACAGTTAAAATTTGTGCCTCAAAATCAGAAATAGTAATAACATGCCAGAGGTCAGCGAAGAAGGCGGCGCACATCCAGACAAAATAAATCTTATTCCATTGCATATACATCAATCCAAACCCAAAATGGTTTGTATAGTACAATAATCCAAGGCAATTCTTTACCTATCACCCTCTATAATACAATAGAAACCTTATTTATAAAGTGACAGTGCAGACTAGTAGCCTAAAGGCCACATCACATGAAGGTGCCAATGCATGATACTTATTCTCCAGACAAAATTATTCTTATTCCATCACTTCTCCCTCTATAATACAGCAGATATCCTGTTTTTAAAGTGACAGTGCAGACTACTAGCCTCAAGACCAAGTCACATAAAGGTGCCAATGCATAATGTTTATTCCCATATCTTTCTAAAGGCACCAGAAACCCGGTCCCGAGGAGAGTAATTATTCCTCCGCTATGTAAAGCAGTCACCCAGCACTAAATGTTCCTATCCAGACCAGCCTAGATAAAATATACTCAAAGCCCCGTAACCATTCAGGGCACTGGCCAAGTCACCAAACAGTCACCCACCTATTATGCGTAATGCACAGGGCAAATCCGCCCAGACACATGGGAAGTCAGCCAAACTACCATTCAATCCATCCACCTGTTACACCTCCCGTTCGGCCATATCACAAATCACAATAGAGAGTGACAAAATCCTATATGCAGTCTTGTCTAATACATATTACCTGGATATGCCCGCCGGTTCACCTGCCTCGTGGCACACTAGACCTCAACTACCCCGGCGCGCGTTTCGCATCTGCTTCCTCCTGGGGGCGTGTCCAAGGTAAGGCATCACCATGGTCATATGAGCTAAAGCAACCAATCAGGTTGCCCGCACGGGGCTTCCCCCGATGCGTCATATTACGACAGAATCCTCTCATCCACCAATCAGGTATCAGATGCGCGGCATCTCCTGGAATGCCATCAAAACCACACCTGGCAGATCGGCATAAACGCTCTCAATACTCATACATACTGTGGCTATACCAAATTACCCACAGCCTATTCAGCTTGTCAGTGCTGAGAGGAGCGAAAAAAACGCTGACTGGCGCCAACAACCAATGAGTGGGCATAGAAGACTTAACAACCAGAGGTATAACGCAAGAGCCCGGAGTCACACAGTGGACAGCGAGGTACGGCAGGGACCTCCCCTGCAGGATGGGGCACCAGCCATCACCATCGCCCCCTGCATGATCCCACAAGTTCACATATGCGCAACGAATAAACTACCCAAACTCAAAAAGAAAACGCACACAACTACAATGCCAGAATGCAACATAGACCCACAGTACACCCCTCTATTAGATGGTAGAAACAACAGCCACCGTTGAGTCCCACTCCCAAGCAGAGATTGCCATATATAACCCTCCCGAAATTGTAAGTATGTTCAAAGTACAGTAGAATCTGATGGGTACAAATTCAATAATGCACATATTTGTTGATAGGTGCTAGTCACACGGGTCCATCATCGTTGTCATCCGCACTCATAGAGAGCAATATCCTGCAAGGGGTGTAAGTAAAGAACAGTATCCTGCAGGGGCTGATGATTCCATTAGTGCATACCAACACCAAAATTCTAAATCCCGGCACTAGGTCCCCAATTGGGGCTCCAAAGCGGAAAAGGAGGCGTCCTCAGATTCACACAAATGTCCCACGATCATATCACCGAAGACTTGGCCACAGATCCGTGCATCCAATATACAGCTTTCAGGATTCGAAGCCAGAGTTCAAAATCCCGGCAGATAGGCCCCCAACATTTGGTGCTCCAAAACAGAGAAGAAGGCGTCTTCAGGGTCACAGTGGTATCTCACGAACATATCACCGAGGAGTTCACCACAGATCCATGCATCCCCAATATATAGCTGTGAAGATTCTGTAAGTAATAGACTCAAATTAAAAACAATCTAAAACAAAAACCAAACCAAAGAAAAGACACAAAAAATAAAAACTCTTAAAAAACCGACCAGACCAGTATGTACACAAAAAGACCAAAATGCTCAGAAAATCAGAGAATCACAAGAAGGACCCAAAACCCAAGTTTTCGTTTAGTCCCTGTGGAGCCAGTGTGCCTAACCGGTAGATCCACCGGCTCTCAACTTGAGCCAGGGCTTTACCCAAGTCTCCACCTCTAGGGCCCACAGTCACAAGATCAATGCCTTTTACTCTCATGAAGCAAGGATTGCAGTTATGGAATTTTTTGTAATGTCTCGGGATTGTCTTCAAACTAGAGAGGTCCTCTACTGTTTTGGCTCTCTATATGTCCCGGACGGGGACATTGTTACTAATGTCTTCCGCAAAAGTACAGCTACCAATTCGTTGCTGCATGCCCGGTCGGCACATTTACCCTCCACAATTAGAAGAATTCCAATTGGCCAATTTTTGCGGGTTCACCGCATTTGTTCTAGTGAGGCTGATTTTGTGGCCCAATCGGAGGATTTAGCTGACAGGTTTCTACAGCGTGGATATGGTCAGAAAGCTATAAGGAGAGGGTTGATGAGAGCAAAGAATACATCTAGGGATGTTTTGTTATACAACAATAATATGAGGACAGCAATGGATGGCAGGGACCAGGTACGACTAATCACGGGATATCACAATAAATGGTATGAATTTAGGCAAATTGTAGAAAAGCACTGGGCCATGTTACACACAGATCCAGTGCTAAAACAAATTCTACCCCCCAAACCGGATATAGTGGCAAAAAGATCAAGAAATATTTGTGACATCTTAGTGCATAGTCATTACAAACCTGGAAAGAAGGAAGGTGTAGACAGAGATTTGGTAGGCTTTTTTCCGTGCGGCCGGTGTAAGGCTTGTGCAAACTGTGTCAAAACAAGAAAATTTACTAACTTTGATGGGTCAAAAGAATTTGAGATTAGAAAACTCATCTCATGTTCATCAAAGGGGGTGATTTATCACTCTACCTGCCTGTGCGGAAAAGTGTACGTCGGTCTCACTACAAGGGAATTAAAGTTACGTGTCCGGGAACACGTGCGGGACATAGAGAGAGCCAAAACAGTGGAGGACCTCTCTAGTTTGAAGACAATCCTGAGACATTATAAAAAAAATTCCATAACTGCAATCCTTGCTTCATGAGAGTAAAAGGCATTGATCTTGTGACTGTGGGCCCTAGAGGTGGAGACTTGGGTAAAGCCCTGGCTCAAGTTGAGAGCCGGTGGATCTACCGGTTGGGCACACTGGCTCCACAGGGACTAAACGAAAACTTGGGTTTTGGGTCCTTCTTGTGATTCCTTGATTTTCTGAGAATTTTGGTCTTTTTGTGTACATACTGGTCTGGTCGGTTTTTTAAGAGTTTTTATTTTTTGTGTCTTTTCTTTGGTTTGGTTTTTGTTTTAGATTGTTTTTAATTTGAGTCTATTACTTACAGAATCTTCAAAGCTATATATTGGGGATGCATGGATCTGTGGTAAACTCCTCGGTGATATGTTCGTGGGATACCGCTGTGACCCTGAAGACGCCTTCTTCTCTGTTTTGGAGCACCAAATGTTGGGGGCCTATCTGCTGGGATTTTGAACTCTGGCTTCGAATCCTGAAAGCTGTATATTGGATGCACGGATCTGTGGCCAAGTCTTCGGTGATATGATCGTGGGACATTTGTGTGAATCTGAGGATGCCTCCTTTTCCGCTTTGGAGCCCCAATTGGGGACCTAGTGCCGGGATTTAGAATTTTGGTGTTGGTATGCACTAATGGAATCATCAGCCACTGTAGGATACTGTTCTTTACTTACGCCCTTGCAGGATATTGCTCTCTACGAGTGCGGATGACAACGATGATGGACCCGTGTGACTAGCACCTATCAACAAATATGTACATTATTGAATTTGTACCCATCAGATTCTGCTGTACTTTGAACATACTTACAATTTCGGGAGGGTTAAATATGGCAATCTCTGCCGGGGAGTGGGACTCAACGGTGGCTGTTGTTTCTACCATCTAAATAGAGGGGTGTACTGTGGGTCTATGTTGCATTCTGGCATTGTAGTTGTGTGCGTTTTCTTTTGAGTTTGGGTAGTTTATTCGTTGTGTATATGTGAACTTGTGGGATCATGCAGGGGCGATGGTGACGGCTGGTGCCCCATCCTGCAGGGGAGGTCCCGGCCGTACCTCGCTGTCCACTGTGTGACTCCGGGCTCTTGCGTTATACCTCTGGTTGTTAGGTCTTTTATGCCCACTCATTGGTTGTTGGCGCCAGTCAGCGTTTTTTTCGCTCCACTCAGCACTGGCAAGCTGAATAGGCTGTGGGTAATTTGGTATAGCCACAGTATGTATGAGTGTTGAGAGCATTTATGCCGATCTGCCAGGTGTGGTTTTTATGGCGTTCCAGGAGATGCCGCGCATCTGATACCTGATTGGTGGATGAGAGGATTCTGTCGTAATATGATGCATCGGGGGAAGCCCCGTGTGGGCAACCTGATTGGTTGCTTTAACTCATATGAACATGGTGATGCCTTACCTTGGACACACCCCCAGGAGGAAGCAGATGCGAAACGCGCGTCGGGGTAGTTGAGGTCTAGCGTGCCACGAGGCAGGTGAACCGGCGGGCATATCCAGGTAATAAGTATTAGACAAGGCTGCATATAGGATTTTGTCACTCTCTATTGTGATTTGTGATATGGCCGAACGGGAGGTGCAATAGGTGGATGGATTGAATGGTAGTTTGGCTGATCATGTGTCTGGGCGGATTTGCCCTGTGCATTACGCCTAATAGGTGGGTGACTGTTTGGTGACTTGGCCAGTGCCCTGAATGGTTACGGGGCTTTGAGTATATTTTATCTAGGCTGGTCTGGATAGGAACATTTAGTGCTGGGTGACTGCTTTACATAGCGGAGGAATAATTACTCTCCTCGGGACCGGGTTTCTGGTGCCTTTAGAAAGATATGGGAATAAACATTATGCATTGGCACCTTTATGTGACTTGGTCTTGAGGCTAGTAGTCTGCACTGTCACTTTAAAAACAGGATATCTGCTGTATTATAGAGGGAGAAGTGATGGAATAAGAATAATTTTGTCTGGAGAATAAGTATCATGCATTGGCACCTTCATGTGATGTGGCCTTTAGGCTACTAGTCTGCACTGTCACTTTATAAATAAGGTTTCTATTGTATTATAGAGGGTGATAGGTAAAGAATTGCCTTGGATTATTGTACTATACAAACCATTTTGGGTTTGGATTGATGTATATGCAATGGAATAAGATTTATTTTGTCTGGATGTGCTCCGCCTTCTT